>NC_134407.1:30286328-30926328 GCF_038048845.1 Mixophyes fleayi | reverse complement strand
AGGTATAATTATGCACCTTGGCAAAACCATGTTGCCCTGCAGGTGGGGGCAAATTTAAAACATGCAGTTAGATGGCGTTAGGAGGTGATGTGTTCTCACTCAACTCTAAAATGTATTGTAAAAATAAGGTTGTCCAGTATTTGTGTGTAACATCCAGACCTAAGCAGTGTGTTCCTGCCTACAAAATGAACATGGCTTATCTGGGTGCAGATTTTCTCTCCCTAGCTAGATTTGCACCTAGCTCTAAATGAGGCACAAAATATGATCCAAAATATATCTTAAAAACATCTTTTCCAATTGAGAATGATTTAATGGTGTCTTACTTTTTTTACAGCGATATTATGTCTAGAATCTGTGCTTATTGATCACAGTGGAGAAGTCCTCATTGTTACTCAGGAGATTGAAGGTAAGATAATACATTTAATTGTGTGTGATAGTATTTGTTATAGGTGAAAGTGGAAATAAGCCACACACCATTATGGGAGCCAAGTCAGCAAATAGGTCCACGGGTGATTTGTTGTACAGATGTAAACACTACTGTCGTTTGTAGTGTTCCATAAGCAGTAATACCTATAATTATTACTTTTCGGCAAATGGAATGTAGTGGTTATTTACACTGAATGTCCAACGATGATGATATATTAGACAAGCTTAGGCAGGAAACGATTCATTGTTAAAATGTAACAATGTACCTCTGATAACGGTCCTCACACTATGCGTCAGCTACACTTTCATTGATGGACTGTTCTTCTGAATCTCCACAATGCACTGCTCCCTTTCCATCACATATGACCACACTCTTTCACCTCGCCCACACCCTGCACAGATAATCACAGCCTCATACCATGTCCTTTATTTAGGTTTTGTTGTTGATCTTATCTGTGACCTCTCCGACACACCCACACCTGATCATGGTGTTTCCACAATGCAGAATGCAGCTGTAAGTTGCATATTTCTCCAATTGCCCACAGCTTCAGAACCGTGAACCACGTAGGTTGCTTAAACAGTGAGCAGATGCTGATAATGAAAGAACCGTTCGCTCCTGACATTGTCGTCAGTGTCCATTGTACCTCCAGCCTGCTCAGTGTTCATGTTTCTGGAATCTTCAAGTGACTCTTCCTCCAATAATGTCTATTCTCTCCACTTAGAAACTGTGGGTTCCTGTTGAAGGGAGGGCTTGGTGCATCATCTAGGTCTTCTCCAATGGTATATATGTATGCTGTGTTCTCTATGATTAGGAAGCACTCTATAGTAGTGTGTGATTTGGGTTAGCTCTGGTGTTATGTTGTATAGTTTATCTAGTATGGACATGGCATTTTGGGGGCTCTAGTTCATGTTGAGGCAAAGAGAGATAGTAAAATGTGTTTTTGTGGTGGGGCCTGTGACCTCTATTTGTTTAGTTGGCTCTGTTGTAATGTCCATGTGTAGGCTCAGTTGTACTTTGTGTTTGAGCTGTGCTTTGTGTGTTCAGAGTGCTCTGTATGGCAATAGATAATGGGCTTTATATCCTCTTTAGGTGGGTTCTGTTTAGTACATATGTGTTTTGTTGACTGTGGACATGTGCAGCACGGTGGCTTAGTGGTTAGCACTTTTGGCTCACAGCACTGGGGTCATGAGTTCGATTCCTGACCATGGCCTTATCTGTGAGGAGTTTGTATGTTCTCCCCGATTTTGCGTGGGTTTCCTCCAGGTGCGCTGGTTTCCTCCCGCACTCCAAAAACATACTGGTAGGTTAATAGGCTGCTGACAAAAGTTAACCCTAGTGTGTTTGTGTCTGTGTTGGCTCCATTGGGGCAGGGACTGATGTGAATGACATATATTCTCTTTACAGCGCTGTGGAATTGGTTGCGCTATATAAATAAATAATGATGATGTGCGCTTACATGCGTTTGTCTGGCAGTGGGAATGTGTGTTTGTAACCATACCTGTCCATGCAGTTTTTTGAAATGGCAAAATAAATTTACCCCAAATAATATTATGTAGTACTACTGCAATATGCTGTCTATCTTTATTGTACTGTCATATATCCTGCTATGTTGAATACTCCACTATAGTACATTAAATGGCCACCGGTGTTGCCTACATAAGTGTAATCCATGCTCATAGGAAATTAATTGACCAGACATACCAGATAGCCTACAATCCACTATTGTTACAATGTGTCTGTTGTTCTTTTACTTATAATTCAGATCAGGCAGCAACAAGATCACTGATACTATACCTGGTTTTCTTAAGCTTCCCTTGTGTATAAACAAATGTTTTTTTTTTTCCCTTTTCAGAGCCTTATGATGCATTTTGTGTACCCCCTGAATATGACCCATTTGGAGATGAAGCTGGAACAGAGAAGGTAAAAAGCGGTATTTCTTTATCCTCCCCACATTTCACACACTTAGAACAAGGTACTAATTAGTTTCACGAATTCCTCTGTATTCCCATTATTCCATATTCCTAATACTGGGATAATGCTTGAGGTACACTGCATTGGGAGTTTATGGGGCAGTGAAAATAATTGTCGTTGTTTCAATGTGCTTCTAAAGTGCTCATCACCATAACGTCCCTTCGTCTGATTCTGTATTATTCTATTCTAACTATACTATCATACTTATCTGAGCCATCACTTCTAATTATTGTATTCACTTACTGTCTCCTCCCTTTCCTGCCAGTCTACACAGTGACTGCAGTATACAAATGAGGCTGAAACCCCTGTAGTGTGTGTACCCAGCATAAGAGGGTTGTACTATACTATGCCTCTGCCATAGTGCTTGTGCCCACAAGTACTTTATGGGGTTGCGCCCGTTGCATAAAGCTATAGAAGGATTAAGAAGAAAATTATATTCTTGCAATCCGCAGGAAGAAAACCCAACTTGTTTAATGACTCGTTCACACCTAACTACTTTTAATGCACTTTTCACCTATTAACTGACTGATTCCTTATGGACTCATGTCCACTGTTGCATACCTATAATGTAACTTATTTAGAAGCACAGCAAACAAAATTTGATTTATATATTTAAAAATGATACTTGCACATTATCTCCATGCATTAATAAAGGCATAATGGGATGGCTTCATTTATCTCTAAGTAGCAGGGAGAGATACATCAGCATCTGGAACACAGGTGTATCTCCCCCCTCCCCACATTTGCGTATACACAGAGATGGTGCAGCTTCCTGACATGAACAAGGTTCTCAGTCTGCCAGTGATGTAGAGGTTTAAAATAGTTAATGGGCCCCAGATGGGGCAAAGGCAGCTGAGCACAATATTTAACGCCCTTAGCAACAGCTATGCAAGAGCTAAAATGAAAAACAGTAGATGACCGGGACTCAGGCCAGTAGCTTTTAGTGGTTTTAAAATACAATGCTCCCTTCCCTCTTCATAGCAATATCCTAAAACAACGGTCAAAGGTGGCATTAAAAGAGGTCATGATATGAAACTAATATATGTATTTTTCTGCAGTCTGTATACTTGGTGGTAAATGATGGCATTATAAAGAGGGTTACTGAAACTTTATAAGTCTCAACATAAAATGGGTTCGTACTCCTATTTTAGTTAGTTTTTTTTTTTTTATAAATCACAAGATGCTGCAGATTATCAGAAGTTACAGACTGACATCACCCACTGTGCATTATATTGTACATTAATATGTTTTATGTCTATTTTAAGTAAAATACATGGTATTGACATAGGGTGAATGTGTCTTGGATCTAGTACAGTCTGCTCACCAGGTATGTTAGTCTGTCTGTGTGATATATAGATAGATAATATATAGGTATTTAGAGAAACACTTTCTGTCTTTTAAAGTAAAGCCAACATTCTAGACTCTATAATACTGCAGTGACATATGGAACTGATTTCATTTTACCGTTGTATAAAGATATCCAACATAACAACTAACGCTCTCTTGTAAGACTCAAGGGCACAGTATTCTGCTTATATAGCTTTAAACAAAAGTAGCATCTTTAAATTCCAATAAAATGGTGCCTCTAGGGGTCAAATTAATATAATGCCTGATGGACTTTCCAAAACGAAAGCTAAAAAAACTAAATTATTGCATTGCTTTGAAATTTTGTTTCTGTTTGACATACTCTTTAAAATAATTAATTGCATTGAAATTACCTTAGTATACTGCTGATGACTTGTTTTTTTTTTTTTTTTTTAATTTGTACCATTTCAGTTAATTGTTAATTGTACACCCTGATTGCAGGCATTGTATGTAGTCTGCGTTGGCAGTATCATTTATCATGGTGTGCTTCTTATTTTATCTGCTCTCTGTCTCATTCTGCAGATTTAACACATGCTCATTTTACTTTTACAGACCTGTGTTTATGGGATTGCAGCTATTTTATGGTCTGCAGCTAAGTTCAATTTCCCCACAAATCACAAACTAGCGCTGCCTAAGAAGCTGAAGCGCTTATTCCTGCAGATGGCAAAAAGGGATTCTGAAGAAAGACCAAGTCTAGCTGAAGTTCTGCAGGTAATCACAGATACTGGTGCAGGAACGGGTTACACCTGATCAATCTAGTGTACAGGAATATTGCTTGCTGTCTCAATTGGTGCACTGACTGGTGCAAACCCCTTTCCATCCTTTTTTCTGCACTTGTTGTTTGCCCTTTAAGCATGCAAATATCCAGGCAATACATTGTCATCTCAACTGACATTTTTTTTTTCAACGAACTGATGGGCACAAAATAATTTCTGGACTTGTCGCGATCACTGGTCAGTCTGTCCATCCCCTCTAATTGAAGACCTTGTTGTATTTTGAAGTGTAGTTTATTTTATTGACGGTGAGTTACCCTATTGCATGAAGAAAAGAAAAGGCCCCCTCCGACAAAACACAAAAATGTTGAGCAAAAACAGTAATTTTGTAGAGATCAGTAAAGTGAGCCAAATTTATTATGGACTTGCCAGCTCATGTTGATAGTTTATGTGACGATGAAACTTATGTATCACTGTCACTCTGTTTATGGAATTGTGACACTTTGTGGGCGAGCTCATAGCAGTGATTAAACATTTACTCTTGTCCCTTACTCAAAGTGGGTCAAATGAGGATGACAATTTACCACCAAGTGATAAACCTAAATCTGCTACAGAATAAAAATGTTAAATGTGCTCAGATAACCCCACATCGCTACGTACACTAAGAAGAAGCAATGCCAGTGCCAGTGGTAATAAAGAAAAGAAACGTAGCACTGACGCCTCATTCAGCCTATTTTTAGATTCTGCTTGCACAGTTGTATTAAGCTATAGAGGAAGAGAAAACTGAAATGGTCTGTCCCGCCAACCACATCTAAGATACATATCTTGTACTGTAAAGAAAAGTGTAATTTACCATAGGCAAAGTGAAACCTTCATCCAAACAGGTGGCCAGAAACAAATGAACACTGTACATTGTGTAAATAGGCCTGTTACCATTCCAAGACAGAATTGTTGGTTTGGGTTTTTTATGTCTAGGAGTGTCCTAAATAAAGTGTGTAGTTTGTGTGCAAAGTCAGTCGGCTAATCACTAGAGAGAAGAAACCTGGTATTGTCAGCCCTGATCGTATAGTCTCCTTTTGGAGAAACTCACAAGTTCTTGCACACCAGATGGCAGCTCCAGAAGTATAAATGAACTTGTTCGTTGTGCATCTAGTATGATTGTCCTTGCTGGTGGTGGCGAGTGTAATGATAATGGGCATGTTGATCATTGCAGGACTTCCGCTGAACCCAATGACAATCATGAAGTAGGTTTCACAATGTTTGTGCAAACAAAAGAAAAATGTTGTCCGGCGCTCACAAGCAAACAATATATAAATCACTATGTGTCAGCATATATACAAAGGAGAATTTTGTGCACAATATGGCTATATTGGGGTTAAGCTCACCTGCCACATCAAGGCAGCCGGAGCCTTGACGTGAGCGCTGGACAACATTTTTCTTTTGTTTGCACATGCACATTGGTCTCAAATGTCTTTTGCTGTCGTCTCAGATTATTTTTATTCACTTGTACACATTTCTTTAAGTTAAAGAAGTGCGCTTTTTTCTCTTTCACTAATTTCTAGTTTGTGTTTCTGGGAGTTGACCACTCCCTCCAGGTGCTGCATGCTTTAGAAAATGGAGATTCAGGGAAGGTTTTAAATGTGAATCCCTGGATATATGTGTTTCACTGGCTAGGGGTTGGGATTCGCCTACAGGAGATGCCTTCACTTAATGTTTGTAATAATTCCACCAGATAATTCAAAACCAGCCATGACAATGTCTGCCAACAGTCAATGCTGGAAGGATTATACAGAGATAAAAAAGTTCAGCAGGAAACATCCTTTAGAACAGTCCTTCAAATAATAGCTTTAGAAATTATGGGTTTCAAGTTTGTTGAATCTGCATCATTTCAGGAATAGATGGCTGAACGGAGATGACAAGTACCTTGTTGCTGTTTATTTTTACATATTTTTTTTTTATTATATGTTGTATCATATTCTTCTATTTAATCTCTTTATTTTTTAAAATTGTATCAGAAATGCATTACAGCATGAGAACCCAGTGAAAAAATACCAATACATTGTCCAAGTCGTTTATGTATGAGATACACAACTAAAGAGCAAGCAACTTGTTGCTGTTATTTTTTTAAATAAAAATGTACTCCAGTTCTTGCTGCAACGGATATGTGTTCTTTGAGTGTGGCTTGGGTCATTATACACTTAGTGTCCACTTTATTTTGTACACATTTCTAGTACTAGGACCCCACCCTCTTTGCACCCAGAACAGGCTGAATTCTTTGTGGAATATATTGAACAAGTTAACCCGTACATGATACTCATGCATTCTAGTCAAATCTAGCTAATTAAGGTGTTAAAAAGGTTCTTGTCATGCATTTGGGGCTAGGCCAGGCCTCCTCAGGGGAAAAGCGTTACTTCCCGACGCAAGCGCCCTTTTTTAACTTTGTTTTGTCCACATGTCACCACCTCATCATTTTTCTCCATCACCTCATCCTTCATCTTCATCGCCACATCCTTCATCAAGCTACTTAAGGTGTTAAAAACTCCCCACTGTCACCCCCGGCAACCACCAACCACTCCCAACTGTCACTTCTCCTTCAAGAAATATATAGGTCAGTGTATAACTCTGCTCAGCAGGTGGCGCTGCAGCTTGGTTTTTGTTTTTTTCACGCACGCCACTAGGCATTTATATAGTAGATAAGGTGCTGGTGAGTCATGTGGATGTGTCCTGCCTGAATGGACAGAAGCGCGCTCAAGTCTTGCTCACTTAGACACTGCAGACAATTCGACCCATCCATGTCTGTTACAGATCATGCTTACAATACCATGTGAATTGGTTTATCACTAGGAGGCATGGTGGGGAAGTCTCCACACTGTCCTCAGGGGGTCATGGCAGGATCTGAGCCTAAGACTACAATGGTTATAGCATGCTACCATTTATTCCTGTTACTAGTACAGCTAAATGACTCGCTGCTCTGCGGTCACTGTTAATGGGCTGTTAAACTAACAATTAATTGACTCTAATCAACAAACTTATATATAAATGCAAAGAAAATTGAATTGTAATTAAGATAAACACATGCCTAAACTTTTATGCACCCTTTCTAGTTCTTGCTCACTGGATTGTAGTTGGCTGATAGGAAGTGGGCGGGGCAAGTAGAAGCGAGTCTCAAAAAGTATAGAGAGAAAAACACGTAATTCTTGAATTCTACGATGAACTTTTACAGAGAATAGAATTTGTAGTGGTGCGAAGGTCCTGTCATGGTTTCGTACAGAAGTGCGTTTGATAATCTTCCTGTATAACTATTTTCATACATTCAATTTAACATAATTGGGTTCATGGCTGTAACTAATAATTTATTTTCTCCTTTCAGATCTGCAGAAAGTATTTACAGCAAAAGAACATAGACAGTAGAAAAACCTGGGAACGTTTAATCAATTTTGCAGATCAGGTAACCTATGTCTTTATAGTAGGTCATAGGAGCACAAAAGGTTGCCCACATCAGTGGATGCTCCTATTGCATTCCAAAAGGAAAGGGAGCCTCCAAGCATGTAACTGAGTAAATTCCCCTGGCAGAGGATCTATTGACCAAAACTGTATGCTGTTCAGAGTATGCTTCCACATAGACAGCATTTAAATATGTGGCATGATAGTAATCATCACTTTTTTTTTGTATTCCATCACAAAAACGGTTTGTGCTCAAGAAAGCCGCGGCTGCAGAATTGCACTGAATTGGTGTAAATGGTCATCTGGAGGTTTATGGAACATGATCATTTATTTTGCTCTTTGGCAGTAGGACATGTGTCTTTCTATAAGAGATTATTGGTGGTCACATTGGACGTCCTGTACAAACTGCATTGGGTGCCTTAGCAAAATGGCTTTGTTTTGTACAGGTGCACCATAATGGTCAGCCCAGCGCATACTCAGGTGCACGCTTACTCTGTGCTCCTGGTAGATGCGTCCACAATTTAGAAGCGCAGCAGTTTGTGGAGAGGGGGAAAGATTTGAAGAGGTCCATGGTGTAAACATCACATCAAAATAATCAAAACTCCCCGGAATGCCCGGGAGACTACCGAATTCCGGGTAGGTCTCCCGGACTCCCGGGAGAGCTGACTATTCTCCTGCATCTGCTCACTTCCTAGTGAAGTAGGCAGATTTGAAGTCTCCATGATGCGATTCTCTGGGAATCTCATCATTTTGCCTCGCCCCCCATGCTAAAATGACATGTTTGCGTCATTATGCCACAGGGGGCGGGGCCAAAAATGATGTGATTCGTGGAGCCCCGCCCCCTCACGCCCACCTCTACACAGAGACTCCCAGAAGCCGATCGTTAAAGGTTGGCAACTATGATTTAGCCTCCATATGGCTTACAGTAATCACTATAGAAGAGCCATTGAAACTGCCTTTATTGCTGCTGTTACTTTTCTAGTCTGAAGCTTTCTTTATGTTGGATAAAGTGCGCTTATAAATGCACTCCTCTACCAAAGGTCAAACGGCACAAAACACATCTTATTAGAAGGTCTTCATTATCTCAGAACTAGTGCAAAAGTAATTTCATTTTGTGGTTTGGAAATGCCATTGTTCCCCTTTGCCCATTAAGAAACTCCCTTACAAATGTACATTCTCTACCTCTCTTATCTCATTTCAGTAAGCTAACAGAAGCTAATGCCTTTACAATGTAGAACTGATGCCATGTTTGGCAAGGAAGGCCCACACTCCACTAAGCTCCTCCCTTCTGCCAGTGCACACCTGTACTTGTCCACAAATGCTGCAATCTTGTTCCTTACACTTCACTGGAAAATCTAGGTGCATCCGCACAAATCAAGGCCCATAGCACCACCAGAAAAGGTTTTGTGCTTCGCAATATAGGGCCATTCTGTGCTTTATAATAACAGCAGCTTATGCATAAAGGAAGCTGGGTCATTTGTATTGTGTTTTCCTGAGACACAGAAGTCTGTAGCACTCGTAGTCAGAATTTTTGCAGGAGTAAAGCAATTTAATAAGGAGCAGGGGAGTAGAACGCTTTGGCCTGAATAAAATGAGTCACTTTTATTCTTGTTATGTCCTTATGTCGTCTTATGTTATACGTTTTCCAATATAAGATCATTGGATAAAACAAGCAGTGGAATGCATTGGTAATGGTAGCTCAGTGAGGGGTTCCAATCATGGTATGACCAGTGACTCTCATACTTGTTCTCAAGGCTTTACATGATTACTATAAGTAAAAATCATTCTTCGCTAATTAAAAAAATCATTGCATGCACTGAGAGGTGTGTGCAAATCCCATCGTTTTACATACAATCTGTAGATAGTAAAATTAATCTGGTGCTTTTTACCAGTTTAAATCTGTGCATCCAGACAATCATTGAAAATAACTTTTCACACCTTGAGAACCTGTATTATAGACCTGTAGTTTAATATTTTGTTATTTTCCCTTAGAGCATGCACGATTGTCTATACCCTGAAGAGAACAGTCTCCACAATTCTGAGTCCTCATCAGGTATTTTGATTTGCACAAACTTTTTGTCATCTGTATTTAACTCACTTAAATAAGTCTATTCAACACAAAACAGCAAAGACATTTTTTTATTTATATTTACATTCACGGGTACTTAATAACTGAATACAATGTATCTATTGATTAGAAACTAGTGAATTCTCCGACATTCTAAAGCTGGATCTCGGTGATGCCATTTGTTCCTGCTTTCACATTAAGCCAGTTTATTCAATAACTGGCCTCTCCAATTAGCGCAAAAGAGCCAAATTCAGAAGCTAATAAGTCAATCATTGTTCCTTGTTCCATAAGTCTTTATTAAATAATTGTGCCCAAATATTATTATTTACAGGGTTTGTACCAGTGACAACCAATAGGAGATTGACGGCAGTGAAAGGACCAGTTCCACTGAAAGGCCTCCATACAAATCTACCAGCTGCCTTTACTTCTCCAGCTACGTATTTCAAACCAATCGTTCTTATGCAAAATACAGACATCAACAGGTATTATTTTCCACCCTTACCTCTAACCAGTGACTAAGTGCACTTTGGACCTGATTCATTAGAAAAGTAAACCAAAAAAACTTAGTAATTTTGCACCTTGACAAAACCATGTTACATTGGAGAGGGAGGTAAATTTAAAATGTGATGGCAGATTTATAGTTGGGGTAGGGCATGTCCTAGATCAACTTTAAATCACAGTGTAAAAATAAAGCTAGCAAGTATTTGTGTGCTACATGAAAAAACAGCCAGTATTTAACTTATGTGCAAAATAATAAACTAATATGCACCCCTTGCATTGTAACATGGTTTTGTTCAGGAGAAAAAGTACTCCTTTTTTTGCCTTACTTGCCTTAATGAATCGGGCCCTTTTGTGTTTTTATATTAAATCTGTATTTAATCTCTTTCAGTAATGAAATTACAAGTCCGTCACCTTATCCTAAACCATGTGTGAATACAGCAGACTCTGGGGCATTAGAAGAGGTGTCATTGACTGACATAGAGAACCATGTGGGTAATGAAAAAATAAGCAAAATCTGTAAATCCCGCAGTGGTTCTTTCAGGACCCCAGTTTCCAACAAACAGGATTCCAGCCCTTCAGACTGTTCATCTGATAGAAAAGAGAAAATTCCTTCTGTAGCATCGTCTGTCTCTTCAGACTCTTCCACCGTGATGAGCAGCCCAATTGTCAATAATTATTTATTAAAACAGGATCCTAAAACTGGGAATCTCACACTTGTGCGTGTGCAGCTGAGTATTCCAGAGCATATATCAAGTCTATCACTGGAGGCTGAGCCAGTATCGCAGAGCATTAAAACATGCGGTGTGCTCTCTCCAAGCATTGTCACTAAAAATGACTTTGTTAGTAATGACCGTGAGAAATGCGAAACTCTTTCAGCTCCATCTCTTGATGAGTGCAAAGACTCTCAAAGCAAACCCATTGATGTGTTGGATGGATTGCCTGTTTGGAACGGCTCAATCGCTAGCAGTCCGGACAGAATTCAAGCTGGTCAGGATAACCGTTTCACCAACACTTCGCGTGAGACGGTAGTTAATGGAAATTCTCAGACTAGAAGAACCACATGCTCTCCATTGCAGAAGGTGGTCAACCTCTTACACGATGAGTTTGCATTTGATGGCTACTTAGAAAATGGTGTTGAAGATATTGCCATGGGTATGTACTGAAATATTCTTCTAATTGAAAGTGTTAGTAATTGTAGACTCATTTTGTAACTGAACTAGGCAGCTATTGTCAATGTTGGTCTACTGTACCAGTCTTTCATCAACATCTCTATAAGAATTCTCATTGCTGAGAATGTTTGGTGTTGGCACTTGAGGAACATAGGTGGACCATTCAATGAATGTGTCACATTCACCATCCCGTGATAATTGAATTACCTGTATTTTCAGTGTTCTCCACAGAAAACTTTGCCAGCCTGGTGGCATTGAGAAGCAGCCTGGTGGCATTAAGAAGCAGCCTGGTGGGAGCAGCTGTAATACTTTGCAATAATAATAAAAAGTGTTGGAAGTTATTGCCCACACCTGCCAGGAATGGTGGTCAGTAGTGTAACACACACTGCTGGCTGTATTGCTCACATTGTGCCATTGTTTCTCCTTTTTAATAGGAGAAACAATGGTTTATTCTATTATAATAGGACTCTGTTAGGCTCCAAGAGCCGAGTGGAGCACCCAGAATAAAGGTGCTGGGAAGAACACGACTCCTGTGAGAAGGTCTAAACATACACTAGCTGATGAGGCCTGAGGACAGCTTGGAGAACAAATGAGATAGAACAGTTTCTCAAATATTATTTTTGCAAAGATGATCCTAGAGTTTGGTTCGTTCATTAACACACACATCAACCACTTGATTTAACGCTGGCCAGACATGCTACAATATTGCTGACGATATTTTGCAATTAGTGTGATATGTGGCCCAAAGAAAAGTGATTTGCCCTATTAAATTCTAATTGAAATCAATCAGATTAATATTGGGCACGTTGGAAATGTCATCAGATGAAGAGCACAGTTGACTTGTGTGTTCAGACATTTCCAACTGCACTAACCCCAATGTGTGCCAAGAGTGATCTTGCAGTATGGCTCAAACATCGTGGTCACCCATGTGCGTTGCCAAATTGGACAGTGATCCCAGCACCCGGGTCAAGCAGCAGGAACGGTCCTTCTGAGGCCAGTGTAATATGTAGAAGACTACATACATATCTTAGAGCATCCTTTTTTTTTTTTTTGTTTTTTAACCCAAGCCAAGGGAGGCAAATGCAGAATCTAAGGAAAAGGCCTCCAAGACCAGTTGTTTTGGGGTTTTTTTATGAGTGATATCTTTGAGTTCATGTATAATATAGCTCCACACATGCCTGAACAAATTTCCCCAATTGTTCAGCAATACAAGTGTTTGTAGGTGTTGGAGGTATTGGGACTCCCTGATGTTGAAGGCTCGACCATTTAGAACAATTTGGGTGTTCAAATAATTATTGCCATTGGCCTCCAAAAAGCAGGTCTTTGTCAAATGTAGTATAATGAAATCACGCAAGCACGTTCTATATTTTTTTGCCTTTTGGCAAGTGCGCATAGAATGGATACAAAGGTACGGGATCTATTCGGAATGTTTGAGACTTGGGTTTCTTGTTTTTACAATTTGGAACACCAGTGTACCTGTTGATATCAATGGAGTCCATATTTATTGAAGAAAGAAATTACAGAGAAAAAAATATTACATTGAAAGGGTTCTCCAGCTAGACCTAAATAATAACTATGTGATGCCTTTGGACTATACGTGGTAAAGTAGTCTCCCCTCCCCCTTAACCCTTCATCTCTGCAGTCCAATTGATAATACAGTCTACTTCCAAACTGAGCAGAGAGCCACCATAGCAATGACTCCCAATAAGGCTGGTTGGAATGTGAGCTGGTTGGCTCTTGGCTGGGCAGTGGGGATGAGTACTACTGCTGTATTATCTAATTTAAGTTTAGAAGGAGACCCCATTGTAATGTTTATTTATAGCTCCCACCTTCCCTGAAACTATCTCTCTCTCTCTCTCTCTCTCTCTCTCTCTCTCTCTCTCTCTCTCTCTCTTCTCCCCCTCTCTCTCTCTCTTCTCCCCCCTCTCTCTCTCTCTTCTCCCCCTCTCTCTCTCTCTTCTCCCCCTCTCTCTCTCTCTTCTCCCCCTCTCTCTCTCACTCTCTCTCTCTCTCTTCTCCCCCCCCTCTCTCTCTCTCTCTCTCTCTCTCTCTCTCTCTCTCTCTCTCTCTCTCTCTCTCTCTCTTCTCCCCTCTCTCTCTCTCTCTCTCTCTCTCTCTCTCTCTCTCTCTCTCTTCTCCCCCTCTCTCTCTCTTCTCTCACTCTCTCTCACTCTCTCTCTCTCTCTCTCTCACTCTCTCTCACTCTCTCTCTCTCTCTCTCTCACTCTCTCTCTCTCTCTCTCTCTCTTCTCCCTCTCTCTCTCTCTCTCTCTCTCTCTCTCTCTCTCTCTCTCTCTCTCTCGATAGATATAGTAAAAGTCGTCCTTTGACTACTTATTTATGCGTCACTGATGTAAATTGGACAGAACTGTCCTGGGGAATGTTTTGTATATCATTAAATGAGCTACAGTTTTTTTTTAGATTCTGTTGATCACATTGCAGTAATACAATATTGAATGTGTCTCTTGTGTGTAACGCTAACCCAAAAAGTGCTTTATTACGCCTTCCATTTTAATGAAAGTCCATATATTCTACAGTAGAGTTTTGCAGAAAATAAATACTGAGCAAAGAGCAACTTGTATCTTCGACGTCTTTGTTATTAAAAGCTATAAAAAAAAGAGATTTCACATTGGCCACAGTGCACAGTCTCGTGCCAGACTGATGCAGCAAATGTGACCACATTCTGAGGCTTTTTGACGTGGTTACATGAGTCTCAGCTTGTTATAGGACAAAATAAAATAAACATATAAGGCATTCTACCAAGTTTCACGTTATTTAAAGCGGAACAAAGTCTAATATTTTTATCTGTTCTGATAGAGAGAATTGTACAGTCAGAACGTTCTATTTTGTCTAGACATTGCTTACTGTTCGCTACAATATTTCTATGTAAGTATATTGCAGATCACTTAATCACCTAATTAAGTCCTTTAGATCTTAAAATTGCAAGCCAAACATAGATGGAATTTTTTTCAAAATTATTTGCCTCTAATTATGCAATTGTTATGTAACTAATAGCAACCAATCCAATGTTACTGTATGTTTGATTAGACAAATAATAAAAGCAAATAAGGCTTGTCGGTCGGCGTTGGCTGTCAGTCAGCCGGCCGGCGTTGGCTGCAAGATCTGCCTTAGTTGCTTTCTATATCAATATCACATTTTTTCTTTAAATATAATAAGTTTAAAGATAGCTTTAATGATTGCTAGTAGCTCTTTCTTTTGATGCTACATTCAAGCATTAAATTGCAACAAGTTTTAATGGTGCTTTTCCCACTGAAAGAAATCGAGACTGCTGATCATAGTAAGTATGTTATGGGGTTATCTTTTTTTATATTGTACATTACTTTTCCCTGCGTTTCTATTGTCCAGTCTAGCTGCTCCATACAGCTTAATGCAGTGTTTTAGGTTTATTTTCCTACTGTATACTGTATGATCTGAGCATTTCTTCTTTTGCTCTATCTTGTATAGGGGAATATATTTTTGCCCTGAAAGGTCTCCAGCATACTACATTCTGCAGTGCCATATGTGAGAAGTTCTGTGACCTCTATTGGGATGACCACCTGCTGGAAAATCTCTACAAGATCATTAATGGAAAATCCCCACAACCTAGCAGGTATGGGCCATCTTCCTTGCCAACTAAAGACCATTCGTTCAAGTCCTCGCTTATTTGTAACCATAAGGGTTGAGATATGATTGAGCCTTTAAAAGAGTACATCACGCTGGGCAGGATACAATATTACTACAGGTGAAGAAGGTGAACACTGGTTTTTATTTGCTGTCAGTAGGAATGAAGAGACAGTGCATTGAATATAGTTGTAAGAATGCCAACCACTGTGTAGAATGGTTCAATAGTATTAATAGGGTACGAATCCGTTTCCTCAAAGTAGAGAACATCACACAAACCCATTGCACCATGTTAAACTCTGTTTTAGGTTTAGAACAATTGTTATGTATATTCCTACATCAGTTTTTATATCTTATTGTATTACTTAGTGTTTGAATGGCCAAGATAGTTGTTATTCTTTTACTGATATAAAGTTAATTCATAGGCATTTCATGTTCCGTGGTAACAGTATTTTATTTAAGTCTTTTTTTAAAAAAAATTTAATTCTAAAATTGCCCCCTTGGCCTTTACACAATGGAGGCAGCTATTTTGTTCGGGGTAACTTCATGCCTTATTGATGTCACTAGAGATCTTCTTAAATTGATAGTTGGCATTATTAGGAATATCCGTTTGCATGTTTGTTTTGCTTTTCCTTTTGCTATTGTCTGACATAGATATTAAGAAATTAATTATTGTTTTTGCAGGAGTTTATCTAGCTGCTATCAAAGTATTACACACTCTGCTGGCAGAGCTAGTGGTAATCATGTACATTACTGTTTAATCTACAATTCATTAGATTTTCATTGAATTGTACAGAAACATTTGCGCATGGGAGTCAGGCAATCCAGTTCTGTGGAAATTTACAATAAGAAATATATTGTGAATATAAGATCACATAGAATTATGATTCGAATTGTGAATACGATAAAATGATCTCTTAATACAGTCATATTGTACCATGTGTGCTGGTACCACACGATTCTACATGATTCTGTCATACATCAAAAGCTGTGTGTGGGGCACCATATGGGATGGCAAGTAAAGCAATCGCCAATTAAATAACTTGATCAATTGATTTAAGATAATAAAGTCTGAAAATAAAGAAAAACAATTGTAATGTGTTTGGATACTATGACATTTGTTGTAGTACAATCGTCTTTTTCTCTCTGTCTCGTTTTCCCAAAGCCCTCCTGCCAATCTCATTCATGTGCACTAAACCTCTCACCATGCAATGGCTTTGCGGCATGGTCTAGTGGCAGAGTCTTGAGGGGGTCTGTAAGGTCTGTCATATTGTTGGACAACAGGTGAAGCGGAAGTAGTTACAAACCCCTAAGTTGACTGATATCCTGTAGAGAGGCCACATAAAAATATGTTTAGCATACTCTGTACATTTTCCTGTACTGGACCAAGAAACAATTGTGCCTGCACTTCAGTTAGCGTAATGCACCTATGTGTCTGAATTGCACAGACATGATGATGCTACCCCACATGTTTTTGGAAATATCCCTAGAGAAGTCCAGTCTCTCACTTTAGGGCCACTTCCTTAATTATCATTTATTCAACAATACTGTTCCAGTTTCATGTCTGTCTTAAATAAATCATGAGTTTTGGGATATTGGAGCACTTTCTATCGCTTACTTGAAAGTTTTTGTTAAATTGGTATAAATGTACTTTCCCATATAAGGTGTGCAAAGGCATCCCTTTCCGACACTACACCTACGGTGTGATTAAAAAAAAAAAAAATCAAGACCCCTTGTGGAAGTTGAGGGGTTTGTTGCCCACAGGTAACTGTGGCCATGCCACTCAAAGTCTAATTTAAAGCTCTTGTTCCACAAAAGTCTTGTTTTGGTGTGTGGACATCATAACAGCCACATAAGGACTTTACTCTGCATCCAGCAAGGCATGTTCTGGTCTGTCCAGCAGATACCACCATGTTGGCATGCTGATCTAAGCATTTCCTATAAAATTTTAATGCACTTGCTCAAAAATGTTACATGCACTGTGAGCCTGCAGTTTGCACTTATGTAAATGGGATTTACTATCTTTTTTATGTTTGATTCACAGAAAACCAGCGATGGATTCTTCACATCACAATAATCCTGCACAGCTTCTAAAACGGATTCAAAGGAAATCCCAAAGACACAGAAAGCAAGGAAAACAGCTGACGAATGAACAGACAAACATAACAGATGGTGAAGACGTCTCAGCCGATGTTTCACTGGCGGCTACAGAACAGGAACCGATACCTGAGTCGCGCCAGCTGCCCTCTCTGCATGGTGCAGCCACTACTGAGGAACCAAATTCTCCAGGTAGGTGCTTAATACAATGCCACACAGTCTGCCAGTCAGGCTGCCACCATCAATTTATGGATTCTGTTCTATTATTAGTGCTTACATTTTCTGCACCAGGCCTGGTCAACATATGGCTCTCCAGGTGTTGGGGAAACCACAAGTCCCAGCATACCCTGCCAGGTATCTGCTGTCTATCTGCTGGCACAGCATGCTGGGGCTTGTAGATTCATAACATCTGGCAGGTAGAGATCAGAATGAAGTCCGCATTTTGTGGGTTGAATCCCTTTTCCTGAGAATGCAGCTTATCCATTACTAATCAGTGACATCACTGAGGTCATATTGCTATGAGCATCTAATTAGTCCCCTTTCCTCAATGATGTCACGGCTCCTAGTGAATTGCTAGGTTGCATTCACAAGAATTTCTTCCTGCTTTCATTGCATTGTCTCCTTACTTATGCTCTGTGATGATCTTGTAATATATTATATTTTACCTCTAAAGCACTCTCCTATGTATTTTAGGATTCACTTATTTACTTCCATCCTCGTGTGACCCATAAGGATTTTATATTGTCTTTATATTTATTGCATCACAACTACTTTCACATATAAGATTGCTTACTTAAGTGTATTTTCCTTTTAACAGGACTCTGAAAATAATAATTGCATAGGATACATAAGTTTGTTTTACAATATCCATTACAATCTGATATAACATTGTATGACTTATTCCCAGAAACTATCCCCACTGGCAGGTGTTTAATGTGACTTTTATTTTGTGGCATTTGGGTTCTTCAAGAAAACACAGTATGAATTCTCCTACACATGACCTTTCCTTGTTCCCTTTAAAGGTCCCGAGACGCAGGCAGTGGCTGGCACAGAGAGTCACACTTCATTTGATGAGATGGATGTTGCTGATTTTCCACCACAGATCACTGAAAAGGATCAGCAACCACAATCCCCTAAATTACCAACAGTGAGTGAAGAGGACTTTGTGTACAGAGCATTCTCAGATTGTAACAGTTTGTGTGTCAGTCCGGATTTCATAGAGGACAATGAAGAAACCAACGTGGAATCTTTAGTTAATCAACGCGAGAACATGTCCGTTTGTCCATCTGAGGTGTACAAGTGCGGCTCAGGCTGGTCAAGTGCGTTTTATGGAGCGGAGCTGTTTGATCCTGATGTCCAGCATTATGTCAGCATACTTGGAAGACAGAAAGACAAGTGTTCCAAGAGCATAGATGCCAAGAGGCTGGTAAGTGTCTCTGTGAAACATTACATATGTTCTTCCTATATGCATGCTTAACTGCTTAATTTGTGGCATATTCTGATAGTTATACAAGGTTTGCAGTGTTATATTCCAACCTAAATGGAATGATCGCCCACTATTTTATAGTCTTACTGCAATGTACTCACCACTGTGTTTTGCAAAGGGTTAGTGCTTTAATTCTAGCAGCATATGTGATTGCTGAGAAGCCCTGGACCAAGAGGAAAACACATAATCTCAGTAGCTGTCAAACTGAGCTACCCCTTAATAGACCATGTTTATGTACAACAGGGTACTTAGAGTATTTAATGGATAGAAGAGATCTTTGTTGGTGGGTGTGATTCCGCCCAGATCAAGAGCTGACTGTTGCTTCTACCAATGTGCTGGACCCTTTTGGTAATGTTACATCATGATTAAAGCCATGTAGTAGAGGTTCTCCTCAATTGGCAAAATAGAAAGTACACAGGGAAGAGGCCCAAACCAAATCACTAGTGGGTGGGGGAACGTCGCCATTAAAAGGAAACTTCCTTTTCTACATTTGTGTAACAACAATGTTAGAATTTCTTAGTGGTTGTCGGAGTCTGAATATTGTGATGCAAACACTCATTTTCATATATTTTTACCCTAATATTGATAAAAAAAATTCACCTATTTAAAATATGCTGGGCTCCACAAAGCCTTCATTACTTAAAGAGAATATATGATGGAACCACATATAGATCTATGTGCTTGTTTTATACCCTCCAGTATTGTATGAGTAACTGCACCAGCGTTGTTGATATTTGCTGTACAGTTTTCCACCTCTCCCTGCAGAGTACATCAGTTAGGTTCTTACCATTCACTTTTTCTGCTCCGTCTAATCAGTGATTTAACATTGAGGAATTAATCTCAAAGGCAAGCACAGATAGTTATTTATGCAGGACCACTCGACCCCATAAACATTGGTGTTTATGTTGTGCTTTTAAAGTGTGTTCTTTATTTTGTACCAATATTGACATTGGCAGCGTTTAAGTCTTAACGTTCGGTAAAATGTAATGGAGCGCCATTAAGTACATAATAGATGCAAGAAAGCTTTGAGATCACACTTCCAACATTCTGTTAAATGCTAGATTTGGTCTACGGTTATAACTAGTGATGTTTTTCAACGTATTTGTGTATGAGCCCTTAACTAAAACATAACTTGGCTGATAGAGAGACAACATTTAGATGTAACTGGTTTTAGCCCTGATATTGGCCATCACTATGTACAGGTCATGGAGCATTTAATAACATAAAAAACATTGTGTTGTAAATGTGCATTTCACAGGTGCACAATACTTACCAGCTGTACACTTAATATACACTTAGCGGCTCATTCAGAGTGGAACGTACGGCAGTTTGTGTAGCGTATCTTGCTTGAAATTGCTCTGCATGCTCAGAAAGTTGGCACGTGCATGTGCTCGTATGCATACTTGCATGACTGGCTCTTACCCCCGCCTGTACCTGTGAGTCTGCAAGGAGCGTGCAAATGCAGGCCGAGTACATGCCTCCCAGCTTGTCTGTCCCTGGCATCGGGACAGGGGGCGTGGCCACGTTGCAAAGGGAGGGGCATAGTCATGTGAGACAGGGCGTGACTGCCCATAGCATACCTCCCTTCCCCAAACATTCACATTCACAAATATGTCCACTAGTGGGACAGCTCCCTAAAATCAAGATAGTCCCGCTGAAATCGGGACAGGAGGGCGGTATGCGAGTACACCAGAGGTGTGTACACACAAATGCAGCTCATGCGTATGTTCTACAGGGCAGGTGCAAGTACGCGCCAATGATGATGACTTGTTGTACACTAGTCGCTGATGAGGAGACGGATACATCTCGGGATGTGTACAGCTCTGCACATGTCCGGAAATACACTTGTTTTCAGTGCTCCTTTTTTTTTTTTTTTTTTTTTTAGAATAATTTGCTCCCATTTTGCATCTAACTCTAAATCAGTCCCTTAATGTTCTTTTCTAGAATGTAAATGAAATGTCACATTACCACTGGTAGGCTATGTCTGTCTTCAGTAACCAATATCAGTCTGCTCTAACATTGAGTTACAAATCCAAATATAGATGTTTTTGTGTTTATTTCTCCGCACCACCATATAAGCACTGTACATTTGCATCATGGAACCGAATACAATCAACAAGTTTTGTTTGTATTTTGTAGGGGCAAAACATTTATATCTCTGTTCACAGTGACGACTGATATAGTCTGAATCCTGTGAAATTGAACATTTTAATTTTTTTCTCGCTCCACAGGAACTGGAGCAGCAGCTTATGATTGAAACAAAAAATTACAGGAAAACCATTAAACTTTACCAAAAGTTGATGCTGAAAGGGAAGAAGAATAAAGGTAAATGTCACGGTGCTTGTTAAGACGCTCGATTGGATTTATAGTTTGGTGATTTCCTCCAAACTACCTACAATATGTGTTCAGGAGGCGTCTGAGCAACAAGGGGAATGTCTTGGAGTGTTTGGCTTTAACTTCATGACGTTCCCAGATGTACTCCAGTGTGTTAGTTCTTCAACATTCACAAATATATATGTAACATTTTCAGCAGCTTATAGGAACTGTAGATATTGGAGTCAAAGCTGAAATCGTGGATACGTTTTTGCCTATTTCTAGCAAACTTCCTGTCTTTGATCTATTAGAAGGATCCTTGGGCATCTTACAGGCTTCCTCCTAATGACTAATGAAGTATAACTATTGGTCAGCTTCTTAGTAAATGTAAATACGTCTTCTATGAAGGTATAAAAACTCTGACCTATATATTTGTGGATTGTGCAAGATGTGTGTCTGGTCTACTTGTCTTTATGGTTTAGGGACTATGCAATACTGATCATCCGTAATAATACCGTATATACTCGAGTATAAGTCGGCCCGAATATAAGCCGAGGCACCTAATTTTACCACAAAAAACTGGGAAAACTTATTGACTCGAGTATAAGCCTAGGGTGGGAAATGCAGCGGCTTCTGGTAAATTTGGATGTCAGAAGGAAATATGATTATGGATGTTACTCTTGTTGTCCTCTGTATGTGTACAGCGATATTGTGTAATTATCTTGGTAATAAAGGTGTAGTGCAGTACAACTGTAATAGGAAAAGCAGCCAGAGGAAAATAGGGAACCCCTATCCCTAGGTAGATATTTGTATCAATAAGTGGAAAATACCTCGGCGCTGTGAAATATATTATGAATATTTATTGAAATCAGTAAAAGTAGGTAGTTCTGGCCAGAACAGTATATGAGTGCAATGTTAATTCCTGTCCGTTTCAGCAGACAGTGCAGAGTAGGTAAATTCACAGTGGTGAAGAAAGTCTGTACACTTACAATTACGGAGAGGCGATCAGCTCCCGATATCTCCTGTAAGTTCAAAGTCCACTCCGATATATATATGCACGGATAGAGTGGTCACGGGCTGAGTTCCTTACATGCGCGCATATGCAGACCGTGGCTGGTGCCCCAGCAGGAATAAAGTTTACAGCAGTAACGTATTGCAGCGCTGTCTGGGCATAGAGATTGGATGTAGTGAATGCACGGACCAGCTCCGATGTCAGCTCTGGTGTAGAGGCAGATAGGTAGGAATACTGAGGCGGGTCAGAAAGTGTTAGTGTGCAAGTAAACCAACGCGCTTGGCGGGCTTCATCAGGGAAAAGCAATGTTTAGGGCAGCTATGGATGTGCTCGGGACTACTGTGTGGCTGCCTAAATCCCGATGATGTGGTGGTATTCCCCTGTGTAAGCAATGTGTGCTCCGTTGCCGGATGTGCTGGTGCTGCAACCCACGCATGCCGGGTAATCAGTGCTCGGAGGAAGAAAAAAAACTATTGTGGCCTTGGAGCATCACTCGAGTATAAGCCGAGGGGGGGCTTTTTCAGCACAAAAAATGTGCTGAAAAACTCGGCTTATACTCGAGTATATACGGTAATCGAAAAATATTCTTTTGTGACATAAGTTTGTAAATGAACGATGACTTGTAATGTTTCTAAGTTACAGGCACCTTGTGTAGCTGTAATGTCTGCAAGTCATGTTTGCTAGGAATCCTGCTTCTCCTTCATATGGACAGTGCATACAGGAGGCACTGCTTCCACAGAAACCTGTAATCATGACTCAGGCTGAACAGCTTGCTGTGCTGGGACTTTGTATTCTTCAGCAACATAAACCTTCTCTGCAGCTGAGATTTCTAGTAATGCTGTAGAACTCCCCATTTGGCCAGAAGTATCATATTTTTATTTTATTTTTAACTCTTCACAATCCAGAAGCCAATAGCTGAGAAGCAGACATGACCGTGCTTAAACTCACTGCAACATTGGAGTAATGGACTGAAAAATACCGTTGGTTGTTTCAGATTCCTCCATACTGTTGGTCTCTATGCTAAGTGGAGAACTCTTCCCAATCTGACTGCAGTTCTTGGCGATAAACCTTTCTAGTGCAAAGAGTAGTGCTCAGCTTTAGCCAAAAATTAGGTTTAATGAGAATGGCTCCCAAAAAGATCTGATTTTTCACACGCAACAAGTGTGGTACCTCGCACGCAGCTAAACAAAAAACACAACCTGCAGGTCATCTTGTTAGCTTTTGTGGAAGATGTCTTAACATAATATATTCCCTCTTTATCCCACCCGGCTTTTGTAACACCAGTTTTTGTCATGTGTGTATTTAAATAATCTATTTGGAAAGTGCTGTTCTTTCATTGTAATTTAAGAGGTCCATTAATTTTAAAATGACCCTATCATCCCTTACAGTTCAAGTTCCTGAATATTACAATTGTGTGATCTAACTGCCAACCTGATCACTTGGCACTTTATATACATTAATGGCAAATATTTAATTATGTTTCTTTTGTGAAGGTTCTGAAGTAAAAGAATTGTTACCCAAGCTTAAAAGTCATTTGGAAGAAATGAAATCAAAGGTGCAATTCCTTGAACTGGCCAAGAAATTACTTCAGGTAAGCACATAGCAGTGTCTTTGTTCCTTGTACATCTTGTGCGTAGATAGGAACATTTGTTACATGTAAGTCTTATAATATAAGTATGTAGATGATCGAAGCTTTGTCTCTGTAATCCTACTGCTGTCAGATTTATTTACATTTTTATTTTTTTTCTTGAAGAATGTGCACAAGCTATTAAGTGTTGTGAGATGTCTATTGTTACATGTGAATAGCATTTCTCTAATACAAACTCCCTCCATTTATAGTGACATATAAGCCTTACTGGATCTATAGAAAGTAACTGGCACCAGTATAAAGCATTCTCTTTCGTCTTCAGGAAACTTTTATCCAAGGCTGCAAACAGCCTACAGAATGTAAATTACCGCATTGAGTGTTTGTTGGAACCCAGCGATCATACTGTAGCTGAATAGTGCCGCTGCCGTTATTAATATGTATTGTAAAGGGGTTGTCCGCTTTTATTTGACATGTGGTTCTAAGATATGTACAAAGTTTTAGTAATGTTATACTCTACATAATGGCCTCTTTAAAAGCATACATCTCTTTTCCTACTGTGAGGAGAAATTGTCTTCTGAACAGTGCACTAATCGTCATCCATCTATTACACTGCTGTGTGTACTGCTCACTTCACTTAGATTGTCAGTCCCTGTGCTGATGCAGATTGTAGCACTAGGACTATCAAGCAATGAGATGAGTGGAATGACCAATTGTGGGAGGGGGACATTGCAGAGTGACCTTTCCCGGAAAGAAATCACTCTGTTGGGCAACATGGTCTACATCCTATTTAATGTTTTGTTTTCAGCATGAAAAACCACAGATGACCTTTGTATATAAAACTGATTTAATTTCACATGCATTATGTATTATCTGAGCTAAGTACGCAAAGTATATTACAGTGATTTTTATATGTTTATATCTAATTTTGAGTTTCTTAAATTTATATTACACTCATCATAAATGAACCTAAGTGGCCTTCAGATCCTGATTCTGTGTTTTTTTTGTTTTGTTCTCTTTTAATGAAGGTTTCTTATGCAGAACAGTGGGGACTTGAGTCACGGGATCTTCCTACCGTAGCGAACCTTGCAAGTCATGACTCTCTGAACTCTTCCGAAGATGAAGCCTTTCTGCTTGTATATAATGAAAAAGGTCATACCCGGGACAACACATCAACAAACTTACAAGCTGGAACACCTCTTGGGTTATTGGTCCACCTATACTCCAGGTACAAAATTAATTACAGTACAAAATGGAGCTTATATTGTTTGAACAATGGTTTTACAGTGAGCCTGTTAGAGATTGAACTTCAAATGGATCATGTGTTAAAATAAGACAACCACGATGTTCCAATCCTTCCAAAGGATTCTACCTTGCAGAGGTCTCCTTGAACCTTGTGACAACATCTCATCCAAGAGCATGGCTGAAGATGAGGCCATATCCTACAAGATGCCACCTCATTACATTGGGGGGGGGTAAAAATTGGTTTAATGGTCGTTAAAGACTAGCCGTACTAAAGTAAAAAAAAAGTTATTTAAAGGTAAGCTCTATAGAGCTTTCGGAGGAGCTGGAGACCACAATTTGATGTGGATAGACGTGCTGTGGACTGCAAAGGAATGGTGTCACTTTAACGTATTATAAAGAACTGCTGGAATACTTGGGTTTTTTTTTTATGAAACAAGTTTATTTTATTTGTCCCTTGAAACTGTTGCTAAAACTGCCACAGAATGTGAAAGATAAATATGTAGACATTTCCATACCTTAACAGAACATGATCGACTTGACCCGCATACCCGCAGTGGTATCTTTTGTTTTTACGGTACACACGTCCACCTAATGACGCCTGCAGCATATTATTGTAAAGACTACCCATGATTGTGTCTATGGTTACAATTCCAGGCACAATATGTTCTATATACATACAGTTCAGATGATTGCAGCGAATAATACAGTCCAAACAATAGTCTCTAAATAGTTGTAGACATCTGTAGATGGTTTCATGCATTGATATACGGTATGTGTATTTTGTCTTATCTTGTATTCTAGGCTCCAATCCATAAGGAAACAAAAAGTATGCAGACTTGTCTTAGTTAAGCCAATCACGTGACCACAAGGAATAGATATAATGCACTTACAATGTGGTTTTATATGTGAGGCATTTATGGCAAGCCAGTGTCGTCTTTTGCTTAACCAAGTTGTCTTTATAGAAAGAGAACTGTTGGCTTTGTTGTGGACATATTTCTCAGTGTGGTTTAAGTGTTTTCTGTTTTTGCTGTAGGAACGCTGTGTTGGATGGGTACGTTCAGCAGTTGCTCTACACCTTCCGATATTTCTGTTCTCAGGAAGATCTTCTGCAGTTTCTTGTTGACCGGATTAATAATACTTTGCCAAGGTATTGCCTCCACTTATTAAGACATGTGCAGCTCACCTCATTTGTGGTTATTTGTGCAAGCTAATGAACAAATATACTTGTGTGTGTACGCTTAATATACAACCATGTTCTTGCGCAGTGCGTAGTAAATAAGCTTGCATGTACCAATTCTTAGCTGTATGTTACGCATGCACACATATGTTCTTGCGCAGTGCATAGTAAATAATCTTTACATGTACCAATTCAGCCGCTGTAATATTACCAGAAAGGGGCAGTCCCCATCCACAGTTTTGTGCACATTATTATGTCTGATAAGGATTAATGACTGTCACATTTTTACAGCTGAAGAAAAAATTGCTTGACACCAAATACTAATTGGGAAATGCTGTTTTTATGTTTCAAAGAGGTTCTCCATGTGCAGACCAGAGCTGTGACTAGATATTTAGTGCCCCCCTCAGTCCCTCCCATATATGCTCAGGAATGCACCACCAGAGGGGACTTACCTAGCTCTATAAAAGAACATCACCATTTTCCAAAACTACTGCGCCCTCCTACCTGTTCTTTCAGCTTTGACTACCAGTGTCTTCAGGTCAGTTGCTGCTTGGCCGGATCCTGGAATGTTGGATGCTGTTTGAGTTATTATTCACCTCCTGGAAACCTGAATAGTGACAGAACAACCTAGGTCTCCCTATCAACCAAATGGACGTTAAATTGGTAGCTTTGTTTTGTTTCACAAATAGCCCTCTCTTCACCCAATCAGCCTCAGAATTTAATTAATGGTATTCACATTTCATAAATGCTTATTTCCCCCATACAGCCCCAACATTAAATTAATAGCGCCCATGTTTAATAATTAGTGGCTCACAAATTTCCCACACATTTAATAGAGATTATAATTACTAATAAACACATCACTGTCTTTTTGAGTATTACTGTAGGATATATTTATGTACTCCAAAGAAACCTTCCCCCTTCTCTCCGGACCTCAGCCCCCTGAATCTTGCTCTTTTCTCTCTAGTCCTCCCTCCTGCTCTTCTCTCCATCAAGTGTCTTGTTCTCTCCAGGCCCTACAGTAATTTAATCATCTTAGGGCTCCTCAGCGTCTCTTCTTCCTCTGTCTTCTTCCTTTGCCTGCATCTTCTTGTTTCTGTGCTGGTTCCTCCCGGCTCCGCTGTAAAGTGCCCCAACATCATGTTTGCACGTCCGCACCGCTGCAGTAAGCAGGACGCCAATGCCACCCTCATTCTGCCGGCTTCCTGTCACTGAGCAATTACCGCCCTACATTAATGTTGATCTGGATGGCTGCATATAGCGGACAGGTGTTGCACTTCCTTTGCCTTGCGCCATGGGCAGCCACATGACCCACACTGCCCTGGTTACGAACATGGTGGAGACAGTTGCGTCATTAGCAAGTCTTGGCTGTAAGCTAT
This sequence comes from Mixophyes fleayi, assembly GCF_038048845.1. NCBI lineage: Eukaryota > Metazoa > Chordata > Amphibia > Anura > Limnodynastidae > Mixophyes > Mixophyes fleayi. The sequence goes on along the minus strand of NC_134407.1, from coordinate 30,898,755 downwards.
TCTGCTAGATATATGAGAGTGACTGATATGGGAATACTTCCTGAATTATTATTATTATTAATAATAATTATTTTTATTTTTTATCATCAACTAGGGAAGGAACAGACCCATCTTGTATGGATGCAAAAATCTATCATCGATCACTGCTTCTGCTGCAAACCTGGATTGAAGACTGCTGGCATATAGACTTCTCTATAAATCCAGATCTTTTAGACAAACTTGAAGATTTAAGTAATTCCCAGGTGATTGGAAAACTATTGTCTTTGTCGCTCTTCAAGTTCGTAATTATAATTTGTACAATGCATTTGTTTTGTTGTTTGCTTTTGCGTTTTCCATATTCTACATTCATGAGATGTTGTGATTTATGTTTAATTGTACTTTATAAATTATTCTTTTTATTTTTTATATTTATATTATTATTATTATTTATAACTGTGTAACTTATTTATCATATTTAAAGGATAACTCCAATCCCCAATAAAATATAATCCCCTGGTTTCCCCTAACTGTTTGAATCATGAGGTCCCTCACCCTTGGTGCTTACAGAGCGCCTTGATCACAGGGAAATGAGTTGGGTGAATTCTCATGAATAAATATTCAGCCCAGTAACTGGCAGCTTCGACTGAGTAATGACAGGTACACTTTTAACTTTAGTGGACATGAGCAGCGCCACAGACAGACAATGAGGGTTATTTTTGCAAAGTGTCAGAAGTTATAAGCATCTTTTTTTAAAAAAAAAAAAAAAAAAATTCCACTTTATTTTAAAATAATTATTTGGTAGGAAGTTGACATTGATGAACATAGTGTTGAGATTTGTCGGTCTTTACCATTAAGTTCTGCAAATTTGTACACATGCAAAATGATGAACTGTTTTTTAAAAAAAGTTATTGTTACTCCTATTTTCAATATTTTGCTGCATTATAGCCCTCTCCGCTTTTGGGACTATGAATTTTGAGTTGAAAATGATTGAAATGATGTGTTGAATATTACAGGAGCCGGTGCTGCTTCCTGATGACCGCACACACTCATATGGCTGACCACAATATCCAGTGTGTCTTATAACTGGGCTGGGCCAACAAACACGTACACCTGCAGCTTCCAGTTTTTGGATAACACTCACTTTTGTGTGGCTAAACCGCAGGCCTTATTCACTATAGTGTATTACATTGGAACATTTTATATAAGCAGAAATAATGAAACTGAGCCTCATATAGCCATCAATAAATGCAAAATATGGAAAAGTAACTATCTGTAAAGTGTAATATACAGTCATGGCCAAAAGTTTTGAGAATGACACAAATATTATTTTTCACAAAGTCTGCTGCCTCAGTTTTTTAGGATGGCAATTTGCATATACTCCAGAATGACATGAAGAGTGATCAGATGAATTGCAATTAATTTCAATGTCCCTCTTTGCCAAGACAATGAACTTTATCCCAAAAACATTTCCATTGCATTTCAGCCCTGCCACAAAAGGAGCAGCTGACATCAGGTCAGTGATTCTCTTGTTAACACAGGTGCGAGTGTAGATGAGGACAAGGCTGGAGATCACTCTGTTATGCTGATTGAGTTCGAATAACAGACTGGAAGCTTTAAAAGGAGAATGGTGCTTGAAATCATTGTTCTTCCTCTGTTAACCACGGTTTTCTGCAAGGAAATGTGTACAGTCATCATTGCTTTGCACAAAAAGGGCTTCACAGGAAAGGATATTTCTGCTAGTAAGATTGTACCTAAATCAGCCATTTATCGGATCATCCAGAACTTCAAGGAGAGAGGTTCAATAGTTGTGAAGAAGGCTTCAGGGCGCCCAAGAATGTCCAGCAAGTGCTAGGACCACCCCCTAAAGTTGATTCAGCTGTGGGAACGGCAGATCACAAATGCAGAGCTTGCTCAGGAATGGCAGCAGGCAGGTGTGAGTGCATCTGCACACACAGTGAGGCGAGGATGGCCTGTTCTCAAGAAGGCCAGCAAAGAAGCGACTTCTTTCCAGGAATAACATTAGGGACAGACTGATATTCTGCAAAGGGTACAGGGATTGGAATGCTGAGGACTGGGGTAAAGTCATTCAGATTGTTTGGGGCATCTGGAAAAACGCTTGTCTGGAGAAGGAAAGCTGAGTGCTACCAACAGTCCCGTGTTATGCCAACAGTAAAGCATCCTGAGAATATTCATGCTGCTCAGCCAAGGGAGTGGGCTCACTCACAATTTTGCCTATGAACACAGCCATGAATAAAGAATGGTACCAAAACATCCTCCAAGAGCAGCTTCTCCCAACCATCCAAGAACAGTTTGGTGATGAACAATGCATTTTCCAGCTTGATGGAGCACCTTGCCATAAGGCAAAAGTGATAACTAAGTGGCTCAGGGCTCAAAACAACGAAATTTTGGGTCCATGGCCAGGAAACTCACCAGACCTTAATCCCATTGAGAACTTGTGGTCAATCCTCAAGAGGCAGGTGGATCAGCAAAAAACCACAAATTCTGACAAACTCCATGTATTGATTAGGCAAGAATGGGCGGCCATCAGTCAGTATGTGGACCAGAAGTTGATTGATAGCATGCCAGGGCGAATTGCAGAGATCTTCAAAATAAGGGTCAACACTGCAAATATTGACTCTTTGCATAAACTTAATGTAATTGTCAATAAAAGCCTTTGACACTGGAGGCTCGGATCTCGGTCATTCATAAAGAGGGTAAAGATGTTCATGACTGCGCTAGTTATCGCCCTATCTCCCTACTCAATACAGATGTTAAATTATATGCTAAAATTTTGGCTAATAGATAAAATTCGGTCCTCCCCTCCCTTGTACATTACGATCAGGTTGGCTTCATACCGGGCCGTCAGGCAGAGACAATACCAGGAGAGTCGTTGATCTGATTCATATCATTAATACCAGGAAGGATCCAGCTATTATTCTCTCCCTCGACGCCGAAAAGGCTTTTGACAGGATCTCTTGGAGCTTTATATCCCGAGCCTTGTCGGCATTTGGCATCTCAGGTAGCCTCCTTACTGGTATTCAAGCCTTATATTCTCGACCCACTGCAAGAGTCATGATCAACGGCTCTCCCTCAGACCTTATTACTATATCCAACGGTACCCGCCAAGGTTGTCCTCTGTCCCCTCTCATCTTTGCCCTCGTTATGGAACCTTTGCTGCCTCTATCTGGGCCTGTCCAGATATACAAGGTGTGCGAGTGGGGGACTTAGAGAGTAAGCTCTCTCTCTTTGCGGATGATGTCCTGTTGACCCTCCAGCAGCCAGGGAAGTCGCTTCCCGGACTCTTCAACATTTTACACCATTATGGGCACCTCTCAGGTTACAAAATTAATATTGCAAAATCGGAAGCCCTCCTCCTTAATATCCCCTCCCTGGAGGGATTAGCACTCACCTCCCGTTTTAACTTTCGGTGGCAAAGAAAGAAAATTAAATACTTAGGTATTTTTGTTACCGACTCCTACGACTCTCTGTATCGGGAGAACTACCCAGGCCTCTTTGCTAAAATCAAATCAGAACTTTTCTCCTGGCGCTCATTGATCATCTCGTGGCTGGGCAGGATCATTTCTGTCAAGATGAACCTCCTTCCTAAGCTTCTTTATTTCTTTCAGACCCTTCCTGTTAGAGTCCCCCTTTCGGATCTTTCATCTCTCCAAAAATGTCTCTCTAGATTTGTCTGGAACGGTCGGTCGCCCAGGATTACGCTGGCTCTCTTAAAGAGACCCACCAGAAGTGGTGGTAGGGGTTTCCCGGATTTGAAAATTTACTACTGGGCGGCTCACCTGAGCCATATTGTAGCCTCCTTTGCACCCCCTGCGAAATTGTCGTGGGTCGACATTGAATCCGCCTATCTTAAATTTCCAGTTCTTTCTTGTATTTGGGGTCTCTCAAAACAAGCTAGATCTCCCCTTACTTGCCGATGCCCCACCTTATTATTTTCAGCTACAATCTGGGAGACCTGCCGGCCCCATCTCAAAATCCCGATATCCTCTTTTCCTGTCCTACCTCTTTGGGGTAACCCTGCCTTTCCTCCTGGGCTCTCCTCTGCCTTCTATAGTCCCTGGGTCTCTGCAGGTGTTCGATTTGCAGGGGATCTAATATTTCATGGTGCCTTTATCTCCTGGGATGATCTGCGCTCTAAATTCCCAAGCCTCCATCCTAAATTCTATGAGTATTTCCAGTTACGGCACTTCGTGGGCTCTCTCCTCGGGGGGACTCCTTCCCCCTCTCGTGCTTCCCCCTTTGAAACGTTATGTCTCTCCTCACCTTTGGGTAGGGGCACGATTTCCTATATCTACAGCCTTTTACCTCCGAGAGGTAGGCATGAGAGGGAGTGGGAGAGGGACCTGGGCCCCCCCGGAGGAGGATTACTGGGAAACCATAAGGGAACAGGTGGCCACCAGCTCTATTTCCACTTTAGTTAAGGAGAACGCTTATAAAATATACTATAGATGGTACTACACCCCTGACAAACTTACTAAAATGTTCCCCTCTAGTTCTCCATTATGCTGGCGGGGTTGTGGCCAGATGGGTTCTTTCTTACATATCTGGTGGTCCTGCCCTAAAATATCCTCCTTTTGGGACCGAGTTAGGGCCCTCCTCTCCTCCCTCCTTCCGTGCCCAGTCCGGAAAGACCCATGGTCTTTTCTTCTCCGTTACCCTCTGATTGATGATGATAGACAGTCTGCGAAATTTGCCTTCCATGTCCTTGCAGCTGCGCGATGCCTAGTAGCTAAGTCATGAAAAAAGTTGAACCCCCCCACTATGGCGGCCTTACGATCCTATATTTGGTTCATTGCACGGATGGAACAGATTACATACCACCGTCACGATAAGGACGATAAATTCCACCAGATTTGGGCTCCTTGGCTTTACTTATAACCCCTTAGCTCCTGCACCAACTCTTTCCTGTTAAGTGATGAGCATAGGGGACCTGACTCCTGAAGCGGTTACCCCTGTCTCAAATACCCAGGTAATACTCTCTCCTGAACTTCTTTTATTGTAAAAAAAAATAAATAAGATAAAGGGAAGAATGTTCTCTTTTTATTGTTATTATTTATCTATTTTCTTTAGGTGACGACCAGTGCCCCCCTCTATACTATTATAAAATGTTATTGATGTTTGAATATACAAGTAACAATGGTATACTTACCTGTTTCCTCAATGGCATTCTGTTGATGTCTTGCATATCCATTACTTAATTTTCTGTTACATTGTTATTTATTCATGTCTTGCTTTACTTTCTGTTTTGTTTTGGGTTTTTTTCTACTTCTGCAATGTACTAATTTGTTGACTCGTATCTGTATATCATTGCGATTTCTCAAAATAAATAGTTAAAAAAAAAAGCCTTTGACACTTATGACATGCTTGTAATTATACTTCAGTATACCATAGCAACATCTGACAAAAAGTTCTAAAAACACTGAAGCAGCAAACTTTGTAAAAACCAATACTTGTGTCATTCGCAAAACTTTTGACCATGACTGTACACAGGAAATATGCAGTACAATTAACTAACACCGTTAAAATCTTTACTGAAAATAAATAGCTATGTTTTGAAGACTTATTTGGGCAACCTTGTTGTTCTGTTGTAATCTAGGTATGGTGCAGTTCTTGCTCCCCTTCACTCTATTGTCATCTACTTAATCCCACACTCTCCTCTGTTTCTGCTTTCACTTCATTTGTGTCATCATGTTACATCAAACTAGCTTGAGATACAGGAAAATGTAAAATATGCTCCAGCTTTAAACCTGGTAATTAGAATTCCACACAATGAGTCGTTGTACGGGTAGGAGACGCATGGCGGCATTAGTGATCTAATCACATCGAGTAGCTACTAATGATTTTTCTATCCTACGGATTTGAATCCCGATAGAATTTCTAGGACCTTGGCAATTTCCTAGGTTGCTTATCTCAGGACATTCAAAACCATTACACACACTGTGCATCCCTAAGTTTCTTGTTTGAATGCATTTGCCCTTAATATGTTGTCCTAATGTATATGCCTTCATGGAGGTTTATATATCCTTTCTATAAATCACTTTTCAGATTCTTCCGAAAGATGAGCGTGGCGAACACCTGGTTTCGCTGCTGCAGGAACTATCCAGTAATAAATACACAATTTCCTCTCCCGGCTCTGATAAAAAGGGCGACACCAAATCTTTACACTCCCTCTGCACAAAGTTTTCCGAAGATAATGTCTCCAGAAAGGTTCGTTGTCCTGAGCTCTCTCCTATAATACATACATTTATGTGACTATTACTGGTCCTTAGTCCCAATCAACTATATTTTGAATTGTTACTATTCCTGTGTGTTAATACAATAAAGTTTATTTAAAAAAAAAAAAAAGTAAAGTCATGTAAATGACGCTGAGGGAGAGATTCAATTAGACGCGAGGTGTCTCCGGAATGTCCGCGAGATACATTGCGGCGGAAATTTGGAGTTTCCTGCCGTAATTGCCGGCAATTCGAGGTCTGCGCGCCAAATCACCCAGAATTGAATCTCCCCATGAGTCTTACTAGAAGACTGATGATATTTGTCCCAAGAGTGGTCCTAGTTTACATAAACGTATTTTGTTTTGTGATCTTGTATAAATGTTGGAGAAAGCATCCACTATCAAAGTTCAATTATTAATATTTCATAAAATGTTTAATAACTTTCATATTTTGCAGAGCTTTAATTGGAAACTCTCGAGAGGCAATGGACTCCTCATACCTCACCATAGGGATAAGCATTATACGGTATCAGCAGCTTTGCCTCGGCCGTGCTACCCAGGGATTGTAGAAGATCTGTCCTTGTATTATATAAAGGGAGAGGAGAGTGCAGCGTACGCTATACATGATCTTAGTGTCCAGCAGATTGCGTCTCAACTGACTTTAATACAGGAGGTTAGTACGTGCTCAAAATGGTAACTTGTCATTAACTGCTAGCTAATGTGATCTCCCAGCACTAAATCCATGCTGCATCTTATCATTTACCTCTAAGGGAGAGATCCAATTTCCCGCATTGTTCTTTAGAACAACGCGGGGTGCGCGTAGTAACTAATTGATGCGCATCATTACTGTTGGTATGATATTTTCAACAATGATTTTTGCTCGCAGCGAGCAGGAATTCATGTTAAATTTACCGTAGTAATGGTAATGATGCGGACCCCACGTTGTTATAAAAAACAGTGCAGGAAATGGAATTTCCCCCTTAATTTTCAACCTATTTTTGTTAGGAATTCCATTATTTTCCTACCATTTATGTGAGCTCACAGGTCTGTAGTTGTTATATTTTATTCCCTCCAGCTTTTTTGTGTTTACAGAAATACATTTGCTCCAATAACCTGGAATTACCCCTGGATACAAAGCTAATGTCCATGACGCAGCAAGCATTGTATTGTATTGTAATTCTCTCACCTGCCTCTGCTACTTGTGTCTGTAGGACAGTAGGGTATATATTTCCCTATAGTGTAGGTGACATCTTTTGACTTTTTAGTAGTAAATACAGAGAAGTTATTTAGGCAGTTTTCTTGTATTGCTGCAGTTCTGCTTTACTGCTGCTTTAATATTACACCACTCTGACCGATGGTTTGTAGATTTGATGTTCTTTCCTATTTGATACTTTGCCTCATTGACTATTATGAGTTCTCAACTTTTTACTGCATTAAAACATGGAATATAACTTGTGATACATGTTCTGGTAATCTAAAGGGCAACGGTTTTTTCTCTATTGTAATAAAGCCCTTGCTCTTTAAGCAGTTTGTGGCTTCAGACCTTGGAGCTCAGCCAATGGTTTCCTTTTGTTTATTATTTAGTGGCCAAGTTGTAGTAGACTGCTGGCTAGGAGCACCACATAGCTACAGGATACATTAACCTGAGATGCTGCAACTCTGGTGGCAGGGCAGTTCTTATGCTCCAAAATAAGAAGCCGGTTTGGGCAAATTGTGGCCCTCCAACCCTTGGGGAAACTCTATCCCATCACACATTGCAAGCCTCTTGCTGGCAGAGCATTTTGGAACCTGTATTTCCGTGACCGATCTAGAGCCATAGACTGAAGCAACAGTGACACCTGCAGGCATGATACTATGACAGTGGTTCCCAAAGTGTGCGCTGTGGCACTCTAGTGGGGCAAGCAAGGCAGGGGGGTGCCAAGCCTGAAAGTCACTCCCCTCCTGCCATCTCCCGCTTGTCTACCAGCTGGCCAAGGGAGAAAAAAAAGCTTACCTATACGGCGGCGCTCGGGACCCGGCATCCTCCTCCCTGTTCCCTTCTTACTGACTGTCGGATGTGACGTCATCACATTCAACGTTTTCAGTGATGAGCGGCACAGAAAGGAGCCAGAATTTAAGCTTGAAGAAAGAAAACAGAAGAAAAGGATAAGAAAGAAGGCCAAGTAAAAGGTAAATAAAGGATCGGAAGAGCAACATTGTGATGAATGCGACAGTGTAATAAAAGCACAGCGTAATAAAAGAAAAACTCATGAAGGGGAAGCTGTGATGGATGAACAAGAGGAAGGGGCACAGTGTGATGGTGAAGGAGGATGCAGAGTGATTAGAGGGACCAGTGTGCTAAAGCACAGCGAATGCTCGTTCCATTTGCACAGCAGATCTATGCGAAGCTGGGTTTTCGTCTGTTGCTATAATAAAAAGCAAGTGCATTCATATAGGAAATAAGTCCAGGAGAACTCTCAAAAATTTGCGAGTCTCCCCGTAGGCAACTATGATTCGACCTTATAACAAATAAGTTTCCATATACCTGGTAGAACTGGGCAATTTCAATGTTTGAATAACTTTAAAGGGCCCACCAACTGTGTAAATGGACAAATCGGTACAATATTGTAGGTTAATTTTTTCGCTCGGCTCTCGAAAAGAGTGGTAGGATCACAACGTGAGGCCGTCATAAGACACAAAGCTGAACATTTATGGCATTTTTTATACTTTAAGGTATTGAAGAACAAAAACTGGAGTTGCCCATAGCAAGCAGTCAGACATTTATTTTCATTGTCCTGACCGTATTAGATAGGTGACTGCATCTCTCTCTTTCTACAAGTTACAAGTAGAAACAGTTGTAAATGTGCCCAAATTAGAACTAAAGTGTGTTTCTGGTACTGCTGCTGCCCAATATTATATGGTGAGAGCAACAGCTGTTTGCATCAGAACTGATTCTTCTTTCAAAAGTTATGTAAATATAAATTCGGCTCTCATCATCATAGTCACCATTTAATTATATAGCGCCACTAATTCCGCAGCGCTGTACAGAGAACTCATTCACATCAGTCCCTGCCCCATTGGGGCTTACAGTCTAAATTCCCTAACGTACACACACACAGACAGACTAGAGTCAATTTGATAGGAGCCAATTAACCTACCAGTATGTTTTTGGAATGTGGGAGGAAACCGGAGCACCTGGAGGAAACCCACACAAACCCAGGGAGAACATACAAACTCTTCGCAGATAAGGCCATGGTCGGGAATTGAACTCATGACCCCAGTGCTGTGAGGCAGAAGTGCTAACCACTAAGCCACCGTGCTCTCAACTAATTGTTTATTAAGTTGCTTGTATCCATATGAAATATACGTGGAGGAGAGCATTAAAATAAAGTAAATAGGTATTTCTTGTGAATTCTGTATTATAACCTATAAATAACTTTTTAATGTTGAGCAGCACGCAAAGTAAATGTGTTGCTAAGTGGTTGTAAAGTATTTGCTTCTCTCCTAACAGTCCGTTCATCACCACTAGAGGGCGCAACAGACTATCTTTTACTACTATATTTACACAGGACTATAACATATATTAAACATATATTATTGTAGACCCTATTACTATTAACATTTTTATATATAATGGCATACTCTGCAAAGCTTTACTATTGGGATCAAACACCGTAAAAAACAAAACTGGTTATTAACAGACAAAGACGTAAGAGAGGCTCAGTTGGTAACCTTAAAATCTATTAGAAAATAGGCGTTTGAAACATGAGTCCAAATGCCACTTACTGCATATTGGTCCAGACAGATAAAAGTGCCGACAGTCTGGTAGAATAGAATAGTGGTTCTGTGGCTCATGTCGGATATTATGGTGACGCTATTTCTTTGACAACCAAACTGTTTAAGTTCTCTGCTCAGTATAGTAATATTGCTTGTCAGAGTCGTAACATAGTTATACAAACTCTGTCACATAGATATCTTGTGGTAAGTTGCCTTTTCTGGCAGCCAAGTAATATTCACAAGTAAATGTAAACCAACTATTATAACATTTTAAATTGCTTTTTGTTTTTCTGGCAATACTCAAAACGTGGTCTATGAATGCATATTAGCTTCTCTTCAATACCATTCCATTTAGTTTCACTAGAGGGCACTACAGACCATATTCTTCACGCAGTGACTGCATGTGCTTTTAAGATACAAGATTGTCTTGTTAAGCAAGTACTTCATTATACCTGCAGGTTTTTTAATACTGTATAAATAACTATATTCTAAAATAAATCTTGAGTATTTACCAGCTAGATCAGGTCCATAATATTTCACTGAGGTCCACAATATTTGAAGTCCATGCATTCAGAAAGAAGTAGCTGGTAATCTAGCATTAATATAATAAAATTACAATTTTAGTTCCTAGTGGATAAATAGTGAGCAATTAGCTACTTTCCTTGTCTTTGTTTGTCCTTGAAAATCTTTGTCCCTGTCTTTTAATATTGATCATATGTATGCTAGATAATTAGTTTTATATATGTACTTATTGGAAGTTAGTTTAAAGTACAATAGAAGTGCACTGTGATCATGTTCAGTGGACTTGTCACTTTGGGAGGGTGCTGAGTCCTTTCACTACCTAGTGGGTCACAATGTATGTTGCTTAGTAGAAAAGTCACCCTGGAAAATGCATTCCTTCATTCAGTCTGTGCACCCAACGCTGGGTTGTACATTGAAACCTTGACTGCTTCTGTCCAGTGATGACTGCGTTGCTCTACATTCTTTTCTATAAAGCAAAAAGCATTTCATGGAAATCTCATGTTTATGCTGCACAAAAGTTTGTACAATATAAGAACATTTGGTTGATCTAAGCCGCAGCTGCACTGATACGTTTCATAAGATCTGCTAGTCCTGACTGAAGATCCCTGAAACTGCTACACACATCCCCCCTCCGAGCTGCCCCCAGCTTTCCTTGCAGCTACAGCCTGTTTGCCTGACATAGGTGGATAGTCCTACATTTCTGAAAATCTCACTTAAATAGAAAACTCTATAGTTATATATGTTTGTGCCTAACCCTTACTTGTATTGCTTCATATAGACATCCTCTTCTGTAGAGCTGGCTTATGGAGTATCTTCACATTCATGTGTACAATTGTTATAGTGATATCCCTAACTTTAATGTTATCTCTGCACGCGACAGCACCTACACATTAATATATAGATATATATTCTGATACTGTATAGCATTATATTGAAATGTTAAATGTGAATCATGTTACATGTGTTCTACATTTTATCCTAACTGGCATGTCTCACTTGTCGTCGTCTTCATCATCTATTTATTTATATAGCGCCACTAATTCCCCAGCACTGAACAGAGAACTCGCTCACATCAGTCCCTGCCCCATTGGAGCTTACAATCTAAATCCCCTAACATACACATACACAGACCCCTAGGGCAATTTAATAGCAGCCAATTAAGCTACCAGTATGTTTTTGGAGTGTGGGAAGAAACCGGAGCACCCGGAGGAAACCCACGAAAACACAGGTAGAACATGCAAACTCCACACAGATAAGGCCATGGTCGGGAATTGAACTCATGACCCAAGAGCTGTGAGGCAGAGGTGTAAACACTGAGCCACCGTGCTGCCTCTAATTATTGTAATAAATGGGTGTAGAGGGCCATTCTTTACAAGTAGGGTGCACTATAAACAATGTGATAAAAAGCTTCAGCCACACAGAAGTGCCACATGAAATGATGACCCCAGTGCTGTGAGGCAGAAGTGCTAACCACTAAGCCACCGTGCTGCCTCGACATGTGAATATATTCGTCACAACCTCTTGTCTTTTAGTATTCTACCAAATGTCCAATATTTATTCTGTTTTTCTTTGGTAGGAAATGTTTCAGAAGTGCCATCCTGTCCATTTCTTGAACTCACGGGCGCTAGGAGTTAAAGACAAATCTAGCAACATGCCAAAGTAAGTCCAGAGATATTAAACCAAGGTCACTAAATCTTGTACTGAGGAGGACTGAGATACTACGTTGGGGGAGATGCAAATAATTCTTGGGCCAGATGTACTATAACATAACATGGAAAATAACAAGGCTACAGCTACTGCTGATACTAATCCTGTGCCAACTGAGAAAGATTTATGCTTTTTAATTAAATAGGAGCTTTAAACATGAGTCATATAAATATACCATAATCGGGTTAGTAATCAAACAAAATATGTAAAATAGTTTGTATAAAAAAACACACAAATTCAAGAAAGATCCTGTACAATTAATTTGGTTTTATTTTACCATATAGAGGCAGATTAGGATGATTGCCAGACATCTGGGACAGTGTACAATTTGGTCACACACATGTAGAGCTAAATCTCACAGATCAGGAACTGTCAGAAGGGGTCATCCAATAATCAAATTTTCTGTTCTGAGCAACCAAAGCCAGTTTGGTTTTAGTACTTCAGAATAATTGTTTGGAGGACTGTATATGGTGCAGTGCAGGCCTGCTTGATAATTGCAAATTTGGATTAGGAAATTGTATTTGACTGCACCTCCAATGGTTCTCTGTCCGGATCTGCAACTGTCCTCAATCTATTGATCACCACGGGACAAGCATTATTGATAGAGCACTGAACAGAATCAATACCAGAGTACTGATGGACCTGTTTACCTCATAGTGATCACAAGATCACTATTTTGTGGACCCATCTACTGTGTTCACTACCTGTAAAAGCTTGTATATGTTTTGTGAAAATCACCCAATTGCAAGTGCTTCGGATTGTTATCTCCTCTGTAAGGATTCATTCACATTTATGCGCTGGGAAGATGGGTAAAAACGTTTGAAAAAGAAAACGCTCTTTATATGCATTTTATGTATGATGCATTTGTAACTTGTTTTCCACGCACTTTTTGTGCATTCCGCTTTTGCCAATAGAATCTTTGGTTCTGCCCTTGTAAAATAGGATAAACTGCATTCTAAAACTTCATCATCAACATTTATTTATATAGCACTAGCAAATTCAGTAGCGCTTTACAATTGGGTACATGTTCCGTTTAACATTTTAGAATTCAATTGTGGGAACTATTAGCGCTTTTCATGTGTTTATCAACACTGAAAATGTGCATTAAAAGCGTACAAGAGTGAATGAGCCATAAGTGTTGTTTTTTTTTTGTCTTTAATAGAACACTTTACATTGAGACTCTTCCTGTTGAAGTTTGCAGTCTGTTCTCCCAAAGCTGTACACACGACAGATACCTGCTTAAGTTGTTACAATTTGCAGACAATGTCAGTACATGGGTGGCAGCTGAAATTGTTACGTGTCACACGTCCAAGGTTAGTTTTGACTATTTCAATTATCAGTGTGTTTTAGGAATGCGTGCCCTCTAAACTGTATTTTCTTCTTGGCGACAATGTTTTTATTAGAATGTTATAAGCTTAAAATGATGATCTTCATTATTCAATGTAAAGATGCTGGACGGCAGCCTTCTTTTTCTTTACTTAAACTAACATAAGTACACATTTTGTCAGTAATCTTTATTCAATCTGGGAAGAAGTAAAAAACCACCAATGTAGACTGTAGCAACAACAAAATGAACTTCAACTAAATGAATTACATTAATTAAATTAATTACGTTCTTAATTAACATTTATTTCCTCCAAACCAACCCTGTATAAACCAGAAGCCTCAACCCATCCCCACTTACACTAACCAGACAATGAGCTCATGGGTACTAGGGCACAGTGGGCAGGGCTGCCGTCAGAAACTGTAGGGCCCAGTACTAATTAATCTGGCGGGTCCCCCAGGCTCTCCCTCTCCCCCCCCTCCCTCAACAGTTATGGTCCCCCAGGCTCTCCCTCTTCCCCCCCCCCCCCCTTCCCTCAAAAAAAAATAAGAGCTTATTATTTACTTATCTTCTCCTCAGTGATGCTGCATCTCTGGCTCCCGGTCACTGACACACTGGGAGTGCGGCGCCCGGTGATGACGTCACCGCGCTCCCAGCCTATCAGAGTCTGGGAAGCAGAGCTGCAGCATCGTGGAGAAGGTAAGTAAAAAAAAAATAGGAGGCACGGTCAGTGACTGCGGGGCCCAGACAGTCCAGGGAGTCTGGACAAACGGAGAGGTGTGTCCGGGCCCCCTAGACTGTACGGGCCCCTCACAGCAGTACTGCCCGTACCCCCCTGATTGGCGGCCCTGACAGTGGGCTCTGCCTCCTGCATGGGTCACATCACCGCGCTCAGTACAGAGCAGCAATCAATATACTGGTGCAGAAAACACTGGTTGGCACTACAGTGGTGTGACAGGCAAATGTCCAGTGATGTGGCATGAACCAGCTTTGCAGCCTGGACATTTTAGAGTCATATGGTTTGTACCCCATAGTCCTCTGTGCAGCTTAGACTTCCCAAATGCCATGTGGTTTCCTACTCATCTGACCATAGCATCCAACCTATGTAGTAAATCGATGGAAACAGGCCGCTTTCATGATGTCCAGTAGAATTGCTATAAGAATGTAGTGTGTTGCTGGATTGTTATAAATATTAAGATGTTCGTATACGGTCATCATCCTGAGAAGTAAAACACTTAGAAATGAATTGTTTAAAGTAGAAACCACTAATCTGTCATCAAATAGCTTGAACATGTCCTCATCTGAGGTTATTTTAGCACAACCACATGAACAGGTATATGTCAGTGCCACTGTTATTAGCTTCTCTGGTTTTGTTATTTATTCCTTTTATGGCTCTTATGATTATCATTATCTCTGTCCTTTCTAGTTACAGGCAAGCTTATTGACAAAATTTCTTCTAGTTGCAAAACTATGTTATGAACGAAGAGATTTTGCAACTGCGGTCCAGGTCCTGGGAGGATTAGAACATCTCATAGTCCGCCAACTCCTGGTGAGAGTTAATTATTTATTTATTTATATATATATATATATATTATTATTATTTTTAATTTATTTATTTTTAAATGACAAATTGTTTTGGCATAGCTCAATGAAAAATGTATCACATTTACCTTTTGTTTTGTTAAGGCCTGGAAAAATTTACCCTCAAAGGTGTCTGAAATTCTGGAAGAACTGAAAGCTGTGGAGGTAACTAATTAGATATTACAAATATGCTGAGATGTTGGTAAACTCCATAGGGCATATTCAGTTAGCCGCGGAGTGCCTCCAGAATGGTCGCAAAGGCACTCCGTGGAACTTCGCAGATATCTCTTTGCCCCCCTTACCAGTGCGAGGAGAAATCCACAATGTTGAGATACCTTAGTACTGGATAAAGTGCTTAACAGCAATGTGTGGAGGAACATCTTGGATAATTGAACATGCCCCTATGAACTCTGACCCCTGCGCTAGTGTTCCAGGGAACCTGCTACTTACACTGACTGCTATGAGCTCTTTGCAGTCAGTGCTTGCATTCTGATCTACTGAATTGACATGGCCTGGTTGAGTCCTGTTCTGTGGACTACAGCAGCTCTCTGAGACAGACAGCAGAGTCTGGCTCCTGGCACCAGTTAATTGCAGGGGTCGAAGGTACAGGAGTGTGCAAAACATAACAAGGTAGAGGAGAGGGTTGATTCAAAAGGAAAAAAACACATCTAAAATATGCAGTTATACATAATTGATGTGACTTTTGAAAATGTTATTAACAGTTTAAATCTGCACCACATTAATAAAAGGCCTTCAGTGTGAGATCTAATACAACACTGTGTTCTGAACATGTATTTAACTGCACTTTGTAAAATGTTTACTTCCTTTGTCCTCCTTTTGTACCTTCACCTGCGTTGAAGACTTTTTAATTTCACCCTCCTATGGTGACATCTATTTTTTTTTTTAAAAGCCCTGTCAAATGATAAATGCAAGGACAATAGATAATTATTTGTAAACCTCATCCGTAAAACTGACTAACACTCTATTTTAGTTTATCCGAGATGCCTGCCAGCTATAGATGGTAACTACAATACAACATGCTGGAAAAGTTTTTTGTATGCAAATTTAAGGCCCTTGAAACGCAAGCTAAATAAAAATGTGTGATTAATTATATTGTGCTTTTATATTTAGTTACATATGTAAGTATATGTATTATCCTTTCCTCAGGCACATTTTACCTGTCATAATGTGTTTCCGAATTTGTTTTTCACCAGGTTTTTTTAAAGAGTGACAGCTTGTGTTTGATGAAAGGAGACAGATTTAGGACATTACCCACAATTCCTTCAGCTTACCTCTTAGCGATGCATGTTCAACAGCTTGAAACTGGGGGTTTTACTATGGTAAATGGAGCATTTAAATGGAATAAGCTGAGGTGAGTAATTCATGGTTTGTTTTTTTACAGCTTGAAACATCTAGTGGTGTCATACTAGGGACTGTCAGAGTGAACCTGTCACATACACACATTGGAGGCAGCCATTTTTGATCTGAACCAATATTCATGAGAATGCAGCCTGTCAATTCATTTAGGGCCAATGCATTGTTGTTCCTATTTGTGTTTAAGCAACTGGTGCACTTCAATACCTGTGGGGTAATCAGTTGTGCTAGAAAGGCAGGAAAGATGTGTATATGTTTTGTTCTATTATGATGATCTACCTCCCTCTCCCAGTGACTGGTGTCTTACCCTCTGAGATGATGAACAAAATAGCTACTCTGAACCCTGCTAAATTTATTATGTTGGGAGACGTTTATCTCATCTTATCTCCGCAATTAGACCAGTCCCTTCCAGCAGAGACACCTTAGCTCTCGCTAGATGGGCTTCTGCTTTTGATCTTACTAGATATGTAGATGGAATCTTCCTTATCCTCATGTCAGGATAATGGACAATAATTGTCTTCTTCGGATTCTTTACACAGAGGCTACTCAGTTTGTTATTTTGGGTGTGCAATAAATATATATAATATGCCCTAATTAATTTATCATTAAGGAAGAATACTGGGGGGGGGGGGAGGGTGATTCAGAGGCTGTCCCCAGCTTAGATAAAGAACACTTTTATAGTCTAGTATGTAAAGTAATGTCTTATTTTTGGACTATGAATCCTGCATCTGCTTACAGGCCCATATAATCTGCCATTTGTTTGTGGGGGTTTTTTTTTTTTTTGTTGGGATTTTTTGCTTGTTTTTTTATATTTCTATGTAAGATTTTCAGCATGTTTGTCCCATGAATTCTTCTACTGTAGTAATCTCCACCACAACTGCTGATCCTCTATAAAACAGCCAGCCAGATGGAGCCCCTTTTAGAACATGCTGAGTAGGATACCGGGCGGAAGGAACATGATTATTAATTCCGTGGGGCTCACTTAAGAAACCTGGAAACACTTCTGTAGACATTTGTCACTATTGAGAGTTGAGCTTACTCAGAAACATATAGTGTAACAGAAGCACGCTATCTTCAATATGGGCAATAAAAATAACAAGCTTCGTGCACATTAGTCACTGGGGAAGAGGGTTCTAGTAGAAGTATTGCAGGGATCTGTGGGAAGAGCGGCATGCTCTGATGCCAATTCTAATAATGTTTGTTTTGTGGTTTATTTTAAGTCTTTATATGCCACCAGACAGATATGTTCACAAGTGGAGATATCTCATTATTTGGTCTCTTAGGCTGATGAGGAAGTTTTAGATGGTGATATTTCAAGAACTGAAACGGAGCTGTCTTCAGATTACATGGTCTACCAACTGAATTGTATTAATAGTATGCTAATGTGATGATATGATAACAATCTAACCAAATGGGAATGCCTCCCTATCTCATGTGGTGTAGCTCCCATTGTACTTATCACCAAACCTAACTAGGGTCCACAGTGTTGTTGCAGATGTCAACTGCTAAAGAATGCACAAACTCCACTCTCTTCCCAATCTAATCTTCTTAGTGGGGTTCGTGGCAGGAAATCCCTCTTTAACCGCCTCTGTTTTCTTTAGCTCTTGATCCTTTTTCCAGGATCGTCAGTCTGGTGGGCTGGAGGAAAGGCTATCTCCTGCTCACTAATGACATGGTCTTGTACTTGGCTGATGTAGGTTCATCACTGGATGCTGTGCTAGGTTTGATGAAGCGTTGTTATAAATTTTCTGGATTACACATTATTGGCGGCAAATTTATCCTTTTCCCTCTAGGCCTGCATGCCATTTATACCTCCATAGGGCCTCCTCTTTTCGATATCTATCTGAAGGTGTAACCTACAGCAATATAGTCCTCTTCATCTTTAGCTGGTGATGAAGTCTACCTCAGACGGATGTACAGTTTGGGCTTCCTTACCGCTTACCACCATGAATATTGTGAACCTGTTGAATATGAAAATACATCTTACGTTTATTTGTTCTGTCAGGGTCCCGCTTGAATTCTGAAACAATTTTTTGACATACATTTTTATTGGTCATAAGGCTCTCCCAGGGAATTTTGGCACTTACAAACTTGTATGCTTATTATATCTCCCCAATTTAAGTTTGTGTATTATGGTCGAGATCTATTCAAGTAATCCAGCATCAGCATTGCAGGCAGCAGTTTTGGGACCGCATTGGGGCCTTGTGGAACTTACGGTAATTTTCTGGAGCCCACGATACAGTCCTGTAGTCACTTCCCCTTTGAAAACGATTATGAAGGCTTGGTCAGTGCCAAATTTGTGGTCCCCCATATATTCCTATCTGGGGTAATGAGAATTTTTCAAATTTTACACATACCATATTATAATGCTGAGATATATTTATGCTAAACAAGTTTTAAATGTTGAAACAGCAGAAGAGTCCATTCCACCTCCCCAGTTGAATTCTATTTAGATATGTACGCCCATGTCATGCGTTTTTAACTCAATATCCCTCAGATTATGTGACCCTTGGTTGGAATTCGTTGGAAACAAGGTCTATCCAGTTGATGCTGGCAATATCTACCTCTACCGTAACATTTATTAGATATGGCGGAGAGACATTCCTGAATTGTCTGAGGTTCTTTCTACATTCTGCTGTTATATCAGCAAGAGAATGAACCTTAGATTATTATATTTTTAAGAAAGCCTATTACACTCTGGTCCAATTGCATAGAACACAAATTGACCTTTCAGATTGGTGTCCTAAATATCTCTTTTCACGTATTCTATCACGGTACGGACCTTCTTCTGGATGAAGTGGGTCCGGTTTGCTGTAACTCTCTTGGCTGCACTGGATATTTTAGGTCTTCCAGCACTGGTGCTGGTTTTAGTTGATGCTGTTGTCCCCACCAGAGCTATATGACAGCTTCTTGGTTTCCTCTTCTTCTGTGCAAGAGAAATATTAGTACTATTCCTTTACCATCAACCCAGAAAAATAACTAAGGCAGTGTGGACATTTTATTTTGTCATGGTGTAGCTAATATGGTGGGGTCAGTAGGGATCTTAATGAATGTGTGTATCAATGGTGTAATTATGGTTGGTTGTATCATGAAAGAACCCCTTGGATTTCTCTCCTCCCAGGTAGAAGAACCAGGCATGGGACTACCACAGTTGAATACTCTCTCCCTCATTTTCCATAATCCTACAGGTTTATAGCACATGTATAATTACTTCTGAACTACCAGTAGGTTTTGTATTTCCCAAAACAATTAGGCTGTGTTAGGTTTAGGTTCAGTTTAGAGTCCCATGAATGTAATATGAAACGCATTGTGCAGTTGTAGCTGTAGTTTGGAAATGGACAACTAAAGAGAGAACCAGAGATCCAAAAATGTTCCATATAAAGTATGTTTGCATGGCTATATTGTAACTTGTCTTTAAAAACAAAAAACCTTTTCCATGTGTTTTTTTCTGAATTCATTTCCCTCTTGTGCTCCACAGGAATATTGCAAAAGTTGTAAGTCAGGTCCACGCGTTTCAAGAAATCCCATACTCCTTCACACCGGATCCAGACTTGCAGTTTTTCCTCCGGCAACGCATTTCTACCTTCAGCGATGCAGATATCTCCGTGTTGGCAGCTGACAACCACGCTAACTTCCATCACATGAACTCTGAAAAACATTCTCGTAAGATACAGGACACTTTGCGCCGGATGAAGGCAACGTTTCAGTGAAAGCCAAAGACAGTACTGTACCCACACATTTGTTTCCCTTCAAAAGAGCCAAAGAATAAATGAAGTACTAACCAAGGTTCTGGGTAATGAATGAGACAGCTGGTGGTTGATTTTGCCCTTTTCACTTACATTGGCAGCAATATGAGTTGGAGGGACACAAATATTTACAAAGGGCTCAAGCATTTAAATACCATATGCTTTCAGCCATTGTTGCTAAATATTTTTGGTCCAGTAACAGTTTACAGTAATTGGTATCAGGTTTGTTCCTGTGTAGATACAGGTGATCATGTCAATGTGTCCTACACATATCTTGAAGGATATTGTTTATAGTGCCCAGTAGATGTTTTCCGAAGCATCATCGCGTTTTCTGTTGGTTCTTGCTTAATAAAATATTGTCACATCTGCTTTTCTGCAGCACTAAACCTGGGCACCCATGGTCTGATCCTTCTGCTTAACCCAATGCTCAAGCAACTGGGGCTGAGGAGCAGGATCATTTCTAGGGGAATTGCAGCCGCTTAGTGTGGTCAGAAAATGATACATACCCATGCCAATAGGAGCTATCCGCGTTCATCCTCCAATCGCTGTGGTTGTTTGTGGTCCATACACATTGCGATATGACAGCGTGTCTGGAGCAGCATAAAAGATAATGTTTCTGAATTGATAGAGGCTTTTGGGTCCTACCAAGCTTGTCTATATGAATATATGAGCATTCCCATAGAACTCCAGTATATTTTACTGAGCATTAACAATTGTGACCGTTGCATGGAGTGTAGAACTTGACACGAAAGAAACACTTAATAGGAAGTCCATTTACTTAAACTATTTTTTGGAGCAATGACATAGGAGAGATTTTATTAGGCTTTGACGCATGTTAAATGAGCTTTGAACACTTTATTTTAACTCCTGTGTGCATAAGCCTTTAGTATGTGCTATATTTCCTCCACAAGGCAGCTGAAAAAAATAGAACAATGATTTGTAAAGCATCTTACGCTATTAGCAAATCATATAGTGATCAGTTAGGGTATATGAATTTAAAAATAATGGGTTTAGTCCTATTGTATGGTACAATTAACAGCAGAGATGTTTTTGTATATAAAATATCTGTACTTATTATTTATTGTGAAACTATTTATTTTACTAAACAAAGCCTACATAGTTATGAAGAGGGTGTGCGTTTAAAGAGCCTTTAAACCTAAAATACAGGTTGCTTTTTATGACATAGTAACACACAAATTTATATATGATCATATTCCATGGAACTTCTGAAGGATAAGAGAAAACCATTGTTTGTGTAGCTCACTTGTCAGTACAGGTCTAGTTGTAAAGGGCTGTTTTATATAATAGAAATAAAAGATTGGAAATGGAATGTTACATTGCTCAGGTTACTGGATGTAACAGAGGTACTCCCACATCTACTAGTTCCTTTGTTCAAGTGGCTTCTCTTAGCTCTGAGTTGTCCCAGTATGTACCATGGGCAAATATGTTTACAAGATATAACAGTCTATGGGGCCAATTCAATTTGGGCGCGTTATTCTAGGAATAACGCGGCCTACGCACTAGTACCGTTCGTATGATAAAAGTGCTCAGCATTACCGTTGGTACAGTAATTTTAACGCTGATTTTTGCTCGCACCTCTCGGGGCCACGAGTAAAAATCGGGGTTAAAATTACAGTGTTAACGGTAATACTACCAACGCCGTGTTAATCCTAGACTAGAGTGGGCGAATTGAATCTGTCCCTATAAGGCAATTTGAAAATAAAAAAGTGGAGGCGTGGCCCACAGCAACCAATCAGATTCTATAAGTTAACTAGTATAGTCTAGAAACTGAAATCTGTTTGGTTGCTAAGGGCCTCTCCTCCGCTTTTCAGAAGCAATAATAAATCTACCCCCTATGAGATTGTCAGTGAAAGCAGTGGCCACCAGAAAGATTTGAATTGCGGTAAATGGAGTATACTTTTTTTCTAAAGTCTGTCATAGTTTATGAATCTTTACATAGACATTGGTGTATACTACAAGATGTCTTGTCCTATTTGAGCTACTTGTATTATAGGTTCAGTGGTACTTTGTAGAATATCTGTCACGGTTCAACGTACTCCCTCTAGAATCTGCCAATCACAACAGCTATCCTTCTGGGCTGGCACCAGAGTCATAGAGAGTTACCAGGTGAACAGCTGTAATACTGAGCAGGGCAACTGATAAATCATATATGTATAAATCATGCAGCTACCAGGACTGCACTGATAGATTTACTGTTCCATTCAAGCTCAGGCTGTTCTGATAAATGTGGGTTTTGTGTTTCTGATTTAAGTTATTGTTCTGTTCAGCCTACACCTTATAATACAGATCATAACTGCTGACCTGCATCTATTTTGTATGCTCCAGTCGTTTGCAAGGAGACCGATTAGCTACATGACAATGTGTCACAAATTCTGTCCTCTGGAACAGCCAACAGTGCAAGTTTTCCATATCTCCTGGCTGGAGCACAGGTGTAATAACTACAGACAAACCCCTTATAATAGATCCACACGTGACACTAATTATTTCACTTGTGAGTCTGTGGGGAGAACTAGAAAACATGCACTGTTAGGGCTACCAGATAACCATACATAAGTATTGCTCTACCGAGCAAACTTTAACGTGCCAATTATACAATGTCTGGGAGTTCAATTTATTCAATCAAATTTGGAAATAATATTCTTTCTGTGTATTAGAATCTTTTTTTTTTTTTTACTATCTTATTAAGCTATAATTTCAAAGTAGCAACACTTTTTAGGGGCAGTATTTACAATGCAGTTTATTTTTATATAAAGTTGAATGCTGCAGGAAAATAAAATGACATATGCCATGCATGCAGCTAAGGCTTGCAAATGTACTTGAAGGTCCCGAAACGTGTTATCCGTCTCCTATATTACACAACTTAAAGTACGCGAAGTACAGAAATAAATGAGAGCAGTTGAAATAATAGCAAATGTAGCAAAGAAAAAGTATATTGAGGCATAACTGCAAATAATAACTTAAATATATATATTTCAGTTTAAAAAGTGAGGCCTAAAACTGTAAAGAACTACAGACAGTAGAGGCAGCCACACACACGCTCTAGATCAGTGATGGCTAACCTGTGACACTCCAGGTGTTGTGATACTACAAGCCCCAGTATGCTTTGCCAGTAGATAACTAGCTGATAGCTGGCAGAGCATGCTGGGACTTGTAGTTTCACAACACCTGGAGTGTCAAGGTAAGCCACACACCCTCTAGGTTGATGTCTGTGATATCACTGCCTAGTGGTCGATTGGCTACATCATCGTGGATATTCATTAAACTGTTGTCGGAAATTAAGAAGGCTTTGCTGAGAAATTCTGTATTTTTGCCCCTTTATAGTATATAGTCTCCAGTTTTACACTTTCAAAAATATTTCTTGTGTTTATTTTTGTTCTCTGTTCTTGGGATTTATGTTCTGGGTTCTTAAATGCGCCGTTCTGTAACGATAATGCTTAAATTATATTTACAATGTAAATTCCTCTTTTACTTAGTATCCCTAAACTACTCCCCACTATCTCCCCCCCTCCTCCTTGGCTGACATTACTTTGAAGATGATCAAATTATAAATAAAAAAAAATCAAATTTAAAAAAATAATATATTTATATTGAGCTAGAGTTCAAACGTAAGTTTTTGTAAGCAAAACAAATAGTACAGGTTACTGGCAGTAACTTACTTTTGATTAGAGAAGTGGAGCCGATATGTCAGAGGCCCAGGGAAAGAATTATGAATTAACAATGGGTCTTGTGGCATTGTCTACTGACCGTTTTATAGAGCCAGAACCATATATTTCGTAAATTATTTATTTAGAATGTCAAAATATAAAGTATATATTATGTTACGGTGTACAGTAGATAAATTATATCCTGCTCAGTTAGTGTTATTAATGACATTTTATAATATGCACTACAGAAATAACTGACATACATTTCTGAGACGCTAGCGTTCAGCTCAGATGCCTTGGTTTGCCCACCTAGCGCATTCACGTGCACACTTATGTTCCGTTTTTTTTTATGGTTCTTATTATTCAAAGAATGCTAAGAAAGCATCTTACAATTATATTTGCACACAAACTTGCACTCTCGCTAACATGGACTCATGTGGTGCTTGAAATCTCATATGCAATGTAACAACTGCTGAATAGTTTTAAAAATGTAGCAATATTTTGTATAAAATCCTTGTTTAACCACTCTAAAAGTAGCATTATATGTAATGGTGTGATCAACTTCTTACATGTAGAAAGTACTGCCTTGTAGTGTGCTGTATGTCGCCAGACTATGCCTGTTACCTAACTGTTACTATTTCCTATAGATTACATGTGATCGTGGTTGCATGTGTGTATATATGAATTGGTAGACATGGTCTGGGTCCTTGCTCCTAACACTGGCCATACGTACTGTGATAACACAGCAGATATCATGCAAGCGGTCTATAAATTACCTGGATAATGATCCTATAAAAATGAATAGAATAATTATCAGGCATGTTCATATATGCAGTCTACCAGCTGCACTAATGAGGCCCAATAATGCAGTAAGTGATCCCGCATATGTGGCTAAATTGGACGTTAATCCGGGCACTTGGATCGTGCTGTAGTACAAGGCCGGGTGATCGGCTCATGCCATAAGCTCAATTCTGTCTCTGTGATGGTCTTGTAACTTGTCGTTGGATCTATTCAGATGATTTATTGGACAGTTTGTGTTTAGAGAGAGCTGTGGATGAATGCACACTAATTTATCAGTTTCAGTCTCCAATACATTTTGCAGAAACTGACCATATGTTAACGCTATATTAGACATAAAGGCTGCTTAGCTGCTCTACTAAATTGTTGCTCTATACTTTGGTCTCCTTCAGCCTAAGCTACAGGCAGGATTTTTCTCCATTTGGTAGGCAGCACTCATTGCATTTGTGATGAAATTGCACGTTGATCCGTAAGCTCTTAGCCCACATGATTATTTTTTTTCTTATTACTGAAAATGGTCCTGCAGACTTTTACATGCAAAATAAAACTCTTTCTGCCTCTGCATGTCTTCCTGTCTATTGCAAGGGTAGTTATCAGTAAAGGTTTTGGGCCTTGAGTGCAGGAACGATTCAATGAGACAGGTTGCAGTATATAAACTGAGAACCATCATGACCAGAACACATCTGTGATGTCAACAGCTTACTGCAAACTGCTGCGTCACATGGTAAAACCGATGACATCATCGGTAGGATTACCTGGGAGACCCTCTGTGACTAGTAAGACTCAAATCTTCTCATATGTGTCTAATAAGAGTCCAATGTATTAATCTGACAGAAGCCTACAGTCTTTTAGTGTATGTTAACTCATAGTCTTGTGATTAAACTAATACTCAGATTATTATTGAGCATCGGGGTCATGTTGGGACCTCACAAACCAATAACAGACAAAACCTATATGACATCCCCATGAATAGTGCAAATCGTTGAATAACCACAGCAGGATATTTGTTAAAATAATGAAAGGCAGAATTAGGATTTCCTACTTTTTTGCTTTTCCCTGTGTAATGCTATACAATAGCATATATTCTAATACGCCACAAAAAGAGAGCCATATTTGTCCTAAGAACAAAAACTGTATAAAAGCCATTAGGGTACACGAAGTAGTAACGGGGTAAGAGCTCTTGTTATGATGGACTGAAAAGCCTCTGGACGTGAAAGGGTCAAGTCCAAAAGAATTCTGCCACCAGCCACCACGCAATGACTCCAGCATGTTTCTTAATAACTTGGCACTAATGGCAACTTAAAATATATATGTTTTTGCCTGAGCTCAGCATGAGGTGATGCCTAATGTTCAGTAATCTTTTGGTTAAGTATTTTGCTGCCATGAAGGTTTGGGAAAGAGTAAATAGATTGCTGGGCATTGTTTTAATAATATACCGGAGCCTGTAATATGAAATCAAGGGGTTAATATGATGATCTTTGGCCGGGCTGAGCACCTTTCATTATAAATTTTGTTTTGTATTATTTGTAGTTCATGTTCCATAAAACAGTTGAAATGTGTTGAATGCTTTATAAAATAGTCCTTGTGTTGCAAACCTTTTTGTTAATCTCTGGTCTGTACCTCCTTTGTATGTGTAATCATTTTGCTCAGTATTATGTGTTGAAAAGAATAATAAATACCTTTCCCATTGGATGTTTGTTTTTCTTTTTCTTTTTCTTTTTTTGTTATTGTTGTTTAGTTTGCTTCTAGAACGCTAACAAAGTGTTGCTTTTTGTATGAGTATTTGTAAAATAAACATGCCTCATTTGTTTGATGTAAGCAGTTGGTGGTTGCATTTTATGTTCCTTACTGATATATATTTCATTTTGAATAAAAGAGGACATTTGTTCATGCTTGTTAAAGGGGCACTAAATGGGAAATACAAGTTGGCTTAAAGACGATATCCAGTGATGACATTAACGCTGGCTATATTAAAGTTTCAAGAGTGTATCAGAATAGTTGTGGGGAGTTGTAGATCGTGGGGGGGGGAGATGTTTCTGCACAGAACGGACATCAGTCGGTAATCCCGTTAAAGGACATCACAGCCAACCTCTGGTAGCCTGATTGCAGAATAATGGTTGATAACAGAGAGCAATAGGTGGTACACTACTGCACAGCAAATGTAAGTACAATAATGGACATTTATTTACACAAATGCGCCTATTCGTCCGCCACTTCCCAATCTTTGAAGTTGCACACGTAAAAAGGGGTTTGTGCGTCCACCTGAAAATGTGCATGGGGTAAATTTGCACCAGAAAATTAGCATTTCTGTATAAAGTACATCAGGAAAGTGCACAGCAAATCTCAATAAAAGTATAGGCCTAGGCACTTCCAAGGGCATGGAAAAGTCAAGTCCTTTTGCTGGGAGGTAATGGCTGTGCATCTTCCAGGAAATACAGGGAATCTCATTTAAATCATCTCATCCTTGAATCTCTTTTAAATCATCTCATCCTGGTGAGTTCAAACACCCAGGATGCAGCTATCAAGAAATGCCCTGATCTGAAAACTTCACAAATCAGAAGATGCAAAATCTTGCACCTCTACAGATACCTGCCATTTTTATGTGTACCAGTCGTGCACATTGCTTCTGGGTTTTTTTTAGTATGTTTGCTAACAACTGGATGAGTTTGTTTTGAAACAATGTGAATTTGCACTGTAGGAAACAAAATTTTGTGCTTTCCTGTGTAACTTTAAAATATCACTAAAACTTAGAATATCACGAGCTCTGTGAAGGTATCGGAACGTTGATATTTAAAATACATTTGTGAATGATATTAATAAAACATTCATATAAAACACTTTTTAAAAAATATTTAGTGGTCCTTAAGGTAGGCTTTGGTTGTAGAGTGTGCATTAATGCAGCACTATATAGTGACCACATGCAGGCTGCATTGGAAACCGATCTTGTAATAGAATATGATCCTATTTTTTTCTAAATGGATCATTTTCCAGGGGGAAAAAACTGAATAAAAAGCAAATATACTCCGGAAAATTACAGTAAATAGATATACAACTTTATTTGAAGCATGATCAAGTTTACATGAGGTGACCACTTGTGGTCACAAGGCCACATTGCCAATATTCATATTTACTCTTCTAAGTATATTTCTGTTTGTACTGTGATGACTTTTATTTATTATTTGAAAAGGGAACACAAAGTTTACCATGTAGAAATATCAACATTCATTATATTTTGTTGTTAATAATAAGCCACAGTAAATGTTGGAATTATTGGCTGGTGGGTATTAAAAAATTTAATTTTATGAGAGAGCATCAATATTACTTTGGCGTTGCTTTGTGTGTAGTGGCGTAGCAACAATTTCTTACTGATTTTAAAATTTTATCAGGATTAACCGGATTTTCACTGGGCTGGCTGAAAAATATAATCTGCCAGTGAGAGTTTCAGTGCGCACATTTGGTCATTGACCAATCACACTGGTGATTGGGTCAAATAACCAGATCTGACTGTCACAAACTTACCTGCTCCAGACTCCTGTGCTGCTTATTTCCCTGTCTCTATTTACAGCTCTGCACTTCCTGGTTCAGGTGGTCACATGATCATGGCTGGGAGGTGGCATTTATAATCTGCCAGTGCCACTCTGACATTGCAGAGTCAGAGTGTCAGTGCAACAGGTTACAACCTGGCGCCTGGCTTACCCTGTGTTCCTTCTTGGTGTATTCTGATGATTCCCAGTGGATGACCTTCCGGCATGTTAGACCACTGCTTCTGGATATCCGCTGCTGTTTGTGCTTTAGTGTATCCGATCTGGCGTCCTTGTGATTACTATTTTGGATTCTCCTGTGTGCGGTGTTTTTTAAGTGTATCCGACCTGATGTTCCACAGATTACGGCTTAGGATTCTTCTGTGTGTGCTGTATCGCTTCAGCTAACTAATCCTGCTTGTCCAGCTGTACTACACTACTGCTACAGAGTCTGCTCTTTCTTGTCAAGCCTTAGGTGATAGATGGTTGATAGAAGAACAATCACGTTAGTGGGCTAACCTAAGGGCTGCGGGCCTCCGTTAGCAAAATCCATCGTGAAGACCGGGGGGTTTGTTAGACTATGTGCCTTTAGGAAGGCCTGTGCTAACACTGACTGATAGTGTTACATCTCACAGGAGATTTCTATGTGGTTACCACTGTAGTGTCTTTTGGTTGGTTTTGATTGCGTAAGGGTCTCTCTATAGTACATTACTCATCTCTGAAATAATATGTACTGACTCAAGAGACTCCCTCTGCCCATAAGCCACTTCATGCCTTGTGTAGCGGTACCTTCTCATCTTGGTAGTATGGAGCTGGGATGTGAATATCATAACACAGCGCTGCACTCCATGCCTATTACCAACATGGAGCAGCAGCCGGCAGCTTGAAGGTACACGTAGGTTCGCCTAGTGGTGGCGCTGGCCCTGTCTCTAGGCTGTACAGCCTACTAAAGAAGATACTTTGTAACACTTGCAAATATATATGTAAATGTTTAAATAAACTCGTTTTTAATTTTAAAGTGATTACAACTAATAAAATAATAACATGGGGACTTGATTGTTATGTTAGCATGTGAAAAGAATGATTATCTGCATAGTTATGTTATGTTTTTACATATTACAGGCTGAGAACAAGGCAAATATATATATATATTGATATATTTTGTGTGTTTGTTAGAATTGTGTACAAATTCCGCAGCGCTGTACAGAGAACTCATTCATATCAGTCCCTGTCCATTGGAGCTTACAATCTAAATCCCCTAACATACACACACGCACGCACCCGGAGGAAACCCACGCAAACACGGGGAGAACATACAAACTCCACACAGATAAGGCCATGGTTGAGAATTGAACTTATGACCCCAGCGCTGTGAGGCAGAAACACTAAGCACTAAGCCACCATGCAGCCCACATCATCATTATTATTATTATTAGTAGACTTTAGATGGCACTGACATATTACATAACCCTGTACACTGAGGGTATCGTGAATCCATACAATGACATGATCTAGAAGGTAAAGATGTCCCTACCCAAATGAGCTTACATTTCATGAGGTCTGGGCAACACATGATACATAAGGTGGTGAAACAACAATTGTTGCAGAAAAGCATACAAATAGTCTCACATTTTTTGAAAGGGATTATTATTACCGTAGCTACGTAAGACGCCACAGTGCTCTGCAGCACCGTACAGTAGGGAAAACAGTTCATACTTAAAACGGACATACGAGGTAGACAAAATAAATGCAGACATGAAAACAGGGTATGAAAGACCCTGCTCATTAGAGAGCTTACATTCTAAGTGGAAGAGGGCACAGCTCAAACAAGAGGAGCGGCTCAGGGTGGAGATTGGGACAGTTGTGAGGGTGCATTAGTGTGAATAGTATCACCAGGGATAAGGTGAACTCTTATCTGTACGTAGCCATGGAGCAGAGGCTGTAGTGGGCTGCTGTGATGTAGTTTCTCTGCTGTTGTCCGTGGGGTGTAGTTTTTGTAATGGGGTCGTAGTTCGTGGAACCGGATTGTTAATTAAACACTGAGCTAGAGGTAAATTGGTTAAAAATGTGCGTAAAAGAATGATATTTGTTGGGTATAGGTAGCCAGGGTAAGTGGTAGGGAAGGTAGTTGAGTTTTGGAGGAAGGAAGGGACTCTGGCTGGTGGTAGTGTAGGGAGTAGGGAGTAGGAAGTAAGATTGTGAAGTATATGGACAGATCAGATAGGTTTGCTGTAGAAGTATGTTCAGGTGAGAATATGTTGTTAGAGTGGAGAAATCAATGAGAATTCCATAAGGGGGGAGCAGCACGGGAGTCTTGTAGGTGGGAGTGAGAGGTGGTTACCAGGGAGCCAAAGATCTAAGGGGTATTCAATTGACGGCGTGATCGCCGAAAATCGAGCGCTCTAAAAATATTACCGTTAATACGGTAATTTACTCGCTGGATTTCAGCTCGCGGCTCAGGGAGCTGCGAGCTGAAATTCAGCGAGTAATTACCGTATTAACGGTAATATTTTTCAAGCGCTCGTTTTTCGGCGATCACGCCGTCAATTGAATACCCCCCTAAGAGGTTGAGGGAGAGTATTTTGATATGAGATTTGAGATGTTTGCAGAGGTGGTATTTTTTAGGGCTTTGTAGGTAAGGGTAAATAATTTAAATTTGGTTCTGGAGAACACAGGGAGCCAGTGTAGGGATTTGCAAAGTAATGCAGCAGATGTGGAGATCAGTCTTCCAGCAGCATTTAGGATGGATTGAAGTGTGGATCTATGGGTGTCAGGAATGCCAGATAGCAGGAGTTTGCCGTAGTTAAGACGGAAGGTGATGAGAGAATAGATAAGAGTTTTGGTAGCATGTTGAGTAAGAAAATGGTGTGATCTGACAATGTTTCTAAGGTGGAGTTAACAGGACTGACTGTGAGGAATTAAGCAGAGGACAGAGTCGAGTGTGACACCAAGGCAGTGGGCTTGGGAGACTGAGGAAATTGTAGTGTTATCAACAGTGAGTAAGATTTGAGTGGAGGAGGTGACGCTGGCATGAGGGAAATTAAATTCTGTTTTGGAGTTTTTGCTAGCATTGGCACATCCAGCTGGAGATAGCAGAAAGACAGTTGGTTACATGAGATAGTATAGATGGGGAGAGGTCAGGGGAAGAGAGACGGATTTGGAAGTCTTTAGCATAGAGGTGGTACTGGATGCCAAATGAGTCAATTAGTTCCAAAATAAAAGAGGTGTACAGTGAGAAAAGGGCCAAGAACAGAGCCCTGAAGGACTTCAACAGATGGTGGGAGTGGAGGGCAGAATGTGCCAGAGGTATAAACATTAAAAAATAGGTTCGATAATAGGAGGTGAACCAGGAAAACTCTGTCATGAAGGCCAAAGGAGTAAGGTGCGTTCAGGAGAAAAAAAGTGATCAATAGTGTCAAAAGCAGCAGAGAGGGCCAGGAGGATGACTATGGAGAAATGACCCTTAGATTTTGCAGTAAGTAGATCATTAATCACTTTTGTGAGAGCAGTTTTAGCGGAATGTTGGAGGCTGAAGCCTGATTGCAGACAGCAGAGAATGGAATGAGAGGAGAGAAAGTGAGACAGGCGTTTGCCTCCAAACTACTTGAGTGATTAGTGTTCAAAGGGGAGGAGAGAAATAGGGTGGTAATTGGAGAAAGAGACTGGATCCAGAGATGATTTCATTAGCATTGATGAGATGAGCGCATGTTTAAAGGAAGATGGAAATGTGCCACTTCAGAGAGACAAGTTGAAGTGGTTGCTAAATGTGGGCATACAGTGGGGGAGAGGGAGCAAGAGTCGTTGGGAGGGAATAAGGTTGAGGGGACAGGATGTAGGGTGAGATGATTTAAATGAGTGCAGAGACTTCATCTTTAGTTACTGGAGAGAATTAATTCAGGGTGGGTTGGGGGATGTAAGTGACGGTGGGTGGAGTGTGGAAATTGGCATTAGGAAATATCTTGCCAAATGGTGTCGATGTTGTCTTTGAAGTAGGTGGCAAAATCGTAGGCTGTGAGGGAGGAACGGGGAGGAGGTGCAGGTGGGCAGAGAATTGAGGTGAAGGTGGCAAAGAGGTGAAGCTGGTTAGAAGACTGAGTGGATATTAATTTATAGTAGTGGAAATCAGAATAGGAACAAGATTTCCTCCAGTTGCACTCTGCAGTGCAGGAGCAATTATGCAGGTAGCTGGTGTGTTTGGTGTGCCTTGGTTAGGTTGGTTCATCGGAGACTATATGTGGTAGCTGGAGCTGCATTGTCTAGGGCTGAAGTGAGTGTTTTGTTGCACAAAGAGGCAGCCTGATTAGAGCAGAACAATACAGTCATAGGAGAAAGTAGTTGTTTTGCTGAAAATGAGAAATGAATTAAGGTAAGAGTACCTGTGTACATATGGATTTAGGTGCAGGGGGAGGGCATGAGGTAAGGTGAGGCTGAAGAAAAGGAGATTGTGGGAAGGCTATATTGGAGAAAATAGAGATGGAGCAGTAGCTGGAGAAGACACCTCATCACAGTGGGTGGGAGGTGAGGTCCGCAGAGACCAACGGAGGAAGTGAGTGAAAAAAGTTTAGTTGCAGAAGAGACAGTGGGATTGTCAATGGGAATGTTGAAATTGCCTAGTATGAGTGTAGGCAGGTCACAAAGGGGATGGGGATGATATATATGACAGCTACACCAAGCTGGAGAGGATAAAATAGATGGATAGTGTGGACTTCAAAGGAATAGAATGAGAGGGATGCTTCAGAGGGTATAACTTGGAAGGTACAGTATGCCTACTCCACCACCTTGTCTGTTTCCGGGTCTGGGAGTGTGGCTGAGGGAGAGTCCCCCATAGGAGAGAGCTGCAAGGGAAGTAGTGTGAGGGAGGTGAGGCAATTTTCTGTAATGACAAGGAGGTTGAGGGATCATCATCATTATTTATTTATATAGCACCACTAATTCTGCAGCGCTGACCAGAGAACTCACATCAATCCCTGCCCCATTGGGGCTTACAGTCTAAATTCTCTAACACACACACAGACTAGGGTCAAGTTTTTAGCAGCCAATTAACCTACCAGTATGTTTTTGGACTGTGAGAAACCGGAGTACCCGGAGGAAACCCATGCAAACATGGGGAGAACATACAAACTCCTCATAGATAAGGCCATGGTCGGGAATTGAACTCATGACCCCAGTGCTGTAAGGCAGAAGTGCTAACCACTACGCCACCATGCTGTGCTGAGAGATTTAGATATGAATAGATAATGAATGGATGTAACTTTGCAAACAGATCTGGTGTTCCATAGTGCACAGGAGAAGGGAAGAGAGGGTTGCAGAGATATTTATGATAATGTTGGTGGGATTGGAAGTACGGGGTGGATGGAAAGGTTTGGTGTGGAGCGAAGAGTATGACCAGATATGGGGGATTGTTCAGATCCCAGGGTTAGGTGAGGTATCACCAGCAGCCATGAGAAAGGAGCAGGGTGAAAAAGAGGACATGCAAGGATGTTTTGTGGGTAAGAGGTTTATTTATGTTTATGTAGGTTGGAGAGTGTGGTGGGTGCAACAGACAAAACAGTTCATGTGTGCAAACTAGTGAGGAGGGAAGTAATGAAGGGGAAATAATAATAGGAAGGGAGAAATAGAATGATGGAGAGAGAAGAGGAGTTTGGAAAGGAGAGAACGAGAATAGGAGAGTGTAAAATGAGTAGGTGCATGATTGAGAGATGTGAATGAATGTGTATTAGCTGGGGTAGGTAAGAAGAGAGTGGGAAGGAACAACTATTGAAATGTGCAGAACAATGGAAGAGGTGAAGGGTACTTTACCTCCCCCTGGCAGGGGTATATAGAGTAGGCAGTCTACAGCTATGTCATGTCTCAGTCCAGGATGCTGATAATTGGGTGCAGAGGGTCCAGCAGCCAAACAATGACGTAGAGCTCTGTGGATCCCACAGCTGAACAGAGATGGTAGTCCAGTAGATTCTAAAACAGCCTTGTGTAGGAATTGAACATATCAGATTAACAGTTCATGGAGGCGATCTTTTTAAAAGACTATGTCACCAAGAACATTTTTGGATCTATTCTTTGAATACATTGAATCCATCTGCATGAAGCAAAAATGTAGAGTTAAGTAGTATGATGTGATGGTGCTAGATATAGTGATGGTACTTTGATTTTTTTTTAATATTTCATAATTTGTTTTAAAATGAGACTCTAGTGCACAGGTATAAAGGCTAGTTGGCCTATTTAGTAATTATATTTTGTCTATTTATATGGGTTTATTTCAAACTAGCAAGTAATTTAGTCTTTTGTATGTCTATTTGTATATCAAAGCATGAGATGGCTCAAGGTCTCTCCTCTGTCTGTCTGTCTGTCTGTCTGTCTGTCTGTCTGTCTGTCTGTCTGTCTGTCTGTCTGTCTGTGTCTGTGTGTGTGTATGTTAGGGAATTTAGACTGTGAGCTCAAATGGGGCAGGGACTGATGTGAATGAGTTCTCTGTACAGCGCTGCGGAATTAGTGGCGCTATATAAATAAATTATGATGATGATGGTCAGAAACAAGCCAGGATCCAAGGGCAGGAGCAATCAGCAAAGTTGGGTTCAGGCAAAGATCAGGGCCAGCAGCAAACAAGGGTATCCGATTCACTGCAATGGTCAGGGTCACCAGCAAATAATCAGAGGTCCAGGAACACAAGCCAAATGTCACAAGAAACAATCCAGGAATAAGCCCAGTAGGAAGGAGCAGGTCAGCAGCCAGGAACTGAAGGCTATAACCAGCAGGGAGCTTAAGCCCTCCCTGCCTTAAATACATGAGGGAGACAATAAGAATGGGAGGCATAAATCAACCCCAGGAGGCTGATAATAATAATTGTCCCCCAGCGCACACGCCCAGCTGCCCCTCCTTCCGGGACACATCTGTAAATAGCGTGGGAGGAAACCCACGCAAACACGGGGAGAACATACAAACTCCTCATAGATAAGGCCATTGAACTCATGACCCCATTGCTGTAAGGCAGAAGAACTAACCACTTAGCCACCATGGTAATCAATGAATTTATAGACTGCTCTCAGTGCTGTACAGCTTTTCTTTGTGTTTGTTAACTTGCTACATACTAGAGTCATCCCTCTCCATTGGTCTAACAGCATGCGCAGCCTAGCAATTTGAATAACCTGTTATAATAAGTGAGATTATGAGATTCATTATATGTGTCTTTATATGTATTTGTTGTGTTGACATGTTTTATTATTATTTGAATGTTTCTGAATACAACATTTTTTTATTGACTATGTTGGACTTATAGTGCACCATTAGGGGGCTGTGTGTGTTTCTATATTACATTATTTTTGGTGTGGAGTTGATCCTCAGCGTTACTGTGACATTTTATCAGCAGTATTCAGAAATTGCCATTACTTTATATTTGTGAGTTTAAGGAAAAGTGGGAGCTTGGGCGAAGAGCTGAGCAGCTTACTCCAACTGCATGACACAATAACTGTAAAATTTTCACGTACATTTTATTTATGTTTGTTGTATTAGATCATTTCTGTGAAGTGAAGCAAGAGAATCTATAAACAGAGGCTTTGTTTCAGAGTAGGTCGCTTGGTAAATCCTTCACCACTAGAGGCACTGTTGCATTTGAGTCCAAAATGGCCCATTTACAAACTGCAAAAAGTGCAGACCTTTTTTTTTGGATGTGCGCAAGTTCTGCTATTTGTCAGCCTAGCACACTTCAAGATGCCCACTTCACAATCTTCAGAAACCCCACAGTAATAGTATAGTGGTTAGCTGGCCATGGCCATGGCTTTTATTCTGACCAGAGCACTATATGTGTGAAGTTTGTATGTTCTACACATGTTTGTGTGTGTTTCCTTCCACAAACTAAAAACATAATGGTAGATAGGCAAACTGGACCCTAGTGTGTTTGTTTGGGACTATAAGATCCAATAGGGATTTTGAAGGAGGTTTTTGTGCCTCTCCTAAAATCATACTTGCCAACTTTATGATGGTGACATCCAGAAGTTTCTGGAGGGGAGGAAGAGAGTATGGGTGGAGGGGATGGGACTTAGCGAAACGCGTAATTTTTTACCCCAACCACAGTGATGTGTCATTTTATAGCGAGGGGCAGAGCCAAAATTATGCGATTCCCTGAATCATGTCATGGCGGCTCTAATCCTGCCCGCTTCACTAGTGAAGTGGACATATGCACTTTACCTGGAATTCTATTCGGAATTCTGGAGTTTCCTAGAAGTTCTGGGAGAGTTGGCAAGTATGCCTAAAATACTGCTCAGATTACCCTGATTTATCTCTTTAATTAGCCATGAGAGTATATGGAATTCCCTCCCTTGCACCACCAGACTTTCTTCTAGTCTTCAAACCTTCAAGTGTTCTCTGAAAACCCACCTCTTCAGACAATCTTATAATATTCCTCTACCACCCTCTTAATCTCCCTAGGTTACCTTATTATCACCCTCTACACAGCTAACACAAGACAACAACCCTCTGATCAACATAGTTGTGTGACTGAGCATACAGCCCACTAAATACTTTGTAACCTTTGCATTCTAACTGGACAAATATACAATATGATGTAGCACTTACCCCTGTGTATCAAACCATTGTCCCATAGATTGTAAGCTTGCGAGCAAGACCATCTTACCTCTCTGTCTGTATGTATTACCTAGTATTTTTTTTTATTACTGTTTGTTCCCAATTGTAAAGTGCTACAGAATCTGCCGGCACTATATAAATAAATGATGATGATGATGATGATGAAGGGTGCATTTTTATTACAGGTCACTTTTGTGTGTTTAATGGTTTTTATTGCAGGGCTGTAAGTGCACCTAGAAATGTGATTTCCCGCAAAGTTGCAGCTGGAAGTATAGACAACATGAGGTTATATTTCCTGCACCCCCAACCAGCCAGAGAGATCAAGTCCTTTTGTAGGGAGGAAAAGACTGTGCACCTACCCCCAGGGCTGTCTTCCCCATTGGGCACAATGGGCAGGGGCCCAGGGGGAAAGGGGGCCTTGGCAGGTCTGCTGTAAAAAATCCTGTAAAGAAAAAAAAAACAACTTACCTTTTGCGGTCACCTGTGCAGGTCAGGTGACGATCCGGCTCACTCCCTGGTCCTCTCTTCCGTGATGCACTCACAGTGAATGTCGGGTGTGATGACGTCATCACGCCCGACATTCACTGCGAGCACAGCATGGAGGAGCACAGCGACGAAATACAGAAGAGGATTCAACGCATCGTGATTGAAAGGTAAGTTAAGATATAATATATATATATATATATATATATATATATATATATATATATATATATATATATATAATTCCATTTTATTTTTTTTTATTTATATATAGGGGCCCTAGTGCACTGCTGTGCCCGGAGGCCCATACTGTTGTTAAGGTGGCCCTGCCTACCCCCAGAACGCAGAAATCCTCCCTTTTGTACACCCACCAGTTCGGTTCATCTATCCTGTACTGCAAAATGAATCTATTATTCCCACTTCAGTGTAAAACTAGCTGCTCTCATACGTCTAATTCAGACAGTGCAAACTTTCCGGCCCCCGCAGATGCCACAATCTTGGTTGCATCCTGGCCTGCTGTACATTTCCTCGAAGCTCGGCACGTGACATCACTACAGAGCAGTGTACTGAAACTTTGCACGTTCCTAATTTACCCTTTTTGGATCATATTTAATTTTATCTCAGTCCAGCAAGCAGAAGGGCAGCTCTCACTCATGTTCATAAATGCAAATAAAATGTATATTTGAAATCCATAGCTGCCACCATGTTGTGAAGTGTTTAATCATTGTCACTACATTGTTATGTGATAAGAGAATAGTTTGTTTTTCTGTAATGGAAACACTGTTTTCATCAAGCACTGACACCAAGGATCTGCTTACAGGTCATCCTGGTTGTTTACATTGGTTTTCTGTGTTTAAAGGCACAGTGCAGTCCTGTCCAATATTCCTTCCTAGGATATTCTGCAGACAAATGAACATGGACTAAATCATTTAGTCTAAATGTATTTATCTTTTTCCCTAACCCATGGGCAGCAACTGCCCCCGGCATGTCCTACCATCCTCTAGGGGGCAGCATATGCTCGGGATTGCATGCAACTGCAGAGCACTAGTTCTACCAGGGCTGCAGACCATCTGGTTGGAAAGGAATGCCAGGACTTGTAGATCAGAACAGCTGGGAAACCAGGAAATGTGTATGCCTGTCCTATACCTACATAGACAAAGCAGAGACAGGCACAGCAGCTATATTTTAAAGTTTTAGATTGTAAGCTCCCACGAGCAGTGCCCTCCTTCCTCATCCTTCCTCACTCCCCCCTCTCCCCCACTTGCTTCCTACCCCTCCCCTCTCACCTTAGCTCATACTTGCCTACTTTTTTTAAAATGCTTAACGGACGATATCTTTACTTCCTTTAACCTCTTAACCTTATTTTAACCATTCCTGAATAAATGACACAACACCTTAGTGTGGCAAAATTAACAGAGTTTATTTTGAAGGTGTGGTGGTGGAGAAAAGAGCGATCAGATCGACATCCGGCAGGCAAACCAGGGTGCCCCAGCATTAACCATGAGACACCCGCAGATGGGGGACAACCAACACACCCCGGGCGCACATATCTACCTTATATGGGGCATTCGCCCCGTGCACTACAGAACCCGCAACGCATGGGTCTTACTTGGACCGAGACTATAACCGACTCCATCGAAGAGAGGTGGGTTAAGGGTGCCCGCTACTGTAATGTGCGCCCTAACCACTGGCCGTTGACTGCACTGCGTTTTCC
Organism: Mixophyes fleayi; assembly: GCF_038048845.1. NCBI lineage: Eukaryota > Metazoa > Chordata > Amphibia > Anura > Limnodynastidae > Mixophyes > Mixophyes fleayi. The sequence continues at coordinate 30,859,779 of NC_134407.1, read as the reverse complement.
GGCAACTTCAGCATCCTTGACAACCACCAACACCATCCGTACCAGAACCGGCTTCGTCATTCTAGAAACAGCCTGCATCTCCCAGCAGGCCCTAATGTCATCCAACCAGAGAGGACGGGTCGGCAATGTCCAGAAGCCAAAAGACTCTTTATCTCTCCGCCCTTCCAACTTATGAGCTATGTCTGGTCCTCCCGTATGACATCAGATGGGTGTACTCCCTTCAGTTAAACTATTAACCCCAGAGTACTAACTACAGTTTAATGATCCAGCCTTAGCTTTAAAATTCATTCGGATATAATACAGTCTTCATTGCTCAAATCTTCTCCTCCGGGAGATCCTGGAGAAGAAGTCATGTGATAGGGGGTGGGAGGGGGCGTGGTGACTCAATTGCCTCACTGTAGCCTTGCTCCCTGCTAGGGAATTGCGAAATTCACTGCATTTCTTAGCAGGGGGTGGCGCTCCTTTGAGCTCTTCATTGTTATGGCCGGAAATTTGAGGTGACACAAACATGTTGCAAATAAGTGTTCGCACCACCCTTTACCACATAATGTAGCCGGCAGTTTCACTACACAAAATAGACCCTTGTCACCTTAAATCATTTTTTTTCTGTTTTGTTTTACACTACAGTATGTATACAGTGTCATTTAAAATGCATTATTTTGTAAGTTTAATAACACCATAGTTGCCAACCTTTAACGATCAGCCTCCAGGAGTCTCAGTGTAGAGGTGGGAGTGAGGGGGCGGTGCTCCGCGAATTGCGTCTTTTAGCCCCGCCCCCTGTGATGTAATGACGCAAACACTTAATTTTAGCACGGGGGGGGGGGGGGAAGCCAAAATGATGTGATTCCCGGAGAATCGCATCTTGGAGGCTTCAAATCTGCCCACTTCACTAGGAAGTGGGCAGATGCGGGAGAATTGTCAGCTCTCCTGGGAGTCCGGGAGACCTACCCAGAATTCTGAAATCTCCAGGGCATTCCGGGAGAGTTGACAAGTATGAATAACACACAAACTTTAACAACAAAAAAGTTATATAAAACAACTTCACTTGATTATGCAGGACTTTAACATATAATGATGTGAAATTTAGTTTTGTTTTGTAATTCCATGAAAATAAAAGAGAAATTGCGATGCATTATTTTACAGTGTACAGCGCTAGGCTGGTTCCCTCTCTGCACATCCCACAGAACAGAGCATCCACCATGTAGCTGAGGTGAATGGTACATGTGTCAAGCACAGTAATGTTAATAAATGAATGTTGCATGTTGGGTAGTAAAGATTACTAACACTACAGTAATGGCCGCCACTTTAGTCAGTTTAATTGTTTATGTTAGTCTAATAAAATAACTCTCATCATCATTTTATTTATATAGCGCCACTAATTCCGCAGCGCTGTACAGAGAACACACTCACATCAGTCCCTGCCACATTGGAGCTTACAGTCTAAATTCACACATACACACACACACACACGTCAATTTAGTGTCAGCCAATTAACCTACCAGTATGTTTTTGGAGTGTGGGAGGACACCTGAGCACCTGGAGGAAACATACGCAAACGGGGAGAACACACACACTCCTCACAGATAAGGCCATGGTCGGGAATTGAACTCATGTCCCCAACTCGCCTTTGATTCATTTATGTGTTAAATTAATCATTATGAGTGAGGGCACATTGGAACGGCCTTTGCCACTTGTGTTACTGTTGTATGTTTTGCTTTTATTACATTAATAGAAGTCAAACTTACCAACTTTTTTCTCTTTCCCACAGGGAGATCCCAGAGGGAAGGTGCAGTGTGACGAACAGGGGGGTGGGAACAATTTGTGTTGAATCGCTCATTTCACCCCACCCTTGTGATGCAATGATGGAAAAGCTTCATTTTGCAGTGGGGGCTCCTATCCTTTCCACTTCACTAAGAAGTCGCCAGGATACGGGAGAAGGACATGCTATCCCTAGAATTCCGGAAGCCTACCTGGAATTCTGGAGTATCCCAGACATTCCGGAAGAGTGGGCAAGTATGGTAGAGCGGCACCTAAAAATGAGCATTCCTGCAGAAGTGCAAATGGAAGGTGCAAAATGCCAGATAGGAATGAGGTTGGCTTTTCCGACACCTATAGCCAGCCAGAGAAGTCAAGTACTGCTTCTGGGAAGGAAAAGACTGTGTGCCTACCCGGAAAATGGGGAACGCCGTTCTAACTGTACGTTCTACACCAGTAATTGGCAACAAGCCAATCTGTTTCATTGTCCATGGCCTCCATGTTCTCCCCGTTTTTGCATGGGTTTCCTCCAGGTGCTCAGGTGTCCTCCCACACTCCAAAAACATACTAGTAGGTTAATTGGCTGACACTGAATTGACGTGCGTGTGTGTGTGTGAATTTAGACTGTAAGCTCCAGGGACTGATGTGAGTGAGTTCTCTACAGCGATGAGGAATTAGTAGCGCTATATAAATAGCTGATGATGTTGATTGTCAGATGTATTTACTTCAACACTTCTGTAAAAACATATCAGCAGATATTTAAAATATCTGCTGATATGTTTTTACAGATGTCTTTTTATTTTATTAAATGTATTGTTTTCACTTATTACCGAGGTTAAGGGTAATGTGCGGCCCTTTTGAAGATTAGAGGGCCGCCCATGTGGCCCCTGAAGTGTATCAGGTTCTCTATCACTGGTCTACACCTATACCAGCTTATGTGGAGATGTCCCTGGAGCCGGTGCCCGTGAAGAGGGCGAAGATTCCGGCTGTCGCTGTGCCCCTGGAGGAGCTGAAGACTCCCTGGATGGCTGAGCCCTACAAGCGGGTGAAAAAAGAAGGTTACTCAACCGTCCATCAATCTAGCGGTGAGTATCGTGTCTTCTTCCTTGTAGGTCTTGTCCGCCGAGGAAGGGTGAGCCAATCGGGGCTCACCTTTCTCTTCTGGCCAATCAGCGGCTGGATACGCGAGCCAATCGCGGCTCGCGTTCGGCCGTTTGAAAGATTGGCGCCACGGCGAGCCAATCAGCGCTCACGGCGGCGCCTACTGATGACATCGCGCCGGCGACTATATAAGTCGCCGGCCGGCGCCATTTTGCCAGAAGAGAGTCGGCGGCGGAGAGAGAAGGATGTCGTGGGACGTCCGGAGTGCACCAAGAGGAGAAGCCGCCGGAGCAGAGATCGCCGGCGGGGAGCCCTTGTAAAGGCTGAGAGCGCCCCCCGCCTCCAGAGCAGCAAGAAGACCCGCACCGAACGGGAGAAGAGGCGCCGCCGGCTGGAGGGTCTGGAAGACCCGGAAAAGAAGGAAGACGGCGTGGCAAGCTGAGATTCCTGCGCGGAGCAGGTAAGTAGCCTCAGCATAAGGCAATAGGCCCGTGGCCACGGTCGGGCATAAGGCCCGTGCAGCATGTAATAGGGGCACAAGGCCCAGGGAATTGGTCCAATCAAGTAGTGGGCCAGTAGGCCATATTGTTGTTAAAGGAGACAAGCCCCTATTAGCTAGAGAGGTGAGGGGAGGCTCAGAGCCCCCAGGTACAAGGGCACAAGGCCCTTAGGTAGGTAGTGGCCTAGAGGTCATAGGAGAGGCCACAGGGCCTGGTTAGGGGGCTGAAAGCCCATAGACTGAAGGGCACAAGACCCTTAGTTAGACAGAGAGGCCACAAGGCCTAAGTAGGCAGGGGCTAGTGCCCCTAGGTAGCAGGGCACAAGGCCCTAGCTAGTGGGCTCAGAGCCATGAGTTAGAGAGGGGGCCAAGGCCCGTAAACAGAGCACAAGGCTCTGTGTGTAGCCGAGGGCCATGGTGTAGGGCATAAGGCCCTGGTGGTGTGACAGAGGCGTGAGAGCCTTGTGAGTGTAGGCGCAGTCCTGTGTGAGGTGAGCACACAGAGTTAGGAGGTACAGTAGAGCGGAGGCTCCTGTGGGTGCTATAGCAACCGGCTGGTTGGCTAGCAGCTGTGTGCTCTGGTGAGTAGCGTGCAAAGTACTGTATACTGTATTTATTCTGTCTGTGCGGCGAGTATTGTCTGTATTACTGTATCTTTGGGTGTGCTACATAATTGTGTCCAGGGGCAAGACGTCAGGCCCCCATTAAAGGTAGGCTCTTTTTTCCTGTGCTAACCCGTGCTGTGGGGGACAAGTGTAGTTACCAGCTTACATATAGTCAGGGAAGAACATACGTAGTTTTCCCGTCCCTTAGGTCCCTGGGGTCACGCTGGTTCCCAGAGGGGGGTGACTGAGTGAGTCGGTGGCAGTGCAGCACACCTTGAGGCAGTTTCAGGGGCGGCCTGTGGTTCTGGTTAAGGGTCCCCAAGCCCGAGTTCCGTGCAGGTTATCCTGTGGTTCCGGGTGTAAGGACACGTGTTCGATACCCGAGTACAGGCAGTCGGGCGGTTCAGTTTCGACCGGCTGTTCCGTGCGGCAGTCGGCCCGCGGGTTAGTGTGCTGTTCCAGCGAGCCTCAGCCGGGCCTGGTACAGCCGGTCCTTAGGGTCCGTGGGTGACCCCATAGTAAGGAGACAGTCTCCTTGGTTAGACCTGGGTGAGGGGGTTAGGAACCGCCCTCCGGTATAGTCCGTGAACACCGGCTGGTGTTCCTCGTAGTGCTTAGTGAGTAGTTCCGTTAGTGCACCACACCTAGTTAGTCATAGTTGTTTGACTTAGTTGCGTTGCCGACCATTAGAGCGTTGTTAGTGTCGGGTCGCTGTTGTAGTCAGTTTAGTTTTGTGGGTGCCCATCTTAGTCTCACTGAGAGTGCAGCGGGAGGCTGTGTGTTCCTTGTCATCCACAGGTGTCGGGGAGGTGCAGGACAACCGGATCGGAAGTGGGAGTGTCCCGGTGAGTATCACGCTTGATTCCCTCTTTTGGTTAGGCCCTCACAGGGAGGTGTGCGAGGTACTTGAGGCGGGACTAGTCCTGGTCTCAAGTGCCTGTAGTCCCCCGTGCCTTGGCGAGAGCAAAGTGAGGAGGCGGCAAGTGGGCTTGGACTGAGAGTGTCCTTGTTCATTGCCGTATTCTCGGACAGCCCTTACCTGGTAGGCACGGCCGTAATCTCTGTCTCTTTCTTAGAAGGAAGTGGTTGGAGGTGACACGGTTTGCGGCTGCTGATCTGCTGGGATCGAATCGCAGCTGGGATATCGGAGGCGGACTGGAGGTGACCGTCGTTTACAAGGTAAGTTCTTTTGTGTTGCGTCTGTCCTGTTCCCCGCAGGCGCTACATTTATGTAACTAATCCTGTCTCACAAAACTAAGGGCTAGATTACTATACTGCGGATTCTAGCTTTCATTTATTTAGTGCATTGTACAAAATGACAGCTAGAATCTGATTGGTTGCTATAGGCAACATCTCCACTTTTTCAATCCCGCAGTTTAGTAAATATACCCCTAAATCTTGTTTATGGACTTAAGTGCAAGACTAGGGGTTAAAATTCTGTCTTTGCCTATATGGTGTATATGTGACAGAATCTCTGTCCTTGGCTGCTGGGGCTGCACCTTTGAAATGTTAAACCTTGTTTTAAATCCAGTAAATTTCCAGGCTTCTGTAAATTGTGTTTATCTCTCTGCCATGTCTCCAGCCTTGAGTTTAATGAATGTCTGCAGATAAAACATGAAATGACTGATACAGGATTGCTGGACTTATACCAGCTCTCTGCATTTCTGCTCATTATGGCTGCAGATGGTACTTAAAAAGCAGAACCGTACAGCACAACATAAAGAAAAAATATTTATTTAGTTTTTATTGAAAAAGCATAGTACCTGTGTAAATAAACAGTGCATGACATACATTTAAACTTTTCAGATGAAAAGCAACTGAACCAGAAAATAAATACTTTTATTTATTACCAATCATTTATATAGTGCCAATCTTTACAGCAGTGCTGTGTAGAGAATATGGGCCTGAGTCATTAAGGAGAGCAAAGCAAAAAAGGTGTAAATTTTCTCCTGGACAAACCATGTTACAATGCAAGGGGTGCAAATTGCTTTATTACTTTGCACATAAGGAAAATACTGGCTATTTTTTCATGTAGCACACAAATACTTATTACCTTTATTTTTATATTGAAAAGTAAAGTTGATCTAGTACATGCCCTAACCCAACAATACATCTGTCCCCACATTTTAAATTTACTTCCCCCTCCAATGCAACATGGTTTTGCCCAGGTGTAAAGTTACTGCTTTTTCTTGCTTTGCTCCTTAATGACTTAGGTCCTAAGTTGTCACTCTCATCAGTCCCTGCCCCATTGCAGCTTACAATCTAAATTCCTTAACATACACTAAGGTCAATTTCAACTTAACCTACCAGTATGTCTTTGGAGTGTGGAAGGAAACTGGAGCACCCGGAGGAAACCAACGCAAGCACGTGGAGAACATGCAAACTCCACACAGATAGTGCCCTGGTTGGAATCAAACTCATTGCCCCAGTGCTGTGAGGCAACATTATGTTCATATGTTTAAAAAAGGCGGGCATATCCTTATCTCGCCACCAGGGAAGCATTCGCACAACATTGGAGGCCACCCTCCCCTCCCACTATTCATAAAATAGCAGCTAAAATTAAAGTCAGCTATAGGATGGAGATATGATGTCCTTTGGTGTATGGCACCATCCTCACCCATAGTCAAGTGAATGACCTGGCATGTATTCACCACAGATGGTGAGGGCTCTAAGCCCGTCAGAATTGACGGCCCCTGCCCTTCCTGACCAGCCTCTCCATGCTTTCCCATGTGACCTGTAACAGTATGGTTTTAGTTTATATACCTGCCTGAAGAGTGCCTCGCTTATTATCTTTCATGCACTAATGCCATTTCATATTTTGTTGTATTTTATTATGTTATGACTGCTCCCCACTATGTACCTCTCACCCTCTTTTTTTCTGTACTCCTCTTCCCTTACCTTTTAAAATACCCTAATAAAGTGTGGGTGGAAATGGGATCACCCGGGGAGAACATACAAACTCCACACAGATAAGGCCATGGTCAGGAATTGAGCTCATGACCCCATTAAATTGAGGTGGAGACATCTGATCATCAGGGAAAAAGGGGTGTTGCCAACTGGGACTAACCAATCAGAGTGAAGGAGGGCATATCTATGCAAAATCAACCTACCCCCCCCCCCCCCCCCCCCCCCCAATAAAAGTCTATGTCTGCCCCTGGGTCTGTGACGGCAGAGACAGGCAATCAGAGAAAACTGCCCGGCAACTCTGATTGTCTTTTAAGCACAATCAAAGTGAACGGGCACCATAGTCTGCCGGCCTGTCACTGCCAAACAGACCTGTACATAGTGTGCAGCCGCATGCAGCCTTGCCTTTCAAAAAGGGGAGGAGACTAAATACCCCCCCCCAAAAAAACAAAATGCCGCCCTGTGCAGATGCAATATTGTGATATCAGTCGCCTACTTTTGTGCAGACTTTGTGAACACATATACAAGATTTCTCCTTTTGGGACCAGATTTTATAAATGGGATACAGTGATGAAGAAGGCATGTTTAGAGGACTGAACCCTGTTCTCTGGAAGGGCGCGCAACATTTTTCTCCCTGCAAAAGGGCTAGAAAAATTTCAGGGCACGATATGTATGGAATTTACATGTTCTTCCTCTGAGTTGTTGGATCTTGTGCCTTGTCCTATTCTTTCAGCAGGATAACATTTGCACCTTCCGGATTTACTTCAAACAATGCACTAGAAACAATCAAACCCAGTGCGTTAAAGACAGCTCTGGTGTCCTTTCACTCTGGTGATTCATTAAATACACATGGAACTAAATAGAGCAGTATTTTAGAAAAAAATGTAAAAGGTAAAACTAGTGAAGGAGGTGGTCCTAACGTGGTAATAAGTTGGATGTTGAAGCCATAGGCAAACCGAGGGGGGGGCTTCCTAGTCCCTGGAAACCCCCATCCAAGCCTGGGGCACTGTATAATTGAGGTGGCTGGACCCTGCTCCCGCTTCACACAGCTCTGCTTGAAAAGGGAGATCTGCAAGCACCTAACTAGTGCACGCAGTATTGCCCATGTATATTATGGGATTATGAAGAGTTGGAGAGAAGCCAAGCACTGTCTAAAATTATAGCCACACCCCCACACATGCTGATCACGCCCACTGGCGGTGTGGTGTGGAAACCCCCCTCTACAAATCCTGCGTTTGCCCCTTTAAGCCACATTCTTTCTGTATCCACCATATGCATTTTCAAACTTTCCATGCAAAAATACACACATCCGCATTTTACAGGGGCAGCAGCACGGACTAGGAAGCTGACATGCCCTTGAAAATGTAATTGGAGGACAAATTGGCATATGGACCTTCATTTTTGTCAGTTTGCCCGCGCGCATTAATTGGAATAGAATGCAAGTTTACCGCCATCAAGGAATTGAGTGATGCTGGGTTATTTCCATGCTCCGTACACGCCACAGAAGTAATAATAAGAAAATGATGCAGGCACCACGTTCCCATTGTGACTTCCACGCCACGTATTGCGTTGCTGTCCACATGGCGCACATCGCGGCATAGGGATCATTAGATCCCGTGTCAATGGTACTTACCTGGCGGTATAGTGGTTTGTGTGGGCAAGTCCTTATAGAGGTTATTTCCTAAAAAAAAAAAAGTACAAATATGCGGTAACCCAGAGCAACCAATCCCACATTTATTTTGTTTAATTTGTTATCCCATATCCCAAGTCACTCTCTGTGCTTTCATTGTAAGGCCTCACAGCGCTGGGCTATAGGCTCCATTCCAACCAGGGCACTATTATATATGATTAAATACAATATATTTTTTGGGTTGCAATGATTCATTGAAATTGACTTCATTTTGGAATCAGCATTGTTGGACATTTGTATATATTACTCTTACATATAAATACTGTGTTGGTATACCATATTTTACTTTATACTACTATATACTTAATGGTGCCCAGAATACTTTAACTATACTGTTGTTTCGGTCCTTTAGCAATAAATTTGCAATACATAACATTGGTGAGTTAAGTCTGTATCTACTTTAGGTCTTGCCCCAAAAAATTGTCCCCTTCAGCTGCTGCCTAGTGCTAGGTATTTGGTGCCTGAGCTCAGTGTTTGGTTCATTGACAGATGGAGAAATCCTTGGTGTTTTTTTGGATCTGAGCCCTGTAGACCTTCAGACTGTGCCTGCAAATCACATATCTCTCATTGGCACTTCTGCATTATCCCTGTCTGTGCCATTATCCCTTTAAGTTATTTTATCTTCCATTAGAGTCGGCAAACAAATACATATGTACCTGAGTCTTGTATTAGATGTATATTAGTTTATTCTGTGTGCTTAGCTCTGTTTATAATATACACTTTCTGTTGCAATGCACTATAGCCAACAGTATGGAAATTCTCTCCTCCTCTGATAATTGTGAAGACAAAGGAAAGATGTGTTTTGGGAGAAGGACTAGGCTGCCAGTCACTGGAGGTGCAGCCCCTTCAAAGTCTATCTAATTGAATACTAAATAGAGATCAGAGACTTCGGCTTCACATCTCATCAGCATCCTGTTGAGATGTTAAATAACTCATTAACTACAGCAGATTATCTTGAATTGTAAGCACAGCTTCTCTTTCAAAGTTAGACTTCTGGAAAATGGAGTGCCAATTAGCAAGTTCCTTTGTCCTTCAATGTAGCATATTATCAAGCGATTAGTAGAGAAATCTTAGCTAAATGATCCAAGTCAAAGTAGCATCTTAACTGCAAAGCCCCCCCCCCTCCCACCTTCCCTTCTACTTGTATGGGAGAAGATCTCACTTTTCTACCTAGGTCAAAGGAATAGAACAGGATCCAGGGCCAAAATGAAATTACCTGCAACATTTTTATCATGTTTAATGGGACAATATTACAGTAGCACATAAAGTAGTCAAAATGTTTCTTAATTAAATCTAAAATTAAGACATAGGGATTTTGACGTTTAGGTAATCATCATCAGTTATTTATATAGCACCACTAATTCCGCAGCGCTGTACAGAGAACTCATTTACATCAGTCCCTAGGTAATATTTTTTATTGGCTATAACAGTTGCGTTTATCATTGCTATATCATATCACCAACACATACTGCAGCGCCGTACTTTCAGGGAGTCAAATTTTGACAAAATGGTAAAATAAAGTAAGAAAGTCTTCGTCTGAAGAGCTTGCGGTCTAAAGTTTTATAAATGTCAATAATGTATGTTTCTGAGTGAAACATTTAAATCGTTTCTAAAGTCTGCCATTAAATCAAGATTAATGGAAATAAACGGGCCTGTGAATGGCACTACAATAAAACTAGCTATAATATTATTATTATTAGTAATAATAATAATAATTTTTATGTGATGCTTTTCATATGCTAGCCTTGTTGTAATGTAACGGGACAGTGAGTAGGAATGTATTTATGTTACGTTAGACTTTATAGTTTGTCCTTCTACACTGTGGAGACTGCACAGCAGCAGAATCCTCTGTCTGTTCCTGGAGCCACAAAGAGCATCTTTCCTTTGATTTGCTCTTTAGATTATAGGTGCTAAACAGTTTGGCAATTCTAATCTAATGTCTTTGATGTAAACATTTAGAATAGGAAGTTGTTACTGTCTCTCTCTAGCTACAGTAAAAATGCTGGCTCCAGCCTCCTGGGGGGAAAGGTTGGTCTATTAAAGAGACATTTGCATAAACCACTGAGTGTGACAAGGTGACACAAATTGTCTCAGAATAAACACCTGTCACCATTTATATGAACAGCAAATAAGATGTCATGTTACTTTAAAACACATATAATCTGTTATTCCACACCGTGTCACCTGTTGTTGCTTTTATATATATATATATATATATATATATATATATATATATATATATATATATATATATATATATATATATATATAGTATAATATCAATGTACATACTCTGTAGATGCTGAGATCCAAACATGGTTGGGCAGAAGATTCAGATTAAGATCTGTGTGAATAATCTTCAAAGAGACTCCGTTGAATTGTCTATGATGTTTCCTAATGGATCTTTAAATTGGGGAAATTGATCACTAATAGATAATGAGACCAGTAGTGTGAGCTTGTGTCTTCCTAGAGTCGCACTGTATGGCTGTCTCACAGCTATCCTATGTCTATAGCCTTTTTTAGCCAAAAACTAGATTTAGTGGATCAAAAGTGAAGAGTATTTGCTATCAATACTATTCACCATACGGAAACTACCTGGCTCATTTCACTTATATAAGAAGTGTTGAAAGTCCCAACTAACTTTCTCCAAATCTTGTAATATGCATTTAAGAAACATCACCAGAATACACACATCTCTCACAATAGGGACTGTAAAAGTTGAATGCATTTGCTTCAATCCATTCAGTACACAGCGACTAGACCAATTTTCTTTGCAAAATTTTCTTCTGCTGCTGATCCATCATACGTCCCTACATTGGTTGTCTGTATTTTACCAAATCCAAAATAAAATACAAAACCATTCACAAAACAGCACCAACATACATCTCTTGACTTGACTCAAGATATCTCCCAATTAACCCCTCCACTGTGCCCAAGATCTGCCCCTATTACGCTCACTTATTACATGTATCAAATTCCTATTTTCTACCTCTATCTGCCTGATAATAAGCAGGTATTTTTTCACTGTTTTTTTTCCTCCAAAATTGTAAAGGATTGCGGAGTATTTTGGTGGAATAAGTAAATGTTAATAAACAATACATAAGTAATTTTTAAGTATAATTGATGGAAGTCATAGAGAACGCAGGCAGAGTTCAGGTTATACGGACAGAAAACAATAGCAGTAAATCTGGCTGATTTTTTACTTCTCAACAACGCATATTAATAGGTGATTAGTGCTGAGTATGCAGAATCACTGCTTTGACCGTTCATAAAGAGCACCCTGGGTGTCAGATTTGCTGCTCATAATTCAGTTTTGTATCGGTCATGTATTTCCTTGTAATTACTATTTTGGTTATTATTTAAGTATGCAGTCCTCCGGCGATGAATACTGATAGCATTATTGCCTTGTATGACCTTAGATTTACTCTATGCTTTGTAAGCAAAGTGAACATCCTACAGACATATCTGAACAAATACATTTCCTTTCTAGAATTTTTGGGAGTTTCCTAAATGAACCAAAAGCTGCAGGTAGGGAACAGATCATTAGTGCAAATTTGATGCAGATGGTTCCCTTATATTGATTGCACAGTGGGCACATATCATTTACATTGTGAACCAATATTTCTGTAGAGATTACTGATGGCTGCAAGTAAAAGTTGTGTGGTCCCATCCACATTTGCTAATTGAAATTTGGCACCTCAGTTCACAGCAGATGCTTCAACAGGACCCAACCAAGGGTTATATTTACTAAACTGCGGGTTTAAAAAAGTGGAGATGTTGCCTAGAGCAACCAATCAGACTCTAGCTGTCATTTTGTAGAATGTACTAAATAAATGATAACTAGAATCTGATTGGTTGCTATAGCAATTTCTCTTCTTTTTCAAACCCGCAGTTTAGTAATTATACCCCAGGGAGAGGTCACAGAACTCCAAGATACCCTACCTGGAATGTATTGCACTCTCTTCTTGGTGCGTTGTTCAGAGGACATGTTATACCAGAGATATCAATTATCTCTATTATAACGGTTGTTCTCATGGTGTCCACAATATGCTGGTTGCACCACAGGTGAAACATTATTTTTATATTATTACATGTATAATCCCTCAAAGAACATGCATGCAGACAGCTGTGTATCTGTCCATGTATGTGGTAGGTAGATGCTGAGATTGAAAGGTAGTTGGGCAGAGCCTTCAGATGAAGATCACTGTGAATTTACTTCAAAGAGACTCCAATGAGGTGTCTGAGATGGTCTCTAATATCTCTTTATGTTTGGGAAACTGTTCTTTGATGGATAATGAGACCAGTAGTTCAAGTTTGATGTGGTATTCTTGTCTCTGTAGTCCCCACTTAGCCATTGTATAGCTATCCAGCTAATTATAAAGAACAGGGGGTCCTTAGTCTTTTTCTGACAGAAAACAGATTAAGCCGGCCACACATGCTGTGATGTCGGCTGCGATATTGCAATTTGTATGGCCAGGATAAGTCTGGGAGCCCTCTGTGCTGCCCATTGGTCCGTCTACTACTGGACTTTATTTTATTTATTGTACCAGTGTTCAGAATTTAAGTAAATTACTGATATTAATTTAAAACAATTAGTTTAAGATAGAAATACAGTGTGTGTGTATATGTATATATATATATATATATATATATATATATATATAGTATATGTGCCTTTCTATTTTACCTTCACAATGCCCCTACCACCCTTTATAAGTAATCCCTGAAATAATAACATAGGTGGTTATCCTGAGGACAAGTATCCATTATACACATGAAAGTGAGAATTGATGGCCATCTATTGTAAGGAATATATCCCCTAATGTATATTATTTGGATTTTAGAGGTCACCTTGGAGTTCAGAGATCTGAAACTTCCAATGTGGTCACAGAACTCCTTAGTGACATCTACTATCTATATATTTTATATATACTATCTTTGGTCAGAGGGTTGTTGTCTTGTGTTAGCTGTGTAGAGGGTGGTAATAGGGTAACCTAGGGAGATTAAGATGCTGGTTGAGGAATATCATAAGCTTGTATGTAGAGGTGGGTTTTCAGAGACCGCTTGAAGGTTTGAAGACTGGAGTAAAGTTGTATTGTGCGAGGGAGGGAATTCCACAAAGCGGGTGCAGCCCGAAAAAAGTCCTGTAACCGGGAATGGGAGGATGTGATGAGAGTGGAAGAGAGACGAAGATCTTGTGCAGAACGGGGGTGTCGAGTTCGGAGATATTTTGAGACAAGTGAGGAGATGTATGTCAGTGCAATTTTGTTGACGGCCTTGTATTTAAATAGAAGAATTTTATATTGGATTGGTTCAAAAACAGGTAACCAATGTAGAGACTGACAGAGTGACTCAGCAGATGTAAAACGATTTGCAAGGAAAATCATTCTAGCCGCTGCGTCCAAAATAGATTGTAGGGGTTCAAATGTGATTTCGGGAAGACCAGTAAGGGGGAAATTGCAATAGTCGATGCGGGAGATGATGAGTGCATGAAGTAAGGTTTTTGCAGTGTCCTGTGTGAGATATGTGCGTATTCTACAAACAGGGCTGCCATCAAAAACTGTGGTGCCCAGTACTAATTAATCTGGCGCGGCCCCCCCTCCTGGGCCCAGTACTAATTAATCTTGCCAGGGCCCCCCCTCCCCATACATGTGCCCCCCTCCCTCTTCGCCATACATGCGCCCCCTATCCCTCATCACAATAAATGTGTCCCTCCCCCCAAAGTAAATGTCCCCCTCTACCCTCCCCGCAAGCACAGTTAATGTCCCCCTCTCTCTCCCCGCAGGCACAGTTAATGTCCCCCCCCCACAGTTAATGTCCCCCCCCACAGTTAATGCCCCCCTCTCCCCCCAATCACAGTTAAGGTCCCCTTCTCCCTCTCGCCACCCCTCCACAATTAAGGTCCCCCTCTCCCCCCCACCTCCACAGTTCAGGTCCCCCAGGCTTTCCTTCTCCTCCCTCCACAGTTATGGTCCCCCAGGATCCCTCCCCCTTCTACAGTTAAGGTCCCCCCCCCTTCCACAGAAGAATAGCTAATTAACTTACCTTCTCCTCTGCGATGCTGCAGCCCCCGGTCACTGATTCACTGGGAACGCAGCGTGCCGTGATGTCACCGCACCACACTCCCAGCCTATCAGAGTCTGGGAGGCAGAGCTGCAGCATTGCGGAGAACAAAGTAAGAAAAAAAAAGGGGCAGCACGTTCGGTGACTGCGGGGCCCGGACAGTCCAGGGAGTCCGGACAGACGGAAAGGTCTGTTCAGGCCCCCTAGTCTGTCCGGGCCCCTCACAGCAGTACTGGCCATACCCTCCCAATGTGACAAATGTTCTTTAGATGCATGTAACATGATTTAGATATAGAGTGGATGTGGGGGATAAACGATAGTTGTGAGTCAAGGATTGCACCTAGTCAGCGAGCTTGCGGGGTGGTATTTATGGTCATGTTATCAACAGAAATAGAAATGTCATGCAGGAAGCTTCTATTGTTGGGTGGGAATATTATTAGTTCAGTTTTTGAAAGATTGAGTTTGAGTTGGCGAGAAGACATCCAAGATGAAATGGCAGAAAGACAGTCAGTAACGCGAGACAACACAGATGGTGAGAGATCAGGAGAGGATAGATAGATTTGTGTATCATCCGCATAGAGATGATACTGACGATTCTTACCATGTAGTGCTAACCAATGGAAAAATAGCATTCATTATAACGTATTGATACTTAAGGCCACTCTCTAATGTTGCTGCTCCCCTGGGGTCCCCATAATTTTGAAATAGAAAACCAGAATACCCATGTGACCCAATGTTCACTCAGACTATAGAGTCAACGCTGTACTTTATTTTAGGTCTCAAATAAGGTAAAACAGTTATGAGAGTCTGAATTATGGGAAAATATGTATTGTGAGTTAAAGGTTTTAAGAGAACCGTGCTGGGAAAACCTGCGCTCATACATAGATATATAAGTTTTATCCTGGCCACTAAATTCTACTGCTGCATAGGAGATAGGAGCCCATTTCATTTTAGCATTATCGTTATTAGTAGTATTGTTGTCATCTGTAGCGGAGAGACGGTTTTACGAGATTGACAATATATAATGGTTTACTATTTAAGTGATTTGGAAGTTAATGTGTTAGAACATTCTCATATAAATAGATTTGTGCAGTAAACTATGAATCATTGAATTGTCTGATTGGGCTTATTGTCTTTTAGATATAAAAAAAAATTGAGTTGTTAGCAGTCTGTAATTAATTGCCTCGATTTGCATGGGCATCATTCCATCTCATTGTCTTGAGACAGACTGAGATGCTTATAGTTTAGGGGATTCATGTGTCTCAGCAGAGCATACAATGTCTACATATTCTCTCTCTCTCTCTCTCTCTCTATATCATCATCATCACCATTTATTTATATAGCGCCACTGATTCTGCAGCACTGTACAGAGAACTCATTCACATCAGTCCCTGTCCCTTTGGAGCTTACAGTCTAAATTCCCTAATGTACACACACACACACAAACAGAGAGAGAGAGAGAAACTAGGGTCAATTTTTATAGCAGCCAATTAACCTACTAGTATGTTTTTGGAGTGTGGGAGGAAACCGGAGCACCCGGAGGAAACCCACACAAACACAGGGAAAACATACAAACTCCACACAGATAAGGCCATGGTCGGGAATTGAACTCATAACCCCAGCGCTGTGAGGCAGAAATGCTACCACTTTGCCACCGTGCTGCCCATATCTATATCTATATCTATATCTATATATCATCATCATTTATTTATATAGCGCCAGCAAATTCCGTAGCGCTTTATTTATAATTGTTTGTGGCTATATGTTATAGCTGCCGTCCACTAACCCCTGTCCCAGTGTCATTCTGCTCCCAGATATTTCAATTCAAACTGGATACATATTTTATTCCGTAAAAAAAAATCCAGAGATGTCAAGGGAGCTGTTTAGCAGACAGGAATATAGCGCGTACTGGCAACATAGGTAGTGTTGCAAACAGATATTGTGCACTACAGTCCTTGTAGTCTGTGTTTACATTTTATAACGTGGGCGAGACTTGTGCAATAAACTTCAATTGATTTTAACTTCCAATGCACTTAAGCTGGGTACACACTACAGAAATTTCGACCAACTTTTTATGCCGAGCGATTTTACATGCGATCGATGGTCTGATCGCTCGCTCCATGGACTGCATACACACTAGCCTTGTTTAGGACGATAAAGGGAAGAGCGGACGTCCCTTTAGCGACTTTTTAAAGCCATGTTGTCGTGAGCAATGACTGTAATTTCGTACTCACTGTTGTGGATCGGTCGGCAGTTTATACACACTACACAACGGAAACCAGATTGGAACGAAAATATTAAACGGTACGACCAACCAAATGAGGCGACAATCGTCCATTTGGGCAGACTTTCCACCATCGTGTCACTACACACACTGACCCGACTTTTGAACGAGCGGTCGTATGTCGGCTGTTTGAGCCGATTATTGGACGAAAACAGTGTAGTGTGTACCCAGCTTTACTAAATAACTGTTTATATAAATATTATACCAAATATGTGTTATCTATATTTAGTTGTTCAGATTATACATAGAGCCTACATGTCTTGAGTATTATTGTTATTATTACTATCATCAAATTACTCTCATCAATTATTATTAAGGTGTAAAACATGCTGCATACAATTTGGGAGATTATAGATAGTGATATAAACCTTCAGACTGCTTAAAAACTAAGTAAACCACTTCTCTCCCAGTCTTTCTCCTGATGGTTTTAAATTATATTAAGTTGATTTCTGGCTACAGATTATAGCTATCAGTGAACAGTTTTGTCAGTGTGAGAATAATAGGCAGGCCAAGCTACACACAGGAGAGGATGTGACATTAAATGCAAATAAGGTACAACTGGGTGAGCCAACTGAAGCCAGACAATGCGGAGCCAGGCCTCAGTGTGGTGCAGAGTGTGTGACTATAGGGAGACAATCTCTTTTCTTTAAAGTAATTGATGACAATTAGGTTGCACTGATCTCTGCTTTGATGTGTGTTTACACAAGCTGAGCCTTTCTCTGGGGAAGGGCTTTAAATAGCAGAGGTCATTCCCCCAGGAATCATTTCCAGACCTGCTCAGCCAGCACAACACAAGGACACAGAGAAGATGGACAGATCTTTTGCCTCAGTAGAATGGCTCTCTCAAAGCAGCCGGAAAGACCCAGAGGACTGTAAGATGATGTCTAGCTTGCCTCCAATGCTAAGGGACTATCAAGGAACGTTCTGTTCATGGAACCCTGTAATAAGACCATTTACAAAGATTGCCCACGTGGCTCCTTATCCAGGAACCCAGAGACAGACCTATTCTGGGAGTAACTATCCAAACTTCTGGGACAATAGTCAGTTATTTAATTCCAGTGATTATGAAGTTTCACCATATAGCCCAAGGCTGAATCTCTTACCTGAATCACCCAAGAGAGACTTGGAAGCATCAAACAGCCCTATCTGCAGTGGACAATACACTCCACAAGCAAACTCCACCAGCTCACAAGATTTTCCCACCTCCAGTCAAGAGGTGTATGAGAACCAAGCAGAAAAGACAAAACTCACTGAGGATTTTGCTAATTCTGGTAAGTTCATAAATACCACATAACCTGTAGTCCTATCTCTATCACTGTGTATATGTGAATTAATATTAGTACTGCTAAGGGAACAGTTCCCAGTGTAGACAGTATATGTTAATCACCTCTTTATTTCCTCAGTTTAGTAGAATTAAACCTTCTGTGTTCCTTGCTCTATAGTACTGTGTGCTGTGTTTATGGTTTTTAGAATTAACAATAGTCTTTTTTTTCTCTTCTAAACAATAGCCTGCAGTTCCAGTACTGAATCTGGCTACGACAGTGAAAGCAGTCAGTCTGGTTCTACAACCCCAGTAGAAAGCGTGGCAGAGGAGTCATCAGACACATCCGATGAGGAGGGCAAAACGGGCCGCAGACTGAGAACCGCCTTCACCACTGACCAGATTACCACTCTTGAGAACACCTTCCAGAAACACAGATACTTGGGGGCCTCCGAGAGACGTAAACTTGCAGCCAAGCTCCAGTTGTCCGAAGTCCAGGTATGTGCTCTTCTATTTCTCTTGTACCTGGGGGTGGGGTGGGGTTGAATAAGAGACAGGTCCTTTTTGCTACTTGGCTACCACTAAATGTGTAGTGTAAAATACTATTCACAGTCCTTCTCTCTAGCTTGGTCATTTCCTTACTTTTATTGCTCACCTTATTGATCACAGTTCCTTCCTCTAGTTCAGGTCTAGCCAACCTGTGGCTCTCCAGATGTTGTAAAACTACAAGTCCTAGCATGCCCTGTCAGCTACAGGTTGGCTATCTACTGGCAAAGCATGCTGGGGCTTGTAGTTTCACAACACCTGAAGAGCCACAGGTTGGCCTTAGTTGATGCTAAGCTTAATGTTTAATCCAGAACATGAATGTGACCTCTTCCTTCTTTATTTGAACAGATCAAGACTTGGTTCCAGAACCGCAGGATGAAGCACAAGCGTGAAATACAAGAGGGGAGGCAGGGTCAATTCCATCCAGCTCAGTTCTACAGTGTCTATGGTTACCCACCACCGCCCATTCCAACCTTCCAGTACATGCAGCCCGGCCAGCAGTTCTATTCAGAGAGCACCCTGCTAGACACCATGCCTGGGAATTATCCCAGCCCCCCTCCTGCCTTAGACTCTCTGAATGCCTTCAGCTCTCCATCAATGTCTCTGATGTACCTGCCCCAGCAGCCAGTCATGCCCCTCTCTGTTCATCAGCAGGAACAGCAGTTTGTGAGGTATTAACACACCAGAGGATTGTACTCTCAATGGAGAGTCAGGACTGAGCACAGACTTTAAAAGACAGAAGCTCATTTATCTTCCTTTTCTGTAGGAAAGCTATTTGCACTGAATATTTATCAGTAAGACTTTGTTTACAGGTGAATACGGGTGATGTATTTTATTATAAAAAAATGGAAAACCCTAAGGAAATAATAATTTATATTGAAAAGACAAAGATATATGGTTTGATTTTTAATATTTGTATATTGTTGTTAACATATGGACTATATTGTGAATTAATAATTATACATGGTCAATAAATGGCAAAGCTATTTAAAATTCACATGTGTGTTGTTCCTAGGGGGGAGGGTATTTGGGACCTGCTTCTCCACTACTGTAGTCCGTATTTCACTCTGTTTTAAGTTAAAAAGGACATTAGTAGACTATGGGGTGTATTTGCTAAACTGCAGGTTTGAGAAAGTGGAGATGTTGCCTATAGCAACCAATCAGATTGCAGTTGTCATTTTGTAGAATGTACTAAAAAAAGATAACTAGAATCTGATTGGTTGCTATAGGCAACATCTCCACTTTTTTAAACCCATAGTTTAGAAAATATACACCTTACATCAGTTGAACTAAATTATTTTAGACTTCTACAGGCGCATAAACAGGAAACGCAGCCCTTCCTTTTAGGGTATCAAATATACAAATAACCCAAAAATTTAAAAAGGATAGTAGGCGCCTACTGGAGTCAGAGCACAAAAACAAAAATATCAAAATCTAAATAGACATTGTCTGTAAAGTCTGTTTTACAGACATTGTCTATTTAGATTTTTAGATTTTTTTGTGCTCTGACTCGAGTAGGCACCGTACATCAGTGTTCCTGGGATAAATCCGTTAAATACATTTTATGTTTGTCTAACATAAGAGCTACGATTTCTAGATCATTTGTGTGCTTATACATTAATATTTTCATTTAAGTAACTATTTGTACATTTTAGCCTTAAAAGCACTGATATATTATACAGAGTGGTCCATTGAGAGGGGATCATGACACAAACAAATGGCATTAAACAGAAGGTAAAGCCTGTCGAAACATATATATATATATATATATATATATATATATATATATATATATATATATATAGCACCAGCAAATTCCGTAGCACTTTACAATTGGGAGCAGATGCAGTAGTAAAATAATACTGTGTAATACAGACAAGCAGAGAGGTAAGGGGTCCCTGCTTACAATCTATAGGACTAAGAACATATTTATACATAATTTGAAGACGGGTATATGTTTAACTCTGCAGTAATATAAACTATAATATGGCTTCTAGAATATGGAAATTTCTATATTTTGCAGCTGACTGTCCTCTTTTTGGCCCAGTACACACCCATCTATCCTTAGATGTATTTAATCATCATCAACATTCACAACATTTATATAGTGGCAGCAAATTCCGTAGTGCTTTACAATTGGGGACAAACACCGGTAATAAACAATACTGGGTAATACAGACATAGAGGTGAGAAGGTCCTGCTGCCAAGCTTACAGTCTATGGGACATTGGGAGTTGGATACATAAGAATAGTTCTACATAATGCATTTCAGTCAAGCCAGATTGCAAGGATCAGAGCAGTCTTGTACGTTAAGAGGCACTAATTGAGGTAAGAACCACATTATCATCATCATTTATTTATATATGGGCAGCACAGTGGCCTAGTGGTTAGCATTTCTGCCTCAAAGCACTGGGGTCTTGAGTTCGATTCCCGACCATGGCCTTATCTGTGTGGAGTTTCTATGTTCTCCCTTTGTTTGCGTGGGTTTCCTCCGGGTGCTCCAGTTTCCTCCCACACTCCAAAAACATACTAGTAGGTTAATTGGCTGCTATCAAAAATTGACCCTAGTCTCTGTCTCTCTGTCTGTCTCTGTGTGAGTGTGTGTCTATATTAGGGAATTTAGACTGTAAGCTCCAATGGGGCAGGGACTGATGTGAATGAGTTCTCTGTACAGCGCTGCGGAATTAGTGGTGCTATATAAATAAATGATGATGATGATATAGCACCACTAATTCTGCAGAGCAGTCAAATTTTCCTAACACATATACAGAGAGACTAGGGTCAATTTAATAGCAGCCAATTAACCTACAAATATGTTTTTGAAGTGTGCGAGGAAACCCACGCAAACACAGGGAGAACATACAAACTCCACACTGATAAGGTCATGGTCGGGAATTGAACTCATAACCCCAGTGCTATGAGGCAGAAGTGCTAACCACTAGGCCACTGTGCTGCCCATTTTATTATTATAAATTAGCCAGGCACCCATACGAGAGACATCACCTTGATGTGGTAGATAAGCACACATAGTTTGATCAAAATGTGTACTAAGTGCAAATTCTGCACTGAACCAAATCAACCAGCAATTATCATCATCATCTATTTATATAACACCACTAATTCCGCAGCGCTGTACAGAGAACTCATTCATATCAGTCCCTGCCCCATTGGAGCTTATAGTCTAAATTCCCTAATATAGACACACACTCACACAGAGAGAGACTAGGGTCAATTTTCTCTCCCCGTTGGTTCACTGGCTCCCTTATGTACCTGATTCTGTTTACCCTCCCTTAGGATGTAAGCTCGTATGAGCAGGGCCCATCTTCGCTCCTGTCTCCACACCTGTTCTTCCGCTCCGTCTCTACTGTATTTGCCTGCCTGGAGTTTCTGAAGTACTGGTACTTTGTGTTTATTGTTCTGTACTGTTTTACCCTGTATAGTCTACTGTTTGTACCATGTACAGCGCTGCGGAAACCTTGTGGCGGCTTACAAATAAACAATAATAATAATTTTGATAGCAGCTAATTAACCTACCAGTATGTTTTTGGAGTGTGGGAGGAAGCCAGAGCACCCAGAGGAAACCCATGCAAACAAAGGGAGAACATACAAACTCCACACAGATAAGGCCATGGTCGGGAATTGAACTCATGACCCCAGTGCTGTGAGGCAGAAGTGCTAACCACTAGGCCACTGTGATCTCTTACCTCTCACTTCAGTTGCAAGTGGCAACAAATGTAATGTAATATCAGAGTCCCATTGTGTGATGCTCTAATAACGCTCTAAATAAAATGCAGTACTGTAAGTATGTTGTACTGCACATGTAAACATATAAAACCTAAATCTGTCAGGAATCTTTACCCAGTTGGTCTGGAAGTTGTTTAAATATACTTCATTTAACTAGTCAGAGATAATGATTATGCATATTTTTCATATTTGACTATAACACTAAATGCAAAACTAGTTTAACATCCTGCTACATTCCAGATGCTGTACAACTACAACTCCTGCAATCCTCTTAAACCTAGGTTGCCAAAATGTAGTGATCTGATCTCAATATGTTGATACATTTCGGATCCTGGCAAAACGAATAAAGTACTTGATCTACAAGTCCTACATAGTTAGTGGAATTGCATAGTTTCATCTCCTCCTTCAATTTCTCTAGCTGATTTTCCAAAAGTCTAATTAGGGGATCACTTGACTCAAGCTAATAGTGTCTGAACTCACATTCCCACTCAAATTTGATTCTCCTTGCAGCATCTGCAATCTCCTGCATGCTGTTCTAGAATTCCGAAAATGACCGAATTATTTCTGGACACAGATAGCATCTCCTGCATGTCACTGTCTTTTTTTTTACAAAGCTCTGTACCACCAAGTTGATTGTGTGAGCAAAGCAGGGAATGTGATGGAATTCTCCCCGCTGTAATGCTCTCACAATATTGGTGGTGTTATCAAAAATAACATATTCTCAGGAGAGTCAGGATAAGCCATGTTGCAATGACATTCCTTAGTTTTTCAAACAGGTTGCTATAGGAGGCTGCTATAGATGAAGACCTCTACAACTGGTTCTACAAGCCAGTGGCGGATCCAGGGGGGGGGGGGGGGCGATCGCCCCCCCCCTAGCAGGGGCTTGCTGCCGGCGGCTGCACAATATGTGCAGGTCCGCTCGGCAGTGACAGTGTGCTGCCCGGCTGCTCTGATTGTGTTTAAAACACAATCAGAGCAGCCGGGCAGCACATTGTCACTGCCGAGCGGACCTGCACATATTGTGCAGCCGCCGGCAGCCTTGAAGTCAAAAAGGGGGCGGGGCCTAAATCGCCCCCCTAAATCGCCCCGGGTAGGATACTTTTCTAGATCCGCCCCTGCTACAAGCTTATGATAATACTGTTAGCTGTAACATTAAAGATGTGTTTGTTTTTTTTAAAAGGTAAAAGCTAATTTTTTACATTTTTGTTTTTGACATTTATGTTACAGAGACTTCTGTAATGGTGGTTTTCTGTGGGGTTGAATTAATATTGTGTTAGGATGAAGTTTGTTTTCAATCAGCCTTTCAATTGCTTCTCTCTCGTACGTGTGACCACATACTTTGTTTTTCACTGGGTTCACCATCTCCAACCTGCCGGGGCATCCCGGATTGGTCTTGGTCTGATAAATGCACGCATCCCGGGGAGTCAGCGATCGTTGCCATGTGTTAGCTGTAGAATAACCACAGTTATCCAAGGAATGGGTGGAGCAATCAAAGGAACCATAACTGATTTAATTTTACAATTTCACTGTAACGGCGGTGTGGTCTTCATGACGGCGATCTACTCGTCTTCATCTTCCAAATCTTTGTCTGCAGGGGCCGGTGACACACCCATTTGTCTTCTCAGGTGTCTTAGCTGTTCTTTAAACTGGACATATTTATCATCCTGCCTCAGGGCCTCCTCTTTATTATTCTTCTGAAGTGAAGCGTATCTCTCGTGTACAAATTCTCTTAAATCCGGGATCCTATCCAGTAGGTCACGTTTTAATTTAAGTATGGTCTCTTTAACTGCATCTATATATTGTTTTAAATTTCTGTTCAATGCAGCATATTCCAACATGACGGATTCCATGCTGCCCACATGTTCCGTGTCACAGTCTGTCTGAAGCAGATTAAATGCCACTCCAGGTGTAATATCCATTCCTGAGTCTACATACGTTTGGCAGTTCTTCAGGGATGAGAGGAAGATTAAAGATGCAGCACGAGCAGACATGGTTTAATAATGTACCGTTCATTGACAGCACTGTTGGGCTTAAGGCAGTTAAGCTATTGGTAGCTTGTTTTGTGGGGGCCCAAACAAACCAAGTACTTCATTCACAAAGGTGACACTGCTTGTCGCTGGAGTGCTTGCTTTGTTAAAATGTACATGTCCTTTTCAATATCTTACATAAGGGTGGGTGGGAGGGCTCAAGGACAATTCCATCTTGCACCACTTTTCTTTTCTGCCACTGCTTTGTGGAAATGTTTCCTAGATGTGCTATGAACTGCCGTGTGGTTGAATTGTTGCTCTGTTGCTTAGCATTTAGCCAGCTTGCTGCAGTCTTTGTCGGAAAGTGGATGAAAATAATATTGTGACCTGTGAGGTTGTCAAAATTGACTGCAAATGACTGGAAAATAGTGTTATTGAGGTGAATAATAATGTAGGAGCAAAAAAAGATCAAAATGATGTGATTGTAACATATTTTAGCTAATTTTCTTAAAAATACAGATCCAAAACCAAAACACGTGTGGGCGGTTTTGCAAAAAAACAAAACACGAACTTAATCCAGATACAAAACCAAAATACGGGGGTCAGTGAATATCGCTACTTTTTTGAGGGGTGGGGGCCCAAATGCTCTTTGTCCGCTCCAAACTTGCCACTACCGGCCTAGACCATGAGTGCTAGTGCTGGTTCCACTTTTGGGAGGGGGCATGCTTTTCTAAAAAAATAAAATAAATAAATATATATATTTTAATAAACGCATTAATACGCTAGTCATCCTCATCAAGTTGATGATTACCGTCATCTCCCTGCTGTATGATACACGTAAAACATGATATCATCATCACCATTTCTTTAAATAGCTCCACTGATTCCGCAGCACTGCACAGAGAACTCACTCACATCAGTCCCTGCCCTATTGGGGCTTACAGTCTAAATTCCCTAACACATACATACAGACAAACAGACAGACAAACAGACTAGGGTCAATTTGTTAGCAGCCAATTAACCTACCAGTATGTTTTTGGAATGTGGGAGGAAACCGGAGCACCTGGAGTAAACCCACGCAAACACGGGGAGAACAAACAAACTCCTCACAGATAAGAGCATGGTCGGGAATTGAACTCATGACCCCAGTGCTGTAAGGCAGATGTGCTATCTACTATTTTGTTTTAGACCAAAATTTTAAATGGATGAAATGTAATTCTGTAGCGGTTTTCTTACATGTTTGTGCGTTCTTGGAGATTAGTAGCTAAACTAATCATTTAATTTACTTTTTCCAGCTAACCTTATACAATCTTTTTAAGTTTGTTCTGGACAGGGGGCAAAATGCTATTCACACAGTCAATATCTACAGCATCCTGAGCTTTGTCAATGGGAACTGCAATCCCTAAATACCTATATCTACACAAAATACATGATGAAATATTTCAAATAGTCTTCCTTGTTCCTCAAGCTTTTGTTTTAGACCAAAAATGTACACTTTGTTGTTTACATCTTGCCATGTTATCCTTTAGAAAATAGCTTTCATTGTCTAACTTGCACTGATAGCTCAAAGTTGCGGATCTTGGTCTTTTATGCTTGCAATGCAATTTATTATTTTGCCTCCATATAGAAACTTTATATTAATGTATTGTCTGCAATTGTCAAAGCAATTATTGGTATTATATTATCACAGCTGCTGATAGTATGGCTACTGGTAGAAAAAGGCAGGAGGTTGCAGAGAATCTACAATTGTTAACCCCCCCCCCCCCCCCCCCCATATTTATGCAGGTAATAGCATTTTAGCAGTATTATATCTTCATCCGGTTAGTATAGAACATACAGAACATCAAAGAGCATGCAAATGCTTTCCTCATTGTTCCAATGTTACCATAGTTACAAACTGTATGTACAAACAACAAAGTTTGTTAAAAAATACAAAAAGGTATTTATAAGCTAAATTGGTTTATGGTGCCCTGTATTACAAACAACCAAATATAAATAACAGTTTGCAGTCTTTCATAATAGTACTTGATACAATGATAAACAATCCTACTTCTTGTTTGAAATGTTGCAAGTTGTTTAATTCTACAGAAAAGGCAAAGCTTCTGTAGAAGTATTTCACTAAGGGGGAATTAAATTGGCAGCGTTACTACCGAAAGTAACGCGGCCTGCGCACTATTACCGATATTAAGGTAATAGTGCACATAATTACTGTTAATACTGTAATTTCAACGCTGGCTCTTTATTCGCGGGTCCCTGAGCCGCGAGCAGAAAGCAGGGTTAAAATGATCGTATTAATGGCAATAAAGTTATCGCGGCCTTACTCTGGGGGGAATTGAATTCTCCCCTATGTCTTATAAAGAGAGCTGTTATGTTTACCCCAGGAAGGGGCAGAACTCTACATCTACAAGCCTCATATGGACGTTTGGGTAGGGTGGTCAGTGATTCAGCTGTGATTTCTAGGGCCCCCCGCTGTCTTCAGAGCAGGACTGTAGCCTCATGGGGTGATGTGTTGGCTCTCTGGGTGTGGGGGTCTTCTACGGGGGCATTACCAAGCCCCCCTCCCACCCAGGTCCCATAGCGGCAGCAGCAGCAGCCCCTGAACAACCACGGTAGTTTGTGTGTCATATCTTGCATTAATTGGCTCTGTGCATGCATCCGAACGGGACTTACTGTAGTGAACCCAATTGCATGCAATTCATGTCCGAGTGCAAGCGACACTTATGATAGCTAGGACTTAAAGGGCGGAATGGACTGAGACTGAGAAGTAGTGGATGAACATAGGCAATTTACAGTAAGGGCCTGTCAAGGGAACTCTCATGCAGATGAGATAGTACATGAGATACACATAGCACAAGTACACATTTTTAAACCGCATAATTTGCCCCAGCTACAAGGCAGGTGTAAGCGCCAACTGGATAGAGATGACTGTCACAGCATCCTCTTTATATTAAAAAAAACTACACATACGCATACTACCAGATTGCAAAAAAACATTTGTATGCAAATAACAGAGACTATAGAAATGCATTGTGTATGATCAGCACACATTAAGAACATCCTAATTTATGTATATAAATGAATAAAAAGTTATATTTTTATACAGTACACATTTGTATTAATGATTACAGTGTTGTTCATTTATTGCTAAAATATTTTTTTTGTAAAATGCATTCAGTCTTTATATTGCACATATGCAGGTGAATATCCTGCACTCCGTTCCGTCTGTTAACATATGACATGTATCGGTTAGGCAGAGCGCACTTACACCCAGATTCACATCAAAATACATCTTGATATCTACATGGACTTGAACCAAACCTGCTACAGGAAACAACTTAAGCTGGCACCACGTGTAGAGGCACTTCTTTAGCGGAGGGCAGGGGTTTCTGGAGACCCAGAAACCCCCCGTGCGTGCGCCCCTGCCCTAGTATATGTGTGTGTGTGTAGTAAGTTATAATCTCCAATGGGACAGGGACTGATGTGAAGGATAACATATTCTCTGGAAACAATTTTTTTTTTAAATTTCCATTTGCAAATTCCTTGTTAGACATAAAGTGCACCCTAAGTTCTCTAATAGATGGCGATTCCAGGATGTGTGGTCACTGTCCTCAAAGAACATGTGCTGTCACTGAGATTCACAGGAGATTGTGGAAAAGCCCCGGCAGACAGAGTGGAGCCACAGACCAGTACATTTGCAAACCAAAGTGTTACTTGCTAATCTAGTCACATATCACACATCTGAGACATTAGATCTTATTGCCCCACATTATCTCTCCCTTTGATGGCCAATTAGACAGCAAACAGCCCTAAAGAAAAGATAGTATTTACATGTCAGGCCGTTTGCTCCTTTGCTGTATACAGCTAGGGAGGGGGGCAGACAGTGGACCTGTGGGATCCAGCCTTGGACACTAGGGTGAGATTGGGCTATCAACACTCTATCACCTTATCCATTCATTTAATGGCTTAACTTTTTGCAATTGTGAATCAAACAATGCTGGAGCCATTGACCTGCTGTGTTTTCACAGCTATCACAAGGAATAGAATCCTGATTGTCATCTCTCTAGACAAGGGAGAAGACTGGTCTAGGCTTCCTGCATAGTATAATGCAGGGATCGGCAACCTGTGTCTCCAGCTATTGGGGAATGATATCTGTGGCTTGTTGTTCCACAAAAGCTGAGAGCCATATGCCACCTACCTCTGCATTCGCACCTTCCTGCACAATGCAAAGATAATACATACACATGGGTGATTATAGAGCCTTCATCAGTGTTGAGCTCAACTGACCTCAAAATAACCAACAATGGGATATTTTCATGGCCTTATCTGTGTGGAGTTTGTATGTTCCCCCTGTGTTTGCGTGGGTATCCTCTGGGTGCTCAGGTTTCCTTCTACAATCCAAAAACATACTAGTAGGTTAATTGGCTGCTATCAAATTGACCTTAGTCTGTCTTAGTCTGTGTGTATGTTAGGGAATTTAGACTGTAAGCTCCAATGGGGCAGGGACTGGTGTGAGTGAGTTCTCTGTACAGTGCTGCGGAATTAGTGGCGCTATATAAATAAATAAATGATGATGATTTTGAGGGCTGCACTGGTTGTGCTGATTTAAAATAGATGAGGCCTGTTCTATTCATGATGAGTGTTTTGTAATCTGGTGTCTGAAGTCAGTACCATGAAAGGAGACATTGCAGTACATTGATGGTGCTTCTGACTTCCAACGAATGCAGGCCATGGCTATATACATTGGGCACATGTACCACTGCTCATAAATACTATAGGATATTCCAAGTAGCCCTTTTGCATTGTACGATTTGCAGTCAGTTAAGGACAAAATACATTAAAGGTCCTTTACATAAGTGCAAATGATGCAGGATGCAAAATTTCTATATGCGGAATTGGGCATGTTCAAGGTGTTCATAACCGCCCCCGGATAACCAATATCTGTCTGGCTTTGCAGAATTGCAAAAGCATGTGGTGTTTTTATTTATTTATTTATTAACATTTATTATATAGTGTTAGCATAGAGGTGCACTTTACAATTGGGAACAAACACAGTAGTAAAACAAGACTGGATTTTAACAGACAGACAAAGAGGTAAGAGGTCTCTGTTTACAATCTATAGGAAAACAGGAGTTTATTAAATGAGGTTAAGTGCCACATAGTCCAGATAGGTTATAATAGGGAAGAGTGCTTAGTGGGGCTATATGATTCAGTCACACGGCAATAGTATTTGCACTGAGGAAGGTACATCTTTGGGCTTTCAGAAATTATCACAGGTTAAACAACTCTTAACCCCCACAGCACTAGAATTATGTGTTCAAAAATATTATTGCAAGTCTGTCCTCTTAAGCTGGACACACACACGTCAGTCAGTTTGCTTGGTACTAGTGTTGAGGAAGCATACATTGGATAAGTGGTGGAAGTAGGGGTGTATACGGTGGTCAGGGCCGGATTAACTCTAGGGCTAACTGGGTTATAGCCCAGGGGCCTCGGGCATCCAGGGGGCCCTTCAAAGTCCTCAACAGCATTATTGATTGGTCCGGTAAGGAGCTTAGAGGCGTGCCGCGGAAGGAGGACCGCACTGACAGATAAGTGCTTGGGGGGGGGGCTCACAGGGGGCGGCGGGCGGTTCACATTGGGGGCCTCATGGGGGAACGGAGGGCCCCTTAGCCCAGGGGCCTCCATTCCCTTAATCCGGCCCTGACGGTGGTATGTCATACCGCTACTTCTCCTACTGCCTTCATTGTAAAACTATCAAATTCCATTCACTTACATTTTCCATAACGCCACTTCTAAATTTCCACTTCGACCGCCATATGATCCTCTCCATTGGACTGTACTTAAACAAGGGTTAGTTATAATAATATTGTCTTTTATCCAAAACCTGTTATCCAGTAAGTTCCGAAAAAAGAAACTAAAAGTATGGCTACACACTACAGAAGATGTCTCCCGGTGCAAAATAGTTAACGATTTTACCAACCACTGGAAAAAAAAGCCCCGATCAACATGCCTATTCATGTGTAGTAAATATATTCTATACAATTTACCATCAGCTCTGGGCTCTTCATCTGTCATATAACCATCTGCTGAAAAGATCGTGACTCTGCACCCTCTGTAGAGAGCTATGAACACTGCCGGTCCTGAGCGCATACACACTGCAGAAATGGAACAACATCGTTCCATCGTTGAACGAGATTTTTAGTTTGGTTTAAAAATCAAATCAAAGGGTACAATGTGCTTTGGTACGATAATCGTTCATCATTATAAGTACTGGGTTCAAACTAAAAAATAACAAAAAAAACCATAAACCTTATTTTGAAAATCATGTCCTAAACATTCTGGATAATAGATCTAATACTTATTTATCAATTCTGTTCTACTGATTTGGAAGAGCTAGGTGTGTCAGGGTGTGCTTGACAAATATATATGTTTAAACAACTGCCCCAGGAGAGATACCCTTCAGTTGGTTGCTATTGTGCTGGGCTACAAGCAGTTTTAAGATCAAATGATCCTTATCACAGGTTAGATTATGTTCCAGGGTATATTGTGCATTTCTGAAATAAAAGTACACTGGGTTATTTGACCCCTTCCTCTGCTTACTGGTGACAAATCACTATACAGCAACTGAAATGGATTAATATTAATTTAATGGGAGTTTTTATTGCTTATTAACATCAGACAGTTAATGTAAGGCCCTGGAGCATAAATGGTTTAGCACTTCAAGAAAAGAGAGAATGGACTACAAGCAGTGATCAATTTCCTTATCAGTCATATTTAAACTAGACCTCCATTCACAGCAGATAATTAGGTGCTATTCTAAATGACCCACTTAATGCTGTACTCTATTGTCATCACTTGGCCTGTCTGCCAAACAATGAAAAGCCAAACAGGATGAGGTGAGAGTTTCCCATTAGGAGACTCTTTGATCAATTCTCCAAACTCCTTTAAGGTTTATTGGGCGTGCCCTAGATCTCTGATGTCCTGTTCAATCCTATAAGGTCAATGCATACCCTCCTTGATTTAACTGATGCAGTCATATTATCAAAAACAGAGACTAAAGAGTACATCACAGCAGATTAGAGCTACTGGTCATGTGACCAACTAAATTTACAAACGATGAAACAGTGAAATATGTTTATAACTGGCTTTTAGTGTGTCTCTGAGTGCCACTATTATTATTATTATTATTATCGTTTATTTGTTAGGCGCCACAAGGTTTCCGCAGCGCCGAACATGGTACAAACAGTAGACTATACAGGGTAAAACAGTACAGGACAATAAACACAAAGTACCAGTACTTCAGAAACTCCAAGCAGGCAGATACAGTAGAGACGGAGCAGAAGAACAGGTATGGAGACAGGAGGGAAGAGGGCCCTGCTCATTCGAGCTTACATCCTAAGGGAGGGTAAACAAAGTCAGGCACAAAAGGGAGCCAGTGAAGCAACGGGGAGAGAGGAAAGGAGCCAGGGGAGAAACAGAAGGGTGAGTGGTTAAGTGGATAGTTGGTAGGCCTTAAGGAACAGGTGAGTTTTAAGTGCCCGCTTGAAGGAGCACAGATTGGGTGAGAGACGAATGGAGCGAGGGAGGTCGTTCCAGTGAAGGGGTGCAGCACGGGAGAAGTCTTGGATTCTAGAGTGGGAAGAGGTGATCAGAGTGGAGGAGAGGCGGCGATCATTGGCCGAGCGCAGGGAGCGGGCAGGAGTGTGAATGGAGAGGAGGCTAGAGATGTAAGGGGCAGTAGACTGAGAGAGAGCCTTGTAAGTGGTGGTGAGGAGTTTGAAAAGGATTCTGTAGGGGAAGGGGAGCCAGTGTAAGGAAAGACAGAGAGGGAAGACTAATTTGCCCAAATGTTGATTATTTTTAGCTCATGTGGTTATGGGGTCTGGAGGCACAAGGGATCGAGAGAGATACAGGCCCCTAAGGCTAACCACATATTATGTGCACATGTTTGTTAGCCTAGGACTCTATGTGCTTGTACCAGACCCAGTGTGACCACTAAGGAGGTCATCTATGGTGCAAAGGCTTAGGGAGCACCTAAGCCAGTGACATAATGTTTATTTTCCTTGTGGCACACCCACATTAAGAGCTGGCCCCTGATATGGAGGAGCGGATGCTGGTAGCTGCTGTTTTTTCATATTAGTGATGGGCGCTGGGCTATGATGTCACAGCTCTGCGCCACACTCCCAATCTAACACAGAGGAGCTGATGATGCCACCCCCCCCTCCACACAAAGTAAGAGGCAGGAAGGGGTGTTTAGGAGCACAGCAGCTGACGTGGAGAGGGGGGGGGGGGTGAGATCTCTACAGGGAAGGAAGCGTTTAGAACACGCAGGGTGCTTGCACATGTCATGGCTTTTAAACTGTGTTTGTCTGCACACAACATGCAGCAGTAGTTTCACTTTAACTTCTGGTGCAGGCTGGGGTGGGTGGGGAGTTCTATTTGTGAATATAATGTATAATCAGTGCTGGAAGTGGGGGTATATACGGTGCTATACGGTTACATATTCTCAAGGCTGCCATCAAAAACAGTGGGGCCCAGTCAGGGCCGGTGCTAGGGTCCATGGCGCCCTAGGCATTTTGAAAAAATCGGTGCCCCCCCCTCGCAAAAAACGGCGGCGCCCCCCCCCCCCTGCAAAAATCGGCGCCCTCCTCCCCCCTCACCCCGTCTTTCCTTACCTTGTCACACCACCGCCGCCTCTCTGCTCCGTCTCCTCTCCTCCACTCACTGACACTAGTGAGTGGAGGGGAGGAGACGGAGCAGGGAGGCGGCGGTGGTGAGCAATAGCCTCTCCCCCCTCCCCGTGCATCTGAATGCTGTGCGGCGGCCGTGACAGGTATGGTCAGCGGTCGCCGCACAGTTTTAAAGTAATTTACATTCTTGTGGCGCCCTCCAGAGCCCGGCGCCCTAGTCAAGTGCCTAACCTTGCCTAATGGGAGCGCCGGGCCTGGGCCCAGTACTAACTAATCAGGCAGGGGCCCCCTTCCTCTTTGCCATACATGCGCCCCCTATCCCTCATCACAGTACATTCCCCCCACTCCCTCATAACAGTAAATGTCCCCCTCTCCCCTCCCCGCAATCACAGTTAATGTCCCCCTCTCCCCTCCCCGCAATCACAGTTAATGTAACCCACTCCCCTCCCCGCAATCACAGTTAATGTCCCCCTCTCCCATCCCCACAATCACAGTTAATGTCCCCCTCTCCCCTCCCCGCAATCACAGTTAATGCCCCCCTCTCCCCCTCCTCCACAGTTAATGTCCCCCACTCCCTCCCTCCACTCCCTCCACAGTTAATGTCCCCCCCTCCACCCTCTCCACAGATAAGGTCCCACTCCACAGTTAAGGTCCCCCTCCCCCCTCCACAGTTAAGGTCCCCCTCTCTCCCTCCAAACACAGTTAATGTCCCCTTCTCCCCCACCCCGTGGATAAAGTCCCCTTCTCCCCCACCCCCGTGAATAATGTCCCCCCTCTACCCTCCCCCCAGGCACAGATAATGTCCCCTCTTCTATTTGCCCATCTCCTATAAAATGAATAACAGGCCACACTCAGGTTAATAAACAGCCTTTTTAGTTTGGTAATAAGTGTTTTATAATATTTTATGATAATTTGGCCAGCAGATGACATCTTCCATTGTTATCTCAGGAGAACCATCAATGTCACATCTCCCATTCTTCTAAAGAAATGTAAATATGCAGAATTATCATTTTCTTTAGGCAGAATAAATTATGCTCATAGGTTTTATGATAATGAAAGGGAATAAAATAAATGAAATTATAAATATTGTTACATATTACAATTACATAATAATAGTTATTATGGTATTATTATCACACTTGCTTCTCTTGTTTCAGCTGTGCCTTCTTGCACTTAGAATATAAGCTCTCTATTGAGCAGGGTCCTCCGTACCTTTTGTTTTCATGCATTTATATTGTCTGTCTTGTCTGTCCCTGTTTTATGTATGTACTGTTTTCGCTACGGTGCAGCGCTTAATGGGCACTCAGGGGCAGATCTAGAATTGTATTGTACAGGGGGCAATTTAGAGGTGGGCGATTTAGTCCCTGTCTCCTTTTTGATTGTTAGGGCTGCCTGCGGCTGCACACTGTGTGCAGGTCCCTTTGGCAGAGACAGGCAGGGAAAGTGGGCTGCCCAGCTTCTCTGATTGTGAAACACAATCAGAGCAGCCCACTCTCCCTGCCTGCCACTGCCGAACGGACCTGCACATATTGTGCAGCCGCCGGCAGCAAGCCCCTGCTAGGGGGGGCGATCGCCCCCCCCTCCCCTCCCCCCTCCTTGATCCGCCTCTGGGAGCACTGTGGCACCTTATAAATTTACAATAATAATAATGTTGGCTCCACACTCAACAATTTGTTTCTAAATGATCCAATTTAGAACACATTTTCAAACTTGGCTCTCTGATCAATTTGATGGTTTGGGCTCACAATCTGGTTGCTCAGCCCTATAGTCTAAATAGTATGGGCACATATGTAAATAGCTGATATACATTATTGACCGGATCAAACTGTGCATATAGCTGCTCTATGCTCCACTCTATTTCCTATTTGGCTAAAGACATCACGCAAGTATAGAGATCATTGTCAAACTTTAATTACTCTCCTTGTAGATCAATTCTGATCCAATGCAACATTGGGGAGCATTGAACATTGACAATGAGGCCCACTGATGCAGATGGGAAAATCACATTGTTAAGGGGGATACTTGTTCAGGGGATACTTGTTCAGTACTACTACTCTATATCCTGAATACAGTAAATGCACAATGTCAAAATACAACTTAATTTGTTCTTTATGCTGGATATCATTTTAGGTGCCTGTTTTTAATCCGTAATGACATCTGCACAGTATCGCTGCTCTGGTTCTGTATGGTGTATGATGTCTCCTGTATGCTACTCTGTATTTATGGACAACTACACAGTTCGACTTCTATTGTTCTGCATGCTTAAGTTGGCCGTACATGCTGCACTATTGCAGCTGCTATTGGGCAATTGACCCAATAACACAACATATGAAAAATCACCATGATACCAATGTTCCTATGAAAACTGATGACCTTTATCATCTTTGGCATATGCTCATTTTATGCTGAATCCAGTAATGATCTGACTACAAAGCCTGAGACCCGAATAGCCATGTCTTATCTGCTTTGGCCATGACAATCTTTCCATTTGTCTTTTGAGTTGATCAATCCATATATGAGCTGCCTTTCTGATGGTTCATGTATTTGACAAGTGGACAGTACCATTTCTCTTGGTCTGTATATTGATTGTTGCTATGGTGATAACATAATATTGATTGAGACTTATTTATGTACTGTAGGTTCCAGAGTGATAGGCAGTAAATACATATGCCCAGGATAAATAGCTTTGTTTCTATAATGGGGATTATGCTACAAATGCTATTTTTTCACTTTTATTAAATGCATTAAGCATAATGTGGTTATAGATTGTATGAAAACATGCTTAATATTATAAATAAATCCAGCCCTTGACTATATGGGTCCAAAAACACATCCCTCCACCCCAGCAAAGCACTACCCTTGGGGAGTAGATATCAGGAGTAAGGCTGGGTACATACTACAGTGTTTTCAGCTAATTATCGGGCTAATCACATGATAAACGACCATTCGGCCAGATATCACATTAGTGTGTGCGCTGCGCTCCCACGATGAGCGATTATTGTTCCAAGGCACATCGTATTGTTTGATTTGATTTTTAAACGGACTAAAGTTCTCGTTTAACGATGGAACAATGTTGTTCCAATCCTGCAGTGTGTATGTACTCAGGACCAGCCGTGTCCATAGATCTCTATGGAGTGTGCAGAGTCACCATCTTTTCAGCCGATGGTTATGACAGATGAAGAGCACAGATCTGATGGTAAATCATGTAAATCGGGTACTCATGAATCCGCATGCTGATCAGGACTATTTTGTTCAGTCCTTGGTAAAATCGTTAATGATATTGCATTTTCTGTAGTGTGTATCCAGCCTAATTGTCGCAGCCTGTATAGGAGTCTCCATTGCACTCAATAACCATTGTGTTTTTGTTTCTTGCCTAAGGCCATTATGATAAATATCTCCAAACAAATGGTAACTTAGAAACAAATAAACACAGCATTGTAAATGATCTTTGCTACTATTATTGTTATTAAGAAAGTCTAGTTAACTTAACGTATATCACAATGTTAATTTCCCTTTATTAAGTAGGATGGATTCATCACAAATATCGGCAAATCTGACACTTATTAAAGGCCATTTTCACAATAAAGTGATAATTCTCTCTGTGGTATTGTGTTGCATGGAGGCTAAATGAGATCAGTAAGGACTGGTCTACAGTTGCAATTGTATATTGTTTAGATATTCAGAGGGATACTGTCCTATGTCAGCTTATACCTGGAAGTATCAAATATGTGGCTCATTGTAGCATTGTTTTCACCGCACTCCCATATTTGACCAGTTTTTCGATCCTTGCGTAAGTCATATAATGTGTCTTAATGTTAATAAATGGCAAATTTTCTAAAAATAATATAAAAAATGCCATTGTTTTTTCCTTCTCTCTTTGTTCCAACAAGATGCCTGGATAGAAATGACAGCTAACTCGATGGCCATGCCACTTGTTTACTTTAATCGGGAGCTGAGTTGTTTTAGTCTTTTAGATTCCACCAAAATATATATATATTACCTGTCATTACAGAAGGTGTCCAGCAGGGGTCCCCACCAGTGTTTCCACTTTCAAGTCCAGATTTCCTGGAATTTCCACTAGACAGACCCCCAGCAATATAATAATATGAGATCAATAGAAGAACATGTAACATCATATATGACATCAATAGGACATTCCCAGAAGTAAAGGAAGCCGAGGCTCAAATAGTGGAGTCCTGAACCTGGTTTCTTCTACAATAATAGACCAATGAAAGGTTAAACTAATGATAACAGTCCTGTCAGTTTACTATTAAATCCAGATATTATTGGATCTACTATTGCTCACAATCGCCCCCATGCAGAGTGAGATGCAATATACGCCACAAGTGTAGACAAAAATTAAGTCCATAAAAATGACGCAATTTACTTAATATAGACAATCACACGTATCTTAACATACTTGCTACTCTGTGTAGTGTGCAAATTATGAGCAAATTACGTACATTTCAGTCAAATATGCTTTAAACGTATCTTATACTACGGGATGTGAACATGAAAAATGTAAATTGATTGATTTTTTTTTTTAAAGCATAAGTGTCCCCACCAAAAAAACTAGCTCTGGTATTGCTGGTATTGGCATCTTTGGAGGGCTGATAAGCATGGCATCTCCCCAAATTTGCCAATACCAGCATTAGACTATGCCAGCCATGGCATAGTAGGAAAGCCGCAGTGTGTGGTCTCCCTGCCATCACTAACCAGTCCTAAGCCAGTCAGCCTGGGGCTGGATTCTCTAGGGGGATCCGGCATGCAAAAATAATGCGCACTCTCCCCTTAGGACAAACCAGCTCCGTACTGAGACTATTCCTGCACGCCCGGGAGGTGTGTGTGGGTTAATAAAAATGAATGGTTAAATGATCATTTTATCCATTGTGCACTACATGTCCCAGCATGTCCTGTTCCCCTTTAAGTGGTCAGGCTTGAACAACAAGTGCCAGCATGCACTGGCATCCATAGTATGCTAGGGCCTGTATTGTACAAGGGAAAAAGATCCTTAACGGATGATTAAATGTGTGTGAGGAAGATATGGGAGAACCGCTATTTATACCATTAATATAGCAATTTTTGTTTTACAGGTGAAGTAGTGGTTGGTCGGCTGCTATACAATGGTATGTCATACTGCCACTTCTCATACTGCCTTTATTATAAAACTATCAAATTCCATTCACTTACATTGCCCACACTGAAACTTCTAAAGTTCCTCTGGTAAGTTGATCATAGTTGCCTACTCTCCTGGAATGGCCATGAAACTCCCAAATTTCTGTGAGTCCTATTGGAAGAGCAGGGCAACCTCCCGGATCCTGGCCACTGAATTTAGTTAGGTGGTGGGGGCGGGGCTTATGACACGCATCAGATGTCACTGTTGCCCCACCCCCCGTTGTTATAGGTTAGAAATGATTATGTAAGTTTAGGGGGCGGTGCCAAATGACACGATTCATTGATCCCCGCCCCCACATGCCCACCTCCCCAGGATGCCAACTTGCCAAAGTTGGCAAGTATGAAGTTGATTTGATCATAAATGTAAATGAGCGCTGTATCTGAAGCAAAAAGCCATAGGAAGACAGTAATGACTGCGCCCGCAGATCTATTTTCACCTTCTATTACAGACAGGGCCGCAGTATTTTCACAACACCTGGAGTTCCACAGGTTAGCCAAGCCTGCACTAGACTCAGAACATTTGACAGACTGTCCTACCTGTTGTTGTCACTTTTACCACCTGTGGCTGCTGTTTTTTTTTAGTTGCGGCTTGTCTGGATCCTGGAATGTTAAGGGCCCTATTTGGAAAAAATAATGGGTACATTTAGAAACGCCAACCATCCCTGACATTAAATCAACAGCACCCACATTTAAAAATTAGGCCTCTCTCCAGCCTCAACATTAAAGTAATAGTGCTCACATTTGATAAATATATCTATTGCCCTCCAACCAATCCCAACATTAAATTAATAGTATTCCCATTTAATAAATAAACCTATTACCCTCTCTCCAAATAGCACCAGCAATAAATTAATAGCATTTACATTTAATACATCCATTTCCCACGACCATTCCTAGCATTAAATAATTAATATTCACATTTAATAGATAGCCCTCCTTCCCACACTCAGCCCCACATTCAATTATAGACCCAAACCACCTCAGCATTAAAGGTCCCATCACCCCCTCTCTATAGTGTTCTCTGTGCAGCCCCCCCTCACTATAGTTTAGCATAGGCAGCCCCCCTATAGATTAGTATAGATAGGCAGCCCCCCTATGCCACATAGTAGTGCCCCCAATGTTATGCCACCCAGTAGTGCCCAAAATGTTATGCCACATAGTGCCCCCAATGTTATCCCACCCAGTAGTGCCCCAAATGTTATGCCACATAGTGCCCCCAATGTTATGCCACCCAGTAGGGCCCCAAATGTTATGCCACGCAAGTGTCCCCAATTCACACACACACACACACTAACTATATATATATATATATATATATATATATAACTCTATATATATATATATATATATATATATATATATATATAGTAGAAACAAATGGTTAAAGAATATACTTACCGATATGTTGATTGCTGCAGGGCATGCTCTCTGCTCCTTCTCCCTTCTTCAGTGGCGCGGGAACATCAGCTGACAGGGGGAGGGGGCGGGTCACATGATCGCAGCTGCGATCGCAATTGAGCAGCGGGGACGCCGGAGAGGACCGTCATGAGGACAACGGGCCTCCAGGTAAGCTCCGCCCATGGGTAAAAGGGGGTGTGGCCGTAAGGTAGCCGGGCCTACCGGTGATTTCACCAGTAGCCCGCTGGGCCAGTCCGACGCTGACTATGTGTATACTGTGACTAAACGGCACAGCTATGTGTCATACTGTGACTAAGGGGCACAACTATGTGTATACTGTGACTAGGGGACACAGCTATGTGTCATACTGTGACTAGGGGGCTACTGTGACTAGGGGGCACAGCTATGTGTCATACTGTGACTAGGGGGCTACTGTGACTAGGGGGCACAGCTATGTGTCATACCGTGACTAGGGAACACAATTAGGAGGCATGATGTGAATTGGGGCACGATTATGAGGCATAATGTTTATTTGCTGGTTCCATTACTTTTGGCATCATAAAATGAGTGTAAATTGAGTGTAAATTGTAACTGGCACACTTATAGAAAAAGGTTGCCAACCCCTGCTCTATAGAGATCTGCTCGTCGTGAGTGCATACAC
Organism: Mixophyes fleayi; assembly: GCF_038048845.1. NCBI lineage: Eukaryota > Metazoa > Chordata > Amphibia > Anura > Limnodynastidae > Mixophyes > Mixophyes fleayi. Next base: position 30,819,440 of record NC_134407.1, on the reverse strand, counting down.
ACTTCCAAATTTGCCCGACATCGCTCCATCGTTGATCGTGAGTATATAAAACCAAATGAAACGATACAACATGCTTTGGTGCGATAAAACATGATCGTGGGAGAGAACACAGTGTTGCAATATTTGAACAAACGTTTGTTTATCGTGTGATCTGTGCAACAATTGCATGAAATGACTGTAGTGTGTACTCAGCTTAAGTTATAGCTTATAAACACAGATAATTTACCAGCGTTTCTATGACTTCCTATGCACTGCATTTTACTAGTGTTTTTAGAGCAAGTAAATGGATATAACACCATTGTGTCTAGTATCACATACCCATTACCACTGTTACTAGCATTCCTGGAACTTTGTTCTATCCACATGCATTTACTGTGGGTTATTATATGGTGAAACCCTAGAGGGAGCTGCAAGTGAACTCTAAACACTACTAATAATGCAAGTAACAAACCATCATCAGCTGTTTATATAGCACCGCTGTACAGAGAACTCACATCAGTCCCTGCTCCATTGGAGCTTACAATCTAACATACACACACATAGACTAGGGTGAATTTTATAGCAGCCAATTAACCTACTAATATGTTTTTGGAGTGTGTGAGGAAACCCAATCAAACACAGGGAGAACATACAAACTGCACCCATATATATCCATGGTTGGGAATCGAACTCATGACCCCAGTGCTGTGAGGCAGAAGTGCTAACCACTGAGCCACCGTCTGGGCTGTGAAATTCAAAAGTGATGAGGTCACCTCTTTCTACATGATGACATCACTGATAACACTGAAATAGTCTGTGGCAGATTGTAATAGTATTTACATTATGTTGGGAATACCACTGTATTGAACGTTTAGGCTAAAATGGGATCAATGTAGTAGTTGAAATATAATAACATATAACAAGAAAATAATTAGTTTCATTGGATTTTCCATAATAAAATACAAGTTGACAGATACAATGCTCAGAATAGACATCGGACTGGGGAGGGGCTACAAACAGTATGAGAAGCTTCCATGTCAACAGAGGGGTATTGTTATTCCTCTATCCAGCCAGCAGGCCAAAATATAAAACACAAAAGGCAACAGCATGAGATCACAGTCACACAATGCTGCAGGTCAGCACTGAAAATATTGACACACAACATGCAATAACAAATCTGAGACAAATAGAAAAAAAATAAGACAATTTGCATTTGAAAATAAAAGTTCAGGTATAAAAACATGACTACAGTGCTTGTGTGTTATTATTGATTTTCAAAACTGTTTTATTTATCTGGGAGGGGTCCTTTCATGGGGTGTTATATGTGTGTGTGTGTGTATATATATATATATATATATATATATATATATATATATACATATATATATATATATATATATATATATATATATATATATATATATATTTATTTATATAAATAAATATATATATATATATATATATATATATATATATATATATATATATATATACACGCACACATGTACACAATGGACCTGACTCTGTGGTTTCTATGTGGACACAAAAGATTCCCATCTAGATTCTATGTTAGGTGACTCTGGCACTGTTTAAAATCATACTTATTTACATATAATCTAACCCTTTTGCAAACATCTTGAACCATTTAGCCATTAAACTGCTTAATCCATATACATTTGTGATTATTTTTGGTCCTATATAGTAATATACTGGGTATCACTGTAACACACCCTTCCTGCAAGACTGATAATAAAATTGAAAAATAAATAAATAAAGTATAATAACAATGGACCCTCTCTCTACCTTTTATATCAGTCTGTATCTGTAGGAAACCTCCCATGCAACCCATTATCATAATGTGCCATGGAAAATGATGGCGCTACATAAATAAAAGCCAATAATACAAACTGGCATCCCTATGTTCAGTCTGCCCAACTGTGTATTTCTAGATTATACCCTCCCCTCCATGGTAATTAAAAATAAAAGGATCTAAATGGATCAAGTGCAACAGACTCATCTTATCGCTTTGCCCACAAACAACATGGTGATATGAAAAGAAAACAGAGCGGCTGGGATGGTCACCCCTTTCTGCATTGTCTGTCTATGGGAATTAGGATACAGTAATATGCTATTAGTGTAGACTAAAACCCCACTATAAAATCACCAGGTGACAATGGTAATCCAGCAGACTTACTGGAGCCAGGGCCAGGGACATTTGTCAGAAGTGAGAACCTGGCTTGGTAACGTTAATTAGCCCTCTCTGATAGCTATTATCCATGGTTTTTGTTCCTCCTTTGAAGTGACTCACATTTGCATGTCCAATGAACTATAAAAGTGACTCAGTATAGACTAAGATCTACAGCACACACAACACAAAGCTGGTAGATCCAGGCAACACCCTCTCTGGACTTCAGCATGGTCAGGCAAAGCTTTTCCATAGATTTTATTCTAACTGGAAGTAAAGAAGAGACATTGGCCGATAAAGTAGTCTCAAAACCTCACATCCCGTGTGTGCCACAGCCACAACCTCCATGTAGACATTCCGAAACTTTCACCCAGCCCAAGAGGAAAGATAGTCCAACGGAACCCTCCGGAGATCTTGAGTCCCTCAAGAACTTTTCTGAAGAGCAGGATTCTTGCCGACAAAACGATGCATCTTCCCCAACTGGTAAGTCATTTACTTGTATATCTAAATATGTTTCAATAATTTGGAAACCCATTATCACATATCCAGAGAATTTGACTGATAATTGGATTTAAATTTTTAATTTTAACCATAAAAATTCTAACTAGCTCTTTCTTACAATTTATCTGTATATTTATGTATGAACTATGCTGGTTTATAGTTCTTTCACTAGAACATATCATATGATCATAATTCAATTCAGTTTGGTTTTGAGGTTTGTTTGTTTTTTTTAGCCATTTATATTTAAAGCTGACAAATACTTTAAGAAGATTGTTTAAATTACTATGGCTGCAATACATGTATAAACCATTATGTAGATAATTATCTTTTTAAACCATATTTTGCTTACGTGTTACCTATTACTATAAATTAAATTTGCAATTTGGGAGTAAATGTATCAAGCTGCAGATTTGAAATGTGGAAATGTTGCCTATAGCAACCAATTGCTTATGTAGATTTTATTTTATTTTAACTTTATTTGATTTTTACCGACCATTTATTTTACTTCCAAAAATTATCGGGAAGGAGATGTTGGATAAAGTGGTACACAGTTAATAAATAATCTATCTTTAATACATTATTAGTTAGGGTTGCCTTGGTCCCATCACACTTAATGATTATTATTTAAAAATAGTGTAAACATAATTCTAAGCAGCCTTTTACTACAGAAATTGTTATTTTTCTGATTTATCTCATTTTCAGCTTAATTTTGTTAATTTTGAACTTGATCTGAATTTGGAAAATATTTTAGTACTGGGAGGGGATGGAGAATATCTTGAATGCTGTAGATTAGCACTGCCTATCTAATTATAAAGCTAAAGCCTCACTATTGTATGGAATGTTTATGTTAATATATTTTGTTTTTATTCTCATTGTTACTGCAGCTCCACTCAGGGGTTGGGTAGGTGCTGATGAGTTCACTCCCAGTTGCTCAGAGGACGAGAGTGAGCAGACTAACTCCCACAGTTCAGAGAGTGGTCAGCGAGAAGAAGAAGAAGTGGACCATGGGGGGACCAGCCCAAAGAGTGATCTTCAGCGCAGGATGAGAACAGCCTTTACCTCCCAGCAGATCTGCAAGCTTGAAGAGATGTTCAAAAAGCAGAGATACCTGGGGTCATCTGAAAGGAAGAAGTTGTCAAGTTCCCTTCAATTATCCGAAATCCAGGTATATAAGAACATCATTGCCATATAAGACATTTGTGGATTATCCAAAGTTACTGGACTGAAATATTACTTATTTAAAAAATGATGACTTGTATAGATTTCCTTATAAAAAAAAAATCAATGGTTCTGCCATGTCTGAGAGATATTCAGCTCAAGACTTAAATGTCATGGTGAAGCCATGACAGAATGACCACTGGGGGCAGTGTGTCCATAGAAAATATATATGATTGATGTTCAAAAGACACTGCTTGGTAAGATCAATGGCATGTATTTGTATGATAATGTGTATTTTATGTTTAATGGTCCTTTAATATATACTGGAAAGGAATGTGCATTGAGATTTGTTCCTATGCTCTTGGCATATCTATCAAAATAATTATATTATAGGCTCTTGAACTCATTCCTTTTGCAAAGGAGAGCATGTGGAAATCACATAACTCATGGTGCTACAAACATCATGTAACATTCAAATAACTAGTTCTGACAAAGTGTGGGAACATTCATCCTCATCCAATTATTTAACTGAGTGTATAGCTGTTACAACTCTATGGGGGGTATTCAATTGTTTCTTTTAACGAGCTAAAACCCAAAAAAACGAGCGCTCGAAAAAAACTTCATATTATACGGTAATTTTGCGCGCGTAAACAGTTAATACGGTACTTACTCGCTGCCAGCGGGCTGAATTTCAGCTCGCTGCTCAGGGAGCTGCGAGATGAAATTTAGCGAGTAATTACAGTATTAACGGTAATATTTTTAGAGCGCTCGTTTTTTTTTTGTTTTAGCGCGTTAAAAGAAACAATTGAATACCCCCCTATAAGTTGTATTTTATGCATGTTGTTATTTGGGGTGGGGTATGTTATTCCGATGAGTGTATTAGCGACAACAAGTGTATATGCAAAAAAAATCTGATTACTATAACAGCGACATGGATTAAATGCAGACTTACATTAAAACAGACAGAGGACATTGAAAACAGAAAACAGCGACATTAAGATTTCTGTATTTAAAGTGGCAATGGCAGGAGCCGGCACCTAACCCTAATCCTAACCCTTAGATTAAATTGTTCAGTTGCCGGGTCCTGCCATTGCCGCTTTAGATACTGAAATCTCAATGTCGCTCTGTTTTCTGACATAAAAGTGCTGGAATAAAGAGTAACATCGGTTATTTGTACATTATCCGTTGAACAAGATACTTTTTAGATACTATTTTTAAATAGCATTTTATCAGTTCTCAAACTTTCAGTGTACAGGCAGCACGGTGGCTTAGTGTAAATAGTATATGATGGGCCTCATTTAGAGTCCACCTATTTTTGCATAACATATTTATTTTTGCACTGTGCATGCTTACAAAAAATGCATACGTCCATGTATAAATATTTTTGCTTAATTTAGGGATTCGGGACAGTAAAACGTAAGCTGAATACAGCAAGGTCATGTTTAAGTCAATGCAACTGAGCTAGATTTGGATACATATGGTCAGCACAGGGGCTTAGTGGTTAGCACTTCTGCCTCACAGCACTGGAGTTATGAGTTCAATTCCCGACCATGGCCTTATCTGTGTGGAGTTTGTATGTTCTCCCCGTGTTTTTGTGGGTTTTCTCTGGGTGCTCCGGTTTCCTCCCAAACTCCAAAAACATAGTAGAAGGATAATTGGCTGCTATCAAATTGACCCTAGTCTTTTGATGTGTATGTTAGGGAATTTAGACTGTAAGCTCCAATGGGGCAGGGACTGATGTGAGCAACTTCTCTGTACATTGCTGCAGAATTGGTGGTGCTATATAAATAGCTGCTGATGACTGTGTATTTAAAGAAGTTTTTTTTAATTGCAGGTCAAAACTTGGTTTCAGAATCGAAGGATGAAATTGAAAAGACAGATGCAAGACCACCAGCATCGCCTGAAGACATCTTCTGCACACTACTCTCATCCCGTCCCTTACTATCAGGGACCTCCAGTATCAGTCAACAATTTGCACTTTTACCCAAACCAGACACATTCATACCAAGCCCCAGAACTGTCATACCACCAAATGCAAGATCCAAGATTCCTATCCTTGCCTGTCCCACACCAATTTATCATGAACAATACCCATCCTGAACAATATAATCCCTTTTTCAGTACTCAACATATGTAGTATCTGTGGGACCTTTTTTGTGTCACAAAATCGTTGTTTGCTGCTGTTTCTTTGTTTGTTTGTTTTTATAATAATTTAAATTATAATACAGAAATATATAAACTAAATTGTGAAATGGACAATCTGTGTATAATATAAATGTAACTTGTACAGCAATTACCTGAACATTCTTAACCTAACTGTTTTCAATACATTAAAATTAATATTTAGTTATTTTATAAAAAGTCTAGTAGTGTCATTACTTGTAATTCTCATCATTTCAGTAGTAGTAATTAGACACATTTGCATTTTATTATAAATGGTATTCTTCCTGTAGGTTATAAGATTATTAGAAGTCTCCGAGGAATATTTCAAACTGTTCCTTCATTTATATGATCAGAGAACTCTTTAGTGATATCTAACATTTTTTCTATTTGCACACAGTATTTATTTTTGCAATTGCTACTTGTAAATCATTTTACCAGTGACAAAGGCTGGGTACACACTGGAGCATTTTCGGCCAATAATCGGGCAAATCAGCCGACATACGACCACTTGGTCGGAAGTCGGGTTAGTGTGTAAAGATGGTCTAAAAGTGGCTCATTTGGTTGGTTGTACTGTTTAATATTTTCCGACCAATCACTGATCATGTAATGTGTATGCACTCATGCTCACGATCTCCATAGAGTTTACAGAGTCGTGTTCTTTTCAGCTGATGCTAGCGATGAATGTCCCAGTGAATAAATGTAGAGAGTGCTGTAGAAAGAATTCATTTGTTCGTTCTGAGACAGAATATTTCGTTTCAGAGTCACAGAAGCCAACGTAATCCGTTAGGACATGTGGATAGCTATAACAAGGCGGTTTAATCAGTGCGACAATGTGACAAGATTGAATGAATGAATATTGTGCTGTTATTCTCTGAAGACTGGAGGACCAGATAAAGGACCAGATGAAGAGCACAGATCTGAAGGTAAATCGTGTCAGTGTGTATGCATAAATCACCAGACTGATCGGACCTTAAGTCGTAGTTACAATCGTTTGAGATAAAATGTTGGTCGAAAAATTCTTCAGTGTGTACCTAGCGCAGGAGAATAGTATAAAGATGATTAATTGCAATAAGTATCCATTATAATGTACAATTAGTAATTATTATGCCCTATATTAGATCTGCATATTCAGTCACTTATATAGGAATAATAATGCTTATTTTAAGTAAGAACTTTATTACCACCAGTAAAATAGCCCTAGGTGTTTGCAGAGCGGGTGCAAGCTTTCTCGGCTCCCTAGGCAAAGTTTCAAACTACCTCACGCTGCCCCAACCACCACCACCACACATCACAGACCCTCACACACTTCACTTCTGTAAAAATAAAAAAGATAATCCTTACCTCCTCCAGCAGTACAGATGAAGTGATGTTTGATGCAGAATGCTGTCCAGACTCCACTACTACAACACAGGACTTCTAGAGGGGAGATATCCATGTGTTAGATGTCAAAACAAAAATCTTGACACAATAAGCCGACAACTGACAATTTTTTGTGGTGATTTGAGTCCTTGTCTATGTATTATGCACTTGTTAAAAGCAATGGATATCTTCTTCCCTTTATTAGTCCAAATGTAAATGACAAGAAATTCAAATAGAGGGCTGTAACATGTACCTTCATCACACTGTACCCCCTTTATCACACTGCTCCCCTTTATCACTGCTCCCCGTCATCACACTGCACTCCCTTCTTCCCACAGCTCCTCCTTCATCACACTGCTGCCCCCTTCATAACACTGCTGCCCCTTCATTACACTGCTGCCCTTCACCACACTGCTCACCCCTTCATCACATAGTTCCTGTTCATCACACTGCTGCCCCTTCATAACACTGTTGCCCCCTTCATTACACTGTTGCCCCCTTCATCACATAGCTTCTCCTTCACCACACTGCTGCACCCTTCTTCACATAGCTCCCATTCATCACACTGCTGCCCCCTTCATCACACAGCTCCCCTTCATCACTCTGCTGCACCCTTCTTCACATAGCTCCCGTTCATCACACTACTGCCCCCTTCATCACAGAGCTCCCCTTCATCACTCTGCTGAACCCTTCTTCACATAGCTCCCGTTCATCACACTGCTGCCCCCTTCATCACACAGCTCCCCTTCATCACTCTGCTGCACCCTTCATCACACAGCTCCCCATTCATCACACAGCTCCCCTTCATAACTCTGCTGCCCCCTTCATCACTCTGCTGCACCCTTGTTCACATAGCTCCCCCTTCACCACACTGCTGCCCCCTTCATCACATTGCTCCCCTTCACCACACTGCTGCCCCCTTCATCACATTGCTCCCCTTCATCACTCTGCTGCACTCTTCTTCACATAGCTCCTCCATCATCACACTACTGCCCCCCTTCATAACACTGCTGCCCCCTTCATAACACTGCTGCCCCCTTCATCACATTGCTCCCCTCCATCACACTGCTTCCCCTTCACCACACTGCTGCCCCCTTCATCACACAGTTCCCCCTTCATCACATAGCTTCATCACTCTGCTCCTAATATGTTCCTTCATCACACTTTTCCCCGTCATTAATCCAAATAGACAGCCCTAATATGTTCCTTTATCACACTGGGTCCCCCTTAAGTAATTTGAATAGACGGCCCTAACACTGAGCCACTGTGTTGCCCAATCATATAAGATTCTATTATGTGAAAGGTTACAGTGATGTCTCAGGCAGTGAATATTATTATGCATGCATACAATATTGGCAATTTTTTTTTACTCATAGTGGACTAATTGTAAAGTAGCAGATTCTAAAAGAAAGGGCTATAACTAGACTATATCGTACAGCTCTGCTATTTCATGCATATTTATAAATACTGGATAACAGTAATAGATTAGTCATTACAGTCCATATAGGTCAGAAAAGAGAAGGGTTTATTGGCTTCTCGCATTTAGAAAATATATGCCCAAATTTCAGATTTTAGATTGTTTTATTAGGGTCAGGGCAGTAACCATTAGCCAATCAGATAGTTAGATTGCTAGCAGCGACGGTAAGGGTTATTTATGAGCCACAACATCTTTGGACCCACAATGCACCTAATTGGCCGCCCATCACATTACCAGGTGCATCTTCACTCGGCCGTCATCTAAAATGTCTAAGTGGTAACAGTAAAAATATTCATTGAAGGTTTTCTGTTTTACTCCTAAAATACTGCTTGGTGCAGCCTCATTTATTAATTATGACAGGTGACTATCTGTGTTTAATTACATTTTTCCAAATTAAAGAGCTGACAGGAGTCCCATTATGGGTATAGGGAGAAAACCCAAACTCTGGTGGGTAACTGAAGCCTACTGTGGGGAGAAAAGGCTGTGTGCCCACCCACCTAGCATGCAATCCCTCTGTCTCCACCCTTTATTTCATTGTAATAATATAGTCCTGCAAAATGAAATCTTGCTTTTGCATTTTAGCGTCAAAGTGGGCGTTCTAACCTAACCTGCACATAGCAAGTAACGCCCTTCATCAGCCCAACTCCTGCCATCGGGTGGTGCAAACTTCTGCATCCACACACATGCTCTCATCTTTATGTGATCGCCGGTAAAATTAGGTGCACTTACACAAAGTAGGTATGCTTGGTCATAAATGAATCCAAATTTGCGTTGCTGTAACTAATCCCCCACTCATTGTTTATAAATGATTTATAAATGATTTGCAAAATATTGTTCTGATATTCGATGTTGTGTAATAAAGTCATACATGCCAACTTTTGAGATCTCCCTTCCACGAGGGGAGATCTCGTTGGTGATATTTGGTTGCGTGGCCAAGTGGGACAAGTAACTTGGCCCCTAATGTGACACAGTTTGCCCAATTATAGTGGGGGGGTGGGGCCGCGATGACTTGTGTACCGCGTCACTAAGCCCTGTCCCTACCAGCCAACTAATCGTATGGGCCAGGAACCGGGAGGCTGCTCTCCTCTCCCCGGAGGACTCCCAGAAATTCGGGAGTCTCCCGGCCATTCCCTGAGGATGGGCAACTATGAATAAAGTTTAATATAAAATTTAGAGTGGTGAGTGGTAATTCTGTGTGTTAATAGTGTTCATATATCCAATATTGTGTGGGGACAACTACTGCTGTACAAATGTATATTCCAAGGTGTCAATAGACCCTATTGTTTGGTAAGGTGTCAAACCTGTGCAGTAAAGTGTTAACGCTGTACTACCACCTAAAGTGCTACATGGAAGGGGGCGGAGTAATAATGTAGTAATAGTAATATTATAAGGTATAGTGTCAATAGTTTGCATTATTTGGTGAGGTGTCAGTATGGTATGGTGATGTGTAGACAGTAAGTATTGTTTGGTGAGGTGTCATTGCTCAGAATTATGTGGTCAGGTGTTAGGTCTTATTTTTTTTGGGTTAAAGAGCAAATAAATCTTGTATTTTATCTTCATTTTTAACAGTGTTGCAAACATACTCTCAAAGGTCCCCTGCTGCACAGTGCACTGTGTAATGATCATAATCCCATAGATCCCTATTGTACATTACTGAAGGTTAAAGCTTCTGAGTGCTGCAGGACACATTAGAATTGATGTAAAGCAAAGCAAGCTGAACGCTTGTCAGAAGGCTTTTGTGTACAAGGTTCTAAAAGTGTAGATGTTATGGTGACAAAATACAGAATCTCTGGTTCAACACAATATTAAATCATAAATTAAAACAAAATAAAATAAAGCAATAAAAATGGAAAAGAGGGCAAACTATAGCTAGTTCTCTCTGATCACCAAAAAGAGTACAAATGTAAAAGAAGCCTAATATACATATAAACTACAGCACCCTAAAATGTTTGACCCAAAACATATACAGTTAAAATAACAAATACTTTACTAAAACTTGCTGACAATACCACCAGTGTAAGTGAGAAACAAAATTAAAGAAATAAGCAAAGTAACAAAAATATATCCATATAACAAAATAATAAATATAACAATAAATTGCATATAGTAGCTGTATATCAATTTGACAATAACAAATATGGCATATTATGAAGCAGACCTGAGGATATGTAAATAAAGAATTTTAATTTGGAGAGAGTAGAAAACTCCAAAAAATGTAAATAAGATGTTTGGTAATGTTGTTAGACCACAGCTTGCATGAAATAAGGAAAAGAACACTTGGATCTTGTGGCTTATGTCTCTGGCTTTATAATGATTGGTAAAAACTAAAGCTGGGTACACACTACAGAAATTTCGACCAACTTTTTATGCCGAGCGATTTTACATGCGGCCGATGGTCCGATCGCTCGGTCCATGGACTGCATACACACTAGCCTTGTTTAGGACGATAAAGGGAAGAGCGGATGTCCCTTTAGCGACTTTTTACAGCCATGCTGTCGTGAGCATTGACGGTAATTTCATACTCACTGTTGTGGATCGGTCGGCAGTTTATACACACTACACAGCGGAAACGAGATTGGATCGAAAATATTAAACGGTACGACCATCCAAATGAGGCGACAATCGCCTATTTGGGCAGACTTTCGACCATAGTGTCACTGCACACACTGACCCGTCTTTTGAACGAGCGGTCCTATGTCGGCTGATTTAGCCGATTATTGGAGGAAAACAGTGTAGTGTGTACCCAGCTTTAGCTATAACACCACCGGGTATACATATTAATAGTTCTACTCACCTATGGATAGATAGAAAACATTGTTTATATATCACCTGTTCTATATTGTATTTGCTGTGGAATTTCATTTATATACAACTACTATATTTCAATTATTATTATAAGCACAGAAAAAAGAGACAAAATATGTGTATATGGGGCACTCCAATAGCAGGATTAAAATAGTTAAATTTTATTGGTATGCGTTAAAAAGGTAGAATTAGGAGCAAAATATTTAAAAGAAAACGTATAAACACACAGTGATACAAAATATAAAATGCAATTTATGTTGCAAGGGCTCCAAAGCTGAAACAACACACTCGTACAAAAGCAATAAGTGTTTAATAACCTGTTGCTATCAAAAAAGGAGCTTTAATAGGCCCAATTAAATTGGTACGGTGTGACTCCTAAATAGCAGTATGATTAATTGCCTTGATAATAGCGCTGGTCAGATGTCGCCTGATATGCCCCAATATGGTAATTAACAAAAGATACGAGGATAGTATCTCGTTGGTAGTTGTGTTTATACAGCAAAGTGGGCATAAAGAAATACAGGCTCTCCGCTAAATGTAATATTCTCTCCGGTGGAGAAACGCTGACATCGGCAAAGAGTAGCAATTCCCACTGATCGCAGGGATATGTGACAAGTCCCTGCCTATATAAACTGAGGAGCGATCAGTATGGTGAGAATCAATGGTAAGGAGAGCAGCTCAGGAGCCCTGAAACGCCAACGCGCGTTTCGCTCGGCTGCTTTTTCAAGGCTATTATTATATTTGTTTTTTGTTATTTTATTTTTATTCCCTCACACACACTTGTTTATGTTGTTTTTAGTCACTGGTTTTAATAAATGTATATGATATTTTAGTTATATATTGTTTAAGGTTATACACTTTAGAGTATTGTGGATTAGTCTATACATTGATCAATACAATATTATTTGGTGGCATGTCAGTCTTCAGCATTGAGTGGTGCAGTGTAAATAGTATATAATGGGCCTCATTTAGAGTCCACTTATTTTTGCATAACATTTTTATTTTTGCACTGCACATGCTTTAAAAAAGAGGATGCATACGTCCATGTATAAATATTTTTGCTTAATTTAGGGATTCGGGACAGTAAAATAAAAGCTGAATACAGTAAGGTCATGTTTAAGTCAATGCAACTGAGCTAGACTTGGATGCATATGGGCAGCACGGTGGCTTAGTGGTTAGCACTTCTGCCTCAAAGCGCTGGGGTCATAAGTTCAATTCCCAACCATGGCCTTATCTGTGTGGAGTTTGTATGTTCTCCCCGTGTTTGTGTGGGTTTCCTCCGGGCGCTCCAGTTTTGTCCCAATTGTTAATTGGCTGCTATCAAATTTACCCTAGTCTCTGTGTATGTTAGGAAATTTAGATTGTAAGTCCCAATGGGGCAGGGACTGATGTGAGTGAGTTCTCTGTAGAGCGCTGCGGAATTAGTGGCGCTATATAAATAACTGATGATGATCCCCGGATAAAACTTTTAGGAGGCGTATTACTTGTAGATGCTAAAGAGCGGGAGGAGTCAGCCCCAGCTCCCTCTCCTATATTTCTCATAATAGACAAAAATATGACATGTTGTATGCAGGACACCGTGCAGAGCCGTAACTAAAAATGTTAGCGCTTGGGGCAAAAAGGAAACGTGACGCCCCGTTGCCCTCAAATGAACCAAAAATATTAATTTCCCTGCACCTCTCTCTTTAGCTTTGCACCCTGGGTGGTTGCCCCTTTCGCACAGTCCTAGTTACAGCCCTGACTGTGTATTCAATGGTAAAATGTTAGCCTATCTGTATTGAAGTCTACATGTAACTTCAGAGAGTATCTGGCATATTACCATTCTCCACCATACCTGCAGAAAGATTTAACCTGGTGGAAATAATAAACCCAGGTACTAAAATTTGCCACAAAATCCACAAACAAATGAACTTCATTAGACATTAGTAGAACAAATGTGGAAAGTTGCCCAAATTAAGATGTAAATGGTGTAATACACAAACACTTGGTGCTGGATGGACTCTATATTTAGATTATTAAAAAAAATATATAATTTTTCTGGTACTCAGAGGGTACACATGGACAGGACCCCCAGAAGGAGACTGCTCAGTATGTACCTGGATGTCATACGCAGTGAACCTAACACACCCAAACTTAGCAGATCCGAGTACCGAGCTGAGCCGGCTTAGTCCTTTCGAGCACCCTCGGAATTGAAAACGAGGCAAAACGTCATTGTTACGTCGTCGGAGCTTTGTATTCTATAAGTACCGCCCTCCATGGCGATCCAGCGCCATTTCACAGAGGGACACAGAAGGGGTAGCACAGTTCTTGCAGTTTCTAGTGCAGTTGGGCAGTTTCATAGGTAGAAAAGAAAAAGGAGGGGTAGCAGTGTTCTTCAAAGTCTCCAGTGACATTCAGAAGAGCTCTATTGCTCCATTGCTAATTGTCAATGCTGAAATAGAAATAATAGGTCTGGCAGGCTTGGTCTTCTAGATTTGCAGTCACATTGTACTGTGTTATATAGGTAACACACAAAGAGGAGAGCTCCATTGCTAATTGTCATTGCTGAAATAGAAATAATAGGTCTGGCAGACTTGGTCTTCTAAATCTGCAGTCTTTGTTTGAAAGTGTATGAAAATAATATTGTGACCTGTGAGGTGGACAAAATTGCCTAAAAATGACTTGAAATTAGTCTTATTGAGATTAATAATAATGTAGGGGGAATAAATGCAAAAATATGTGATTTTAGCAAATAAAAAAAAACGGGATTTTAGAAAAAAAAATCAGGATCCAAAATCAAAACACGCAAGGCCGGATTTGCCTAAACCAAAACACAAAGTTAATCCAGCTCCAAAACCAGAACATGGGGGTCAGTGAACATCCTTACACAATGCATTGTAAAGAAGTGTCATAGACACAAGAGAGAACAGTGTATTTACTGGGAGGAATGCTGTGTATACTTTGCATCTGTTTGCTATAGTAAGGGATACAGTATATTGTCTGACTCAATATGCCTATATAAGTACGCATTTATTCTTTCTCTGTAAACATTCTGAGTGCAAATGTATCCAAATCTGAAACATTTTTAAAAAATATATATTTATTACATTCTATATATTTGCTAATTATTTTATACAAGCAACTACTTAATGCTGTTTTTTTTATTTTATCCAACTCCAAATTGGCCCTATTGTGTTGTAAGGTGCCAATAGAAAGCAACAAGTGTTCTTTTTTTGTGTTTTCGCGCTTATCCAGGGGAATTATTTAATAATTATCAAGTTTTTATTCCACTAAGTATCATCTGTCATCGCAACGATAAGAGATGACTTTTCGGGGCAATTTAATAAACAAGTCATGATGGCACATTGTGTCCGATAGAAAACAGTCATCGCCGGGACAGTGTCCTAAGGAAGACTTCAGGTTCTGACCCTGAGTCTGTACCGCACATGTGCAGTTGCCATTTGCAGTAAACAGTGCAGGGGAGAGCAGCAACGCTGCCGTAGAGGCAGAGGTGAAACTAGTGAGCTGTGGTCCCTGGTGCTGGGAAGTGGGGAGGAGGGAACCGGTGGTCCACAGCTCGCTAGTTCTGACCCTTTGCATCTGCCGTGCAGTGGGCTCTATTATCTCCCTGGGCCCCAGTGCACCACACTTGCCGCATTAATGGTAGTCCCGCCACTGCGAAGAGGGAGTTGTAGATCCCTCTCCTGAGATGCTCTCCCCATAGGATTGAGGGTCAAGCTCCGAAAAGCTAAAGATAAAATTGCCCAAACTCCGACGAGTATTTCTGGAATTGTGGTTTAATGCAGTACTTGGTCTATCCTGGATATCTTCTGCATTAGGCTTTTCTTAAATTAACCTTTTACATAAAAATGCCTAAATCAGGCAGAAAAATCAGTTTGATTTAGGGCTTCTTAAATAGGCCCCTCAAACAGAAAAGACATAAGGGGGATTTAAATTGTCTGTGGGGCACTATGCGGCAATGTAACATTGCGGATATTGGGGTACCGTAGTATTGTGGCTAATTGAATTCCGCTCCTTTATATTATAAAATATTATAAATGCATAATGTACATAGATTAATTTTGTATTTTTAACTTTCTCTTTAACATGCACCTGTCACCTAGACAGTCCAGTCACTCATATTCTAGGATTTGCTAATGTTCATGAGAATTTTCCAAATCAATTCAGTAGGAATCAGCACAGGATGAATTTACGCCAGGTCTCATGAATATTAATTAGTCAGTGATGTCACTGGTTTCTAGTCACGTGATAGGCTCCGTACTGGTACGGTGACACAGAACTCTAAATAAATGATGATGATCACGATAACATATGCCTCCACTCTGGGATGGTGTCAGGATAATTTTAATGATTTTGTTATAAATGTTTTTTTTAAATGCAATTTTAGTTACTTACAAAATAAAATTCTATGAAAAAAAGAAATAAACACTCCACATTGTATAAAAAAACAAAACAATCTCGAAAAATAGGACTATGGGAAATAATTGTTTCAGTCTTCTCCCCGTAGCACACATGTACATCCCTGTGGGTGTGTGGGTGACAATATTCAGGTTTATCATCTGGGACAGCAGTGACATTATTAAGCAATGGTTCTTTTATTGGTTTATGGAACATGCATTGATTACAGACCCCCCAAACTGACCCCTTACACCAGGTAACACAATGCTCTGCTCCCAAACATCCCACCTTAGCTACTACTGCAGTCAGCTTAGTACCTGGGGGAAGGGGTCAGATTGGAGAGTCTGAATCAGGAATTATCCAATCAGAACCTTTAAACATTGTAGAACCTTGTGTGTCACTTTTTTTTGTCATATACGCAATTCACCCTCCAGCTGCGGTTTTCCATTAGACATAAATGTTCCATTCCACGTTGCTTGTATGAATAGTGAAAGTGAATTACCATCCCTAGTACACCTAAGTTAGGGAGGACAGAGCAGTACTGTGAGGTGAGGAGGGGAGGGGAATAAAGGCAAGTAACATAGTAACATAGTTGATGAGGTTGAAAAAAGACACCAGTCCATCAAGTTCAACCTATTTTGGATCTCCTGCGATCCTGCACTTCTATTTGAAATTAATCCAGAGTAAGCAACCGCCAATCTGTTTCAATTGTGAAAATCCCCCCAGACTCAATATTGCAGTCCTATTTTTACCCTATATCCACTACTATCCTACATTTTAAATTAACGGTCGTATCCCTGGATTCACTTTTCCACTAAAAATTTGTCTAACCCTTTCTTAAACATATCTATTGAATCTGCCATCACAACCTTCCCTGGCAATGAATTCCATATCTTGACTGCCCTTACTGTAAAGAACCCCTTCCTTTGCTGGTTGTGAAATTTCCTCTCCTCTAACCTTAGGGGATGACCACGTGTCCTGTGTATGGTCCTTGGGGTAAAAAGTTCCCATGAAAGCTCTCTGTATTGACCCCTAATGTATTTGTACATAGTAATCATATCTCCCCTTAGAAGCCTATTTTCTAAAGTAAACATGCCTAAACTGGCTAACCTTTCCTCATAACTTAATGACTCCATACCCTTTATCAATTTTGTCGCCCTTCTCTGAACCCTTTCTAGTTCCAAATTATCTTTTTTATAGAGTGGTGCCCAGAACTGTACTGCATATTCAAGATGAAGTCTTACCAACGATTTATACAGTGGCAAAATTACACTGTCTTCCCTTGCATCTATGCCCCTTTTTATGCATGCCAATACTTTGTTTGCCCTTGCAGCTGCTGCTTGACATTGAGCACTATTGCTAAGTCTACTGTCTACGAGCACTCCCAAATCCTTTTCCATTATAGATTCTCCTAAATTAATTCCATTTAATTTATAGATTGCGTTCTTGTTTTTGATCCCTGAATGCATAACCTTACATTTATCTGTGTTAAACCTCATATTCCATTTGGCCGCCCAATCCTCCAGTTTATTTAAGTCCCTCTGTAGAGAAGCTACATCTTGCTCTGATTTTATTACCTTACAGAGTTTAGTGTCATCTGCAAAAATAGAAACTTTACTCTCTAAACCATCACCAAGGTCATTAATAAATATATTAAAAAGGAGTGGTCCCAGCACGGAACCTTGAGGTACTTCCACTTAAGACTTTTGACCAATTAGAAAATGTTCCATTTATCACAACTCTCTGTTCCCTATTCTCTAACCAGTTTTTGATCCAAGTACAAATTTTGATTCCTTGACCAAGTTCCCTTATTTTGTAAACCAACCTCTTGTGTGGCACTGTATCAAAGGCCTTTGCAAAATCTAAGTAGACCACATCTACTGTCCTGCCCTGTCTAAGTTCCCACTAACTTCCTCGTAGAAACTAATTCGATTAGTTTGACATGACCTATCCCTCACAAATCCATGTTGATTCCCACTAATAATTTTATTGCGTACCAAGTAATCCTGAATACTGTCCCTTAAAATACCTTCCAGTAGTTTCCCCACTATTGATGTCAGGCTTACAGGTCTATAATTCTCTGGTTGTGATCTCGTCCCCTTTTTAAACAACGGCACCACATCTGCTATTCCCCAATCCCTTGGTACTGAGCCTGATGAGATTGAATCTCTGAAAATTAAATAGCGGTCTAGCCATTTCCGAGTTTAACTCCATAAGGACCCTTGGGTGTATGCCATCTGGACCTGGAGCTTTATTTATCTTAATATTCTTCAGTCGCCTTTGGACTTCTTCCTCTGACAACCAAGTATTAATTAATGGCATGGTTTCATTTCCATTTTTATGTATTACTCCTGCCATTTGTTCCTCTCTGGTAAATACTGAAGAAAAGAACGTGTTTAATACCTCTGCTTTTTCCTTAGTATCATTTATCAATTCACCCATCTCCCTTCTTAGGAGTCCTATATTATCTTTTTTAATCCTTTTGCCATTTATATACTTAAAAAACTTTTTGGGGTTTGTCTTACTTTCTTTTGCAACGTGCCTTTCATTTTCTAATTTAGCCAATCTAATTTCCTTTTTGCATGTTTTATTAAATTCCTTGTACTTACGGAAGGACTCCTCTGACCCTTCAGACTTAAACAATTTAAATGCACGCTTCTTCCTTTGCATTTCTTCCCTTACCTTTTTATTTAGCCACATTGGTTTCGACTTAATTCTTTTACATTTATTTCCCATTTCCCATTTACATTTATGTCATAGACAGCATTCGTTATGAAGGTACAGAGTCCTAACAACACAGTATGTATCCCTGTAGGAAACATTCATAAATGCAAATTTACAATTATAAAGAGGTGTAATATATTATAAACCAATATGTAGTTGAAACAGACCCCCAAGCGGACCCCAACCTGGTAAAAAATTGCTTTGCTCTCGAATTTCCAATTATGCTACTAGTGCAGTAACCTGGGCTGGGGTAATTAATAGATGGTTAAAGACCACCATTCTCATCAATGAATGGAAAGAACTCCTGTAACAGATCCTGCCCAGGACATACCCACTAAAAGCTTATGATTATGATATTTCAAAATGTTACGCTAAGAGATATTTACACCCACCTGCAACAAGGACTTCTTGTCCTAGAAAAGTTTGAGGAAACTGCTATAATAAGAGTGAACACATTGAAATTTTTTTTTTTCCTTTTCATTCAATTTTTTTTTCCCATGCACCTGCAACTTTTGTTTAATCCACTCTTCCTACTTTAGTTCATATACACTGGTCCCAATTCAGACACACACTTTGCTTTACTATTTAAGCTGCGATGTGAAGACAAAAATAATCCAAATAAAACACACACATTCAAGTTGTGAGCATCTTTGAAATCACTGGAGGGTATGAACTTCTAGACCTTATGGCTCTGTGCTAGTTCTGGTGGACTAAGTCCTTGTGAGTTTTTAGATCAACAATAGCAGCTAGTCTAAAGCAACACAAGAAGACAGCAGAGACCATTCAAACAGTACTGTCAATACACAATCTTTTTTCATTGATTTTTGGCATTAAAAAATTACTTACAATCCAATAATCATTGAACATAAGCATTTTATTCTGATTAATTATAACGGCCAAATTATATTTTATCCACAGTTCAATGCATACAAATGGTAAAAAATGCACCGATAATAAAAATAACTTACAATAAATATGTGCAACATTTTCAACTGTCCATAAAAATATTTAAAGAAAAAAAAAAAAAAAAGAAAAAAAAAAAAGTGCCCCCAGTAAGGTTAATATGGTGTGTATCTGCGACCAACTGGCTCGTTAAGCATAGGGTGTACAACCATAGGAGGGCAAGGGTAAGAACCAAGACTTGGAGGAGGAATGGGCGCTGCGTGTAGTCCAGGCCTAACCACCGTAGTATGAAGTGGTCCAAAAGGATGAGCTGGTGCTGGAGGAGTAAGGGGCACTGCCAGCTCCGGCCTTAGAGAGCTGCCCGGTGATTGAAAGTCTGGGTAGCTGTAGTAAGGAAGGTACACGCCGGAAAAAAAAGCCTCCACTCTTGCATCTTGACTTTGACGTTTGAACTTCATCCTCCGGTTCTGAAACCAGGTTTTAATCTAAAACAAAAATAAATAAAAACCGATTTGAAGGACATTTGAATCCGTACTAAAAACGTAAACTCACGCTCTCAGTAAATAGCTGAAGCATCTTCCTGTTCATTAGATCTTTAGAAACATAGACCGGGTCATTTTGGGGGGGTGTGGAGTAAATGTTTTCTGGGACAAACCATATTACAATGCATGGGGTGCAAATTAGTTTATTTTGCACATAACTTAAATACTGGCTGTTTTTCCATCTAACTGACAAATACTTGATAGCTTTATTTTTACACTGAAATTTAAAGTTGATCTAGGACATGCCCTACCCCAACTATAAATCTGACATCAAATTTTAAAAGTACCTCCCCCTCCAATGCAACATGGTTTTGCCAAGGTGCATAGTTACTCCTTTTTTTTTGCTTTACTCTCATTAGCGAGTCAGGTCCATAGTAGTTAGTCAAGTTCAACTATTAAGTTCAACTATTATGAACTTTTCCAACTGATCCTTTTTTCAGTTTGTGTGTTGTATGTGTATATACTCTTTTACTCTTTTTTTTGCCTTACTTTCCTTTATGAATCAGGCCCTAAATGTTTATTTCCCCACCCCTTATGTATCACATAAAAATAAAAGAGTAATTATATTCATAATATTAAAATAATATTTAAACAATTTGAACAAGAAATAAACTGCGACTTCTAATATATTTGCAGATATACAATATATAATTAGGGAATGGCAATTCCCAAAGAGTAATGTTAAGGCTTGGAATATATCTAGAACCTCGACAGGAATTGAGGTACAATACTTAACATGTAATATTCCCCTACAATGACTGTTCTCTAGATATATACAAGGATTCAGCTTACCTGTGTCTCTGACAACTTAAGCACCTTGGACAGCCGCTTCTTCTCGCTGGACCCAATGTATTTGTGGTCCTTGAAGCTCTTCTCCAGCTCCAGTAATTGCTGGTCTGTGAACTTAGTGCGGGACCTGGAGGTGGTCTCCTCCTCGGACAGGGACCCCGGACTCTTCAGACTGTCAGAGGAGGAGTTCTGACAGGTCTCTTGTTCAGGACTAGGCCGGCTGGCTGAGACCTCCTTAAATGCCTTTCGCGAAGTGGCAGCATCTGTAGAAGAAGAATACAAAAGTAATGTAGAAAAACAATACACAATACACTGACCTTACTAGAATTAAAAAGTTTTTATAAACAATCAAGTGAGGGATTGTATACATTAACAAAACGTTTAATATGACACCAGGTTTATATAAAATAAAAGTGTGCATTCATGCTTCTGTACCATGCTACTCACCAGCTAGTGTAGAACTACACGTTAGTGTGCACTACCAAACTCTGATTGGCAGAGCATGATGTTACTTGTAGTTCCACAGTAGCTGTAAAGCCATATAATGCCTGTCTCCTTTAAACTCTAAAGGACTGAAAAGCTGAATGACCCAACCTGCATCTCTAATAATAATAAAAATATCACATAGTGCAACAGCTAAAGTAATTCAATTGTAGAGTAACGTATGTGTCTTGTGGATCAGGTTTTTTTTCCTATGCACACCATGCTTCCTGTAAGTCAACAACGGGCTTTCGATATAAGCCTGCTATGGCTGGTAACGGAGGACAAATATCTTACACATGGATAGAATATAATGTGAAAATAAATGGGGGGGGCATATATACACAAATAAATTATATATTAGCGATTGTAAAAATAGGGCTTCTCCTGACCTGCCACAAAACAAATTTGCTAATTTGCCACACCCAAGAACTCCGCTAATTACGTAATTGCTAACGAAATGAGTTACACTTAATAAATAGGGAGGTACAAAATTGATAACAACGTAGAAATTGTGTTTATTTTTTAAAAAATTAGAGTATTTGTAAAGAACAAGAGAACTAAAAACGTACAAAAATAAATTCATAATAATATATATTCATACCGTGTGCTCCTTGTAGAGTATTTGAGGTTTGATAAAGTGCAATTGCGTGGTCAATTTGATTTTCCTTCTCATTGCAGGCCGAGGTAGGCCTGTCCATTGCTGGTGACTTTAAAATATTGTGTTCGTTGTGATACTGAAAAGCTGAATAACCCAACCTGCGTCGGAATAAATCCACATTAGGGTGAGTTGTATTCCTACGGCTGCTCTCTGAGAGCCATTCCACGGTGTAAGATCTCTTTTCCATTCCCAGGCAGAGATGGTCTCTGATTCCACAAATGTGCACACACTAAATTTACCTCTCTGTCCCACGGATATATAAGGCCTCGACCCAACGTGGGGTGTAACGACCCAACACTTGTAATGATGTCTGTAACAATAGCCTTATTGGGTGTTACAGTAATTTCCATTGTCAGGCGACTGTCACATCCTCTTAATCCCTCAATACAGTAGTTAGAGGACAGTAAACTGTCTCCAAGTTCATTTCTAGAAGGCTGGCACTTAATGATATAACTGTCAGGTAATTGAATCAGTACATTTTAGGATTAGATAGTCTTATATCATTGCTTTTAACCCTTTTACGAATTCATTGTTTCAAGTTAAGATAACACTTCTAGTGGAGCCATTTAAATTATATAACTGGACAGACTGACTAAGAAAAACTTAATCAGAGAAGCCAGGTTGTTTCAATCGATACTATTCTGACTGTAATAAAGCACAATGAAATAATTGGATACTATTAAATACTATCATTTAAGAACAATGAATTTGATATGATATTGGGTTACGAATTTCAGGTATATTGAAATGAAGTATAATCTATGTATGAATTGATGGGACTATGGCACAAGGAAACATTAAATTGGGGGCTACTAGTCTAAGGTATAATTATTCACTATAAGTTCCTGCAACAGGAAAGGACTCTCGGAGCAGACAGCCTTATCTGATCTTCGGTGCCAGGTACTGTTTGTGGGGAATCATGTTAATGTGGTTTATTAAGGAAGGCTCGGCATTAGGAAATGAGGGGACAGGCATTGAGAATGACAGCAAATGTGTGCTGGGTGCATTTCAAAGTCAATCGCTTGATGTTTTTATGAAGTAGATCAAACGCCTAATTGTACATTTTGTGAAAGAAACCGAGTCCTCTCTCAGGTGATTTTAGATAACAATGAGTTGCAGAGTAACCCCTTCCTTGTCTGCTGACCAGCACATTGTTTGCATTGGGTTTCCCACCGTTCTGCGCTGGAAGGGGTTAACCAAGACTCACAAGCGGACCCCAAGCAAACACCTCATTTACCAGAGTAAGGAGTTGTCTGGATAAGCTGTCTCCACTCTAACCACATATACAGCCCAATGACACAGAATGAACTGATTGTGCAGTTTACTTATGTAAACAGATTCGAGGAAGAAAGTTAAAGTACTAATATCTATTGTCTTCAAAGGGAACTTCTTGTCTGTGTTTAGACACTTATCCATTATATGGGTGTCAATTGTGGACTCAATGACAACTATTACCTGATTTATTTTTGTTTTGTATTGTAAGATACACTCCAATCTCTACAGTGTGCCTTTTCCAAACAACTAATAATAAAACATAAATAAACCCGTTTCTTCGTACTTGACATAAACGATACGTGTTTAATATTCGTGTTTCCATTTATGTCATATTATAGAGAGATTAAAATTCTCTTTGATTTTCAACCCATTCCAGCACCCAATATATGTTACGCTTGTAGAAATCTCGATTATGTTCAAGTAAATAATACTTCTGTGGTTCTGCAGCTGACAGGTAATGACGATGCCAGCAAATGTTGGAAAGGCCTGCTGAGACTTATAGTTCCTCTACAGCTGGAACATGACAGATTGCCTACCTCTGATATAGTGATTTGTTCTGATAGTCTAGTAACACTGTGCTACATGTATATAACCTGCATATTCGTTTGGAATACATTGTAGGCAGTAGTTGAGTTAAAGTAATAATATCGTACTTATAGTAATTATCTTGTTCGCTCTATAACTGTAACATGAATTATGAGGTTTGAATCTCCCCCTAGGTCAGACTTATTGATTCATATCTGAATCACTACACAATCACTTTTAACAGGAGGCTTATAACACGCAGGAAGACATGAATATGTGAATGACATTTTGTAACATGGAAAGAAACACACAAAATGTTTTTTATTTCTTAATGTAACTTTGATTATATACATATTTACTGTGATACATTTTCATATATTGTCTTTTATTACAATCTACAATAGCTATCTTACTTTTTCCTCAAACAGGGCTGCAAAAGCTCAGGGCTGACAATAAATCAGATTTTAGGTACCTGCCTAAACACAGGTGTGGTAGACAAATTACTGACTAAAGCACTTGTAATAATTAAAACATATGTAGTTCATCTTGCTAATCATCATCTAAGCTTGTTGTAGCTGACACTTCTTGCATTCTTTTGCACTTAAAGAATATATTTAATTTAATTCTCTATGGGGGGTATTAAATTGTGAGAGACGTGAGCAACCACGAGGCTTGGTGACACAGTTCCAGGTACTAAGGTACCTCAACCTCACTGCAGAGTGCCTTTATGACTGTTCTGGAGGCACTCAGCGGCTAATTGAATTCCCCTCTATGATTTCATTGGAATTTGAAAAAAGTTTTATCAAATCTATTCAGTCACATCCCAACATTTTAAGAGATTACAATTTCACTTTTACTGCATTGTTTGCAAAGATAAGTGCTCATATCTCTGCAAACCACCACTACCTACAAAGAATGAAAATAAATCAATAGGAGCCAGTCTGATAGTTATATAACAAAAAGTCAAAAGAAGAAGAGACAAGGTAAAGAGATTGGGATTTGTGTCCAAAAGAGGTGCAGATGGGAAGTATGAATATGATTATAATATAACCAATAATCATTATCCCAATTGTAAAGCGCTGCAGAATTTGCTGGCGCTATATAAATAAATGATGATGATCACATTCATCGTGTGCAGCAGTAACAGTGAACACTGACAGTTTTTCTCTATTGATGATGATCTAGTCCTACATTTATTGTCCACACTCCTTGTGATTATCATATGATCTGATATAGCAGTGTGTGTGGTCCAAACATTACCACAATGCTTGGTAATCGTCTGATTAATTAATTATCAGGCATGGTGGTAAATGTAGTCCAAGGTAATGGCTATTGGCTTGTGTGTGCTGTCATATTTGGCTCCGGTGATGCTGCAAGTGATCTAGCTGTCCGGTCTATGGGGCCTGGGTGGCTGAATCTTGTCCCGTTAGATTGTAAGCTCTAAGGAGCAGGGCCCTTTGTCATCCTGTTTTCTTATACTGTATGCCCTTGGATAATACCTATTGCATGTTCTGTACTACGCATTATATTTGTACTATACCTACTACTATGGTGTGTGTCTTGTGCTACATGTCCTAGTTTGATTGCACCTATGCTTCTTGAATTGTCTGTATTTTGTTTGACCTTGATTTTATGTATTATCATCATCATCATGACCATTTATTTATATAGCGCCATTAATTCCGCAGCGCTGTACAGAGAACTCACTCACATCAGTCCTTGCCCCATTGGGGCTTACAGTCTAAATTCCCTTACACACAGACTAGGGTCATTTTTATTAGCAGCCAATTAACCTACCAGTATGTTTTTTGTTTTTTTTTGAGTGTGGGAGGAAACCAGAGCACCTGGAGGAAACCCACGCAAACACGTGGAGAACATACAAATTCCTCACAAATAAGGTCATGGTTGGGATTTGAACTTATGACCCCAGTGCTGTAAGGCAGAAGTGCTAACCACTTAGCCACCGTGCTCTTTTTTCCCACTGTAGGGCACTGCAGAATTCCGTGTCAATAATAATAATAATAATAATAATGATAATCGTCTCATCATATATGTGTGGGTAAACTGGACATTGGTCCTGTCAGAGTACTTGCCATGAATCCATCTGTGCTCATACAGAGATATACTGACAACCTGTACCAGAATTCCAGCTTCACTGCTTGTGCCCAGCAAAAAAGAAGTATAAATATATTTCAGAAAACCTAACCAGCAAAATAATTAGTATACCATTAGTTTTGCCTTCTGTTGAGATCTGTGCCACTAACCGATGAGCATGTGCAGCACAGGAAATAGTACCACTTCACCTCCAGTATACCCTGTTAGGCTGATCAGAAGCTTCCACATTACAAATTATAGCGTTAACTGGGGCAAACGCAGGATTTGTAGAGAGGGGTTTCCATGCCACACCACCAGTGGGCGTGGCCAGCATGCTTCCGGCGTGCCTATAATTTTAGACATTGCTTGGCTGCTTTCCAACTCTTCCTATCCCCATCATATACATGGGGAATGCTGTGTGCACTACTCTGAGGGGCACACAGCTCTCCTTTTTCAAGCAGAGCCATGTGAAGTGAGACATACCTCCCAACTGTCCCTACAGTCAGGACTGTACTGAGTGTGTCAGAATAGTTGACTGACTGTCCTGCTCTCTCCTACCTGTTCTTGCTGCTTTCAATACTTGTTGGGGAGGGATGGCTGTGAACAGTGCAGACAGAAACGATCTGCACACAAGCTGCAAAGTGGCTGGTCCCGGGGCAGGGTCCAGCCACCTCAAGCATACAGTGCCCCAGGCTGGGAGGGGGGTTTCCAGGCACTAACCCCCTCCCCCCCTCGGTTTGCCTACGGTTAACTAGGACAGTGTAGTCACCACACGTTGCTCTAGGGAAGGCCTGGCCAGCCTGTGCCTCTCCAGGTGTTGTGAAACTACAGGTTCCATTATTCTCTAGCAGTTATCAGCTGGCAAAGAATGTTGGGGCTTGTAGTTCCACAACACCTGGAGAGCCACAGGTTGGCCAGGCCTGCTCTGCTCATCATAGGAATGGCTACTATCTGCAAATAGGCTGCACTGATTTACAGTGACAGACAACAAATACGAGGGGCAGTGCTAAAATACATAATAAAAATAGGGAAGAGACGAGAGGGGAGGCATGGAAGGAGGGCAGCTTTTATAATGGGCACCAGGGTCTTAGAGCTATCCAGCTTATATATTCTTGGTAGTTATGAAGCAACAATGTAGTTTATATGAACTATCTAAACTCTTGTTTATCCATGGTATAGCGAAAATTAGTTTATCTTTTTTTTTTTTTTTTAAGACCTGTTACAAGTTAATGTTAGTTAGGTCTGCATTAATCCAATATGTTTGGCTCCAGGACTTCTTCTTAATTGTGCTAATGGTCTTTGCAAATGGTAACATTTTCCAAACTACTATAAAGTTAATAAGCAGGGCCTGAATTTCCCCATTTCAGATGTCCCTATACTTTGCTTTTTGGTTTTTTTTTAAAAAAAAAACAACCCACCTGAATGCACTGACCATTATGACTTGATAAAAAAAACATTGTAATTAGTTTTCACTTTTAATTGACCGAAATAATAGAACCTTATAGACTGCGGTGCTTTGTAAACCTTGTGTCTGCTGCAAATGTTACACATAATGTTTTGGTATGTTGAGGTGTTAAATGCTGAATCATTGCCATGTAACACCAGCCACTGACAGCTTATAGAAACACATTTGCAATTTCCTTCCAGTAACAAAGACCTGAATAATTCGGGTTCACACCGTGGAGGAGGAAGAACCTATTTTTGGCTCCAGGTTAGCCACGTGCCAGCCATGTTGTAAACTGTCTTCACAAGTTCTCCAAAAATCTTTTGTGAATTTGTTTGGAGTGAACTATGTCCTTTTATAATGTACTCATGCAGCTTTTCAGCTGTCAATGTCATTTTATAATTATATATTGTACTATTTTCGTATTGGATGTTTCTCAAAACAATACTCTGTCGTTTGGCTCAAACCTATTATCATACAAGTCAGTCAAGTCATGTTTTAAGGATGATCTACAAGAGTGACGCTATACTTAAAAGTTAAATATTTTTTGTGCACGTCCACGTTGTGTTCACTCGATATTGCCTGATAATGCACTACTAGTTTTTATGACCATTTGCCCATTAGGTGACATTGCTCTTTTAGGGGTATATTTACTAAACTGCAGGCTTGAAAAAGTGGAGATGTTGCCTATAGCAACCAATCAGAATCTAGCTGTCATTTCTTTAGTACATTCTACAAAATGACAGCTAGAATCTGATTGGTTGCTATAGGCAACATCTTCACTTTTTCAAAACCGCAGTTTAGTAAATATTACCCCTAGTCTTAATTGATAATTAGTTTTACCTCTGTGTCACAAATGTAAATTTGTTAAAGACTAAATTTATCAAAAATAAGTCCTATTTTTAAACAGCGGACAATAATATTCTTAGTAGAATTATAATTTTTTTTATATAGCTTAGAATGTTTAATAATTCATATTTTCTGGCCCAATATAGCTTGCAGTATAATTTTTTTACCACACAGACGCATGATAATTAGAATCTGCCTGCATGATAGGATTCTCTGAAAGTGACCTTCCAAATAAGCTGACCTAATCTGTGACTAAAATGAAATAAGTGGAGAATATAGATAATTGTCCATTACTTGCTCATCTGTTAGCTTTAGGACTGTGGGAGGAAACTGGAGCACCTGGAGGAAACCCACGCAGCGTGAGGAGAACATCCAAACTCCACACTGACAGTGGACATGGCCCCAGTGCTGTCAGACAGCAATGCTAACCACGGTGCCAAATAGTATTTTCTCTCTAAGATAGACAAAATATGCTAGTGTTATGCATAGAGTAATCAGGTAGGGTAATATGGCTAACTGAACTCAACATCTATGGGAGAGATTCAATTCAACAGGATGTGTCTCCGAAACATCCATGGAGACACATGGCACCGATGCTATGGCAGGAATCTCCGCTCCCCATAGAGGTGCGCAGAAAAATGAGCGGAGATTCCTAATGGGTGGCAACGTGCACAGCCGGACATCGTGGTGATGTCCGCACACCACATTGCCAACAATTGAATCTCCCCCTATGTGTGGCCAGAGCGATAACCTGATCTAATGGACATTACAGTAAATCTGACAGACGGGTTTAAAAATAAATGTGCAGTTATTGGCCAATTGCATTCTCCTCTGATTGTATATTAGTCACAGTTTATGTCGGCTTATTTGGAAGCTCACTTTCAGAGAATTCTGTTACCCAGACAGTATTGTTTGTTTTCTTTTCCCTTGGATAGGACAGTACATAAGTTTAGGCATACTTGCTCACTCTCCCGGGAATGTTCGGGAGACTCCCGCATCCTGCCTATTGGGAGGCAAAATTACGCGATTTCTTGTGAATTGTGTCATTTTGGCCCCATGGCAAAATTGTCATTGTGTTGCTGAAGGCAGAGCCAAAATGAAACTATTCACTGCCCCCCTCCACCCTCCCTATAAGCTTAGGTCTGTGCATTACATATAATTGTATGTACCCAGCTACTGTTGTCATTGCAGTAATAAAAAAACAAAACACATATATGATCACGTCTTACATGCTGGCCATGTGTGCCTGTTATGACTGAAGAACTTGCATTTTATTGTAGCTGCTCTTCATTTCTACCAATGCCTGCAGCACGGTGCCTAAGTGGTTAGCACTTCTGCCTCACAGCACTGGGGTCATGAGTTCAATTCCCAACCATAACCTTATCTGTGTGGAGTTTGTATGTTCTCCCTATGTTTGTGTGGGTTTCCTCCGGGTGCTCCAGTTTCCTCCTCCAAAAACATACTCGTAGGTTAATTGGCTGCTATCAAAATTGACCCTAGTCTCTCTGTCTGTGTGTGTCTGTGTATGTTAGGGAATTTAGACTGTGAGCTCCAATGGGGCAGGGACCGATGTGAGTGAGTTCTCTGTACAGCGCTGCGGAATCAGTGGCGCTATATAAAAAAATGATGATGATGCCTGTTAAAATGGTGTTTAAAGGCCACATGAATACTCTCTCTCCTAATTTGTGCAACGCATACTGTTTTATATTTTTCACTTAAGTGCGAGCTATTGAGTTTGCTCATGTGGCATGCGGTATACAAATTTAGGTTATTACATACCATGTGCAGATCAAAGATTACTGTGCATGCTCAGCCAATGTCTTCCCGGCCCAAAATATAGGTGTAGAAATCATTTCTTTATTAATTTACGATCTATTTTTTACCAAAGTTAAAACCATTGGGTTCTAACGTGTGTGCCTCAATACTGTACTATATCTGTACTGATGTGATTGTACACATTTCATTCATTCACAAAGACTTGCTGTATGTGTGGCCAGCAGTATATGTGATATAGTGGGGAATATTCAATTGATGGCAGGATCGCCGAAAATCCCGCGCTCAAAAAATATTACCGTTATTACGGTAATCCTGTGCGGGAAAACCGTTAATACGGTAATTGACTCGCTGGATTTCAGCCCGCAGCTCAGGGAGCTGCGAGCTGAAATCCAGCGAGATATTACCGTATTAACGGTAATATTTTTTGAGCGCGGGATTTTTGGCGATCCTGCCGTCAATTGAGTATGCCCCAGTCCCAGTGAGTACTGATTACTGGTATAGCAAGGGGGATATTCCATACTCACCTACTTTCTCCTTGCTTTGTCTGGGAGAGGGGCGTGCCTGGAGGGCGAGAGGGGCGGGGCGCGGCCAATCGCATCATTTTGGCCCCGCTACAGGAATGTTGTTTTGTTGCGGGGGGCCAAAATGACGCGATTCACAGAGAATCGCGTCATTTTGGGGTGCCAGGTGCGGGATGCGGGAGATTTGCCAGCTCTCCAGGGAGTCCGTGAGACTGGCCTGAATTTCGGGAGTCTCCCGGACATTCTGGGAGAGTTGGCAAGTATGATATTCACCCCAGTCAGGTGACTTACAGGCCTTATTGCTCAATGCTAATTCCTAACATAAACACCTACTTACATATATTAGTTTATAAACATATTCCGTTAATTAACTTAATGCTTTCCTTTAGAATTGAAGTGTGTTTGGCTGGTCTGTGTATTGTTTCTACAAACTATTAAGATTGCTCATATCTAATCTTTTGCCTCCTGGAGAGAACAATAAGACACTTGTCCTGACATGCTCATCTTCTCTCTGGCCAAATTAACTGACCAATCTTTACACTAATAACCCCCAGCTTATAATGTCTGCACCTATACAGACACTGGCAGGTTTCAGTCTATGGTCCACCTTACTTAATAATAACTAAGAATAATGTAAAGAGCTGCAGTGAATTCAGATGTCAAAAAATATTTATTTTTTATTTTTAATCTATAAATTTTTTATTTTCCACGTGCAGCAATGGGGAATTCCTATGGAGTGGCTACCTACCTAGCATTGTTATTCACCCAATTTTTCATATCCTTTGCATATAATGTGGTTGGTATAAGATATAGGGCCTGATTCATTAAGGATCTTAACTTGAGAAACTTCTTATTTCAGTCTCCTGGACAAAACCATGTTACAATGCAAGGGGTGCAAATTAGTATTCTGTTTTGCACATAAGTTAAATACTGACTGTTTTTTCATGTAGCACACAAATACTTGATAGCTTATTTGTACACGGAAATTTAAAGTTGATATTTGTGTGCTACATGAAAAAAGTCAGTATTTAACTTACGGTATGTGCAGAATACTAATTTGCACCCCTTGCATTGTAACATGGTTTTGTCCAGGAGACTGAAATAAGAAGTTTCTAAACCTAAGACATACTTGTCAACTCTCCCGGAAAGTCCGGGAGACTCCCGAAATTCGGGTCAGTCTCCCGGGCTCCCGCGAGAACTGGCATTTCTCCCGCGAGAACTGGCATTTCTCCCGCATCCTGAAATTCACAGAGAATCGCATCATTTTGGAGGGTTGGAGGGGGCGGGGTGCGGCCAATCGCAACATTTTGGCCCCAATGACGCGATTGGCCGCACCCCACCCCCTCCCGCCCTCTAGTCATGCCCCTCTCCCGGAAACTTGTTTTTGGGAGTAGGCAAGTATGAGTTAAGATCCTTAATGAATTAGGCCCATAGTACCTTTATTTGAGATATAATATGCATTTAAGTGACCCTGTTAAATATTTAGAATTACCATGATATTTTTTATCACTTTGGTGCAGTTCCAATTACTCAGCCAGATAAAACAGACAATTACAAGACAGTAAGAGATTTAATGGCAGCCTATTGTATTCACCAGGTAATCAGCATTAATGCGGGTATCTTGCTGTATAAGGAATACTGAAAAATAGCCTGGGAAAAGGGAAGGGGAGGGAGGGGGTCAAGCACATAGCATTGACCCATAAGTAGTGGCCCATGCTTAAAGGGTAGTTTATTTACTAAACTGTGGGCTTGAAAAAGTAGAAATGTTGCCTATGGCAACCAATCAGATTCTAGCTGTGATTTTGTACAGTGTACTAAACAAATGATAACCAGAATCTGATTGGTTTCTATAGGCAACATCTCCACTTTTTCAAACCCGCAATTTAGTAAATATACCCTCTGCTCTCTCCTACCTGTTTTTGTCACTTTCACCACTTGTGGCTGCTGGTGTCTTTAGATCCGTTGCTGCTTGTCTGGATCCTGGAATGTTGGGGGCCCTGTTTGGAAAAAAAATGGGTACATGAAATTTTGGAAAATTCCAACCAGCCCCAGTGTTAAATCAAAATAGCACTCACATTTTATAATTAGCTCTCCCTCCAGCCACAATTTTAAAATAATAGTATTCACATTTGATAAATAAAACTATTTCCCTCCAACTAGCCACAACATTAAATAGGTTTATTTATTAAATGTTTATGCTATTTCCCTCCCTCCAAACAACAGCAGCAATAAAGTAAATTGCATTTACGTTTATAAATATAACAATTTCCCACAACAATCCCAGACATTAAATAATTCATAATCACATTTAATAAAATAGACCTCTTTTTCCCCAAACAGTCCCACAATCAATTAATAGCTCCCAAACCACCACAGCATTAAAGTAAAGGTCCAATCACTCCATCTTAAATTCATAGGCCCCAGGATTAAATAAAATTGCCCCACAATCACCCCACAAATAAAACAGCACAATAATTACCCCCCCCCCCACCTGCAGTCCACGGCTAAATTAAGACCCCCTCCCTCACACACACACACACTATAATCATTTACTGCCCTCCTCACTCACACACACACATTAATTAAGTATACTGGCCCCCTTTCACACACTACATTCGTCTACAGCCCGCCCCCACACACACAAACTACATTCATTTAGTGGCCCCCACATATACACACTACATTCATTTACTGACACACACACACATTTTATATACTGGCCCCCTCACACACACTACATTTATTTACTGACACACACACGCACGCACACCTTAAATATGCTATGCTACTTTCCTAGCTCCATCCAGTGGGGATTTTCCCCCCCTGACCAAAAAAAAAATCAAAAAACCAAAACACGCGAGAGAGCTGCTGCGCGGCACAGTACTATACAGCAGACGTGGCGCTGTCAAAGAAGTGTCCACGGCACAGCGCCGCGGCTGCTGTATAGTACAGTGCCGCTATGGTGGGCACTTAGTTAGCGGAGGGGTGCGTATGCCACTGCCATCTGCCCATGCGCTGTGTAGTCTCTTCACACATGGGACGGCACCTGTCACGTGGTGTGCGTCCCATGTGACAGCAATTGAGAGCATATCACATAGTAGAAACAGCACAGTGGCTAAATGGTTAGCACTTCTGCCTCACAGCACTGGGGTCATGAGTTCAATTCCTGACCATGGCCTTATCTGTGTGGAGTTTGTATGTTCTCCCCGTGTTTGCATGGGTTTCCTCCGGGTGCTGCGGTTTCCTCCCACACACCAAAAACATACTAGTAGCTTAATTGGCTGCTATTAAAATTCACTGTAGTCTCTATCTCTCTCTGTCTGTGTGTGTGTGTTAGGGAATTTAGACTGTAAGCTCCAATGGGGCAGGGACTGAAGTGAAGGAGTTCTCTGTACAGTGCTACAGTATAAGTGAAGCTATATAAATAAATGGTGGTGATGATAGTAAAAGGGAGGGATCGTTAGGATCCGCGGCCAATCAAAGAAGGTGGCTGGTCCCGGGGGAGGGGCCAGCAACCAAGTTCGGACTAGGGCCTGGACCAAAATCATCTTTTTTTGTACGGCCCAGGGGGCATATGCCCCCCCGCCCCCCGGCCCTGCTAGTGTCCACATTGCAAATTATACAATCATTGTTTTCACATGAATAGGACTGTGCGAGAGAGTGCAAAGCTAAAGTGGGGCGCAAGGAAATTAATATTTAGGTTAATTAGGTTAAATTTGAAGGCAAGGGGGCATCTGTTTTTCTTTCTTGCACCTAACATTTCTAATTATGGCAATGTTGGGATTGTCCTACTAGTAGAAGCACCATGAAGTGGCAAAAGGCTTATCCTGTATTTGAAAATGTCTTTACCTGGCATATGCTTTTTATTTGACATACTGGTTCTACACACTTTATTTAGCATCCCTTATAAAAGGAACACTGAAAAATATTTGCTTGGAAAATTATTTATGTGTTATGTGATAATAGTTATAATAATTATGTGATAGTCTCTTCGGGCTCATTAAGGAGAGCAAAGCAACAAAAAGGAGTAAGTTTGCTCCTGGACAAACCATGTTACAATGCAAGGGATGCAAATTAGTTTATATTTTTGCACATAACTTAAATACTGGCTGTTTTTCCATGTAACACACAAATACTTGAAACTTTTATTTTTACACTGAAATGCAAAGTTGATCTAGGACATGCCCTACCCCAACTATAAATCTGTCCCCACATTTTAATTTACCTCCCCCTCCAATGCAACATGGTTTTACCCAGGTGCAAAGTTACTCCTTTTTTATGCTTTGCTCTCCCTAATGTCTCAGACGCTTTTTGTACAGAAATTAAACTGATTTTAAATTAAGCTGGTTTGTTCCAGTAAGCCTCTATTAGTACAGCTTTTGCCCAATGTGAAAAGATTACAAACCCAAAGAAACTGTTTGCAGGGCTCCTATAAAGAATTAAGACTATAAGACAAGGCAGCAAATGGGATTGTTTGAAAGGTATGAATGACAGGTGATCGTGATTTTGCTATAGGCCCATGCATTCTTCTAACACCATTATTATATGAAATAAACTGCTATATCCAATGTATGTCTGGTTATTATGTATTATTTTTAAATATAATATATATATGAGAGAGAGAGAGTTTTGGGGTTTACCTCTATCATATGTCCTTTAATCCATTTAGTGACTCGTTGTAAAGATTAGTTTAACATTGTTCTGATGAGCCCGTAATTGTTTAAAATAAGTGCATTATCTAAAGTATGTTGTCTAAATCACTGTCACAGAGAAGTTAATCCTGTGAGGATGAATCAAGTGTGTTGAAGATCTTTGAATCTTTTATGTTGCTGAATAGTTAACTGGTCTCTGATGATTTTAAACCGATGATTTTATTCAATCCACATATTTCACATTATTTTGAATAAAAGCAGAGTTAACCTGTCATTTTGCTTTCTGAACCTATATTATTGGATGCAGTCTATCGATTCACTGGGCTCTAGTGAATTCACACAGTAATGTTGAGTTGCATAGCATTAAGGATTGGTGGAGCTCAAGTTACCCCCTGATATGACTGCAAAAATGCCATGTATAGACATATATTTGGGGTGCTGGAGAACACGCACAGCTGGCTCATATGGTAGTAACCACTACTGGGCTCAGGGACCCTGAGGGCCCAGATGTGACCATTGTTTACTAAGAAGGCTCAGACCAGGCATGTATCTAACAGGTGAGTGATAGGGGGGTGAACAGACATAATTGTAGATTTCCATTATAGCTACAATTGACAGACTCCATTTGTTTATGGTCCCAGCTCACAAAATGGCCAATTCCACTGTGTGGCTCTACAAGTAAATCTCTATTGGCACTCATTCCTAATGCTACATTTTCCTAAAAATTGGTTCAGCCAACAAAATGGCTGCCTTCATGACTAAGTGATGTCACAGATGATTAATGAGTTGATAATCTGCATTCTAAGCACATGAGATCAGCCTACCAAATGTCTGACACCACTGTGTATACACGACCATTTTCTTTGGTAAATCAAAGCATGCATTTTATGTATGCCAGTTTTATTTTACCATAGGGACAACAATCCTTTTGCATCCGTGAGGCATATTAGATTACCTGGATGGAGCAAGTCATATGGCATTTCCCACTCTAGTTACTAAACGTAAACATGTAAGTTACCGAAGAAGAGGGAAGGCTGCCTAATGTTTGTTGAGCAACTAGCCATTGATGCCAATGGAGCAGTGCCCCCAGATTATAATGGTTGATCATATATATATGACTGGTTAATGCAAACAATAATTCTTAGATTTGATGGGCCTGAGTCATTAAGAAAAAAAAAAAGAAGTAAATGTTCTCCGGGACAAACCACAATGCAAGGGGTGCAAATTAGTTTCTTATGTTGGACAGAAGGAAACAATTGGCTGTGTTTTCATGTAGCACACAAATACTTGATAATTGTACAGTGAAATTTAAATCTAGGACATGCAGCACCCCAACTATAAAGTTGCCCGTATATTTTAAATTTACCTTCCCCCTCCAATGCAATATGATTTTGCTAAGATGCAAAGATACTCCTATGTCATGCTTTACTCCCCTCAATGACTCAATGACTCTGGCCCTTCATGTACAAAAATTGTGTGTGTATGTATGTATGTATGTATGTATGTATGTATGTGTACGTGTGTGTGTGTATATATGATATAATATATATACATACATGTATGTATGTGTGTATATATATATAATATTATTATTATGTATGTATATGTTTTTATTTGTCTTAACACAAAAGATCCAAAAACACAATATGGCTCACATGCTAATATTGTATTTAGGTGAGAAATGTGCAATGAACTGCAAAAACCAATCAGCAATTAGCTTTTATCAGTCTAGTGCCAATTAGACATTGAAAGCAAGTGCCTGCTATAGTTAAGTGCTAATTTTGCACCTAATTGCAGTATCAGTAAATATAAGGAAATAAGCCCCTACGCCATTTTTAAAGTAGGTGATTAGTGTTTCAGTGTAATATCTCAAAGACCTGTCAAAGAGTACACCTGTGGACCTATGGTCATGTGGTATTGAAATGAGCTAGATTGTTCTATATTTTCCGATTCATCAAGCGTATTCAGACTGTTTCAGAGAAATTTAAAAGAACTTTATTCCACCTCTTAATTGGAAGGTCAATAAGTAATTATGTGAAGGGATACAGAATGCTTTTTTTCATGACATGTTAATGTTACCGTTTATTTGCATAATGCATAACATGATTGGGCATACACATAATAGTTTATTAAGTGTTATAACCATAAACCCATAATGCTTGTATCATCATTCCTCCATATCCGGCGTCTTGTGGAAGATTCGTAGCGTGAGTGACCTCAGAGGTGATGAGGACCTCAGTAGCCCCATTTTCCCATGCCTTATGCCTCTTCGTATCATATTTTCAAAGAAGTATATGCATAGGAAAAAGGAACAACGAGAATACGGCGCTCATCTAGAAAATAAAAATAAAGAAAACAAGCAAAATATCAATTATAAAAATGATAGGACATTTAAAGATTGCATCACATCATGAAGGGAAAACGAAACAGCTGGTAATTACATATACAAGTATGTATGTAAAAGTTCACCTTAATTCAACAGAGAAGCATTTTCCATCTATGGTATAATTATAATATATTTAAGTGTATGTATATGTGTGTGTATAATAAAAAAAAAAATATACATATATAATAAAAAAATATATATATAAAAGTATATGTGTGTGTATAATAAAAAAATATATACATATATAATAAATATATATATATGTGTGCGTGTGTGTGTGTGTGTGTGTGTATATATATATATATATATATATATATATATATATATATATATATGTGTATATATATATATATAATTAATTATATATTTAATCTGCATATGATATTCATGGTGTACTGTTCTTTAATGCAAAATACAATAGCTCCTTTTTTAGGAATAGGCATTAGAATTGTTAGCTGTATGCTTTTATTAATACTTTACATGCATCCACTAATTTTCTTTAACTGCATTTGTCCTAAAGATACATTGATTATACACCATATTATTAAATCCGTGTTCTATTAGGTTACCGCTTGATCTAAAACCAGGCAAATTACATTATCTAAACTTCCCCACTGTCAATGCTTTGTTTATGCAATATACTAACCTTTGTAATTATCAATACTTTTAAAACTTTTGGGTAACAAATGCATTAAAATTTAGCATTACAGTATTAAAAGCAACACAAAGTAATCATAAAGTAATAATAATACCTGATGAAAACAAAATCATTCCACAAAATAAATAATCTAATACATAATAAAAATCTAAATGAATTGCAAATAGTATTTTATGAACACATGGCAGAAAGATAATAATTAGTCATTAAAATTTATGGATTGTATTATGGAGTTGAATAATTAAAACTGGGGGATTAGTTGATGCATAAAAAGCTAAACAGAAGGAAATTATATTAAATATTGTAAAATCTTTACTGGGTAAAATGATAAAGAAAAAAGGATAGAAGCTTAAGAAAAATTGAAATTGCACAATATATAAAAATTGGAAGAAACAAACTATACTGTGTTCTAGATAGTTTGGAGTTAAATGGAATTAATGAAGGCTATGATAAGATATAATACAATAGAAGAGTATAGTTATGGTTGTAGGGTACAAGGTGGACTTACCTGCCAACATGTAGCAGCCCAAGAAACTAAATGCAGTGAAACTTCTTGCTTCACAATTTATGGTACAGTTAGGACCTTGAAGAAATATTAACAAAACAGTGTAACTGTTTTCAAGTTTTTAATCAGTTTTCTCCCCACCAAGGTTCTTCCTGCACCTGCTAGACTGGTGCACAATAGAACGCTTATTGATACAGCTTCCATTGATAGGGAGTTATACTATGAATCAATTAACACAATTGGAAGCGTCAGCTGTGGCAGAAACAAGCTGGTGTGTACACTATCTCTGTTTTCTCCCCCACCCTCCATACGTCATTGTGCCAGCACACAAACTGAGGATTTAGGGGAGGAAAAAAAAGTTACTTCCACATATGGAATTTGTTTTTATCTATTCCAGTGTCCTTCATTACAGACATGATTCTGCTCAGACATCAAGGTCTGCTTGCAAGGTTCTGTAGTCTTATCGGGGGCACCTTGGAGACTCCTTTCTGGGTGCCAAGGCTGCACGTAATCAGCATCTCTGCCAAAGTGTCAGACAAAACTCAGCCTGCCTTGTTTTGTTTTACAGTTTAGGAATCTAGATAAATATATAGTTATAAACCTATAATGTATGGATAAGTTTATGTATAGATGTAAGCTTGCCTGTTCTTTGACATTCTGTGTATATCTAGGAGTCTAATTACGAAGATGCGATAAGCCATACAAACTGAAATAAAATCCCCAGCAGTTTTCTCCATAAAATGCCCATTGCATCTCATCACATTATTTACAAAGGGTTCAACGCAGGAGAAAACAGATTTCTCTTGCCATAACCAATTTAAAGGGGCTGAACACAAACCCCATATATTAATACAGGGACTTCGAGGTTATGTAATTAACATAGCTGCCAAAACCTTTGCTTTTCGCAGCTAAGCTTCATCATCATTTATTTATTTAGATAGCGCCACTAATTCCGCAGCGCTGTACAGAGAACTCGCTGACATCAGTCCCTGCCCCATTGGGGCTTACAGTCTAAATTCCCTAACACACGCACAGACAGAAACAGGCAGACACAGACAGACTAGGGTCAATTTGTTAGCAGCCAATTAACCTACTAGTATGTTTTTGGAGTGTGGGAGGAAACTGGAGCATCCGGAAGAAACCCATGCAAACATGGGGAGAGCATACAAACTCCTCACAGATAAGACCATGGTCGGGAATTGAACTCATGACCCTAGTGCTGTAAGGCAGAAGTGCTAGCCACGACGCCACTGTGCTGCCCCAAACTCCATCTCAGGATGGCCTTAAGCACCTGATCTTGCCTAGACCCCTAAAGACTTAACTTTCTCCAGCTGTAACCGTTGGCATACATGAACTGCACGTGTCAGAATATTTTACTGGCACATGAGCCGAAGGTCATCAGGAAGTGTGAAGAAAAAAGAACCATCGCGGAGGGTCTGTGTAAGGAGTATTGTGAAGCCCCATCCTCTATCACAGATTAAACCAGTATGGCCTAATTTGATGCTTGTAATTGAGATAGATTTATCGAACCTTCTAAAAAAAAAAGTAGAGGTGTTATCCATAGCAACCAATCAGATTCTTGCTATAATTTTCCAGAATGTACTAAATAAATCATAGCTAGAATCTGATTGGTTGCTATGGGCAATACCTACACATTCATATTTTGAAGGTGTGATAAATCTCCCCTATGTGTAGAAACCTAGATCTGATTAAAATTTCCATTGTTAACTAGCAGTATGTACATTTCCATAAAAACGCCATAAGGGTCATTTACAAAGCTGCAAAACATTTCGGGGACAGTGCATTTTCTTTGTGTGCAGATATGTCTAATTCTCTTCCCAGCACATTGGTACATGTTTCCATTCTGCTTTTCGGATATGACATGTGCAAACTGTTTTTGTTACTGTTTTAAGGAATTACAGGCCTATATAGTGATGTGCCTACCTGCAGACAAAAAGCCAAACAAAAAGACACTTTTAGACCACCCCCTAATAACTATTACATTTTACTCTATTGGACAGTAAGAGGACCATGGAATAGTTATTATTATATGTGTCACATTTGTACATTTTCAATTTTTTTTTCTTTTTTAAAAATACATTTATAACACACAGGCTACTTTTATCCTGGAACAATTTATATAAGGAAAGCACACTAAATTTGTTGCTGAGCCATCGTTTGAGATCATTTACAGAGCAGAAAATGTCTGCTGCTATGTGCAATATAATTTTTAGTGCTGAGCACGTTAAGTTGTACAAATGTTCCTAGTTTTCCAATGCATGGGGAACAATACCGCAGAGTTTGTGGAGCAGGAAAAGTTTGCACAGGCCAGGGTTATGATTTGGTGGAGAGAAGCCATTCCTAGCAAACTACAGAGTAGGTGCTGCGGTTCACCTAGCTTTGTCGTGCCATGCAGAAGCAAGGTTTATTTTTGTAGAGCGAAGTTATTGAAATGTAGAGGGTGGAGAGGGAACATTTCAGAAGCATTCCTAGCTGTGTGAATGGGCATGTGGCCTTTTCGACTCCGCAAAGCCAAAACTACCACATACTCTTCTTCTTTCGTTTTTAGGAGAAGGGGCAGGCTAGGCTGGCCTGGGGGAGGGGGGGGGTGCTGCTTTGGTGGTCAGATGCCCCCCTAGGGCCGATCCCATAGTAGGCTAGCTTGGGCTGAGTCAATGGGCCACCTGCATTTTTTCCTTTTAAATAGGCTGCAGAGTTGAGTCTTGCCCGCTGGGTTAAAATTTGACAGCCCTCCACTGTGAAGGGTAGATAGAGGGACATTTTTTGTGTATGCATGGTGCAAAAGACTATTTAAATGGTCCTGTACCCACAAATGACAGAGTCATAAATATCATAATCCACAGTGCGATACTTTATTTTGTTTAAATGCTTTTTAGCTATATTGTGTTATGTGGTTATTTTGCTTTACTGTTCAGCTCGGTTTATGTACTTGCACATAGTAAAATGATATATCCAGTACTGGAAAAGAACTTATGACACCAGCACGGAAAACTATTGTATATTGACAGATATCCAATAATCTTGATGTGATGATGATGTTTGGAACCACAAGAGGTATGTAAATGACTGGTGTGCTTACAGCAGTGATGATAGAATATATACTGTATAATATAGTATATTAAACACGCATATGATTGCTTGTCGTGAATCGGATAAGGTGCACAGGGGCTTGTAGTTCGGCAAAGGCTAGAGGGTTATGGGGGTCTAAGTAATAATAACCTATAAAATTATTTTAAAGCATCCACCACCTCGTATTTGGTTTGTCCCTATTAAACCTACAAATGCAGGTGGGTATTGGAGATCCGACTTAATAAAATTGCAAGGCATGTGGTTTTGCATATAGTCATTGGTTTCTACTG
Source organism: Mixophyes fleayi (assembly GCF_038048845.1). NCBI lineage: Eukaryota > Metazoa > Chordata > Amphibia > Anura > Limnodynastidae > Mixophyes > Mixophyes fleayi. The sequence goes on along the minus strand of NC_134407.1, from coordinate 30,777,251 downwards.
GTCTAATTCAGATTTAATTGATGTGTTGTATATTGCAATTTACAATATAAAAAGTAGACTACTAGTAGCTATTATTGTTGTTGTTGTTGTCGTTGCACCACAATGCTCTGCAGCTCTAGAGAGTGGGGGGGACAGAGCGTGCAAAAATAGGAATGACAAAGTAGAGAAAATAAATGCATATGGGAAAACAAAGTATAGAGATTGTATCACAGCTGGTGAAGGCAGCATGTACCCAAATAAGAACAAAGACTTCCTATTTTCAATTATATTGTACATATATCTACTTGACTTTGTACCATTATTCATTGGTTATGTAGTAGGAGACTCTGAGTAAAAATCCATTTGATTTTTAACTAATTAATTTTACTTTAGTGATCGTGATAATAATAACCACCCAATATCCAGCCAGTCGTGTTGGATCCTGCACATGCTCAGATGCACAGAGTGACGGCCTATTTTTGGCATGTGTGGGGCTGACCTATGCAACAGAGAAGCCCCAGGATGTGGGGGCCTTGGGAGGATGGAATGGGGTCAAAGGGTCCTCCCCAAACTTTTTATGGGCCCTGGTATGTGATGTTCTGCTCCTGAATAGACAGATACAATCGCTTGCGCTAAGCGGGCCTAGCAAGCCGATCACATGGGGTCAAAGCTAGGGTGGTCAGCTGATGGCCAAATTAACTTTAATCCCATGTCATGTCAAAGCCATTGGTAATTCCAATCGGGGCTTAATCAGGATTGCCAGTCATTATTCTGGTAGTCCAAGGTAGTGTGATTTGGGACTACCTTGGTCTACCACCATGCCAAAACACGTTGTTACTATATATGTGCACAGCAAAAAGGCACCCACAATATTGCTCCATCATACCTTCAACATGCTCAAATAGTTATGTTTTCTGATTGCACTGCAATAGCTATAACATAGCCTGTTTCCAGGTACGGCTAGTACTGGTGCTATTTAGAAAAGAAAAGTCAACTTGTGCAATGATATCTGTATACGTCACATTATATGTCCAGAGATGTACATGTACTACGTAAATATATTCCTGCAAGTAGAGGCTCCTTATTGTGAGGCTGTTTTGAGGAACTGTACTCCTGTATCAAATCTAAGTCTCCTCTTCACTGATTACTCAACAATTTCTGGATTCTCAATCATCATCATCAGCTATTTATATAGCGCACTTAAATCTGTGCAGGACTGTGATTGGCATGAATGCAGAATGGCATGAGTGATTGTGTTTATGTTTTTGCATTTCGTCTGCTGTTCTCCCCATAAAACACCAATGTCGCGAATTTAAAAATGGCCCCTATTTTTTTTTTTTTTTTTTTCTCTTGTACACTATGGGAAGTGCTTTTCACATGCATTATTCAAGATATCTAAACTTTTACCAAAATTACTTTCTTTATATAACTATTAATGAATTTCTTAAATCTACATTTAGATATATTGTGTTTGTGCTTTGTGTGTCTTTCAGTCCATGTGTTTGCCAACATGAGATTGTGTTTTAGAAGAGTATGAAGGACCTTGCACAGTAGGTGAAGGATAAGAGCTGTCCGAGTCTGGAGATAGAAAAGAAGTCTATCCCGTGAGGGGGTTATAATGCTCTGGTCACAACCAGCAAGGAAAACCATTATGTCATCAGCTTGCCCAGTTATTGTCAGCATAATAGATACATGTATGAGAGCCGTGTGGGTTCAGACGTATGTGCACAATCGCTTCTAGCGGAGCACAATGTAAGAATGCAAGAACAGATGATGTGTCCATATCATCACCATCATCATCAGCTATTTATATAGCGCCACTAATTCCGCAGCGCTTTACAGAGAACTCACTCACATCAGTCCCTGCCCCATTGGAGCTTACAGTCTAAAATCCCTTACACACACACACACAGACTAGGGTCAATTTGATAGCAGCCAATTAACCTACTAGTATGTTTTTGGATTGTGGGAGGAAATCGGAGCACCCGGAGGAAACCCACGCAAACAAGGGCGAGGACATACAAACGCCACACAGATAAGGCGATGGCCAGGAAAGAAACTCATGACCCCAGTGCTGTGAGGCAGAAGTGCTAACCAATAAGCCTCCGTGCTGCCCACATATAACAAATACGTAAGGAACGTTTAGTCCCAACAAGCTGGGAGTCTCCTATGAGCAACCAGAAAGTTATATAGTCCAGTTTATGTTTAATAAATCGCTCCATATGGCCTAACAAAATATAGAAAAATACATCAATTAAAAATAAATGAACATGTGCTGTATATTGAAATGGGCGCATAGTGGTTCACCAAAAAAAGATACTGTTTGAAGAGTCTAAGTGAAACACGGGCTTGATTCATCAAGGGATGTAACCGCTGATTTTATGCGCATCCTCCACGAAATAACTCTGGGCGTGCACAGAACCGCCTCATTCGTCACAGAACGCAGCAGATTCCAATTCATCTTTGAGCGCAAAGGACACGTAATATAAACTATGATTTCAGGGAGGGAACTGGGTGGGGAAGGGGCAGATACCCATAATCCATGTACAGTAAGCGCGTACCAATCAGGAACGTACACAGCAGTGGCCGATCCAAGCTCTGGGCATCTAAAAAGTACTTGTTTTTCAGCCGCATCTATCGCTCCAGCTACAGGGCTAGTCTAAGTGGCGCTTACTAGTGATGAGGGCTGTGTATGTATGCTATAACAGGTGTCTGCAATCAGAAGTAACTGTAAAAATGTATGTTATGTACATTAGACATTAATAACTAATATATTGTGCCTGAGTCATTAAGGAAATTAAGGCAAAAAAAATAGGAGTAAATGTTTTCCGGAACAAACCATGTTACAATGCAAGGGGTGCAAATTAGTTAGTTAATTTTTGCATAATTTAAATACTGACTGTTTTTACATCTAACTGACAAACACTTGATAACTTTATTTTTACACTGAAATGTAAAGATGATCTAGGACATGCCCTATCCCAAATATAAATCTGTCCCCACATTTTAAATTTATCTCCCCCCTCCATTGCCAAAAGTTACTCCTTTTTTTATCCTTTACTCTCCTTAATGATTCATGCCCTTTATTACCAGGTGACATTAATTCAATTACTTATTTTTTTACTGTGCATTCTTTTGCAAATTTAAATTCCGCGTAGGTTTTGGGCGTATCCTGCAGTGTCTTGTAGAGTAGCACAGAGCAGACCTACACCCGCATTCATCAGTGCACATATCTTCATATCTGTTCCTTGTTGAATTGGTGCATGCGCAGACCCGATTTTAATTGGGTTCTGAAGCAAAGGCACATTGTGCTCAGTAATTGTGTCCTGATGTGTAATCGGGCCCTCCATATGTCTCGCACAGAGCTAGTATAACACTAATAAAAAAAGAAACATAAAATAAAAGCCATGGACTTTACTGAAAGAAAAGACACTCAATATATCTGGAACAATAAATAGAATAATCTTTGAAACAAATTATCCCTATTTTGCAAAAGAGTATCGACTCTTACCTAACATAGAAAAGGTATACAATGTTCAAGGCTCCAATCTAACATTGTTTTAAACACCCTGCATATCCAGGGTGTTTGTTAAAAGGCAGTATCACAAAGAGAGAATCATCATCATCATTTATTTCTATAGCGCCACTGATTCCTCAGCGCTGTACAGAGAACTCACTCACATCAGTCCCTGCCCCATTGGGGCTTACAGTCTAAATTCCCTAACATACACACAGACTAGGGTCAATTTTGTTAGCAGCCAATTAACCTACCAGTATGTTTTTGGAGTGTGGAAAGAAACCGGAGCACCCGGAGGAAACCCACGCAAACACGAGGAGAACATACAAACTCCTCACAGATAAGGCCATGGTCGGGACTTGAACACACGACCCCAGTGCTGTGAGGCAGAAGTGCTAACCACTTAGCCACCCTGCTGCCCCCAACATTTGAGCTCAAATTAGAAACAAACCTTTCTTTTTAATAAAAAACAATAACCGATTTGGATAAACATATAAATCCAGATCTATTGTGTTATAAAGGTCTTCTGAATGCAGAATGCTTGGGCTATTAGTCCAGATGGCTTCGGATTCTGCAGAACCGATCACCAGCCCTTGTTGTAGGGAGGGTATATATTCTATACCTATGACTATGAGGTCACGAGAATTCCTGCCATGTGCCTCAGAGAAATGACTAAAGACACTGTGGGGGGATTTCAATTTATCGCCAGTTGTTGCGATCAGGTGGGTTAAACAAAAAAATACCTTCACTCCACCCAACTTTTCCCCTCTGGTTGTGTAAAGTTCTGCTCTTCAGCCAACATGGTTATCTTGCTCCAGAATCCTATGTGCTTCAGCAGAGATCTACGTACACTCACGTATATTTGCTTCTGCACTGCACATTGGATAATTTCTGCTTTGTAAATGACCTCCACTGACTTTTATTGAATTTGTACATCTCTGAAACTCTCAATTGTACTAAAACAAAGACAGATGAATATACCCAACAGTTTTGTGGAATCGGGGGAATTGTTATAGAACATCTATATATTTGTTTCTGGAGTCCACCCAGCATGGAGAGGGAAAATGAATAATCACTGCATTGTATTCTCACAAGAGTCACCATGCATGACCATTTAAATCTGTAAATTACCATCAGACTTTCTTGAATGACTATTTTTTTCTACATAGAGTGTTAATTATTTTCTCTTTACAAATTACTAATGCAGACAATATAGGGGGCCGGGTTAGGTGCTCTCTCATGGTCAAGGGACATTGATACCTAAATTAACTTGTGACTAAATTGGCCTGGTGTATGTGCATTTGTCAGCAGTAGGGACATTAGATTGTAAGCTCTTCTGGGGGCAGAGACGGACATGCCTATATAAAGTTCCCTGATTGTACAGCAGTACAGAATGTGTTGGGAAAATATATATATATATATATATATATATATATATATATATATATATATATATATATATATATATATATATGTGGATAATAATAATATTAGGATTTTATTATGAGTATTGTCAGTTCTTATTCTCACAGATACTGAAAGATTACTACTAAAAGAAGTCATTTCTAAATTTGTACTTTCGTGTATCTCCCCATATAATTAGGAGTTTGTATCTAAATGTTCATTTGGGCAATTTTATTTTGAACTTCTACTAGAGAGTATTTCATAATTGGTTCTTCTGCGTTTGATACAAAACATATGTTTAAATAAAAATACGCATGAAAGTCTTGTCTTTTATTGTGTCTGTATCTGTAGTGCATCCAGCACTACAGACACAGATTCACATGTTCACTGTAAAACAAAAAAACCCCAAAAAAAATGCTTAGTTATGCAAACAAAATAGACATATATCCAGTATGTCTATTTTATTTGCATAACTAAGCATTTTTTTTTTTTTACAGTGAACATTTATAAAAAAAAAAAATTGTACACATTCGTATGCTGATTTGGCCGAATCTTACCCTTCTGACTGAGGACGTGGAACAAGGAGGGAAGGGAATGATAAGTGTAGACCTAGTACAGTAAGGGAGAGTTCATATAATTGCGACTCGGGTAGATTTGGCCGCTGGCGCAGATTACACCTGTCAGAAGCTATCTCTTGCGGGAGCTGGTGGACGTGTGCAGTCAGACACAATGATAATGATGACTATCGGCAGCATTAGCTAGCGCTTCTAATTGGCTGATTGCATATTGACCCCTCCATCTGATAGTACTTAAATAATTGGTGAGGTTATTATATGAAGTCTTACTTATCTGATATTTCCATTTGAGCAGGAAATAACATTTGATTTTCAAAGGGCATAGCAGCAAATGTTTAAACTAATATGATTTATCTTTTATTTTGTTTGTATTTAATTACGTTTTATATGGAACATGCAGCTTTTGCATTTATTAGTAACTGTAAAGACACTATTCTCTGTGTATATTATACTTCATCACATGATTATATTGCATACAAATATAGATTACTATATAATGCAACTTTTGATACTTCTAATACTGTCAATCCACATATCTACACTACCTGTATGCTATCCTGGGACGTAAGTATACACACTTGTTACTCGCGATGTACACCTGGCACAAATTCTTATGATCTTGAGATGTGTCCAACTGAACTTAAATGGGCATAAATGTGCTTTTTCATGCATGCTTACTTTCCCTGGTTGGGGTGCAGATGCATTCAACTCTGCATGAGCCACACAATGTACTCCTTCCTCTGAATGTGTAGGGAGATATGCCACGGATCCTTCCTCTGAATGTGTAGGGAGATATGCCACGGATCCTTCCTCTGAATGTGTAGGGAGATATGCCACGGATCCTTCCTCTGAATGTGTAGGGAGATATGCCACGGATCCTTCCTCTGAATGTGTAGGGAGATATGCCACGGATCCTTCCTCTGAATGTGTAGGGAGATATGCCACGGATCATCTTGCCGCTGTTTGTATGTGTGTAACATGGAAGAGAGCTGATAAAAAAAAATAAGAACCTTACAGTGTTCTCTACTATTACGAGTTGGGTTGTATGAATAATCAGTGATCCTTTCATATCAGACCAGGAATAACCGGATGAACCAGAGAACAAAAACTGATGGAATGTGATTCTGTCCTCTTTTCTATAAACCATATATAAAGGCAATTAAAATCCTTTTAAAGGTTCCCGATTTGGGGGTAGATTTACTAAAGCTTCTACAAGGAAAAGTGGAAGTGTTGCCCATAGCAACCAATCAGCTTCTAGCTATCATTTTCTAGAATGTACTAGATAAATGATAGCTAGAAGCTGATTGGTTGCTATGGGCAACACCTCCACTTTTCCTTTTAGGAAGCCTCTATCATCATCATCATTTATTTATATAGCGACAGCAAATTCCATAGCGCTTTATCTATAGCAGTATGGGGCCCTTTTACCCTCAGGTCCCTCAAAATATTTATCTGCAAATGCACCTACTCCACCTCTCTAGTCTCATTTAAATAATCAGATCTCAGAAAAGAAAATCCTGTGTTTGCACTTTGGTGAACAACTGGACACATCCACGTGCTTGGTCTGCACTCTGGCCGCTCAGGAACACCCTGATCTACCATGTTCCTTCCACCAGAAGATGAAACATTTTGCGCCCATCTAGACCCATAAATCCATACTTTTCACTGTAAAAAAACATTTACTCAAAAACTACATTTGTGCTTCAGGGCTGCAGTTTTATAAATGGCACTATGTGTGTTTACCAACAACCCTGTGAAGTACTTTACTACCATCCAGACACACTTTTAAATTTTCATTATGTATACATACCCTTATTTAAAAGTAGCCCCCAAAACAAGTGAAGTATAAGAGCCAGCACAGTGTAGACATGTGGCTAGCACGTCTGCCTCACAGCGCTGGGGTCATGAGTTCAATTCCCGACCATGGCCTTATCTGCGTGGAGTTTGTATGTTCTCCCGTGTTTGCGTGGGTTTCCTCCGGGTGCTCCGGTTTCCTCCCACACTCCAAAAACATACTGGTAGGTTAATTGGCTGCTATCAAAATTGACCCTATTCTCTCTCTCTCTGTGTGCATGTGTGTATGTTAGGGAATTTAGACTGTAAGCTCCAATGGGGCAGGGACTGATGTGAATGAGTTCTCTGTACAGAACTGCGGAAGCAGTGGCGCTATATAAATAAATGGTGATGATGATGATGATGATGTAGACATGGACAAGAAATCCATGCCCTGAGGGTGTTCTGCTCACCAGCTGTTGTCCCACCAGCAGAGAAAACCGTTGTGTAACCAACTTTTACAATGGCCCCATGCTACAATATCCATGGCACAAATACATTGGTGAGCTGCATGGATACAGAATCATGTGTCAACCACACCTTATTTTATGAATATGTTGGGCCTGATTCATTAAGTAAGGCAAAAAAATTAGTACGTTTTCTCCTGGACAAAACCATGTTACAATGCAAGGGGTGCATATTTGTATATTATTTTGCACATAAGTTAAATACTGGCGTTTTTTTCATGTAGCACACAGATACTTGATAGCTTTATTTTGATCTAGGACATGCCTTTCCCCAACTATAAATCTGTCCCCACATTTTAAACTTAGTGCCCCCCCCCCCCCCATCTCCAATGCAGCTTGGTTTTGCCAAGCTGCAAAGTTACTTATTTTTTTTTTGCTTTACATTCCTACTTTCCTTAATGAATCAGGCCTGTTATCTCCAGAGGTAGACTACCTGAGGTTTTCAATGGAGACCACAAGTTATATCATGCCCCGCTGGTACACTCATAGCTGTGACTCTGAATATACTGACACATAGCAAAGTTTTTATATGGCATAGTATTATCAGTGTCAATTGTAGTTATATGCCAATTGCATTTAATTGTAAAAGTGAGTTGCATTTTTACTTACCATTTTGCACAAACAGTTTGTAGAGCACAGCTCACCCCCAGCCCCATGATGTCACATGAGTAATTTTGAAAGTTTTCCATGGATGGATGTATCCTCATCATCACCATTTATTTATATAGCGCCACTGATTCTGCAGCGCTGTACAAAGAACTTCCTCACATCAGTCCCTGCCCCATTGGAGCTTACAGTCTAAATTCCCTAATATAGTCCCACACAGACACACAGACTAGGGTCAATTTGTTAGCAGCCAATTAACCTACCAGTATGTTTTTGGAGTACGGGAGAAAACCGGAGCACCCAGAGGAAACCCACGCAAACACGGGGAGAACATACAAACTCCTCACAGATAAGGCCATGGTCGGGAATTGAACTCATGACCCCAGTGCTGTAAGGCAGAAGTGCTAACCACCGAACCACCGTGCTGCCTTGCATAATTGTCATTGGCCAGAAATTCTTAATGTTAATTATTTGACAATCCCGTACTTACAATTATGTCATTCATTCACATTTTACTCTACTACACTTTAGGTTACTCCTCTTTCATACATTTTTCCATTGAAGGCAAAATAACCTAAATATAAAATTCACCTTATTCAAGCAACACAGGAACTTATGTTTGTAGTAAGTGCCCTCTGTAGGACATGCTAAGTCAAGTGCATAAGTAAAAGTCTGTTTATGTCAGCCACACACTGAGCACTACTGTACACTTGAGAGGTGATTGACCTGTCCTGGTTCCCAGGAGACCCCATAAGAGTGGCATTGGTTAATAATTTTAGGAAGCACACAGAACAAATAAAGTGAAATAGGACAGCAGTGGACAGGCCGTGTATACTGACTGAAAGTAAAGAGGTGGAAAATAATCTTTGCATACTAGCTAGGGAATGTCAGTCTTTACACAAGGTTGTTTTGTAAAGACGATTTGAAAATTCTCCCATTTATACTGAACACTAGGCAGGGGCGTATAACACAACAGGTATGTGGAATCAGGGGCTTGTTATAGAAACCCTCCCTGTTTTCTATCTGTGTCCCCCCAGCAGGGAGAGTGAAAATCAATCATTGTTGCATTGTATTCTCACAAGAGTCACAATGCGCAATCATTAAAATCTATAAATGACCATTGAAGTCACTTAGGGCTAGATTTACTAAGCTGCGGGTTTGAAAAAGTGGGGATGTTGCCTCTAGCAACCAATCAGATTCTGCTGTCATTTTGTAGAAAGCACTAAATGAATAAAAGCTAGAATCTGATTGGGTGCTATAGGCAACATCCCCACTTTTTCAAACCCGCAGTTTAGTAAATCTATCCCTTAGTGTTCTTTTTTTACCCACAATAATAAAAGTGTGGCAGGACAGCTCACACTAAGGGGTAGATTTACTAAAGCTTCTAAAAGGGGGTGTTGCCCCTAGCAACTAATCAAATGCCAATTATCATGTTCTAGAATGAACCAAAGAAATTATACCTAGAATCTGATTGGTTGCTAGGGGCGACACCTCCACTTTTCTGTTTTACAAGCTTTAGTATGTCTACCCAAAAGTACTGATTCCTCAGGCTGTTACATTTTACTACTTTTACTTTCTAAGATATTAACGTGAGTGAAGTTAATTTTATTTCTCTTGGGTACCAAAAGTAACATGTTTAAAGTTGTGCTATCAAGTATCTCACAGATCCTTTTTTGTGTATGTCTTTACTCCATATAATTATTGTTTCCAGATTGTCAGAGTTTTAACCTCTGTGAGTATCGGCAGACTATTGCTCTGAACAATACATGTCTATTTATTTTACAAAATATCTCCTACATTGAAACCAGGAATTGTTCCAAAACTTTTTGGGGGGACATCTACTAAATGGCCAGGCAGAGGGCCTGTGCATGAAGTATATGCAAAGCAGTAAATAAATGAACCACACAATAAATAAATATTGCGCTGAGTTTTTATATAGCGTAGGAGTGACGGAATCATGCAAGTCTTCATAGGAGCACATGTACACCATACTTGCCTACATTTGGCAAGCTGTATCCGGGAGAGGGGTGTGTCGAGAGGGCGGGGTGCGGCAAAACGTGTCATTTTGGATTCACGCGAATCCCGTCATTTTAGGCTCGCAATTGCGAGATGCGGGAGATTTGCCAGCGCTCCCGGGAGTCTGTGAGACTGACCCGATTTTTGGGAGTCCTATTCTGCATCAGCCCCATAATGAGACATTAGAGCCTTGCAGTGTTCTCTGGTGCTACTAGTTGGGATGTATCAATAATCCATGGCTCTCTCAGATCAGATATTACTCTTTTCACTCTCACAGGGAGGAATAATCAGATGAACAGGAGAAAACTGATGAGATGAAATTCTGTCTCTGTAAAATATCTGTGAGGTTATTAGAAGCCTATTAGGGGTTACTGACTATGCACCTACTATCATATGTAACTACTGTAGAAGTTCTAACTCCTGTAGTAATTAAATTTGTTGGTGTTCAAGTGCATTCATTACACATCTACCCAACCTATAACAATAGTCTGTTATTGTTTACATCACCTTTTACATTTGTTTACTGTCTTAATGGGCAGATTTTGTTTGTATGTAGAGTTGAATGTACCTCTGTTTTTGTTTTTTTTTGCATTAAATACAATTCTCCGTATTGTTCACGCCCAGCAAAATTATGCGTCTTTATGCAGATATTGTGGCATCTTACACTAAGGTCTTGTTGCAGCTGGAGAGGAGGAAAGGGCGGGTCAGCGGAAGCTGAGTAATCTATGGGCGTGCTGATGTCATTGCAATTTAGGTAGAATTAGCTGCATACACATATACACCTTCCACAAGATATGCCTCTTACTGGTGCAGAGAGAAGCAATAATGGCCAGCGGCAGCACTAGCCTCTTCTGATTGTCTCATTGCCATGACAACGCCCATTGTAGTACCAAAAGTTTTTTAATTTATTAGTGCGGCTGCTGTATTATATGAAGTGAGGCTGTTTATTTGCATTACTTAATTTAGGATTCCATTTGGACTCCATCAGGAAAAAAGATCCCCATTTGACTATTAAAGGGGGAAACAACAAATGTTCGTATTTAATTTAATTTGTGTTTGAATTTATGATTGTATTTAATTATATTTTATATGGAAAAAAAATACTTTAGGGTCTGTTATTAATAAACCCAATTCTCTCTTGTATGTGACACTTTAATACATTATTATATTGTGTACACTACATATAGGGTATATGTGACTTTAGAAGTTACTACTAAGAATATCAAGCTGCCTCGCATCTAGTGGTATATTTACTAAACTGCAGGTTTGAAAAAAGTGGAGATGTTGCCTATAGCAACCAATCAGATTCTAGCTGTCATTTTGGAGAATGTACTAAATAAATGACAGCTAGAATCTGATTGGTTGCTATAGGCAACATCTCCACTTTTTCAAACCCGCAGTTTAGTAAATCTAGGGGTTTCTGTTGAGTTGTCCTCTTCCAGTAATCCTGTTTATACTGGCAGTGCACAGCTGGAGTTACTAGAGGTGACAATGTGCCAGCCTCTGCTTGGTTTACATTATGAGCAGTTACAACCATGAATTAATTAATGTGTCATATTTAACAATGAAAGTAACAATGACCTATTGCAAATTAGTTTGTGTATTCAGAAATGAATATGGTGGTATTGTGAGGACTGGATAGCACCAATGATTTACTTTCCTTCTCTATTATTGGGAGTATTAGAAATATAAGATAAGGGTGTTTGTAACATATACATCTGATTACACATAACTGTGTGTTGTATTCAAGTGTCTTTTTGTTCCGTTAGATTAACAGTCATTATAAAGTCTATGTCTAGCCACACTTGGCATAATCTCAATAGCCCCTGCTGCTGCTTGCAAAATACCTGCTGAGCATTAAGTAACAGACCACTCCTCTTTTGTTGATATGTGATATCAGACTCTTGGGCAGTTTATACTCTTTTATAAAAATGCACATGATTACAATGGTAAACCATCAAATTACCATGAAATTCAATTGTACTTGTTCATGAGGCAATGAATGACATTGCAGACCTTGTCCTCATAGTAAATGAGTTCAAAGACCCTGAAGTGTGTCGATCAGATTTATATTTTCCTATCATTCTATGCTCTCGTTTTGGGTCCAGACCCTGCTTCAGTTCATGTCTCTCATATTCATAAATAGTTGCATGGTGTTCTTATATCTTACTGTTGTTCCTCTGTGCACATAAGGACACAGCTCTGCTGTTAGTCCGTTTTTACCCTCATGCTGCATAGGCATACACCTCAACAGAGATTGGGTGGTAGGAGAAAGGATGCTTGGCTAACCTCAATTGAGATTCAACCAGTAGGGAATTGGGGAAGACTTCTTCAAAGAACAATAATTACTTTACTAATGGCTTGAAAGAGAGACATGTAAAACATAAGGAATGCTTAAGCAAGAAGGTAACTTGATGTTGGGCTGCTGGCCCTGATCACCAACCCACAGAACTAGATGACGGAGATCTTCGCCTATAGCAGCCGCCTTTCCCTTAGAGCTTGACGCGCTCACCGGTACTCGGATGCCCCCAGGACTTAGCTCCAAGTGTAGTGTGGGTTAGTAATGCAGGACCACAGCGGCGGGCCAGGAGACTGGTAGAAAGCAGCGGGTAGTCAAATGATAGCCGAGGTCAAGGGTCACAGGCAAGCGGGATAGTCAGAAAACACACCAGAAGTCGGGGTCACAGGCAAAGAAGCAGGGTCCAAAGTACAAGCCAGAAGAGTCAGGGTCACAAGAAAGCAGGCAGGGTCCAAATCCAAGCAGGGGGTCAATACACGGGAGATCCAAACAGAGTATCCACAGGACAGAAACAGGAATCCAGGAGCAGGTCAGCAAACTGAACAGCAATCTATAACCGGCAGTGAGGCTCCAGACCTCACTGCCTTAAATGCTACTGCCCGCCAATCAGAGCCTAGCTCTGAACTCAACCACCGCTACGTGCCTAAATAATTATTGAACCTTAATTAGCCCACAGACTGTCCAGCCAGACTCACGCACGCGACCGGCTGTCCCCTGTTGCCGGGACGCGGCTCTAGAGGGGTTTTGCCTTAGCAACAGCCGGGCTGTATGCAGAAATGACGTCCCAGTCGTCAAGGCGACGGCCGGGACGCCAGAGGGCGCTGGAAGCAAGCCGCAGTGGCTGTGAGTACCGCCACGGCTCATGACACTTGACTGGAATGAAATTGGATTGATAAGCTCCACTACCTTATACAGTCCAACAAACAAAAGAGTAAGGCTAGGTACACACTGGAGTGTTTTCGTCCAATAATCGGGCAAATCAACGGACATACTACCGTTTGGTCGGAAGTCGGGTTAGTGTGAATAGTGACACGATGGTCGAAAGTTGTTCCAAAGTCTCGATTGTTGGCCCATTTGGTTGGTTGTACTGTTTATTAATTTCCGACCAATCATTGACCGTTCATGTAGTGTATATGCACTCACGATCTCCAAAGAGTTTACAGAGTCGTGTTCTTTTCAGCCGATGCTAGCAATGAATGTCCCGGTGAATAAATGTAGAGAGTGCTGTAGATGGAATAATTCATTCGTTCGTTCTGAGACAGAATGTTTCGTCTCAGAGTCACGGAAGCTAACGAAATTCCTTAGGACATGCTATAACAAGGCGGTTTTAATCAGTGTGGCAATAATGAATGAATGAATATTGTGCTGTCATTCTCTGAAGACTAGAGGACCAGATGAAGAACACAGATCTGAAGGTAAATCGTGTCCTTGTCTACGCATGAATCGTCAGACTGATCGGACTTTCAGTCGTAGGTACAATCGGTGGAGATAACACATCATTGGAAATTCTTCAGTGTGTACCTAGCCTAAGTTGAAGTTGAGTTGATATATTAATGGAGAGCCATGCTTATCTCCTGGACATAAAGGAGGGGCTGACTGCTCATAGTAATTAATAAAACCATAAAAAAATAATTCCATAGCTTTCAGGCCTGTAGGTTGGATGCAATTTAATATTGCTTTAGTTTCTCAGGATCCACGGTGCCTAATGTTTCTGGATGAAGGGGCTATGTGCAAAACACAGTGGTACCAATGCTACAGTTATTTCAAGAATACATATGCAAGTTTAACAGTGACTAAAGAATACATGCAATAATGCTACATACCAACATTTAAGGGCCTGTGTGAAATGCCAAATTCATTCCTACTAACTAGAAGTCTCAGGCAGACTTAACCTTTATTGAAAATGATATCTACCCCTACTCTTGTCACAGATGACTACGAGTTGTTGTTGCAGCCAGCCAAACTTAGGCTGGGTACACACTACAGCAGTGGTTCCCAAAGTGTGCGCCGCAGCTCCCTGGGGTATTGAGGCACTGTCACAGGGGTGTCATGGCCGCCCTTGCAAAAGAAAAAAACCAAAAGAACTTGCCAAACCAGCGCCGGATCCTCCTCCTCACTGTTCTGACAGACTGTCAGGCGTGATGCCATCACGTCCGACAGTGTCAGTGAGGCGCAGCAACAGAGAGGAACATCAAGAAAGAAGACAGATGAAAATGAGGAAAGAAGGTAAGTAAAGGAATGGATAGGAAACAGCAATGGGGAGAGACAGAGTGATGTAGTGAAGGGGACACAGTGATTTGATGAATGGGAACACAGACACCGGTAGATTTACTAAACTGCGGGTTTGAAAAAGTGGAGATGTTGCCTATAGCAACCAATAAGAATCTAGATATCATTTATTTAGTACATTCTCCAAAATGACAGCTAGAATCTGATTGGTTGCTATAGGCAACATCTCCACTTTTTCAAACCCGCAGTTTAGTAAATATACCCCACAGAGTGATATAGTTATGGAGAAATAGTGATTTGGTAAAGGGGAACACAGAGTGATTTGGTGAAGGGGGACACAGAGTGATTTGGTGAAGGGGGACACAGAATGATTTGGTGAAGGGGGACACAGAGTGATTTGGTGAAGGGGGACACAGAGTGATATATTGAATGGGACACAGTGATTTGACGAAGGGGATACAGAGTGATATGGTGAAGGGACGCACAGTGTGATATAGAGAAGGGGAAAACAGAGTGATATAGAGAAAGGGGACATAGAGTGATGTGATGAAGAGGACACAGTGTGAGATGGTGAAGTGGGACACAGTGTGACGGGGCTCATGGTATATTGTGATATGGTGAAGGGACACATGTAACATTGTGAAGGAGCTCAGTGTAATGGTGAAGGGGCCTAAATACGTCTTCCGTTATTTTAACCCAGCTACTTAAAAAACAGGACTACCCGATAATTATTTTGGCTTAGGGGTACCTTTGAAAAATTATGGAGAACCTAAGGGTGCCTCGAAGTGAGAAAGTTTGGGAACCACTGTTACACTGAAAACTACAGTGTTTTCAGTTGATAATCGGGCCAATCAAATGATAAATGACCGCTTGGCCCGATATCGCCGTTTTTTGTCTTCTTAGCGATGCTGTAATCTCCGACAGCACATACTCCGACATGATGATGTGGAGGCAAGATGATTAAGGAGGCAATAGCTGTACAATGTACAAGCCTTTGTAAAGCACATTGTACAGCCGTCGCCTCTTTAAATTACCACCTTACCAGCACCAATAATACCGTCACCTTCAAAATGACGTCATTGTGCAGGGACTGATGTGAATGAGTTCTCTGTACAGCGCTGCGGAATTAGTGGCGCTATATAAATAAATGATGATGATGATTGTAGGATCCCGGCGTCTGTAGGATCGGAACTATATCAAGTCAGATTTTTAAGCAGTCGGTTTGAAGAGTCTGTCGGGGATGACACCATCTGTGTCATCATGTCGAGGTATGTGCAGTCGGGGTTTACAGTGGCGCTTTGACGTACACAACCCAATACCGCATTAGAGTGTACGCTGCAACGATGAATGATTATCTTTCTAAAGCACATCGTATCATTTCATTTGATTGTTAAACCAACTAAAAATCATATTCAACGATGGAACAATGTTGTTCCAATACTGCAGTGTGTACACACTCAGGACCGGCAGTGTCCATAGATCTCTATGGAGTGTGCAGAGTTATCATCTTTTTAGCCGATGGTTATGACAGATGAAGAGCACAGATCTGAAGGTAAATCGTGTAAAATGTGTGTAGTGTGTACACAGGATTCTGCATGCTGATCACAACTTTGTTTTTTTGGTCTTTTTTTCTAATTGTTGTTAAAATCATTAAATAAATTTTGTATAATGTTTACCCAGCCTAACAGGAGCAGATTAAAAGATTTTGGATTTACATACAAATAAATTTGTTCTTTATGCCTTGAATCTGATAGATCATCATTGACTGCTATTTAAAGATACTTCTACAGAGGAACTAGTAGAACAAGATTATGTTCAATAAATGTAACAATAGTCCCTGAATACAATAAGACCATGGTATTAAAGGATTATTTTGAGGAAAGTGAAAGCGTTGTCTTAAGCTGAAACAGCCGACATACGACCGCTCGTTCAAAAGTCGGGTCAGTGTGTACAGTGACACGATGGTCGAAAGTCTGCCCAAATGGACGATTGTCGCCTCATTTGGTTGGTCGTACCCTTTAATTTTTTCGTTCCAATCTCGTTTCCGTTGTGTAGTGTGTATAAACTTCCGACCGATCCACAACAGTGAGTATGAAATTACAGTCATTGCTCACGACAACATGGCTGTAAAAAGTCGCTAAAGGGACGTCCGCTCTTCCCTTTATCGTTCTTAACAAGGCTAGTGTGTATGCAGTCCATGGACCGAGCGATCGGAACATCGATCGCATGTAAAATCGCTCGGCATAAAAAGTTGGTCGAAATTTCTGTAGTGTGTACCCAGCTTTAGAACTGACTAGTTAGTGATTGGAGAGCTTAACCCTGCGTTGGATGGTCTCTCTGGAACTACCTAGGCTTTGGTGTTTCCCGATTTCAGGGAACTCTGGCTGACAAAACGGCCGTTGATGTCACAGTTCGTACACAGATTATGAGATTGCCTGTGAGAGGTCAAATAATTTCACCTGCATTGGTTCCTCTGTAGGAACAATAGGAGTTCTCTGGAAGTTTGGTGCCAACCAGAAGGACTTCTGTTTTTGGATGCATTCCCTTTTTTGTAACATTCTCCGAAACAGATATTTTATTATTAATGGTAATGAGGTCATTATGGAATGCTGGAATATTTTGATAAATATAAGCCCTCTGCAAGAATTTAAGAGGGATATGACAAATACCCCTTGGAATATTGTCACACTGTAAGATGAAGTTCCAAATGGATTATGTATTAGATGAAACCTATGAGGATCCCCAAAGAACCTGATCATAATGAGATGGAACGGTAATATAAAGGGAGAAGAGTGTGAGAACAGGTATTGCCACAGCAGTTTTAGGAAAAAAGCTAGTACGTGAAACTATAGTACCTGTGACGAGTGACCCCTGAATCTAGTCTATACAAGTGGACAATTGTTAAAGAAATTCAATGATACAGTCCTGTTTCACCCCAGTTTCTCTACTCGGAAAGATCCATCACAGCCAAAGTTGTTAATGAAATATTAGCATGTCCATGGCCTTAGCAAACTGTCTGACTGAGGACTCACTGTGCTTCTAGCTATAAATGCTGGCTCACCCCGGACGCTGAGTCTAATGAGTGTCCAGTCTTTATCAAGGATCTCCACAAGGCGGTAATGGGCATCACTGTGAGACAATCACAGGTCACATTTGTCAGGCTAACCCCATTAGACAGCAACTAACAATTGAACAAGAACAAGGGCAGCACGATGGCTAAGTGGTTAGCACTTCTGCCTCACAGCACTGGGGTCATGAGTTCAATTCCCGACCATGGTCTTATCTGTGTGAAGTTTGTATGTTCTTCCAGTGTTTGCGTGGGTTTCCTCTGGGTGCTCCGGTTTCCTCCCACACTCCAAAAACATACTGGTAGGTTAATTGGCTGCCTACAAAATTGACCCTAGTCTCTCTTTCTCTCTCTCTCTCTCTCTCTCTCTCTCTCTCTCTCTCTCTTTAGACTGTAAGCTCCATTGGGGCAGGGACTGATGTGAGTGAGTTCTCTGTACAGCGCTGCGGAATCAGTGGCGCTATATAAATAGATGATGATGATGATGATGATGAAGACAGCACAGATTCAGGTCACAGTACAAATCAATGGTCAGAAACAGGTTGAGTCAGTAATGAGTAATAAGAGCAGCAAACATACAGCAGGTCTAATCGTCATCACCATTTACTTATATAGCGCCACTGATTCCGCTGCGCTGTACAGAGAACTCATTTACATCAGTCCCTGCCCCATTGGAGCTTACAATCTAAATTCCCTAACATACACAGACAGAGAGAGAGAGAGAGAGACTAGGGTCAATTTTTCAAGTATATTTTTGGAGTGTGGGAGGAAACCCACGCAAACACAGGGAGAACATACAAATTCCACACAGTTTGTGTGGGTAAGATAAATACTGGCTGTTTTTTTCATGTAGCACACAAATACTTCATTAATTTAGAACCCACCTTAGCCCAACTATAAATCTGCCATCATATTTTAAATTTAGCTCCCCCTCCAATGCAACTTGATTTTGCCAAGGTAAAAAGTTACTCATTTTTTTTGCTTTACTTAATGAATCAGACCCATTATGTTTATTTGATGAAGACTTAATTGGGCATGTGGAGAAGTTTGAGGGGCTGGCATTTGGGTGGCATATGAAGTTTGATGGGTATGTAAATGGCATATGTGGAGGTCTGGTTGGCATGTGTGCAGGTATGGTGGGCATATAAAGGGCATGTTTTGGGGGGGGGTCTGATGACCTATATGGAGGACTGTGGGAAGATCTGAGGCACATGTGGGGAGTTTTGTCATACATGAGGCATCTTAGAGTTTGTGGGTGGTCTGAGTGGCACATGGTGTAATTTTGGAGCAAGAAAGGGGCATGTGGGGGCTCTGAAATGAGTGATGTGGATGTGTTGAGTTTATTGTTGGGATTTATTTTTCATTGTCACCCCTTTGAAGGTTGGTTGGATGTATTATATACTGTGTTATCTGTGTTATGTACTGTGCTCACTTACTGATACATTTTTCAACAGGCCCCGACTGTCCATGATCCAGACAACAAACCAGAAGGTTGTGAATGCTGCAGTAACAGGTAAGAGAAAGCTACACCGATAACCAACAGGGGAGGGGTGTAATTTGCGCTTACTCCGTGTGCCATGGCTCCACCTCTGTGTCCACCAGGCCCGGAAAGATGGTTGAGCATGGATGGGGGGGTCCTGCCTATGTATTTTGTTAAGGGTCCCACATATTTTGATGGCACTGATTTTGAGTTAAACGTAGAATTGTAGCTTTTGAATACATGCAAAATATGACATCCATGCACACACTTCACAATACAAAACATTTTAAACAAGAAGAAGCCCGGTCATGTGCCAATAGTTTAGATCCCAATTTTGAGGACTGACCACCAGAAGGATAACTTGGGTACAATGGGTACAGCCCTAGATCGGTTTCTTAGGAAGGGGGCGGGGGGGGTGGGGGGTGGGCAATATAGGCCCTGACACCTTTTTTAACTTCTCACCATGGGCTCCCGGGGGCAGGTCAGTGTCACTGTTGGCAGACAGACAGTCAGTGTATGCTGACCAGTTGCTCTGAGTGTATTTAAAACACAATCAGAGGGACCAAGCTGAGTTCTCTGTCTGCCTGTATGTACCGACAGCGACACTAACTTGCACATAGTGTGCAAAAAATTTGGCCCTTGTCAACGTCACTCAGATCCTTACGCTTGCCCATTTTTCCTGCTTCCAACACATCAACTTCAAGAACTGACTGTTCACTTGCTGCCTAATATATCCCACCCCTTGCCAGGTGCCATTATAACGAGATAATCAATGTTATTCACTTCACTTGTCAGTGGTTTTAATGTTGTGTCTGAGCCTGGGGCGTGTAGAGCATTTTTAAGGGGGGGTTTCCCCTCCACCGAAAAAAAACCAAAAAACCGAGCTGCCAGCTCCGTTTAGGCAGCACTGTACTATACAGCAGCCGCGTCACTGTCAAAGAAGCGTCCGTGGCGGTGCTGTATACAATACAATATAGGGCACTTTTTTAGCAGAGGGGAGGGGTTTCTGGAGACCCAGAAACCCCCCCCCCCCTGCATGCGCCACTGTGAGCGGTGTATATTGTACAAAACAACTTCTCGTGTGTGTGTGTGTATGTGTGTGTGTGCGTGCGTGTGCGTGCGTGTGTGTGCGTGTGTGTGTGTGTGTGTGCGTGTGTGTGCGTGTGTGTGCGTGTGTGTGTGTGTGTGCGTGTGTGTGCGTGTGTGTGTGTGTGTGTGTGTGTGTGTGTGTGCGTGTGTGTGCGTGTGTGTGCGTGTGTGTGTGTGTGCGTGCGTGTGTGTGTGCGTGCGTGTGTGTGCGTGTGTGTGCGTGCGTGTGTGTGTGCACTACTGAACATTTGTAGAAAGATGAAAATGATCATTGCTTCCAAAACCAGGTATATTCTCTCGTAAGTCCATATCATTTACATTATATGCCATAAACCTCTGCTGAAAGTGTCTGTTTCCTGTAGAGATGTCTGTAAGTGTAGGTCAGTCCTAATGAGACCCGGAGACAGGTCTCCATTATAACAATGTCATTTTGAGCTCTACAATGAAGTCTGCCATATGATTTATTGCTTAACGTTTCCTTTCCCATTGATTTATTTTATTTAACAGAAATAAAGTGCATTGTCTTGCATTTTATTTGTATGTTTTTGTTGTGACTACTGAGGTGGTTGTAATTGCATTCTGCCTCTTCTACTTAGACCTTTTGTCAATATCCCTCAGGCAACAAGCCTGTCATTTGTGAGAAACAACCTTTGTGTCAAGCAGAAAACAATTCTGACCACAAGAGACATTAGTAATAAGGTCTTCAAATCTTTTCGTCTGGGCATAACAGGTCATTAGATCGACCATTTGTGTTCGGGGACCTCCACGCTGCTTTTTACAGAGGGGTTTATAAAGTCCCGGTGCAACTTTAAAATGTAATAACTTTGAAATCTTATTGTGAATGCTCCAAATCTTGATGTTTTAAAGCCACAGCGTTTGATTTTTCAACCTTCAACATAACTATTATATGTGACACGTTCTTCGTAGCATCCTTTGTCTCAATCAGTTGAAGGGTCTCAAAAGAAATTTACAGTAATTAAGCCTAGATTAATACCAAACATCAAGAATTCACCTTTTACATGCCTTCACAGTGTGTTTCATGTATTCCTCCAAAGTTATTAAAGTTTAAAGTTACAAAGTGACTTTATAACAACTCTGAAAAAGGAAATGACTCTAACATACTGCATACATTAGAGAAGGAAAAAAGAAAGAGGAAGAATCTATTTTGCAAGCATTTTAAATCTTAAAAATAATCGTCAGTGTTCCTCTCAACCATTGTATTTGCATTTGTGCTTTAGAATATGCAGTGTGAAAATGGCAAAAAAAACAATTTTAAGACTTTTGTTTAAATAAATGTCCATGCAGAACAGAACAAGACATCCAGGTTCAGGCTGTGAAGTCTATACTGAATTAAAAGGAATTTCCCCCCCCCCTAGCCCCCCCCCCCCAAAAAAAATAATAATATATCTCTTTATAATACTGGTCTGCATAAAACATCTCTCTAGAGGCAGAAATACTGCTTACTGGGCCTTTGGTTGAAATGGGGACAGGGATACAGCAGCTGTAGTAGTACTTATGGCCACTAGAAGGCAATACAGAGCCCACCAGTTGCTTATTGCACAATTTGGGTAGGATTCAACTGGTGCCCCCTGTGCACAGCTTCTATCAGTGACTGCAACCCAGCATTTAGCTATCTATTTCGCCAAAAGAGGCAGATTAGTGCCAGGTACCAGTGGCTGATTTATGCCAGTGGCAGAAACCCCCAGTGTTTTTCTGTCTTTATGGTAGTTTCTGAAAAGCAGTATTTACAAGCACAGTAGCTGTAAGAGTTGCAGTACACACTAGCACAATTCAAGGGTAACTTATGAGTGAGTCCTACCTGTATCCACAGTTGTACTAGCGTGGTGTAGGTGGACCAGGGGCACTGGTCTGACCAGGCTGGCTTAATCAGGTCTGGATCTGGCCTATGGGGACCAACCATGGTCTCTAAGTGTCCTTCCTCCCCAGGGACCTTTTACACAAATGACAAATATCTCCAGGTAATAAAAAAATATTTATCATGTGACTTCTTAATTCATTGGACTTTTTAAGTGGACTGTAGCATGAGCCAAACCCCCAATTGTAAATTACTTTGACTGGTGAAGCACTCAAAATCCAATGGATTACAAAAATGAACCAATAATTTCAGCAATAACTCGATCACCTCTACTTATAATTAAGGAATTTATTTTGACTAATGATTTATGTATGGGCTGTTCATGTGTAGTCGTATTATTGTCTGGTTTGACTTTTCACCTACAAAGAAAGAGAGAAAAATGTAACCGTGGGATTTTGATGACACAATCAGATAGTCTCTTCACTGACCTTGGCTTGTACATAGTTCGACAAAACATTATCCTACCTCCTCCTTCCAGATGCTTATTCAGCTCTGCAAGATTGAAACATTTAAGAAAAATAACAATTTAGATGTAGAAAAACATAATCTGAACTTAGTTATGAAATATTGTAGCTTGACGTCATTCGGTTCAAATTTACACATGAATAAGCTATCTTATTACAGATGTGGGGATTTAAATGTAAAATCCTTATTAATACTAATCTTTTGTATAGTTTGTTATGTCAGAGGCTTGTATGATCACATGTTTCCAACTAATGACATTTTTAAAAATATACTTTTGGTTTAACCCCTTAATTACTGAAGTACCTTTGCAAGCCCCCCTCCCTTGGATAATATAAGATTTTGTTTTGGTAACTATGAAACAAATATTTCTTTATTTTGCTAGGATTATATAGGGATCTTGAATAAAAATAGTATGTGTTACACTACTTTGAATCATAACATTTTTATAATGTGAACATATTCGCTTTGAGACATCAGAGAGCAATAAAGCCTTTTTTCTTTATATTTTCCTTGAATTAATGAGGCTACAGGCCACAGACAATTCTGGTTAATATATTGTCCAATATAAGTCTGTGTGTGTTTACACTGTTTAGTTACTTTTCCCCATTGAGTGACAGTGTCTTATTTACTTTTATATTTCTATTGAACGGCATGGAATAACATGCTTTAACATTAGCTTATACGTCATTGAAATCTTGGCTCATGAAGCCATGTATTTCAGGGTCTTGTTATACTCTTGACCCTCCAGCCAAGTGACCTATTTGATGAAACTGAGGTCTCCACTGGAATGGGAAATCCCACTTGCAGCACCAAACACAGAGTTCTGTAAGAGAACATTGTATGTGTAGGTCTAATAGCTGGGAGCCATCTAAATTTGATGCACTGGACCCAGGAGATGCAAGTGAGGATGAGGTAGAAGTCATGTTCTGGATGCACAAAGATATAGGGCAATGAATGATGTGGATCCTTCTACATGTGAGCTAGAAAGAGAGAATATTATCATCAGGGCTGGGAGTTACCATTGGAGCCTGTAGGCACAAAACATCTGACACCTTAAGCATTTCCCATTCATTAGCCCCACCTTTCATGTAAATTATTTAGTAGCTTCCTTAGTTGTTTTATAATGTAATCATCGCACACAGTCCCTGTGTGGGTGTGTGTTAGGGAATTTAGACTGTAAGCTCCAATGGGGCAGGGACTGATGAGAGTTCTCTGTACAGCGCTGTGGAATTAGTGGCGCTGTATAAATAGCTGATGATGATCTCTAAATGCTTTTCCCTTTTTGACACAATTTAACATGAGGTAATGTCATAAAAAAGTTAATAATTCTGAAATTGTTAGTAAATAACGTGCCTAATGCTAAATCCAGCCCAGGATATATTATGTCACTCATTAATGAGAGGTGATCAGGGGTGGGAACTCTTGTATATATTCCATCTTGAAATAATTGTTGCTGTAATTCTGTGTGTAGTATGCTAATTTCTGAAAGTCAGATTTGCACTGACTTTTTTTTTGCAAACAAATAATAATTTTACTCTCAAATGTAAGTAAATTTTCTGACGATTGTTAACATGGATGTGGGTACTTAATTCTTAATAGAGCGGATCAGTTCACTAGGTAAATTCACTTCATTGGTGTACAGAATTGATTGATCCATGAATGATGCAAATAATGTCTCTTAAGTCCACATCAATGTTTTAACAGTATAAAAATATTTGTGTGCTATAAAAACCAAATATTAAGGCTGAAACCTGATTTTTATAATGCCGAAACACTGCCCTAACACATCTGTTATACCTATGTGTTTGTGCAGTGAATTATACATATTATCTTGTGGTTCTTCACCCTTTGCCATTTCTGATTCTAATACAGATGGTCACAAAGGGAGCTAGATAATAATAGGACTGTTGTTTTATTATATTAAGCACTGGAGAAATAGCACTGATAAGTATATGATCTTCAAGGGACAATTTAATGTTCAGCTTCAACTACTGCCAAATTAATATTGTGTGTGTATATGTATGTGTGTGTGTGTGTGTGTGTGTATATATATATATATATATGTAATAATGGTATGCATACAAGAAAGTCATTTAAATTGTACAGTATATATACACCATGACCTACAGCAGTCTACAAGTTGTAGTTTCCATCAAATAACCAACAGAAAAAAGTGTTGAATAGGTTTGTTATCTGGTTTCACCTGGCTCTTACATGGCAAAGAATTCTTTCACTGTGTTTCTAAATAATAGGATTTTAGATTAAATGAAAGTGTTCCTTATTACTTAGTAAGAGCAGTCACTGAGTAACGGCCGTAACTAGGGCTGTGCGACAGGGGGCAATGGCCCAGGGCGCAAAGCGGAAGGGGGGGCGCAATTTAGGAATATTTTAGGATCATTTGGTTAAAATTGAGGGCTAGGGGGGCGGCATTTGTCTTTCTCGCCCCAGGCGCTAGAATTTTAAGTTACTGCTCTGCTCTGCTAAGTAAGACCTAGCTTCTGTGCAAGACTATAAACTAGGTTTAGGGGAAATGTGAGAAAAAAATGACTTCACCGAAAGGATAATGGAATAGCCGACCAACAGAGGTTGTCGCGACTGATACAGTGGGGGGATTTAAACGTGCACGGAATAGACATAAGGCTAGATATAAATCTGAAAAAAGCTAAGTATTAAATAATGTCTTAAGTTATTACGGATAAAATATGGCTAGACTACAGATGGGCCGATTGGTTCTTATCTGCTGTCAAACTCAAACTCTATGGGGCTGATTCATGGTCAGACATAAGCAAGGCCGGATTAAGGGAATGGAGGCCCCTGGGCTAAGGGGACCTCCATTCCCCCGTGAGGGCCCCCCCCGTGATCTGAACCACCCCCCGGTTAGCTGAGCTGCCCCCAAGGCACTTACCTCCTTCTCCTGGCATTGCAGTCCTTCCCCGGCTCACTGTACGCTCTTTACTGAGTAAGGAGTCTACAGCGTGCCGGGGAAGGACCGCATTGAAAGTGCTCAGCAGCATTGATTGCGGCGCGGGCGCCCCCGACCGATCAATACTGCTGCTGAGCACTTTCAAGGGCCCCCTGGATGCCCGGGGCCCCTGGGCTGTAGCCCAGTTAGCCCTAGGGTTAATCCGGCCCTGGACATAAGATGCGTTTTATACAAATAGCACAGAAACTGAGTGTAGCTCCGACCATATTCAAATCCATGAGTATCCAAAGAGTCTTTTCAATGTGAATCTGGGTGTAAGTACGCTATGCCTCAACAATACTTGCCATATGTAGACAAAACAAACTGCAGTATACGCACAGGCATCTGTTTAAAGGTCACATCAGAACACTTTGTTTTAAATTGTAAAATAATTGAAGAACTCTTAACAGTATAATCATTCCCCCCTTTAAATACATAAATTAGAAGGTTTTTAATGCACACTGTAAATATAATGCATTTTTGTAGTCTGTCTTGCTTCCATACACATGTCCAGTACTATCTAGTGGCACGCATATGTGTAGTTTGTAATACAAAGACTATGTATTGACAGACATCACTATCAGTTGGCACTTACACCATAGTGGCCAACATTGGCAACTTGTGTTCCGGGAGGACTGGGAGGCACGTGGGTGTGTGGGGGCGGGTTTCAAAGAATTGCATCACTATTCCCGCCCCCAAAGCCGTCATCACTTTTTTGGCCAATAAAAATAGGGGTCGGTGCCACGATGACACATACACGGCGCCACCAGCGGCCCCTCCACTTAATTTCTAGAGGCGGCTGGGAATCTGGAGAATTGCCTGCTCTCCCGGGAGTCCGGGAGACCGACCTGGATTTCGGGAGTCTCCCGGACATCCCGGGAGAGTTGGCAAGTATGACTTACACCTGCCGTTGTAGCTGGAGCAAGTGATATATCTGAAACCAAGCGGATGTACGAGAAACCCTGGACTTGAAGCCACAGCACGCTATTACAGTACAAGGCCTGCTTTTATCCCCCCTTCACTCCCCCATGCCTCTCAAGTCGTTGGCAGTCATAAGTGTCATTTGCATTCAAACATGAATTGCATGCAATTTCGTCCATTAGTGCAAGGACAATTTCGGAGCATGTGCCAGCAATTTCACGCAAGAGTCGTAATGCAGAAGATGTACATCTGAACATGAGTCAGGCCCTATATTTCTATTATATAGGTACACAGTAATGGATAACTCAAACCCCAAATTACAAACAACAAGACATGCAGACACATCATACTAAACACCCTTTTTAAAATGTTCTGCAGGTTTGCTGGCTGAAGAGTTGTATCATGAATTTCTGACCAGCCAACACCCACTTTTTAACGATCCCCTTTTATACCTACTATTTTGTTTTTTCACCTAAATTCTGCTTCGTTTAGCCTAATTTATCTCTCGGATTGATCGAGTCTTAGATTGATCATGCGGGAAAAGGGACATAGGTATTAATTTTTATTATATATGCCACTTTTGTGTGCTTGAATGTTTTTATTATATAGGTCAAAATGTGACATACATGCACTTTTCAATATAAATGGCATCCCATTGAAAGTATGGATGGAGCATGGATTCCATCACTTCCGAGAACATGTGAAACTTATATCCTGTTGTGTGGAGAAAAATGCACTGTGGCTCCCTGTTATATAGAGAACGTCATCCTAAATGCCTCCTCCACCTCTTCAATCTCATGTAAATTTATGTCATGCCACAAAACAGAATCGTAGTTCTGCATGAGATTTCAAAACTAGGTACATTCATGTGCCTAGTTCCCTCTCCTACTGACCCTCTCTCTCCTTTTCTCCCTTCCTCACTTTCTCACACTCCCTCTTCTCCTCTATCTTTCTCTCTCCCTCTCTTTACTTCTCTCTCTCTCTACCCCCCTCTCTCTCTCTTCTCCCCCTCTCGCTCTCTCTCACTCTCTCTTCTCCCCTTCTCTCTCTCTCTCTCTCTCTCTCTCTCTCTCTCTCACTCTCTTCTCCCCCTCTCTCACTCTCTCTTCTCCCCCCCTCTCTCTCTCTCTTCACCCTCTCTCTCTCTTCACCCCCCTCTCTCTCTCTCTCTTCACCCCTCTCTCTCTCTCTCTCTCTTCACCCCTCTCTCTCTCTCCACCCTCTTCACCTCTCTCTCTCTCTCCACCTCATTCTCTCTCTCTCTCCACCCCCTCTCTTTCTCTCCACCCCCTCTCTCTCTTTCCCTTTCCCCCTCTTCCTGTCTCTCTCTCTCTCGCGCTCTCTCTCTCTCTCTCTCTCTGTGTCCTATGCTTTCATTGTTTTTATACAAGTGCCAAATTGTATCCTGTAACCATGGTCATGCCAAAAGTATCCCTTTTATGTAGATTTTCTCCCACCATGTTCGTATGTGGTCCTTGTATCATGCCTCTTGAATGTTCATTATAACCCCTGTTATATACCTTGTTGAGTTGTGCCTTGCCAAGGCGCTTATGAAGAGGGCAAAGATGGAAACGTAGAAGAAAAAGAAGAGGACTCTCCATTCCTGCATTCCAGCTGTGGTGAGTTACCTTCTTTTCCTTTGCAGGTACTGGTAACAGTGGGCAGCTGAGCCAATCAGGGCTCATCTTGCCTCGTCGTCCAATCACGACTCCTATCCAGCCACTTGATTCTTTGGCGCCATAATGAGCCAATCAAGGCTCGCTGTATCACCACGTTGGGCACCCCATTTTGAAAACAATATGACGGTGGAGCCCAGAGAAGAGGACGTCGTGGGATGTCCAGGAGAAGAGGAGATGGTGGTCCAGAAGTGGCAGGGAGCACTTGTAAGGGTTAGGAGCTACCTTCTCATGAGAAAGTGATGAAAGAAGACACCGGGATCAAAACAAAAAAGGTATCAATGGCGTGGAGCCCTTGTATGGGCTGATTGCGCCGGGGCCAAGTTGAGTATCCTGTGCAGAGCAGGTAAGTATAATTACTCTTGTAGGTCAGGCACAAGGCTCATGGGCTCAAGTCGGGCTCTAGGTTCTTTGGCAAGTAAGGGTGGCACAAGGTCCTGTGACAGTTAGGATAGTTGGCACTAGCCCATAATTAGATAGTGAGCAAAAGGCCCAATAATTAGTTACAGGGCACAAGGCCCTATAAGTAGTAACTGGGCACAAGGCCCATGGCTTAGGAGGCCCTAGGCCTTTTAGTCATTGGGGCCAAGGTTCATTAGCTTAGTCTTATGGCATAAGGCCCTTAGTTAGTGTATAGGGCACAAACCCCTCAGTAGTTTGTGCATATTGTCCAGTACGCAGTTAGGGTGGGCGCAAGGCCCAATAGGTATCAAGGTAGGGGACCAGGCCCTTGTAATTAGGCAGGGCACAAGACCCTGTAGTTAGGGTTGGGCACAAGGCCCATCGTTAGATGGGCACCAGGGCTGTGTGGTAGGAGGGCACTAGGCCTTGGTTAGTGTAGGAGTGTGCAAGGCCCTTTATGCAGTGGGGGTGCTACGTCCTTTGTGTAGTGGGGCGCTAGACCCTTGACAGTTGTTTAGTGGGTGCTATGTCCTAGGTAGTGAGGGGACACTAGGTCCGGGTTAGTTTAGGAAAGCACTCTGCTCTGGATGTAGTAGGACAATTGGTCTCTTGACAGTGAGTAAAGTAGTAGGCTGTTGAGTGGTCTACAGTGCCCCTCAACCAAGTTCCCAATGTACAGGCTTAGAGGCCGGATTCCAGGCTGGTAGGCGGAGGCTTGCGGTGTAGCTCGGTGTTGGTGGATCCTGGTGACCATTGGTGAGGTGGTCCCTGGCAGGGAACACACTTAACCGATTATTTGGCATGTAATTGTCTCTCTTTTTGGTATCTTCCCCTGAAGAAACCAAAGGCCATGCTCCAGCAGGTTGTTTCCCAAATTGCTGTTGAGAAGGGCACGGTGTGTCTTGTAGCGGTCCCTCAGGATCTGGTGAGTACTTGGGGTGTCGGGAAGGTGATTGCAGTTTGTGTGACTTTGTCTTCCTAGACACCCGTTACATACCTTACCTAGCATGACTTATGTACCATATTATGCTTAATATTTTGTGTTTAGCCTTCTTGAATGTCCTGTGTTTTGTCTATAGATAATCTGTGTCTTCATACTTTTCTCTATTTCCTTACTGTACAGTGCTGCAGAATTATGTGGTACCTTATAAATACACGGTAATAATAACTACATTCTGAAAAAAAAAAGGTTAAAAAAAAGTACAAAGTTATGAGGTTTTCTCGGTTGAGCAGTAAAGTAAAAAAAAATATTTTTTCTTTGTTTCCAATGATACAAATTACAATGTCTGACGGTTTCTCATATAATGAGAATTTAGGGAGGTAAGATCAGATCTCTGTTCAGGTTTTGCATAGTCTTAGAGCTCTAGAGGCTTACAGTCAGAATTTGCGGAATGACATTCTGTATTGTATCTGTGAATTCCGCATTTATGAAGCTGGGTTGATGATTGTATCAATTCCTTCTTCTTTGTTGTAGTCATGGTAGGAGTGAGAATTACAGGTGAAACAAAAATGAGGGGGGCGTATGTATGGAACATTTAAGAATACATTATGCCAGAGAAACATGCAAATAAAATGTGGAATTTTCAAATTTTATTCATCTTTGGAATATTATTACAGTTTATTTATATAGTACAGCACGGTGATTTAGTGGTTAGCACTTCTGACTTACAGCAGTGGGGTCACGAGCTTGATTCCCGACCATGGCCTTATCTGTATGGCTGGAAATTAGGTGGTGGCTATGCAACAAGTGGCTGTCAGCTGAGTCGATTATCTGTATAACAAGGGTCTGACAGGTGAGGGTATTCCTATACATTATTGAGGGTATTTCTATACATTATTGAGGGTATTCCTATACATTATTGAGGGTATTGCTATACATTATTAGCCTGCTTATGAGTAATATTTTTGCACTATATGGCTTGAAATCGTGGAGTATGTCTCTACAATTTGTGGGGTATATTTCTGCAGTATTTTGCTGGTTGATTGTCTGTGTTTAATAGTTGATGTATATGTAGAGTTTTCTGTGAAGTAGAATTACAATCATATGTTCTGTTGGAGAATAAGTGGGCAGCACGGTGGCCTAGTGGTTAGCACTTCTGCCTCACAGCACTGGGGTCATGAGTTTGATTCCCGACCATGTCCTGTGTGGAGTTTGTATGTTCTCTCCGTGTTTGCGTGGGATTTCTCCGGGTGCTCCAGTTTCCTCCCACACACTAAAACATACTGGTAGGTTAATTGGTTAATTGGCCCTTAGTCTCTCTCGGTCTGTGTGTGTGTGTGTGTGTATGTTAGAGAATTGAGACTATAAGCACCAATGGGGCAGGGACTGATGTGAATGAGTTCTCTTTACAGCGCTGCGGAATTGGTGGCGATATAGAAATAGCTGGTGATGATGATAGTACCATTACATTATGCAGCAGTATAATGAGAATATTTGTCATTCATTCAGTGCCTGCCCCACTGGAACTTACAGTCTAAATTCCCTACCTCACACACCAGCATACATGCTAGGGTCCATTTTGGTCAGCAGCCAATTAACCAACCATGCTTGTACCCGGAGTACCATGCAAACATGATTAGGGCTTGTGTTAATGCTAAGTCTATTTAGAGCAGGCCTGTCCAACCTGCGGCCCTCCAGATGTTTGTGAAACTACAAGTCCCAGCATTCCCTTCCAGCTATCAACTGGTTGTCTACCAGCAAAGCATGCTGGGGCTTGTAGTTTCACAACACCTGGAGGGCCGCAGGTTGGACAGGCCTGATTTAGAGGTTCAATGCCAGTGATGATTTTGAAAGTTATCAACAATCAGTTGAGGAGAATCTCACCTGAGAGGGTTCTGTGAAAGTATTCATGAAGCATAGAGAGAACTACAGATTATTGATGCTCAAATCTAGTCGGGACTATAAGTAACACTCCAACATGACCCTTTCACCCGCTGCAAAATGCTGGTCTTTCAACCTTCCCACTTATTTTACTTGGGCAGTTACTGTGCTGATTTTAATAATTGAACAGATGTGTTATTTTTTTTTTTTTTAAAAAATGACCAATGAACTAATACAACACAGGTGCAGTAGTAAATTAGGTGACAGTTCGAAAGTTTTGTGCCTGGTGGTTAGGGTCATGTTAGAGGTTCTGCTACAATGCTAAAATTTCAATTTATTGTTCTCCTTTATGAACATCCATGTGCTGGAATAAATCGGTGAAAAAAATTTTCTTATCTTCACAAGAGTATTTGATTCAAAAAGAATATTTGGATTGTACTAAAAAGATGGTGGTATGTATTTTAGACCTTTCTATATTTCATTATAAATGCAGATAGTATCCGATATAACCAGACTACAATGTTACTGACTTCTCTCATAAACCGCTTTTGTAAAAATCGTTTTAGTACACATTTTGTTGAAATTGTTCTAACAAAGTAACTAGATAAATTTAACACCATCAAAACTCCACTGAAAATGCAATTTGTAAAACTAGAAAAATAGAAAATTTGATGTTGGTAACGTTACATCTCTCAAACGCTAGCCAACATTTCACTGGTACTGCAGCAATAAGTAGCCTTATATAAATATACTTGTATATATGTGTTCCTTTATCTATTTTATTCTCGTTCCATGAGCAGGTTTGCCCATCTGTAAACACAAAACCATTTCTTGGGTCGATTACCCAGGCCCTATGAGCGTGATAGAAACATAATTACTTATTATATGCAGTGTTCACGATAAAAACACAAAACAAAAAACACCCTAATGCCGTCAACCTATTATTGTAAAAGTATTATAGTGAAGGAATATAAATAGTTTCATTCTAATTAAAAATCCTTTCCTAGCTATAATCTTCATGCTGCTGCAACTGAACTCTTTTTTATTATTCAATTATTTATTTTCTGTGTTTGTTTCTTTGTATTATGTTTGCTACTGAATATGTGTTTTTCAGATTGGATTGATTGATTTGGAGGTAGCACTTACTTTAAAAGCTGCTCACATTAAAATATCTCTGAAACAACATCTTACAATGATGTGGGGGCTGGTTCTGTTAGTACGCTTCCTTGCCCATGTGATATATGATTGCTGTTAGATAAATACAGTGGGTTTATTTTTTTGTCATGAATGCTCACAATTCTGATTTCGTGCTCCGCAGTTAATTACAATGCATAGTGCCTCATCTTCTGCATTCCCACATCATGTTAATTGCACCCAGCAACAACCAGGAGAAACATGTGGAATGTTATGGTTAGTTTGCTAATACTACTAAAATTTCTGTCCTTGGAAATAACATCCAATAATAATACATTCAAATAACACTCATTATCCCCGAGGCTTTAATGAGGCTGCAGCTGGTATTGTTGTAACGCCTTTGTGAAGCTCTGCTACATTCCACAAAGCTCCTGTTATCATACAGTCACAAATTGCTGTCATTTTGCCATGTTTTACACTTGGGTAGTACAAATAGGCTGTTAGGATAATTTTACATGATTTAAAGGAAAATTGCATTGTAAATTCCCTGTCTTCATATTGTGAATCCATCATCCGCAGCAATTTATATAGCGTCACTACAGAGAACTCGCTCACATCAGTCCCTGCCCCATTGGAGATTACAATCCCTAAAATACACAGACCTAAAGAGACTAAATAGCAGCCAATTATCCTACTAGTATGTATTTGGAGTGTGGGAGGAAACACGCAAACATGGGGAGAACTTACACACTCCATACAGATAAGGTCATGGTCGGGAATCGAACTCGTGCTTTGAGGCAGAAGTGTTAAGCACTAAGCCACAGTGCTGATCCATGGTTGCATTTACAATTTAGGTTGGCCCAGGCCATAAAGTTAATATCAAATGGGCACCTTTGATTGTGCTGAATACTAACTGGTAACGAACATCTGTCAGAGAGAACCTGCTCTGTCAGAAAAACAGAACAAATGTTCTTTGATTGTTTTCTGTGATTGCTATATCAGGGGATTGGCCCTTCCTATATGGGGAGCGACATTGGATTGGAATAAATGAGTTTATAATTATCCATAAGTATTTTGAATATGAGCACCGAAGAGATTGTTTTGTTTTCAGAAACTGCATTGCGTTCATTGGACGGTGAATGCAGCATTAACAGACCTTCGAATATATTCAATATGAGAACTGCATTCTGTACTCCGAACTACTACCTACCAAGAAGACCTGGAACTTTTTTACTCCACATAGACAGCACCATATACCACACCAAAACAGCAAGCGCAGACAGTCCCAAACCCCCAATATATGAGCCATTAATTTGGGTGACTGTAAAACTATCACCTCCTGCAGTTTGTATGGAGGCGGACTTTGCATGTAGTCCTGTATATATGCTCACTCCCAGAGGTGGAACTAGTGAGTTTTGGGCCCCGGTGTAGGGAAGCGGGGCCCACAGCTCACTAGTTTCCTGTGCAGCATGCCCTATTATCTGCATGGGCCCTGGTGCACCAATGGTAGTTCTGCCACTGCTCACCCCTACTTCCATGTCCTATGCTGACATCAGCATATTGGTGTTAGGTATTTTCTACACTCCTGACGTTGGCAGATGATGCAGTGATGGGTACTCCTATGTATGAATAGCTTTACAGTGCCCTCCTCCTTTCAATTGTTAGCGTTCTCTAGTATCATTAGACACACTTTGAGGTTGCATCTAACAAACTATGCACTTTTGCTATGGGAAAAAAGACTACAAATAAATTTATTTTCATTAATCCAAGTTTGATTTCCTATTTCTGAATAAGTGAAATTCGACAAAATGTGCAATCGTTACAGAACACAAAAAACCCATCCCCCTCGATATGATACTATGTAGAGAAGTGGTTAGCATGGAAAAGAGCTTTATAATGGGTAGAATCTGACGTAGCAACTCCCCAGTTATAAAGTTATTTTACAAATACATGTATAGGTGTAATGTCATTTTATGTAACAAAACGCAAACTGAGCTGATTTTACTACAGGCACTCGCTGTACTGGGGGGCAGGGGGCATCCCCGCTCCATCAGAACTTCCCCTAATCTGTCCTCTTTCAAACGAACATTAAAAACCCACCTTTTCCTTAAAGCCTTCCAGTCTCATGCCTAAACTCCCACCGGTCGGCTACCTCTCTTTCTCATCCCTTCTTCCCTTCTCCCCCTTCCTCGACTCCGTCTCCGTTTCACCCGTCTCTCCGTCTCATCCATGTGTCTGTCTGTCTTCCCCTCCCTTTAGATTGGTCGCTCCTTTGAGCAGGGCTCTCCTACCTTCTGTTTCCATCACTTTTAACTGCGCTCTCCAGCTACTCAGCTCACCTCCTCTCAGTCCCTCTGCCCTCTGTCTCCTCTCGCTTCTCTCCGCTCCCCTCAGTGACTCTCAACCTGTCATCCGTGCCCACCCTCTTGGGCCATAGTTACCTGCCTGTACTCACTTTTCCCCTCCCTCCCTCTCTTTCATGCTGTGCCTGAGCCCCCAGAGTTATAGTGCTTACTGTTACTTGTACTGTGCTGTTTCACCTTGTACTGTGCCATTGTTTGTCCTTGTACGGCGCTGCGGATACTTTGTGGCGCCCTATAAATAAAAATTATTAATAATAATAATAATAATAATAATAATCTGCCCCCTGAGCCAGTGCAGTGGCGGATCCAGGGGGGGGCGATCGGGGTGATCGCCCCCCCTAGCAGACACTTGCTGCCGACGGCTGCACAGTATGTGCAGGTCTGTCCAGCCGTGACAGGCAGGGACAGTGTGTTGCCCGGCTGCTCTGATTGTGTTTAAAACACAATCAGAGCAGCCGGGCAGCACACTGTCCCTGCCTGTCACGGCTGGACGGACCTGCACATAGTATGCAGCCGTCGGCAGCCTAAGATGTTAGAAAGGGGCGGGGCCTAAATTGCGCACCCTAAATCGCCCCGGGTACACCAGTTTTCTAGATCCACCCCTGAGCTAGTGCCATAGTGGGCTACCTTGGGCTGGGATTTTTTTTTCCTTTAAATGTTCCTAATAGGCTGTTGAGCTGAATCTCACCCCTTGGGCTAAAATTTGTCAGCCCTCCCCCTCATCGCTCCCCCACTGGTGTCTGTTTCCACATTATTAACTTATTCAGGCAGCAACTGGGATTGAGTTCAGGTAACTGTGCAAATTGAGCTAGTTA
Organism: Mixophyes fleayi; assembly: GCF_038048845.1. Taxonomy (NCBI): domain Eukaryota; kingdom Metazoa; phylum Chordata; class Amphibia; order Anura; family Limnodynastidae; genus Mixophyes; species Mixophyes fleayi. Next base: position 30,741,255 of record NC_134407.1, on the reverse strand, counting down.
ACCATGAAGCCACAAAGGCATTAGGGTAGCAATAAAAAGAAGTAGCACTTTAATAAAGCAAAGTATTTAGTTTGTGCCCACAGTAGATACATTGTAATAACGACACATTTGTGCTGATGAGTGCGCTCTATGTTGGAGTTGGTGCAGAATATCCATTGAGACGCTCTTGGCTTCAGACGCTGCTTTGGTGTTTCCTGTGTCAATGTCACACAGTCAAGGCCTTTGCTGACGCCTGCTAGCTATTATTGAGCACAGCTCTAAAATAATGTGTCTCCTGTGAATGTCTTGGGAGAAAGATAATGTTCTGTGTAACAGAAAATGTTCTGAAACATAAATATAATTTTTTTTCAAACTGCAGGACAATTCTTTCTTTTATTATAAAGGTTGTCTGCAAATCTAACTTCACAGCCTAACAAACGTTAAAGGAATATTATTCTGTAAATTAATTAAATTGTAAGTGTTGTTGTTTCTGCTGAGCAGAAATGAATTGTTTTGGTGAATAATATTCTCCTTCATAAGTGTACTTAAATTCATCTTGGGCTTTTGTGACCTGTCAAAACTCCTTGGTCTGTGGCTACAGCATACTTGCCAACTATCCCGGAAATTTCGGGAGACTCCCAAAATTCGGGTCAGTCTCCCGGGCTCCCGTGAGAGCTAGCATTTCTCCCGCATCCCGGAATTCCCTTGTTAAAATGATGCGATTCACCAAGAATCGCGTCATTTTGGCCCTGACCCCCCCGACAAAACGGCATTTTACTCGTGAGGGCAGGGCCAAAATGACACGATTCGAGGCGCCCCGCCCCCTCCTGCCCATTAGTCACGCCCCTCTCCCGGACATTGGCAACTGAAAGTAGGCAAGTATGGGCTACAGATCTGCTATTAGACTGGATACGCACTATAAAAATATATGGTTATAATTTAGAGTTGCATCATATATGTGTGTGTGTGTATATAATAAATTGTGTATATAATAAATATATAATCTCCTTTAAGTATTTAGAGTGTAATCTTTCACAAGCAGAGCCCTCCTAAATCTTGTTCCCCCTTTGTCCCCCCTGTTTCCTGTCCTGCTTTTGTCCTCCAGGCGTTTTTGCCCTCTAACCCACTGGTTCCCAAACTTATCCAGTTCGCGGCATCCTTAGAGTCTCCACAATTTTTTCAAGGCTCCCCTCCAAAATAATTACAGAGCAGTCCTGTTTTATAAGTAGTTGGGTCAAAATAACGTAATAAGTATTTAGGTCAGGACAGAAATACTTAGTAAGTTGTTTGCAAAAATAACACACATAAATCCATGGGAAAAGAATAATTTTATATATTTTTTTTTCAATTATATTTCTGTCAAAGAATAATTTACAGCTAATATTAAGAGGAATAAGATCAAACAAAATAACACAACAACATGTACAAAAATCATCACACTGTGCCCATTCACGATCACACTGTGTGCCCTCCTTCATCCACACCCCTGTGTGCCCTCCTTCATCCACACCCCCGTGTGCCCTCCTTCATCCACACCCCCGTGTGCCCTCCTTCATCCACACCCCCGCGTGCCATCCTTCATCCACACTCTGCCCCTCTTCATCCTCACTCTGCCCCCTCCTTCATTCTTTTGCCCCTTCATTGCAGTTTCCTATCACCATTTCCCCTCCGTTTCTTTACTTACCATACTTCGACTTCTTTCTTCTATTTCTTCTGTCTTTTTTTTCTTTTGTTTTCTTACCAATCCCGTGGCACCCGGGACCTGGCATCCTCCTGTCTCCTACCGCTGCTCACTGAATATGTCGGACGTGATGACGTCACACCCGACATTCAGTGAGAAGCGAGGAGGGAGGAGATTGCTGGGTCCTGGGCGCCGCCAGATTGGTAAACTTTTTTATTTTTTTTAATTTCCTGGCCACGGCACCCCTGGGAGCTGCTGCTCTGATCTGTTATCTTATATTTGCTCTTGTATGCCGCTGCGCTCTGCTCCCTATGTTATTCTTGCGCATTGCTTTTCGTAATGCTAATTGAGTAATGTTATCTCCGCTGCATCTTTGTCACTCATGTTATGTAATGCTAACAAGAGACATGTAGACACTGAGATCAGTGATCCTGATACCTGTGTGATTTTCAGAACGTATCCCCAATGTTTTTCTCATGGTGTGTTCTGTATGAAACACGGTGTGAGAAATCTGTGAGAAGACACCCATCTGAATGAGCCCTCATTGTAAATATCGTTTTGTCACCATTTGGTGCCTGGACATGTGAATACCCTTGAACATGTCTTGCAGTCTGCATGATGAGTTTATCAAGAAGTGTGTGGTGATTTCTTACCACTAGATGTCAGCATTACCCAAGTAAAAATCAAGGATAACACAGGTGTTCACATTTGACACTATTAGACAAAAACAAATTCTCTTTTCAAATGATAGAATAGGAACAAAATAGGAGCTACTTTCTGACATATTTTTTGTTTGTTACCTTTTTCTATAACTATGAAAAAAGTTCTGTAACTCTGCTCTTATTCTGGCTGCTGAGTATAACGGTATTGATGTATAATAATGCACAGTACAACTCCCTTTGCTCTATATTCTGGGTGTAATAGTATCTTTTCTTACGCTATATAAATAGACAACAGCGTTTTTTTCTGCATTATCTCTTTTTATTTAGAAGTTAAGATATATTTATTAAAGGGAACTATAAAAACATAAAATCCAAAGATTAAAGGAGAAATTGTTTCTTTCGACATCTGATTGTAGTTAATCTGCGCAAGGTAGAATAAAAACATTGTCGCACTAAAGGACACGTCACTGTCTGTGGCCTAGAGCTGCACATAGGTGAAGAATATGGCCATTAAAATTATAAGGCACTGTCCCCCAAGTGTCAATAGGCTCAATAGCATGTTTGATACAAGGAAAGAATAAGAGAAGTGACTAGAATCTGAACTCAAATAATAACAATCAATATTGGAAGTTTCAGAGCACGTATGGTATAGTGTGGTACATAAAATACAGTATATTACTTTCAATTCTATACTGGGTGCAATAACTATTGGCCATGGGACTGAAGCTAGAGATGTAGGTGGCAGCCCCAGAATTATGCAAGCTATCCACTTTGTAGTTTTTCTTTAGGAGTCCCACAGAACAGAGGGAGATGATGCCAATGGAACCCACTAGGTATGGCAGGCACGCACTTAGGGTGAGATCTCTAGATGCCTAGAAGCCCCTCTTCCCCAGCCAGGAATATGTTGGTCAAGGACCCAGGCTGGAGCACAGTTTGCCACCTGGTTATAGGGCAGCACGGTGGCTTAGTAGCTAGCACTTCTGCCTCACAGCACTGGGGTCATAAATTCACTTCCCGACCATGGCCTTATCTGTGTGGAGTTTGTATGTTCTCCCCGTGTTTGCGTGGGTTTCCTCCGGGTGCTCCGGTTTCCTCCCACACTCCAAAAACATACTGGTAGTTTAATTGGCTGCTATCAAATTGACCCTAGTCTCTTTCTCTCTGTCTGTATGTCTGTGTGTGTGTTAGGGAATTTAGAATGTAAGCCCCAATGGGGCAGGGACTAATGTGAATGAGTTCTCTGTACAGCGCTGCGGAATTTGTGGCGCTATATAAATAAATGGTGATGATGATGGTCCCTACCCCTTTATGGCACGGGTCATCCTAATCCATTCCTCCCCGCTGCGTGTGCCCAGCTGACATGTGCACTACCCCACGTGTAGAAATACAGTGCCATATGGAAGTAGGTAAGTGTGGGGGAATCAGAGGAAGGGCTTATATTGTTAGATGCCACTATTATTTTATGTGTTTTCTTTTTCTTTTTTTCTTTTATGTATGCCAGTCAATTTCTCCTAATGGTTCCTTAATGATAGTACACGTGTACTCAGCAGTACTTGAATGCAATTACAATCCATTAATGTATGTTCAGCTATATGTTTTGATAAAGGTTTCCCAAAGGCTATGTTATAGTATGGATTCTATGTGGAGCCTGGTGTGAGCCTGAGTTGTAATAATATTATACAGATTTACATTGAGCCGCAAGGTGCTGACTATGGATTGCCCCGTATTATACTTGACTTGCCCTATATTTGCTTTGATGATAAGTTAAGCTGAACTCATGGTCAGGTATTAAAATTCCTTTTGAGATTCATGAATAAATCACCCCTCTAAAGAATAAAATGTGGTAGAGAAGAACTAAGAATTAAATTCATAATAGTTTATGAAATGTTCTGTGGATCAATGTACACTTGTTTCACCTGGATATACCATATATTCAAATGCATGAAAAATAAAACAACTGGTGTGGGGCTATTACCTAAATGTGGGGCTGAATTTTGGTACAAGGAGGGCTATTTATTAAATGTGAACTAGTGATGTCATGTCGGGCATATTTTTTGTGGGTGAAATAGGTTAATTATATTCGAATGCTATAAATTTAATGTCTGGGCTGGTTACAAAGAGGGAGTCCTCATTAATAAATATAGGTGCCATTGATGAATGTTCATTCATGGCTAGGCTTTCCATATTTTTTGTAACTATCAATTTTTCAAACAGGGACCCACCATTCCAGGAACCAGACAAGCAGCAACTGAACTTATGACACCAGCAGCAGCTGCAGGTAGTGAAAGCTGCAAGAACAGGTAAGAGAGCACATGACGGTCTGGTGGAGCAGTCTCAATATTGGGTGACTATCCCGCTCAGTAAGGACTTTGTCCCCACTGCAGGGACAGATGGGAGTTATGCATTGCTCCAAATTGCTCTGCTTGTAAAGGGCAACTGCGTGCACCTAACAGTAGTGCATATAGCATTGCCCGTTTATATAATGATGCCACTTGTGTGCTGGTTATGCCCACTCTGGCGGCATGGCATGTAATCTCGTTTGTTTACCCTTATATGGGGTGTTACTTAACTGAAACTTTTTTTTCAAGTGTTCTTGTCCTTTAGCAGCTTTGAAACACAATATGTCTTTCAAATAAAATCTCTGAAATGATGCTGTAAACCAGACAATAAGCAATTGATTCCATTAGTGGGTCAATAAAGAATTGATGGGATTATTACACACGTGGGTTATCATGTACAGGTCAATGTTCAGTCAGGTTATAGTGGAGCTCCTGGGAATATAATGTATACAAACATTGTCAAATTGCCTCTCTTCACTTGTATCTATACCAGAATAGGTTAGAGTCTGTGTAATCAATATGCTCAGTAATTACCAGCTTTGATTGATCTGTCAGTGGTAATTCTCCTCACTGTTATAATCGCCTCTTTCTTCTCTGTTAGGTACACTAATTATTTTTCAGTTTGTATCAATCGTGCTTCATAGGATACATTATACTGCAGATAGCAGGTGATTTATTTTGTATCGCCAACTTAGGTGGGGAATTCTGACCCAGAGAATTTAGTAGTGTATTACACTTGCTGCAGGGTGACAGGGTTTGACATCAAAGTAATTAACAGCACCCGGTGTGTTTAAGGGGAGGGGTTGGTTTTTTGTGACAAGTGTTGATTTATTCAGTACTTGTCATGACAATCCCTGCTCCCACAATGGGTGGTTAATTACTTTGATGTCAATTTCTGCCTTTGTGAAAGTGTAATACAATTCTAAAATCTCCATGCCAGACGTTCCCACTTGTGTGTGCCAGTGTAACAGTCAGTAAAACTTAAACATCTTAATATCACTTCTACACTGCATATGAACAAACATTGAGAGCAAGGGTATAAGTAGATATTTGTGTGCACATGGCAAGATTTTTTTTAGAGTCCCCATGTATTACCCAGAGGTAAACAATCATATAGTTTGTATGTTCTCCCTGTGTTTGCGTGGGTTTCCTCTGGGTGCTCCGGTTTCCTCCCACACTCCAAAAACATACTGGTAGGTTAATTGGCTGCTAACAAATTGACCCTAGTCTGTCTGTCTGTCTGTCTGTCTGTCTGTGTGTGTGTGTGTGTGTCTGTGTGTGTGTGTATTAGGGAATTTAGACTGTAAGCCCCAATGGTGCAGGGACTGATGTGAGTTCTCTGTACAGCGCTGCAGAATTAGTGGTGCTATATAAATTGATGGTGATGATACACATGCAGGGGCAAACGCAGGATTTCTGGAGAGGGGTTTCCACACCACGCCTCCAATGGGGTGTGTGTATAATTTAAGACAGTGCTGAGCTGCTCTGAGCTATATATATATATTCAATTCCTATCCCCATCATATACACAGGGCAGGCCACCTCAAGCATAGAGTGCTCCAGGCTGGGAGGGGGATTTCCAGGTACCAGGAAACCACCCTGGATGCACCCTTGACATGGGACCTTGACAGGGGAGGTGAGCTCTCCAATCGGTGGGCATCATAGCAGCTGCAGCCCCCTGCTTCTATATTAGTTACGCATTTGGTTCTAAGGCATTATAGACTGGTAAATTCCCCCTTCCTTTACATTTGTTGGTCCCTTGTCTTCCTTCTCCTTTTAGATGTTGAAATCTTGGTGCAAGTTTTTTTTAATACTATTATATTTTATTCGAAAGATGCCACAAATGGCCCACAGCACCAGACATGGGGAGTACACATTTAAAAGTATTACACAAGGCACAGACATCCACGGATAATACAATACGAAATTATACAATAATCAGTCAAAAATGAATATTCAGAGAATATAGAATTGCAGATCCAGCTATTGACAAGAGAGTGAGCATAAGTGATAAGTAGCACCCATGTGAAGTAGGCCTGAGCCTAGGAACATAGGCTTGAGAAATAGAGCTGGGGAGAGAATCCACGGGGGCAGTGGGAGAAATGAAAATACAAGGAAAGAGGGCCCTCCTTGTAAAAGTTTACATCCTAAAAGAAAGAGGAACACACAAATAGAGTGGCACGAATTGGAGAGTAGAGATGGTGGCAATGGCAGAGGTGTTAGGATTAGGAAGGCTGATAGGCTTGAATGAAGAGATGAGTTTTAAAGGAAAGTTTTAAGCCTTGTAGACTAGTGGGTAATCTAATAAGGTGTTCCACAGACCAGGAGCAGCACAGGCAAAATCCTGAAGGCAGGAATGTGAAGAGGTAATCAGTGTTGTAGTCATTCGGTGGTCTGCAGAGTGGTTGGGGCAGGAGGGAGTGTAGGAAGAAATGAGGTTGAAGATGTAGGGGGCAGAGGTATGGCTGAGGGCTTTGTAGCTTGAGGGTAAAGAATTTGAAGTTGATTCTGTAGGATACGAGGAGCCAATGTAGCGACAGGCAGAAAGGTTCCACGGAAGTAAAGCAGAGTGAGAGAAAAATAAGACGGACAGTGTCTTTGAGGAAAGACTGAAGAGTGGGGAGGCAGGAGTATGGTAGACCTAATAGGAGGAGGTTACAGTAGTCTAGGCGAGAGATTATGAGGGAGTGAAGGAAAATTTAGGTTGCTTCCTAGGTGAGATAGGGCCTGAGAGATGTTCCAGAGGTGAAATCGGCAGGATTTGAAGAGGGACTGAATATGGAATTGGATGAGAGTTAGGAGCATACAATAACCCCCAATCAGCAGATTTGAGAGACCGAGGTTTGCCTTCAAAGGATATGGATAAAGGGGGAGGGGACTGTGGAGGGAGAGATGACAATTATTTCTGTCTTAGACATATTGAGTTTCAGAAAGTGTTGGTGCATCCAGGATGGGATAGCCGAAAGACAACTGGAGACATGAGAGAGATCAGGGGAGGGGAGCTAAATCTGGGTGTTATCAGCATACAGTTGATATTAGAGGCCAAAGGAGCTAATGAGATCACCAAGGTAGAAGAGTAGAGAGCAAGAACAGATCCTTGTGGAACTCTGACAGGAGAAGTGGAGTCAGATGTAGAAACATAAAAGGATCGGTTGGTGAAGTTGGAGGTAAACCAAGAGAGGACAGTCGCAGAGGTCAATGGAAAGAATGGTTTGCAAGAGAAGAGGGTGGTCAAAGGTATTAAAGGCAGCAAAGAGGTGAAAAAGAATGGAGAAGACACTTGGATTTAGCAGTGAGAAGATTTTTGGTGACATTGGTTAGGATAGTTTCCCTGAAGTGGAGAGAGCTAAAGCTTGATTGAAGTGGGTCAAGTAGGAAATGAGAAGATAGTAAGGATATGAGACAGTTGTAAACAACCCGCAAAGAAAGGAAGGAGATAGGGTGGTAATTAGAGAGAGGGGTTGGGCATGTTTTAAGGAAGAGGGGAAGATTACAGAAGAGAGGAATAGTTTGAATGGTGGGCAAGTTGGAGCAGGCCTCAGGAGAGAGGGAGTGTAGGAGGTTTTAGGGGATTGAGTCGAGGGGACAGGTGGAAGGAAGAGGAAAGGAGAATACACTGGGTGGTCAAGAGGGGGAAAGTGGCTGTGGCATGAGAAAGGTGCAGACACTGTCCCCAGAGATAAAGGGGAGGGGGGATAACGTGGAAAGACAGGAGGAAGAGGGTTGAGTGAAAGGTGACTGATGGTAGGAGATGTTGTGATGTAGAGACTAAGTGGTTGACAAAGTCAAGAACAGAGCGCAAGGAAGGAAAGAAAGGAGGAAGAGTAGGAAGTTGAAGGTGGTGAAGAGGTGATGGTGGTTGGAGGACTGGGAGGAAATGAGAGCCTTAGAGTAGGACTGTTTGGTAGGTAGTGGGTAAGCGAGGTGTGTCATTGTTGGGGTGGAGATCAATGAAGAGTGATAGTAACAGCCGGGGCCAGGAAGAATGCAGCCTGTTTGGGGCAAGAAAAGGTGAGATGGGTGAGGGTAGCATCCAGGTGGCGCCTGGGAAGGGTAGCGTTGGGGTCGGAAGGAGGTGAGAGGGGTGAGGAGTTGGTAAAGGAGAGGAGATGGTGGTCAGAGAGAGGGAAAGGGGAGTTGTTGAAGCCAGAGACTGCACAGAGATGGGAAAAGACCAGTTCACCACTGTGGGAAGGAAAGGTTGTGAGAGAGACCTAGGGAGAGAAGTTTGGAGGCAGCAGGGTTAGAAGAAGTTAGAATTTAACAATTGTCAATTTCATAATGTCCATGCCGAAAATGAGTGAGAAAGGCCACATACACCTGAGTCATGGGCAGCAAAAATGCAGGGGCCTCAGGCTCCATTTTGTTTCACAATTATACAACAATTTCTACAGCATAAACATAACAATGATCATTGTATTACAGGTAGAGTACATTACATTTAAAATACATTTATTTTGTATAGTCATTTATTTTTTACAGTTGAAATATAGGAAATGTAGAAAATGTTGTGGCCTTGGAGTGCTGGAGAGGCAGCAGCCAATTCTCCCGGAGAGTGCTTATCTGCAGCTATGGGGTTGTGGCATACCACAAATAGCATATAAATTACATCATCCCCCATTGCTATTAAGTTTGTCATCATCTGGGTTCAGTGAAATGATTGACACACGTACTTCATAATGTAAATCACATTACAGTCTGCTGATGTCATTGCTGTACATGTCTTCTCATTGTATATATTTGTCATGGTGCTTGTTGCTCCCTGGAGAGAACCACTTTGCTGGGGTAGTGATCAGAAACACACCATGATTGGCGAAACCACATAATCACTTTGAGTCCTTTTGGGAGAAACACTATGTATAAACAAAATTATTTTTTGATGAAGTTGATGGGTTAGAGAATGTAGAATCGTGAGGACAAAGCCAAAGTTGATAAACATGACTGGAAGACACGAAGCATTAGCAGAGAAACAAAATTCCACCTTTGGTCATGAAAAAAATTGATAGGAGCGAGGGACTTATAAATACTGCATACAGGTGACAGACCCTGAATGTGATCCTCTATAGGCTTGGCAGGATGCAGGCTGGAGAATTTGACGAGCAAAGCACAAACATGAACATCAATTAAGAGTGGTCCTTGATACTGAAGCCCTTACAGTGGACTAAGTACTGCATGTCTCTGTGAGAGTCAATGATCGACTGGATGATGCATTCATGGTGGCCCAATACTGTACGTTGGGTAGAAGAACCATCATTGTGGAAGCAAGTCCTTCACCATTAGTTTCAGAAGGGAGAAGTGAAACACCAGTTGGACCTGGAAAGAAGGTAATAGCAATAGCCTGTATCCTACTGGTTTCATCATCCGGCTTATTGAGCATGGACTGATATACTTAGACCAGAAATTTAAAGAGGGCATCTTCAGGGTATTGTTGCTTGTAGAGAGCCACACTTTATTGCCCAGTGAGAATACTGGCCTGTCTCATTGTCTTTTGTCCACAAACCACAATTCCCTGGAGATGCGGCACATGCTTGTCTGCAGAAAGAACACCTGAGGGGGCATGGTAAATTGGTGAGACCATCGGGTGGACACTGTGGTTAGGGTAGAATGGGGATATGCCATAGAATGCTACACCAGGTTTTTCCATTAAAGTATTGGTTACACACAAAAGCAATCAGGACCAGTTTACCATGGCATACAAGATAAAGCACCATAGAAATTGTTCAAGTCATTGGTTAGCATGCTCCATATGACTGCTCGACTGGGGCTAGAAGTTTAGTGAAATTTTCAGCCCCTTGCAGAATGCCTTCCAAAACCATGATCTAGACACCTCGGTCAGAGACTAACTCCAAGTGAAATCCATGGACCCGGAAGACCTCAGGATGAGAGTGTTACTTTGGGAGCATGGGAGATTGGTGAAAGGACGAGCAATGGCTTCAGGGTCCATTGACACCTTTGCGTGTGCACATGTAACGCAAGATTGGATGTGGGAGGCAACATCCTTCATTACAGATTGCCCCCAGAATTCCAGGAGGACCAAATCAATTGTTTTACTGATGCCGGGATACACTGTCAATGGTTAATCCCCATTGCAGCACCTCCAGCTAGCACCTTGGTAAGTGCTGTCATTTCAACCTACATCAGTGTAGGAACTCTGAAGAGATGGCTATTTTCAGAATCAAGCTTTTGGGTATGGATTCATCTTCCATCAGCCCTGCAACACTGTACAGCCTCTGGCAGTGTGCGTCCCATGGACAAACCTCCTCTGGTAGCATGCTGAATATAGTATTATAGGTTTCACCTGGTGGTGGGAGCAGCACGGTGGCTAAGTGGCTAGCACTTCTGCCTTACAGCACTGGGGTCATGAGTTCAATTCCCAACCATGGCCTTATCTGTGAAAAGTTTGTATGTTCTCTCCGTGTTTGCAGGGTTTCCTCCAGGTGCCCTGGTTTCCTTCCACACTCCAAAAACATACTGGTAGGTTAATTGGCTGCTAACAAATTAACCCAATCTGTGTTTGTGTGTGTATGTTAGGGAATTTAGACTGTAAGCTCCAATGGGGCAGGGACTGATGTGAGTGAGTTCTCTGTACAGCGCTGCAGAATTAGTGGCGCTATATAAATAAATGGTGATGATGATGGTGCTTCACCCTCCCCCCCCCATCCCCCCTGTACGGCACTAAATATGCCAAAGAGTGGAGCTTCACATGTCCCTTGGGCGGGGCAAGACATTTACCATTTGGTGGAACCTGACACCTTGGTGTTACACAATCTTCCTGATATTATATTACAAAAGTAGGTAAGTATACCTATAACAAATCTGGGCCTGGTTTCATATTATTGCATCATTATAACACTCTATATACAAGTATTAGTTGCATCACATAACAGTAGCCTAGTCACATAATTACAGCTATGAATTACACCTAGATCATAAACTGCACAGTTGTAATTTTGTTTTATTACTATAACCTTACCTTATTACCACCCTTTCCATTTACCTACCCCTGCTCCTATCTTCTGTGCCCTACAACTGTTTGGGGATTTACCTCTTGTACACTTGCATTGTTACTGGGAATTGCAGGTGAGACAGCTATGGGTTCTCCCAGCTTGCTCCCTGGCAGGTGAAAAAACACATCCACCGCTTATTGTGAGAGCAGCTAAGGCTGAGCCAGGTGTAGGCCCTGAAACCGGCAAAAGTAAGTGAATCTGCAGTCACCATATCACACCTGAGGAACCCACTTTCCCAGGGTTTATATATTATCAATGCATTAGGTATCAGTGACACATGCAACTGGCGCATCAGGCACAAAGTGATGCTTCTGCTCCCTAGTACAGTGGTAGGCTGTATTGTAGTCACACTTGATTGTTAGTTTATGCCTCAGTGACTTCACTGGCTCCAAATGAGTTGATTGGCTATATTTTTCCTAAAAATTGGTCCAGGACACAATGTCTGACTCAACTGTGTGCATAGGGGATAGATCCACCTTAAAGGCGGATGACAGGCATTATCAAAAGTGATTTAGAAGGTTTGGCTGTTTTGCAACCATTCGTGGAGAGGAGATGAAGCAAGAAACTGTGCTCAGCAGGTTGAGGTCTTAATTTAGAGGTCAATGTAAAGCTGTCCCATATGGTGTATGAGCAAAGGTGCGTTGGTACGCTGGCGTTTCATGTCTGTATTTTTGAGTTGCACGATCTTAAGAGAAACCTTGTGTAGATGTGTCTGAAGTAAAGATACGTCGTCACTCATCATCATCAGCTCCAAAACTTGCATCCAGTTTAGGTAGTTGCAAAATGTATGTCTCGTATCTAATGTATTTGAAGATACATGACCTTATCTATGTGGAGTTTGCATGTTCTCCCCATGTTTGCGTGGGTTTCCTCAGGGTGCTTTGGTTTCCTACCACTCTCCAAAAACATACTGGTAGGTTAATTGGCTGCTAGTTTCTCTTGGTCTGTGTGTGTGTGTGTGTGTGTGTGTGTGTAAGTATATGAAATGTACTGTAAGCCCCAATGGGGCAGGGACTGATGTGAGTGAGTTCTCTGTATACCGCTGCAGAACTAGTGGCGCTATATAAATAGCTGCTGCTGATGATCCATGTGACTCAAAATAAAATGCATCTAAAAGGTGTGAGCTTAACGTAAAGCATGGCCTCTCTACGTGTAAGACTAAATCAAGCCCTAAGAGTGCTTTTGAGGATACCAGGTATGTAACTGTGGCTTAGAATCAGCTGCAAAACAATCAGCTGGGAATATGTGGTTTCTGTAAGAAATTATTTGCATGAATCTTTAACACTGCAATTAATCAGTTTTTAGTCTATTCTGGATTACTCATAGAATGCTATGTAAAAGGTACCTAAATATACCTCTTAAAAGATCGGGTTAATGTTGGAGCAGGCTAATATCCTGTAGATCTATGCATAGATTAGAAAAACAATAATCTGAGTTTTCAGCATAAAAGTAAAAGTTTGCTCCATTAACTATGAGGTTGTGAACGGTGCAAGTTTATATGTCAATTGCTTACGTATCTCATATATCAGAATAATGTAGGATCAGTGCTGTTTTACTGCAAATGCAACATAAGCAACTATTTTTTTTGCCAAAGCCCAATTATCAGCTAGTAAAGGTGCCAACACCTCAGCAGTCTCTATTTAAGATCTGAGACCCTTTGTCCTTGGTTAACTGGTGTTGGTGTAATGGAATGTGAGGCAAGTCCAGTAGTCCCGATGGTGGTGTCTTTCTTCTGGATTGGTGTGCTGAATACATGGAGGCTGTGTATTATACAACGCTATCAGTAGCTCTCTACCTTTATGTACAATGAAGAGAGATGCTGATAATGCTGAATGGCCAAGACCTTCAACCTGATTATTGTGTCTCTCACATGGAGTTTCCAGAGGAAAGATAGACGCCTCCCACCTATATCCCTTTTAATGAGGGTGGGGTCTGTGTGCTGAGACCTGGAGGGGTCTATGTAATGTTGCTTCACTCTCTGCAAATGTGGTTTGGGCCATCTGTTCAATGAAATGTGGCTAGCTTGCTGTAGATTGAGCCAGGTGGTTTGTGCAATGAGTGACAGGAGAGCCTAGGAGCAGGTTCAGCTCTACTGTTAGACAAATCTAGGCGTTTAGCTAGGGTGCCAGTTGATAGGGAGCTAAACACTGAGGACCTCATTTAGAGTCCGATGCAAAGTCCGTTTTTAGGTGCATCCAAAAAAAAACCACTATCACGCATGTGCAGAAAGCACCAAATCCGCCTGCATCTTGGACGCAATTAACACTTGCGACAGCTTGCGGCTCACTACAAGAGAATGGGTGGAACACGGAATTGTGAAGGCGTGACCATGTAAATTAATCCTAGTCGCAGAGAGGCACAAATGCAACACAAGGCAGAAAAAGGCTAAAGCTGTGCGGCAGTAATTAGGTGGCGCAAGCGGTTAGCTAGCTGCAGGAACTGCTCGCAGTTCGGTAGGGTATTACAAGTGGGACGCAACTGGTTGCCTACCAAGCTGCGGCACACTCCCACTTCTACACTTCTTAAACGGACTTTGCGACCGACTCTAAATGAGGTCCTGAATGAGATGTCACCCATCCGGTCTTTTTAATGTCCCCACATTGAGCACCTGCCGCTAACGTAAAGCAGCCAGCAGCTTCTTACATGTTGTTCCTCTATGTCAGCGTTTCACTGGGAGCTTGTTGCCTGGCCATAATATCACAGCCAAGCACCACTCTCCCAGTCTGAGGAGCAGAAGATGCCACTTCCGATTGGGAGGTGGGGTGGCACCGTCTAGTGCACCTCTAGGGCTTGTATCGGCTTCACCTAGGAGGAAGCCGTAAAACTTGCCGTTTGCAAAGTAATAGGGGCCTATAGGCCCCTAACGACAATCAGTTTGTACGTTGAAAGCTGTGTGAAGGTATGGGGAAATTTACATAAGGGCACATCCACACTTTGAAGTATTTTTTTTATAATGATATAGTTACAAGCACAGAGTGAATGTGCCCTAAAGATTTGTGGATGTAACCGTTTTACTAGAGCAACTTGCATTTTACCTCTAATTCCCTGTAAACCACGCATTTCATCAAAGCACTCTGGCAAGATGACATTTGTAATCTTTATTTTTTTTTTAATGTCTCTCTACTAATCCATTACAAATTTGCTGAATTCATTTCCAGGAGTTCATGCATAACTGTTTTTAAGAAACTTCTTGACAGAATATTTAAATGTGTGTCTTAGGGAAGATATATGGAAATTGTATTAAATGCTCTGTTTATCTTCTAAAGGAACTTTGAAAGTCTTGTCCTTGGGATCAAGTAGCTGTGGATTTTTCATCTGAAACTCTTCAGCGGTCACCACCGTACAGCGCAGTGTCGCTCACAGCTTCTTCTTTGTTCTGCTGGATGATATATTGAATGTATGATAACATATTCTAGTGATTTATTTACAATACTGTTGTCCTTGAAAGTAGCGTCACGTGATGAATACTCACTGGGCAGCCTTGATATAAATGAATAGCGAATGTATTGGGGGGCACTGCAGGTATATTGTGTGGTGGTCAGTGATATCAAGATCAATGTGTGCAGTGCTGGCAGGCCCGGCGCTCCCATTAGGCAAGGTTAGGCAATTGCCTAGGGCGCCGGGCTCTGCAGGGCGCCTCGAAATTAAAAAAAAATGACTATGGTCATTTAAAACGGAAATCCACGGGGAGGAGAGGAGGGAAGGGGCTATGAATCTTACCTGCATGAAGCTGCTCCTCTCTGGTCTGTCTCCTCCCCTCCGCTCACTGATAGTGACAGGCCGTGATGATGTCATCATCACGGCCCGACAGTGTCTGTGAGTGGAGGGGAGAAGACAGAGCAGAGAGGAGCAGCTTCATGCAGTTAAGTTAAAGAAAGACATGGGGAGCTGAGGGGAGGGAAGCGCAGCGCCAATTTTGACAAGGGGGCACCGATTTTTAAAGGGGGGGTGCCAATTTTCACACTGTGCCTAGGGCGCCAAGGACCCTAGCACCGGCGCTGAGTGCTGGTAGAAACAATGTGTGATGAACAGTACTGGCATAGCTATTTGTGTGTGCGTCTGGGGGTGGTATAATGTGTGTTGAGCAGTACTGGTATAATAAATGTTTGGGCAGCGCTGTTATGATAAATGTGTAGTGGGCAAGGCTGGTATATTAAATGTTTGGGCAGCACTGGTATAATACATGTGTGGGGGCAGGGCTGAAATAATACAAGTGTGGGGGCAGTGCTGGTTTAATCAGGGCCGTCTTTCCCCGGGGGCCCTGCAGCCCAGGGGGGCCCGTCGGAGGCAGCAAAAAAAAAAAAAAAAAAAAGACAATACTTACCTTGCGGTCAGCTGGCGATCCGGCTCCCTCCATGGTCTCCTCCTCCGTGCGGCGCTCGCAGTGCATGCCGG
The DNA here is from genome assembly GCF_038048845.1 of Mixophyes fleayi. NCBI lineage: Eukaryota > Metazoa > Chordata > Amphibia > Anura > Limnodynastidae > Mixophyes > Mixophyes fleayi. The sequence goes on along the minus strand of NC_134407.1, from coordinate 30,725,192 downwards.
GCGTGACGTCATCATGCCCGCCCGACATCCATTGCGGAGCGCGACGGAGGAGGAGACCATGCAGGGAGCCGGATCGCCAGCTGACCGCAAGGTAAGTATTGTCTTCTTTTTTTTCCAGGTTTTTTTTATTTTTGCTGCCTCCGACGGGCCCCCCGGGGCTGCAGGGCCCATATATATAATCATTTTTTTTTTTGTAAAAATACATGTGTGGGGGGCAATACATGTGTGGGGGGCAGTGCTGGTATAATACAAGTGTTGGGGCAGTGCTGGTATAATGTGTGGTGCACAGTGCTGGTACAATACATGTGTGAGGGGCAGTGCTGATATAATACATGTGTGGGGGCAGTGCTGGTACAATACATGTGTGGGGGCAGGACTGAAATAATACATGTGTGTGGCGCAGTGCTGGTATAGTACAAGTGTGGGGGCAGTGTTTGTATAATGTGTGGTGGACAGTGCTGGTATAATACATGTGCGGGGGGCAGTGCTGGTACAATACATGTGTGGTGGGGCAGTGCTGGTATAATACAAGTGTGGGGGCAGTGCTGGTATAATGTGTGGTGCACAGTGCTGGTACAATACATGTGTGGGGGCAGTGCTGGTACAATACATGTGTGGGAGGCAGTGCTGATATAATACATGTGTGGTGGGCAGTCCTGATATAATATGTGTGGGTGGCAGTGCTGGTACAATACATGTGTGAGGGGCAGGGATGGTATGATTAAAACTAGATTTCCCTTCTCTGTACAGGATTATTTACCCCCAACATTCCTCAGGGTGAGTCCCACTGACCCTGTAAGCATACACCCTTACACCCTGATAACTGCCAAGGGCAAGTTCCGCTAATCTACAGCAGTGCACAGGGTTCCTGGGGAGAAATAAAATACTCACCAATCACTGGATCAGAAAGTATTTCCTTCCTCTGCCGTCAGAGCCCCTAGTGATGGGAGGACAGGGCCCAGGAATGGGGAAATGATCAAACTGAGCTTCTATCTCATCTAATGTAAGCAAGTTCAATCTTTTTCTGCTAGTTTTATGAAAATGTTCCCTTTTCTGCTATTTTACCACCACCTGGAAACTACTGTGCGTTCCAGTCTTGGGTTATAACAGAGTCTTTACCGTACACTCAGCGTACTTGTGGATGCCCCGGTAAGTGCATCAGGACCAAATTTTCGGGACCAATTTCAAAGTTATATCTTGGCCAGAGAACTTTTACAGCTTGGTCCAACTAATTGAACTCTATAGCAGTTAAGGGATAATTGATTCTGGGATGCGGTGGGGGTTCATTTGAAGCCTTGTGATATCTGGTGGTTACAGTTGTGTTTTTACCTTCTGTAATTAAGATACTCCTGTATCTTCTTTCTCTCTTTCCCTGTATGATCCTAAAGAGCCCTAAGGTGCCAGGGTTGTCTAGTGAGCGGCTCTAACACTCTAATTTACTCACAATACTCTTCCATCATGAGCATTTTCAGATGTATCTGCAAACCCTACAATGCAGACGCATCCTTCTTACCCAAACACCCGGAAATGTGCATGTATGGGCAGCACAGTGGCCTAGTGGTTAGCACTGCTGCCTCACAGCACTGGGGTCATGAGTTTGATTCCCGACCATGGCCATATCTGTGTGGAGTTTGTATGTTCTCCCTGTGTTTGCGTGGATTTCCTCCGGGTGCTCCGGTTTCCTCCCACACTCCAAAAACATACTGGTATGTTAATTGACTGCTATCGAAATTGACCCTAGTGTCTCTCTGTCTGTGTGTGAGTGTCTGTCTATATTAGGGAATTTAGACTGTAAGCTCCAATGGGGCAGGGACTGATGTGAGTGAGTTCTCTGTACAGTGCTGTGGAATTAGTGGCGCTATATAAATAAATGATGATGATGATAACGATGATGTGCCTTGCAGTGGCAGACATTTATTTGCGCGTGCTAATAATGCCGCTTTGCGGATCTGCATTTCACGCACCTGCACCTTGCTGGATAAAGTTGGCTGTACTAGCAAAATTCTTACTAGCAAACTATGATGTAACTATTCCCAGCAACAATACACTATCCAGGGAAACATCACCAATGCCAGTTACTGGTGTCCATTGAGCATGTGACAGGTGGACACCACAAGGTCGGCTGGGAACCACAGTTACCTCCGCAGAATTAGCAATTGCATGTAGCTGGGGAGAACTGACCACAATGACTTGTAGAGAAAGAAGAAACTTCAGAACAAAACAGAATAAAAACATGAACCTTTACTGAAACATATAAAAATACCCAACCTCCAAACTAATTATCACCCTAGAGAGTAAATAAACTAGCTGATTTATCCATCCACCTTAAATGCACTATTCTGAAGCTCTTCCCTGTGGGTAAACCACCTATGCTGATTTTAATTTGATTTAGAACCTTGATGACAATAAACAATAACTTTTTATGTTTTTATCAACAAAAAAGTCACAGTGCATATACACAAAAAAAGCTTATAAATGTTACTTAAAATATGCAAAAAGGTGATATAAAAACATGAAACTTATACTTCAATGGTAGTTTCACTCTGTCCTCTGCCCCAGGTACTAAGAGAATAATCTAATACACTTACATTCAGGATTTATATTCAGCCGATCTCTTAATATATAAAAGGTAATACATAATATGCACCAAATACCACTTAGTTATGTGACTGTCCTATAGCTTCTGCATTGAAATCCATTTTTATGATAAAATATCATAAACTTTGGTTGACCCTATAATGCATGTTGGGTAGTGTTGGATAATTACACCATCACAAAATGAATATATTGTGCTACGACAAGCACACGTTTATGGATATCCTGGCTAACCGGAAAAGAGAATAGTTTGGTGCAGTTGTCTAAACGTGCAGAATGTGAAGCGTTCCTGACAAATTCCTCCAACAAACTTATCAAGAGAAATTAAACTGCGCTGTTATTATACATACATGATAAGGATATTTTCCATGAATGCAAATTCAGTAAAGCAACTGAAAAGAGTCTAACAAAGTTTGTGCGTATTGTGTAATCATTTCAGCTCATATATTATGTCGGTAGGACAGGATTTAGTATTATCATTCCTTATTTATAGAAAAGAGTGATGTGATGTTATGGTTCTGAGTGGTATCACGTGAGCACATATCACACTAGTGCTTTTTGAATTTTAGCTCAATCCTAATTTATAGAATATTGTTATTGTAAATTTGCTAACATTTTTAATCTCCTGTCATTAAGCACTTCCCCCACCCAATTTACTAGGGAAGTGGGCTTAATCTGGGAGGTCGCTCTACTCTCCTGGGGGTCTTGAAGAACTTCTGGAAATTCGGGAGTCTCCCGGACACAATATTGGGTAATGCAAACAGAGAGGTAAGAAGGCCCAGCTCACAAGCTTACAATCTATGGGACAATGGTTTTATACACAAAGGTAAGTGCTAGATCATATTGAATATTTGCCCAGCTAGAATGCAAAGGTTACAAAGTATTTAGTAGATGGGCAGCACAGTGGCCTAGTGGTCAGCACTTCTGCCTCACAGCACTGGGGTCATCAGTTCGATTCCCAAACATGGCCTTATCTGTGTGGAGTTTGTATGTTCTCCCCGTGTTTGCGTGGGTTTCATCCGGATGCTCCGGTTTCCTCCCACACTCCAAAAATATACTAGTAGGTTAATTGGCTGATATTAAATTGACCCTAGTCTCTCACGGTCTGTGTGTGTGTATATTAGGGAATTTAGTCTGTAAGCTCCAATGGGGCAGGGACTGATGTGAATGAGTTCTCTGTACAGCGCTGCGAAATTAGTAGCACTATATAAATAGCTGATGATGCTGATCGAAATTAATGGTTTCAATTTGTAAGAATTACTTGCAGGACTTTAATAGTGATGTTAGAAGCACCCATGTGACTCCATCCTATGTGGGATGGGGAAAGCAAACAAAAATAAATAAATATGGCAAACCTACAGCCTAGAGTAAATCTTGAATCAACACAAGTGTAATAAATCCCTGAGTGACAGTTCGTTTTGCCCAATACATAAACTTAGAACTCCCTCTAGTGGTCAGTTTACATATTTAAGTAGCTTACTAATTTATCCAAGGTGATGTAGAGAATAGAGAAGCAATATACTGAAAAGGCACATGTGTCATGATTTTAGTTACAACCTCCAAATATATTATAGAATTTTAGTTTTTTTTTTGCTATGTAGACAACGTAAAACCTCAGGCTAAACATGGTTTGTGTTAAAATCGTAATAAGTCACATTTTGACAAACCTTTTAAGTTCTAAGCATAGTTTTTGAATTGAAGAATATTCATTCCCAGGCAGTACAAGGCTGATATACGCCTCAAGTATCCTCACAGCTAGAAAATGAAATTCAGCCTAATGGTTTTCCAGCAGTGCGTACTCAGCACAGTCTCATCATTCGCTTTCTGTACTGCTAACAAAAAAAAGTGCACTCAAATTCAGAAGATAAAAAGATTAAGCGACTTCTTTCAGTAATTAGGGTTGAGCAAGAATGCATTGTATTGAGTAAACAGGTCAGGCATTCATTTTCCTTTATTTTAAGGCCACCTCCTTTCACCTCTGCTTTATAATTGCAAAATAACACCGCTTATAAATGGAACAACAGCACTTTATGCCAGTTAATCATTCATTTACAATAACTGCATTATACGGTTGCTTTCATCCATCTAAGACCACAATGAGAAAAAAAATAGCATCTTAATAGGTCAACATTTTATGAAATAAAATGATTGGGGGCGCCCAATGGTGAAATTAATTAAAATATTCTATGACTGGTGAATAAAGGTGGAAGCAACCTCATACCAAATACTGAGACGCACGTCTCTGTGTATATAATTGGTCCTTAGGGATCCCGTAGTATTGTCGCACAGTTGAGATATTTATGTTGAAAATATACTTAATAGATAATTTTCAGCAATGGTCTTGTAATTTAGAGAGATTCATAGGCTTACTCAACAATAACTGGTACAGGCCATGACAATCCGATACCTTGGTCTCCCTCCCTCGCTCTCTCCCTCCCTCTCACTCCCTCGCATTCTCTTTCTCTCCTTCTCTCTCTCCCCCGCTCTCTCTCCCCTTACTCTGTGCCTCTCTCGCTCTCTCTCTTCCCCCTCTCTCTCACCCTCCCTCCCTCCCTCCTTCTCACCCTCTTTCTCTTCCTCTCTCTGCTCTCTCTCCCCCTCTCTCTACCATGCTCTCTTTCCTTGCTCTCCTCTCATCTCTCTCCTGCTCTCTCCCTCCCTCTCACCCTCTCTCCCCCCTCTCTCTCACCCTCTTTCTCCCTCTCTCCCTCCTTCTCACCCCATCTCACCCTCTTTCTCACCCTCTTTCTCTTCCCCTCCCCCCCCGCTCTCTCTGCCATGCTCTCCCTGCTTGCTCTCCTCTCTCTTTTGCTCTCCTCTCCCTCTTGCTCTCCTCTCTCTCTTGCTCTCTCCCTCCCTTTCACCCTATCTTCCCCCTCTCTCTCACCCTCTTTCTCCCTCTCTCCCTCTCTCCCTCCCTCCCTCCTTCTCACCCTCTTTCTCTTCCCCTCTCTCCCCCGCTCTCTCTCCTCTCTCTCCCCCTCTCTCTACCATGCTCTCCTCTCTCTCTTGCTCTCTCTTTCCCCTCTCCCTTCGCTCTCCTTAAAATATAAATGAATGAGCTTGCCTGGATACTGTAACAATGTCCCTGACAGGAAAAAAGATCAGATGTATAAGTGTCAACCTTGAGGTCCACTACGCGTTTCGTCCATAGAACGACTTCCTCAGGATGTACAGTCATCAGAGTGGTGGTCACATAAGATTATAGAAAAAGATCCTCCCTTTATAGTGTTTATGGAAGGCCATTATTAATGCATCACGTGATCCAGTATAAAAGGAAGTATATAAACAAAATCTACCTTTTTAGCAACAAATATATCATTGAAGGACATAGTAGACATACAATACAATATTTGCAATAATAATAAAATACATTTTTGAGGCAGTTAGCATTGAGAGACCGAAGTTTACTAGGTAAAATTACACTTAATTGAGTCTAGGGAAGGAATATACAGCACATGCTCCAAGAATTTATATAATGCACATACATGAACTAAAACTAAACACAAAAAGGGGTCCTGCGCGGTGAAACTACAAGCCCCAGCATACTTTGCCAGTAGGTAGCCAAATGATAGCTGGCAAGGCATGCTGGGACTACTAGCTTCACCACTCCTGTAGAGCCACAGGTTGGCCAGGTCTGCCTTATTACATCAGGCCTGTGGGGATGAGCTAGTTGGATGCTATAGTTGACATATCTGCAGCATGTGTAAATGTAGCCACCTCTTTTGATAAGAGCATAGGAAAAATCAGAATTCTCCTCGTTATTGTAGTCAGTGTCGCACTGGATCATGAAGGGCCCATCGGAGGATACAATGGTAGAAGCCCACCAGATGGGGTGTGGCCAGTCACTAGAGAGGTGTAACCAAACTACTAGAGGGGGTGTGGCAAGCCCACGAAGGACAGCTATCACCGTAGTGTAGTATATAAAGAATGCAGTGTGTATATTAAAAGTACAAAGTCTTGGCCTGCCCTTAAATTGGGCAGAACAGTCACCAAAAATCGGGATTGTCCCACTAGAATCAGAACATTTGACAGACTGTCCTGGTCTCTCCTACCTGTTCTTTTCACTTTCACCACCTGTGGCTGCTGGTTTCTTTAATTGCGGCTTGTCTTGATCCTGGAATGTTGGGGGCCCTATTTGGGGGAAAAATGGGCACATTTAGAAAATGCCAACCAACCCCGGCGTTAAATCAATAGCACCCACAATTAATAATTAGGCCTTCCCCCAGCCCCAACATTAGAATAATAGTATTCCCATTTAATAAATAGGGCCCTGATTCATTAAGGATCTTAAATTGAGATGTATCTTAATAAAGTCTCCTGGACAAAACCATGTTACAATGCAAGTGCAGCAAAATAGTGTTCGGTTTGGCACTCAAGTTAAATACTGTCTGTTTTTTCTTGTAGCACACAAATATCAACTTTAAATTTCAGTGTACAAATAAGCTAGCAAGTATTTGTGTGCTACATGAAAAAACAGACACTATTTAACTTATGGGCAAAACAGAAATCTAATTTGCACCCCTTGCATTGTAACAGGGTTTTGTCCAGGAGACTGAAATAAGAAGTTTCTCAAGTTAAGATCCTTAATGAATCAGGCCCTAGATCTATATCTCTCCAACCAAACCCAACATTAAAGTAATAGGTGTATTTATTAAATGGGAATACTATTTCCCCTCCCTTCAAGCAGCCCCAGCAATAAAATAATAGTACTTACATTTAATAAATATACCTATTTCCCACAACCATCGCTTGCCATTAAATAATTCATATTCACATTTAATAAATAGACCTCATTCTCCCCAAACTCAACCCCATATTCAATTAATATCCCCAAAACCACCCCATCTTAAATTAATAGTCCCCAAAATTAAATTAAATTGCCCCACCATCACCCCACAAATAAAAGAGCACCCTATAATTAGTTTCCACCTACCACACACACACACTACATGGCCACAAACCTCCTGTACCATCACACATACTACATTGCCACAAGCCCCATGTGCCAGATCACACACACATTACTGTGCCCCTTCATCACCACGCTGTGCCCCCTTATGATCACACTCCTCCCTCCATGCTGCTTTCCCCCTTTACATGCCCCCCCTTCATCACACTGTGCAATGCTGCTCTCCCCCCCTTCATCACTCTGTGCAATGCTGCTCTCCCCCCCTTCATCGCTCTGTGCCTTTCTGCTCCCCCCATCTTTATCACTATGTGCTATTCGGCCCCTCCCCTCGTTCATCACTCTGTCCCTTTCTTCTTTCCTACCCTTGCCTCCGTTACTTTACTTAACTTCCTATTGGCTTCTTTCATTTCTTTTCTTCTCTTCTGTCTTATGACAACTTTCTTGTGTGCTGGCTCCTCTCTGTGCCGTTCCTCAATGAATGTCGAGTGTGACGTGATGATGTCACCATTGAAGGGGGCAGAGTTATCAGGCGTCGGGCCTACCGGGGAATACCCCGTCTCCCCAGCGGCCCAGTCCGACCCTGATTGTAGTTATAGAATTCCTGCTACGCACACACTGTAGAGACAGCCATGACATTATAATCATGTTCAGTGAAAGTATTAGGATGGGGTTTGTAATATACCAAAGTTAACCAATATGGCACAAGGTGCCAGCCGTAGATTTTCATGCTCACCAAAAATTTCCTTGGAAAATGTGAAAATGTTGAGGCCTATGCAGCTTAATTCAGTAGTCCACTAGGAACCAGTCATATTACGAGGCACTTGAATTGTGACTCACATTCACGGCTACTGGTTCCTAGTGATTCAATAAACTGCATTCTCATTAATATTGGTTCAAATCACAAAAGCCTTTCTCCAGTGTGTCTAAGCGACAGATGCTCTCTCTATTATGTTTGGATTTTGATTCAAATGCCATTTTGGAGTCCGTAAGAAGGAAGCCGTAGTAAACAGTTGAGTTTGATTGGAATACCTTTTCTTCAATCTAATTTATAAATATTAAGTTATATAGAGCCAACATACACAGCGCTACACAGTTGGGAACAGACACAATAATAAAACAAGACTGCATACTAACAAACAGACAGAGAGGTAATAAGTTCAGCTCGCAAGCTAACAATCTAACCCTATTGATTTTATGTTTGAAGATATATGGTGTATAGGTGTCACTTCCCCTTATATTTAACGTGAAGGAATCACCTTACCGTTAACTTGTAAAGTTTGCATGTTTGCCGTGTTATTGGCTGGAAGTTAACAATAGTTATTTCATGTGAGAAATACGACTCCTGTAAAAGGTTTATTCACTGAAGTGTGACCATCATCGATTACCACAGGTCGTTTAGGGAATGTTATTAGCAAAGGAGAAATCGATAACTGCCATCACACCTCAGTGACCAAGTCCTTAAGATGTTAAGGTCCGGAGATTTTGGCATAACACATATCAAGAAACTGCATAAAAATCCTTGGACAAATTAATTCCATAATGTGGTTCTGAAATCTACAGGTTCATTCAGTGACTCACATGTAGTTTCCAACAATTTCTTAGTGACTGATAACACAGGTCAGAGCCTATTCATATAGCGCATAATGACAGAACAATCAGATGCCATCATTTGATTCTTTGGTAAAATGACTTAAGAATTACACAAAAAAGATGGCAGGACAATATTGGTTAACTTGGTATTTTGTTCGAGACAATAACTGTATTGTTTTTAAATACTTGTCTGGTGTTTTAATTTCTGTGGATACAGTCTCACACCCAATAGATATAAAAGTTGCATGAGGGAGGTGTTTGATATTTTTCCTGCAGATCTATAAAGAAAGTGGGCGCATGTTGTCCCATAATATGTACTAAATGATCAATTCCTTTGTTAGCCCAATGGATAGCAAACCTATTTCTGAATCCTTGTGGGAATAGTGAATGTCTGCAGATCATTATACAGAGGGAGGGGCATGTCACTAGTTTAAGTTGATTGTTGAGTTTATCCCCGAGAGTGTGAAGTAAATGGTAGGCGCTGAGTAGAGTGAGGCGGGACTGTGGAACCACGGTATCCAACTGAGGTCTTGATAGATGGTATTCAGCAAGGGGGTGTAATTGGTTTGATGTAGTTGAGCATAGTATTTAGTTGTAGACATTCATAGGCATTTAATCGCAAAGGGGCCACTGGAGTTTAAATTTGAATTTTAAACTTACCAAAGTTTGGTGGGGAATATGAAGTGCGAGGGCTTCCGATAATGAGTCATTTATCATGTACCTGTATCATGAGCTGTATTGATTGAGTTAATCTTGTAGGTTAGGGAGTGATATCAATGGGTTCACTAAAGTAAGGAGCACATCATAGGTAAAGAGGGAGATTTTATAATCCTTTGATATTTAGGCCATTCCTCATGACCACCGAGGAAGATTATGATATAAAGCTTGGATGTAGGAAGAAAATGTAAAAAACATAAAGGACCATGATTTATGGTCAACGCTTTTTCTGCATCTAATGCTAGACTGACCAAGAGGAATTTAAGTATTTTAAAATGGTGAATGAGGTTAATTGTTCTTCGGGTGTTATCAGAGTCTTTCCTTGTGGAGATAATGACCACCTGCTCTGAGTCAATTTAATTGACCAAAATTCTTGTGAGTGTATTTGCCAGCATTTTGGGTCAGTGTTCAGGAAGGAGATTGGTCTATAATTACAGCTATGATGCAGCTGACACTGTACTTCCTTGTACAGGGACTGTTGTATATTACCTGTCTTAAAGCTGCCAGGTCCTCCAAAAGGAATTTCGGGACCCAGAACAGCAATTTCAAGGGGCCCCTTACATAGACACCAAAGGGGGTGTGACCACAACAGGTTACTGGCTCCTCCCACTACACAGACAGGGCATGGCCCATGATAGGCCTGGGCCTCTCTCTTTCCATCTTGGTAAATGAAACAAATCTGCACAAAAACCAAAGCAACCATTCACATGTTTGTTTTCATTGCATTAGAGATATAAAAGCTAATATCTGATTGGTTGCTCTGCTTTTAGTACAGATTTGCACCTGAGTATGAAGGAAAACTGAATGTTGAATGTTAAGGTGAGGGCTGATGAAGCATTGCATATGAATGACAGGTGGGTCAATCAAAATAATTTCATGCCTTCAGCTAGAGATTTTTATGACATAATTTTGCTGACTCACATAATCAGAAATTATTTGTTTATCAATATAACATTCCTTTAAAACGTATTTCAGATCTAAACTAGCAGAGCACAGATTGCCATAATCACAAAATCCTTATAAAATCAGTGTGCAATACTTGTACCAGGTTAATATAGAAGTATATTCAGCATTCTATATGTGTGAGTATGCGGCAAGTGTGCTCTCCTTGTGAATGCCAGAAGAAAAATAGCCTGCACTAATACACTATATTAAACAAAGTAAAAGTAGTTCATTCATTGAATTTCGGATTTGGTGACTTATATTAAAGGTAGAGGATTTGCCACTATATATATTTTTTAATGTACGCATAGAAGGTAAGGTGTGTGTCCATTTCACAGCGGGGTGATGCTCTGTGTCTGCTTTTCATATTTATTTTCCAACAGCAATTACCTGGACTTATTATTCTTAATCATCCTCAATTTATTTATAGTTTATTTATTAGGCACTACAAATTCTATAGCTCTGTACAGCAAGGGTATATCAATATAAAGCAAATACATACAGTAATCACACAGAAATACAATAATAATACATAAAATAGATAATATCTAAGTGCAAAATAGTATAAAGCAAATACAACAATACACATAGCTAACATAGTAAATGGCACAAAATACCATGAGGGTACAATGTAACAAGAGCATAAAGACAGGGCCATCAGACGGAGGTTGTAGAGGACCCTGCCCGTGACCGCTTACATTCTATGGAGTTAAAAGCATTTTTTTTTCACATCAATTAACAAATTCAATCAGGATAGAAAATTAAGTGTGAACAGCAAAAAACAGTCAGGTTGATAGATATGCACAGATATTATGTAGCTTTTGTTTTTTTTTTCTGTTTGTACATTAGTTCAAAGCCTTTGGTAGCGTTCATTACCAGTAGCAGCCAGTGTACCTGGTGTCAACTGTGGGAAATCAAAGGCTTTCTCTTTTCTGAAGTTCTTTGAGTAAAGCAGCATTCACTTTGTCACTGCTTTCAATTGTAAATGTTCTAGGTGAGAGGGGAACCTGCTCAATTCTGGGGTTCAGTGAAGTGACAAAAAGGCTTCATTGCCCTCTGCCCGGAATGTCACGAAATTCTAAACTTTCTCTTTGAAACTATTTTGAAGTTATTTAATACGGTAAATAGTGGTAGGTAAATATGGTTAATATTCAATATAAAATCAGTCTCCAATTAGCCATTCCTTAATATTTATTTTATTATTATTTATTAACAGATATTTATATAGTGGCTACATAGTACGCAGCGCTTTACCGAGAATATTTAATCATTCATATCAGTCCTTGCCCCAGTGAAGCTTACAATCTATGTTCCCGCCTACAGGACACACACATGGGTTAGTCCAGTGAATTCAAAACTTTTTCAGTTCAAGGCACTCATAGGGTCTCCAAAATTTTTTCAAGCACCCCTAAGCCAAAATAATTACCAAGTAGTCCCCCGCCTTGCTTACCACTGGCCCTGGCCGAGGCACCCCTGTGGATCTCAAAGGCACCCTAGGGAGCCTAGGCGCACAGTTTGGGAACCAACCACTGGGTTAGTCAATTATGTTTCTAGAGTGTGGCAGGGAGATTGTAATAAGAATCGTGATGGTAATGATGCAAGTTGAGTTCTGTGGCCTAGAATGCAAATGGCAGGGGGTGTGTTTACATTGGATCAATGATCCTAACAAGTGGTCAGTGGCAGCACCTCTGACTAAGGTGAAACTGTACCACATGCACAACTGACTTCAAACACTAGATGTGAACTAGCCCTAATACATGACCTGCTTCTAAGCATTCTCCTCCAGCCCGGAACCCCTCCTCTCAACAGCCGGATATTTTCCGTTTCAGCCGTTTAAGAATCAGTACATCTGCTGCCACAATGCTCTGATCGGAATCTTGGTTCATTTTTCCTTGCCAAAATATTTTTTCAATGTCAAGAGAGCAATGCATTCAGCCAGTATTTAGCATCTGATGGTAATCCCAGGAGTGCCATAATATAGACTTCGCAGAGGCTTTACTCAAACTGAAATGAAGAGATGTGAAAAAAACAGAATAGTCTTTTTCAATTATTTTGAATTCTTTACTATTGATTGTAATCCTTTCAATGTTTCATGATAAAATAATACTCTAATTATGTATTTTGCTAATTTATATTCAGGTAATATTTCATATGCGGGGGTTGTTTTGCTTGTTCCGGAGTTTGTGCATATTGCTGTAATCATACACAAATGTGTAAATAATGTATTTGATTAGAAATGCAGGTGTTGATTTTGCTATTGATGTCCAAAGAATTCCTATAATCCACATCTAAACCTTTTCATAGACAGCAGCATCAGTTCTGCTCCTTAGAACATCCGACAATCACACAAAAAATGAACTGAATAGACTAGTAACCTGGTCCACAGCAGACCTTCAAACCCAGGAGAACTGTACTAGAAGTATTTTAAAAGGACGTATCTCCTGAGAGGAGAATAGGAACATGAAAACGCAATGGCTTCATGTCAATATGATCGTAGTATTATTATTATTATCGTTTATACAGTGCCAAATTATTCTATTCTGTGTACACAGGGAGATTACAAACAGTGCTGTATGTGTGTGCATATGTGTGTGTATATATATATATATATATATATATATATTATATTTTTATGTATAATACATATATACATTATATATGTATAATATGTATATATATTGAGATATGTTTCATTTACAAACTGGCATATGAGGTCAGAGGACCCTGCCCGTGAGAGTTTATAATCTTTAAGGGTAAGCAAAATGTGAGATATAAGGAATGGGGGCCAAATGGTGAAGGAGACTTTCATTTGTAAAGCTGACGCTCAAGGACTCCAAGGTAATAGTCCTCTCCAAAGAGCCTTGAGGGAGCATTTCAAAGATGTAAAGTTAGGAATGAGTCTGATGGGGTCAACTGATTTGAAACTAGCCAGTTCCTTAGCCGAGGAGCATTACAAAAAAAATCATAAAGTTATTAGTGAAAAAGAGGTTATAAGAGAAGGAAAGCAGAAGGTCATTGTCGGAACACAGGGGATGTGAGCGTGGCTGGAGAACAGATTAATGAATTAAAGAGAAGTGGATTGGTGGACGGGTTTGTAAGTAAGGGATTATACCCTGAATTTTATTGGGAAGTGAGGAAGCAGATATGGAACTACTTAATGTGTGAATGGGACTGGCAGTGTTGGTGAGGACAGACTGGGGAAGGGGTCTTTTGGAGTGATGGCTGGTTTACATAAAGGTATAAGAATCCATGTGGAATCTTGAGAGATAGTGGATTAGCTGTTTTTCAATCCTGTTTGAGGAAGGGATGTATTCTGGCAATGTTATGAAGGCAAAAGTGCTATTTAAATTCATGTAAAGAGCTAAAATCATGTAATGAAACACAATAAATATAAATTTATGTTATCATTAATTATGTAAATAATTAATATTTTCTGGAGTAGATCACATTCTACAGCTACTTTCTTGTGTCTCAGGATCAGCAAAAGCATTAATGTGATTGAGGCACCTACCTCATGTCCAAAATTTCTTAACTTAGATTTCAATACTCCGGACAACCCAAAAAGAAGCCTGAATTAACCACAGCCAGCAACTCCTTAGGAGCCCCAGGCAACCTGAGGGTGTTGATTTTTGGAGACTTTATTTTTTCTAAGACAGATGACAATAAGTTGTATGGAGTAGAGCACAATGTTAGAATGAGATCTAAAGTTACTCTGTTCTTTCCATTTTTGTCTGAAACTGGTAACTCTTTGTATATTTGTATAATATTAGTTAACATATTATTGATATTTATGATATGGCAACACTTAAAATTTGCTGATGGGGACACCATTAAAAGTACATACTTGTGGTACTGCAAGTTTCAGCATGCCCATGAGCACTTGTAGTTTCACAAGTCTGTACTTTAAATGGTCATCTGGAAATTTAAAGTGTTGCTATATCATAAAAATATACATATTGCCCCACTCATGATGAAATACTAAGCCACTGTAATAAAAAAATAAAAACAAAACAAAACTTACATTTAATCTATAATTACACTTGGGCCACTCATTTATTCTTAAAATAAATTGTCCCCCCAAAGAAAATTCATAATAATTTTTGCCCCTCTACAACAAAAAAGATGGTTTATTGAAACTTCCATTGTGCCTCCTGTTATATTAACATTGTCCTGCAGTCTAACATTGATGTGTTTGCCAATCTCGTCTATAGAAATCTGCGTGTTGTATTTGACGATTTTGAATCCAAACTTGGGTGAGTTTGCAAAATCTCAGCTTCATAAATTTGGCGATTTGTATATCTAGAGTGGCAAAAAACTAGGACCGCAATTTGTAGCGATTTTGAAAATGGCGATTTTGAAAGAGACACTTCTCTGGTGATTTTACATCAAGTCGCTGGTTATTAAATCTGCGATTTTAAACTCACCTGAGAAAGTCGCTGGGAATTCCAAATCGCAACTTGATACATTTACCCCCAAATGTCATTAGCTGTTCTTGAGGATCTGAGGGAAACTGTTGTGGTTTATTCTTATCTCGTGAATTTAGGTCCTAGGTAAATGATAATGAAGATATTAAGCGTTTTCTTTAATTTACAGCAAAAAATACAGACTATCAATTTTTCAACAGAATATCATTTTGTAGATACATTTCACATAACATATTAAGGACCAATCATATTACAACAAGTATTAATTAATTTATTTATCCAATTAACATGCTTACAAAATGACACAGTATCTTGTTATTCCTTGACTGGCATCCACTTCCTTTATCTAGTCTTTTAATCATTTTAGCAATTAACTTCTGTCTCATTATCTTACTGGAAAGCAACAAGCAATAGCAATATGAAGGCATTTTAACTATATTAAAAGCAACATCTAAATCTCTAAATATTCTACGCCTGGCATAGTTTCCCATTACTGCAAACAAAGCCCCTGAAAAATATCATAGTTTCTACAAAAGCTGTGTTCATGGTCCATCAGGGCTATTCCATGAGATGAAGGGAGAACCTCGCCTCTCGCAGCACAATTCTTGGGGAAGCAGATACATGTTCACCTCGCATTCTGGCCCCTGCAAGCCTGCAACTTACTCCCGGCAGCTTCTACATGCAATGACCGCAGAAGAAAGTGCATGGAGATAAACACCATCTGTAGCCATCGTATGAGGACTGCAATAACTGACAGTGGGAGTAGAAGTGAGACAGGGAGAAAGGATACTTTCTATTCCTCAATTTTACCTCCATAGGAACCTCTGTCCTTGAGTGTACAAGGACACAAGGCTCCTGCATATGGTAGCCCTCTACAAGGTACTGACTGGCAGATGCTAAGCTACAGCTGCATGCCTAAGGCTAGGTACACAGTGGAGAATTTTCCGAACCAATGTACTATCTATTGCGATAGTACCTATGACTAAAGGTGATTCATGTATACACACCAACACAATTTATCTTCAGATCTGTGCTCTTCATCTGGTCCTATAGTCGTTTAGAGAATGACAGCACAATATGCATTCATTCATTCTTGTCACACTGATTAACCGCCTTGTTATACCTATCCACATGTCATTACATATTTTGTTAGCTTCTGTGACTCTGAAATGAAATATTCAGGCTCAGAACAAACAAATAAATTATTCCATCTACAGCACTCTCTACATTTAGTCACCGGGACATGTTCATTGCCGGCATCGGCTGAAAAGACCATCATCATCATCATTTATTTATATAGCGCCACTAATTCCGCAGCGCTTTACAGAGAACTCACTCACATCAGTCCCCGCCCCACTGGGGCTTACAGTCTAAATTCCCTAATATACACACAGACAGACACAGATACCCCGACTAGGGTCAATTTTTTTGTTAGCAGCCAGTTAACCTACCAGTATGTCATTGGAGAGTGGGAGGAAACCGGAGCACCCAGAGGAAACCCACGCAAACACGCGGAGAACATACAAAATCCTCACAGATAAGGCCATGGTCGGGAATTTAATTCATGACCTTAGTGCTGGGAGGCAGACGTGCTAACCACTGAGCCACCGTGCTGCCCCATGACTCTGTAAACCCTATGGAAATCGTGTTTGTGAGTGCATACACACTGCATGATCGGAAGGTGACTGGAATGAGATTATCAAACATGCCGACCAACCAAATGTAACGACAATCTGCACTTTCAGATGTGGTCGAACAGTCGTTTATTGGGTGATTAACCCGATGATTGGCTGCAGAACCTCCAATATGTACCCATATGGTGGCACATAGGGTGCTGGAATGTCCCTGGCTCCAACTCAATAAACACAATTCCCATTAATCTTAATGACATTATTTTGCATGCCAAACAGCTTTTTCTGCCTAAATCCTATGAGCCACTTTTCCCTCATCTCTGCCGGATGGAGCACAAGGGAAAAAAGTAATCTGCATTTAGGTATAGGAAAACAAGCAATTTTCAGCACTTATAATACTCAATGTTCAGTGCAAATGACAGTAAAGAATAGGGATTGGGCGTTCATTGTTATGCTACCGATATGTAATATCCCACTTCTACCTAAAAGCACTTTTAGTCTTGTAAAATGGAATGGAATTTATTGGAGAAAGTACAAGATCTTTTGTTGTTGTTCTCGTTAAGCTTAGGGATTTTTGTTGCTTTACTTTCCACAAGTTTTGCAGTGAGATAACTTTGATAAACTGCCCTCTTTGACTCTTTTGCAGTCCCTGGGGTGTATTTCCGAGTTTGCCAACAGACTGCATAAGATGCAGATTACACGCCAAACACCAGCTCACTTTAAAGATTGTATTTGGACACATTGCAGGAACGCAGATTAAATCAAGCTGTTTCTGTTTTGCTGAGTAGTGCTATTGCTGCCACAAATTCCTTAGAAGCAAAAATATATTGAATTACCAATAATGTGAAATCAACTGTCTGTACACAATCAGCTGAACTATTTTTAACATTTACTTAGCACATTTATGTTTAATAGCTTTTAAAAATGTTGACCTACACACACAATAAACTGTCAAATGTTTTGTTTTTTTTTTGTTTTTTTTAACAGCAGACAGTATCACCGGTAGAAATGGTTGTAGGCTGAGTATTTTATTACACTTTGTTGCCAGGGTGCAGAATATAAGATTGTTCTGAGAGCCAGGGACTTTTGCTAGGTTTAATGTGACAACCATATTTAAAAAGACTGGTAAGAAATTCTATAAGTTCTATTTCCCAGGAGTTGCAAACTGCTGGTGGATATGAAAATATGTGCAAATACAAGATTTGAAGTCAATTTTCGGAGCAGAATAAAATTGCTTTTAGTAAAACCAAGGGCTTTAAAATTGTCATGAAGCAGCTGTGATCTTGTTAAAATCTTGTACACGGAGGTCAAACGCATTACACTTGCAGGCAAACAAAATGCATTTGCCTCAATTTCTGCAATACAAAAATATGTATTCTGATGTCTAATCAGTGGAACAGAATAAAATACACTGGAAACAAGAGTGGGAACCACATCTTTCGTATCTGTGTGTTTTCAATATTTGTTTTAAAAAACACTACACACATTTTTATTAAAGCGGTTTCAACCTTTGGGTAATGTTAATATACAGTAATATCTTAATTGTGTCTTCATGCAACTGTCATAAATACATTGTGTTTTCCTCCTGTTTACTTTTTGTAGCTTTTTTAGTTTTTTATTTGTTATTTTTATTTAATTTTTTAATATTTTATTGAAGTCAAGTTGCGATTTTTTTTTTTTTTCTATCCTGGGAATTTATACAAAGCTTATCGTTGTTTCTCCATTGTGTTAAATGCAGAGAAAACGTCAGAAAGTTGTCATACCAAAACACTGTGCCGTGCCGTCTTTGCCCCTTAAAACACTGTGCCATGCCGCCTTTGCACCTCAAAACACTGTCCTGTGCTGCCTTTGCCCCTCAAAACACTGTGCCATGCTGCCTTTGCCCCTCAAAACACTGGGCCGTGCGTCTTTGCCCCTCAAAACACTGTGCCGTGCCATCTTTTCCCCTCAAAACACTGTCCTGTGCTGTCTTTGCACCTCAAAACACAGTGCCGTGCCGCCTTTGCCCCTCAAAACACTGTGCCATGCTTCCTTTGCCCCTCAAAACACTGTGCCATGCTGCCTTTGCCCCTCAAACCACTGTGCCATGCTGCCCCTCAAAACCCTGTGCCATGCTGCCTTTGCTCTCCCTTCACACACTGCCATGTTACCTTTGCTTCCTCTTCACACTCTGCCATGCTACCTTTGCTTCCTCTTCACACTCTGCCACGCTGCCTTTGCTCCCCCTTCACACTCTGCCATGCTGCCTTTGCTCCCCCTTCACACTCTGCCATGCTGCCTTTGCTTCCATTCCTTCACTTACTTTTTCGATCGGCTTCTTTCTTCTCTTTTCTTCTGTTCTTGTCTTCTGTCTTCTTGCCACCGACTCTCCTCTGCACCGCTCCTCACTGAATGACGTGACATCACGCCCAACTTTCAGTGCGGATGGAGCAGGGAGTAGGAGTGCCGACGCCGCGGAAGTTTTTTTTTTTTTAAAGGTGCCTGCTCCACCACCAATGAAATGGGTGAACTCAGCCTGTAATCATCTGTTATTTATATATATATATATATATATATATATATATATATATATATATATATATATATATAATCTTGCAATCTGTTGGGACTTTGTTCTTATACTCAAATGGAAATCTTCAGAATATACTGTTCCGTGCCACCTTTGCTGCCCCTCAAACCACTGTGCCATGTTTTCAATATATGTTTTGCCCATTTTTCATTATATAGTAAAATAAATTCAAACCAATTTACGTTATATGCTACCTAATAAAAGCCCTTACCACCTCCATAACAATATCAAGTCCATTTTGGTAGACTAAGAAATAAAAGTTATTTCCAGTCAATACTTCACATTGCAAAATTGTGAAAATTGTCCTGGTCATTTTCGAAGTCAAATAATTGAATATAGTCATTTCAATTAATGACTAACAACTTGATTGTCCGAAATTATGCGTATAGCACGCTACGGCGTGGAGGAACGTAATCAACCTCAACACGTGGCAGACACTTTCACACACATTTACACGGACACATACACATGCAAATAACTCATATTAAAAGTAGTTGAAACACATAGTTATTTGTACTGAAATGTAGCAGAGTTTATGGTGAAATATTATAAAGTTATATACACGTTAGTGAGATCTAAGGTTCAGGTCACAGGGAACATGTCATGTTTGGTATCATTCTAATCCCCTATTTCTCCGCAGACGTCCGGTTCAATCGCCGAAAAGATCGCACCTTGCTTATGCTAGATATAGATTATAGGGAAAAAATTATTAGGATGATATTGTCTGTGTAATGCTAATAGACCAGTTTGAACTAGTTATTGGCGGGAAAATTAAGTATGCATCTTCTGGAGAGCTGAGCCCACCCCTGGATGGCATCGTTTGAACTGGCCAATGACCTGCATTACATTGGACCTTCCTGAAGCCAGGGCCATCTTTTCCATTGGGCACGATGGGCAGCTGCCCGGGGGCCCCACGGGCAAGGGGGCCCCATAGGCAGGGCTCTTATTGAGAATAAATAATCCTGCAAAAGAAAAAAACCTGCAAAAAAAAACCTTCAAGGGTCACTGAGCAAGTGCATCTATCTATCTCTATCTCTATATATCTATATCTGTATCTGTATCTGTATACATCTATATATCTATATCTATATCTATATCTATATCTAGGGGCCCCGGGGGAAACTGCTTTGCCCGGGGGCCCATAATGTTGTTAAGATGGCCCTGCCTGAAGCCAGAACCTATGGAAACATGCCAAATCATCTGTATTGTTTCACTGTATTCACTGATTGTATATAAGCAGGAGCTTTGGGACTAGTGTTCAGTCACTTTGACCACAGTCTTCCGGATTGAATGCTGCATACTGGATCCAGGGCGCCTGCTAAGTAACGGCTCTACTTATTTTTTTTGGATTGTTACTCTACTGCTACTTTTTGCTATTAAATTACCTTGTGCTTTGGAACCACATCGCTGGAAGTGGACAATCGTTATTGGATAGCTATTAGACGCACATAACATCATGAAGAGGTAAAATCTGTCCTGAATGCTATCTGTGGTTTGTTTTGCTGAAAGTAGACTTAGTTGAATATCTACTTAGAAGGGAAATTTGTTTCTGAGATAAGCACTTTATTTTTTCTTGCAACAAAGCTGCAGGGAATTTAAGGTAGGACTGACTACTATTTTACTTTCATTCTTCGTATTTTAAATGTTCAAATGTATGTTTTTAGTTTCTCTGTAAAGATGAACTATAAACAAAACTTTTCCCTGACTTTTTAGAGCATTCAAAGTGTGTTCTCAAAGCACCCCAGCAACATAGTGTACAATGTATGTAATGAGCACTCCCATACAGGAGAGTAACACTAGTGGGTGCAGGGAGTGCCGTTCCACCCCCTGAGGTGCAAGAAGAGACCCCCCTGCTCAATTGACCTGGGAGCATACTTGCCTACTCTCCCAGAATTTTCAAGAAGCTCCTAAATTTCGGGGAGTTCTTCCGGAAGAGTGGGCATCCTCCCGAAACCATAAGGGGCGGAGCTTAAGGTCATGATCACGCCATTAAGCCCTGACCCTGCAATGCAATGCCGCGAATTCCGTCATTTCACAGGGGGTGGAGCTTAAATGATGTGTTTTCGCTGAGCCCCACCCCCACATGCCCACCTTCAGCCCGCATCCCCCGGATGCCAGCTTCAAAAGGTTGGCATGTATGTCTGGGAGGCAAGAACGGTATTAAAAGGCTGCTATCCAAATTTTGGTATGGGGCCCAACAATGCACTGCCCCCCTTCCCATCGAATCATATTATATTGCACTAAGTGAATGTTTCAGACAACAATATACGAAGGGAATGCTTGTTAGAAAATGTGTGTGCACAATGCCATTCACTTACATTATTTTTTTAGGACAATCAGCTTAAACGAGCAGGTTTAAAAACCTCCCCGTTTGTACGAGACAGAATATGACTTGTTCAAAAATTACTTTTAAATGGTTAAAATTAATTTTTACAAACCACTGATTCATTTACAGCAACTCAGAATGTGCTTCAAGAATCTGACACTTATTGTATCTGTAGAAAATAATACATTTTTAATTTTACAGGCATTTACATTCCTGCCAGCTATTGGGATCATCGACGGACATGTTTCATACAATTATTTCCCATTATCCCCTTTATGTACATTTTAAAATGTGATTAGGTATGAAATATATGCTCTCATGCAAGTATTAATAAGCAACCCAAAGTATTTAATTATTTCTATTCACTAGATGGAGCCTATAATACAGGAAGTATAATGGGCTTCTCTTCTCTCCTAACATCTAGACTCACTTAGGAAGACTTCCAGTAAATATTCTGTGTTAAATATAAATGACTGTGCTGGTGCAGTAACTGCAGTTAACTATTTACACACATAGTGAGGAAATCCTAAAGATGTTAATTTAATCCAATATTTTTTGTTTCTTTTTGCATTTATGTAATGTAAATATTTTTGTTGTATTTCTGTGATGGTGATGATATGTTTGCAGAGAGCAACATTCAGTTCCCTTTTAATTTTTTATTTTATTTTCCCCATGCCCATGTTTTCTCCCAGAGCGCTCCTGTCAATTTTACCATGGAGCATTGTGTGTGGTAACATGTTGACCTGTAGGTGGATTTCTGTAGTAGTGGAACACTGGAGCTGGGGGTCCATATGGTGGTTGTTGAGGGGGTGGAGGAGTTGGATTGAGGAATGAGCAGAAATTGCTGTGGAAAAGCATAAAACAGTCAGTTCAGTAAAATTAAACTAAGAAGAGGTGCAATCGAACATAATGGCTATAGACATGGAAGGAAGGAAAGTTCAATGTGACTGATGTATATAATAGTGTAGGGAGAAAAGGTGTGGTCTTTTATTTCTATTATACTCCTATTGCGCTAGGGGATATCTACTCCATGCTGGGCATAGAAGCATGGCTCCAAAGGAACCAAATATATAAAAAAAAAAATAATGAAATAAATGGAATACATGTTTAATAAATAAGAACTAGAATGAATAAATTAATATATTTTAATTTATATATTTATATATATTATATATATGTTGCCCCCTACTTCATCAGAAGTGGCTGAGAAAAGTGCAGGGTGCCGCCAACCATGGCAATCTGGCCATGTCCCGCACTATTATGACATAATTGCGTAATTTGGTGGGGGAGGAGTGTTGCAGAGTTTTCAGGTATGAAACGTATATATAATCAAATTGTGAGGATAGGAGGATCACTGTGTGGCTATGATTTTAGTGGCTTAGTGTGGAGTAGGAAGTTTGAGCACGCACCTAGCCTGGTGTGCGCACATGTCTCCTAGGTAAGCTATTAATAAAAAACAAATGAATGATTGACCTAATATGTAGCACCTGCTCCGCAGACAGTAAGATCATATCGGAATGCAAATGACAATAGCAATTTCAATGCAACAGAAGAGGAATGACAACAATGTTGTAAAGACGCTTTAAATGCAATGTGATTAAAACACCTTAAATTACTTTTAAGCATAGTAATATTCTCGGCTCAGCAGAAGAATCAAGAAATTGGATACCGGAGGAAACGGAGAAGTTGAAACAAATGGCAAATGTACATTCTAGACCATAATTGGGTTTAAATTCGAAGAAGATGAGGTAACAATAAACTGTATTTTACAACCTTAATGATAATACTGTGAATGGTGTCAACTCTGACGAATGTCAATACAATTAAGGATAACTTGCAAGATAAAGAAGACCATAATAATTGGAGTTATAGTGCCAATATCTGTGTTATTATCAAAAAGGACAATGTGGCATGTAACATGCCCAATTCTAGGGCAACTGGAGATTCATCTCACACCAAAATATACTGGGCCTGATTCATCTTAGGACACAAGTTTATGTGCCCTATCTTGCGTGAAATAACTCTCTGCATGCTCAGAAATGGACCTTATGCAAATGAACGCCATTGCATGCTGTCCATGTCTGAACAACTAACACGACTGCCGATGACTTGAAGGGCAGAACGGGGAAGAGACGGGAGGGTGAACGTAGGCCATGTACAGTGAGGGTGTGCCAAGGGTATGCAGACGCACGTGTGGCTGATTCAAGTCTGGGTTTCTTGTAAATACATGTTTTATTAATGATTATAGAATTAGGAGTTGTTAATTTATTTTATAAATTTTTCTTTTGCATGTGTTCTGATGTGGCTTTATATTGTATATATGTATGTGCATGTCTGTTTACATACAGCAAGTAATGTTTAGGCAGAGCGTATTTATACACGGATTAAACTGGAAATGTATCTTGAGATCCGGTTGTATTTGAATATGGTCGAAACTACGCTCAAGTTCCCGTGCACGTTCTTTTAAATACAGGTTGCCTCAGAAGAAGAATCCAGCCCACTATCTCTTGGAAAGGTGGAAATAAATGTAATGGAAAGAGATGGAGTGGTCCTATGGATAACGAGCACTATTCAGTTTAATGGATATGGGGAGGAGTAGTCTCAGCAGTTTAGGGCAATGCAAGATTATAACTCTGCCTTAAACAGACTTTTTCACATATTCAAATGGCTCTGAGTGTGGTGGAGTGCAGTTTTAGGAATATTACTTACACACACAGCAGATACTGAGGGTTCTCTGAACACAAACTAAAGGCTTGGAATGAACTCCAGTAATTCTCCTCACCATAAGGCATTATAAATGGAGTAGCAACAAGGGCAGCAGCAGGAACCTGGAAAAATGGCAAAGAGTCAGGATAAACAACAGGCAGCTGGAAAGCTTATGTAATCTCCTTGGTTTTCTGTGCTGGATCTGGACTTCCTCTGTTTCTCTGGGCTGGTATTGCTTCTATGGCAACTTGTAGACTCTGGCTGTGAGAAACTTTATCCTGGGACTGACAATTCCCTTTGATAGCCTGTCAGCTAGCTCTAACAATCTTGCAACTCTTCCTCATTTTTTGGCAGCTTTTGTGACTAAACTGGCAGCCTTATTTGCAAGATATGTACTCTGTCCGTATTGCAGCTTGCTCTATGAGACTTGTCAGTCTGTCTAGGGAATCTAAAACCCTTGTCTCTGCTACAGTCTCTAAATGATGTGTATCTACTCTGCTATTCTGCCTGTTTATAGTTCTCTTATCACACAATACTTGCACTCACTGTGCAGGTCAGCAGCTGTACAGACACTGGTGTTTGCCTCAACCAGGTTGACAATGTTCGCGCCTACCTCCTCCTTTGTTACTCTCCTGCATTTTATGTTCTCTTATGTTCTAGTGTCAAAATCCCTGATTATGGTGAGCCCTGACATCACATCTGGTGTCCAGGCAGCTCAGCCATGCTAGCAGATAGAGTTTGCAGCATCCAAAGCTGCATTGGATGGTCCCTACCGCTTCAATGAACCCCCTGGGAAGCTTTTCCACATTAGTGAACACTGCGTCAGGGGTTTATACATATGATAGGAAAATACATTTAATACCATACAACACAATAAACAAAAAGCCATATAGGAGTTCAAACAATCCTTATAATATTTCATAGACTATGAAGCACTAAGACTCTATAGATTGTAGAAAACAATAAACATCTGAATATCAATTCATAACCAATATAATTTATGAATCTGTACATATAACTACATTTAATTAAAAAAGAAAAACATAGATTAAATATTATTATTTTAGTTAAAATCTAGCTCACATAATTACCCTGATATGAGATCTATCCTTCTCCCAGCACGTACTTCATGTTCACATTCTTATTTCCTAAAACACAGATATAGTTTGTCTTCACTTTGACACCAGTGACCTTGTAAGTCAGAGCCTAAGTCCTTGTTGATATTTTTCCTGACCGTTTTTATAAATCATAGTGACACATTTATGTAATGTATCAAAAAAGTGAAAATAGGGGGCTATATAAGTGAAAAAATGATCCAGGGACTGAAAACATAGGGTCTCTAAACCCAATGCAGACCCCCAAATCATTGGTATGGCAAATGCTATGTGATATGTAGCACTGTCAGACAACGCCAACAAAATCAAATACTAATGCCATTTCTATTTGTGTCTCTGCAGGGAAAAAGAATTCCTTCCAAAATCAGATTTTTCTCTGAATCAGCATCCGACCCATTATAAGTAATTTTCTAAAGATAAATAATTTAGCATTGCAGCAGATTTTTGTATATGATATCCCATGGTTCATGTATTGAGACTGCTGACGTAAAGCCTTCAGTTGTATGACAAATACACTGACTGGTGCATTCAACAAGAGCGGATGTATAATAGAACATCACCATTTTGATTTATTTTCTTTGATGTTTATCAGTTTTGCAAGGATCGCTCTTAGTTCTTTTGATTTTTGTTATTTTATTTTTTGTCCTAAAAATATATAACCGAAATAAAACACTGTTCTGGGAATCATATCTTTTCCCCTTTGTGCAGGAAGTAAAATATCAATATACATTAAACATGTACATAAAAACGCTGGTAATATATATAATGGGATTAAATACATTCAATACTTCTAAATATCAAGCAGATTTACTCTTTAGTTTTCTTCTCTAAATTATATACATACAATGTATTAGGATAAAACAGCATACCACTCTCCATTTATCTACAGATTGGTAAATACATTTTTATCATATAAAAATAACAAACAAAATTAAACATGGTTTATGAGTTGCGCAGTGTCTAATTAAACTTTATTTAAATCGGCAATGGCCATGGTTAGCGCGGTCACTCTGAATATGTCCCTGAATACAGCACATGGTGTATGTTGTTGGCTAATTTGGTCATTAATTGATCAGAATGCAATTTGCAAATGACCAGATCTGCAAAATTTGGCTATGTTGTTTGTGGCCAAATTCGCAATAAATCCGATTGTTCTGCTCTCAGTCCAAATGACCGTTCCTGTATGTGTGTAATGGAATAACTATCATGGTCACAGAGGTCATGGCAGCACAACTGTCAAGCGCCGTCCCGCTGCTTCCCCGGGACAGCCGCCTGTCTGTCAGTCGCCGCCCCCGCCGTACTTCCACTCGGCGGAGACGGACGCCTGTCACCGCTGCTCTGCCCGGACGGTTGCCGGGCAACAGGATAGCCGCACCTCCCAGCCCTGTCGGGTGCATGCGCAGTGGCCCGTCCCGTTGCTAGGCAACGGGACGCTTTCTTCGGCACTTCCTGTGCCTGTTTCACGGAACCTATCATCTGCCTCCTGCATCTATTTAAACCTGGCTCTGGCGCCATTAGGGTGCCAGAGTAACAGGTTCCTGCCTCTAGCTCCCACTGTGTTTGTGCTCCGTGTTTTGACCCGGCTTCCTCAACCATTCTCCAGTCTCTGCCTTCCTGTTGTGACCCGGCTTGCTGACCATTCTTTATTCTGTGTGACCCACCGTGTTCCTGCGATCTTGGCTTGTTTGACATTTCTTCTGGATTCTCCCTCTGTACCTCGCATACCGATTGGCTTGACCCGGACCGTCTGACTCCTCTTCACTACACCGGTAACTGACTAATAGGACCACGACCTGCGTACCCTGTGCAGCAAAGTCCATACCTCCTTGCGGGGGTTCCTGGTAAAAACCAGGGGTACGTTAGACTCCGCACCTATCTGCTCAGTAGCGCCAATACCGGTTAGTGTTCCTCTCTATTCGGGCCTGACACTGTCCTCACGCCCGGCGCGTCTGGTTGCCTGAACTTCCGCATGCGCGTCCCGTTGCTAAGCAATGGGACGCTACCCTGAAACCCGGCAGCGGCCAATGACAGCGCCGCCACCTCCTTCCTGTCCATTGGCTGCCCAAGATTTATAAGGCAGTGTCAGCCATTTACCAGTGCCAGAGTATCATGTCTTTTCTTCTGCTCCAGCGTTCCAGTGACCATTAGGCTTGTTTCTGACTCCCTAGCGTTTCCTGTGCCCTTTACTACCCAGATTGTCTCAACCACTCTTTTGGATGTCCCTAGTACCTTATTGCCTCACTGTTACCGACCCGGCTTGCCTGACCTCTCTTCTGGATATTCCCCGTGTATCTTGTTTGCCAGCATCGTTACCGAACTGGCTCATCTGACCATTCCTCCCTTGCCTCATTATATGACTCGGGGAAGGACTGCGACCTGTGTGTCCCTGCAGCGGAGCCCATACCTCCTTGCGGGGGTCCCTGGTGAAAGCAAGGTGCGGAATCTAACGTGCCCCTGGTTTTCGATTTGTGCCAACGTTAGCAGGTACGCAACGTTCAGTTGTGACAACAACAATGATTTGTCAAGTGTTGTACCTGTTGGTGATTGCTTTAAAGTCCAGTGTAAGGCCTCAGAACCTACTGATTGGTTTTGATACCTTCATCACCATCATCATCACCATTTATTTATATAGCGCCACTGATTCAGCAGTGCTGACTTAGAATTTCTAGTGATATGAACTGTGTCCCAGGCACAGCACAGAGGCCAGTGATATGAGAGTGATCAAGTGATCTCTGCCTAATGCTGTTGCTCCCTGGTTTCAAGGTACGAGAGGCAGAGAGGGAATAACTGTAGAGTGAGTGGGGAGGCAGATATGACTTGAAGATGCAGGAGAGAAGCTGCAGGGACACAGGTGAAGATGAGCTGTTACAGACACCACATCATTCACCAGTGGTCCTGCTGTTACCATTGCTTGTGTGGCTGTTGTTAGTAATTACGTCTCAAAGTCAAAATGGTAATAGTTTCTTGTTGTGAATCTGAAACATAATTACACTGGCAGTTTAAAGTGGTGTTATGATGTAGGAAGAGGTAAATGTTTCAACTGCCCTTCCCTTTCCCTTCCCATCTCTCCAGGGGCAGGTGGGTGGAAGTGCAAGAATTGCGCCAGTTTACATATGCGCGTATGCTTGCTCTCACTTTCTGGGCATGCGCAGGGTGATTTCACACAAGATCTGGTAATCAAACTAGCATATATTTCACTCCGCATCAGCCACTAGGTATGCGTTTGTTTTTGCCCTAGAATAGTGTACAAATGACACACGCTGACAAACCGGTTCAAATACTAATGCAGTGTTAGAAATTATATTGTGACAGCTTTACTTCGACAGCCCATTTATTACTTCTGGATTCTAAGCAGTTTCCAGAAAACAGATAACCTTATATTTCTATTGCCTCCCCCCTTAACAGACTAGGAAAAGAGACATTGTACAGCATACTATCAGCTGGTTGACACACTCAGTGTATATTTACATTTAGCTCAAATAAAAAGAGAATCCGTGATCATTAAACACATATTTACTGACTATTTTGCTGATTGCTTTGTTCTTATATTCTAGAGCTTCTATTTTATCACAAATTTATTATTCAATCATTCCTCTGGTTTCTGCTCTCACAATGGGGGAGATTCAATTCAGTGCGTTGTGTCTCCGATCAGTCCATGAAGACACATTGAGACGACATTGAGGACAGAATCTCCTCTCATTTTTCCTCGAACTCCATAGAGGTGTGAGGAAAAAAGTAGTGGAAATCCCTCGCTCTTATGACCGGCAATGTGTGCCGCTGGACATTGCGGTGATGCCCGGCACATTGCTGCCAATTGACTACCAGGTATAAGATTCCCCAGCTATGCTAATACCCAGTTGTAGTTCCTCTGCTGTGTCCCAACTGGTGGTTAGTAAAGATGCTCTACAATTTCAAACCGGTTTTAAATTCAGTCAAAATTTCATTAGTCCGACAACCCTGAATATATCCGAGGTACAATCGATTATGAACCTTGATTTGAAGTTGCAGTTCGGAGCTTGCTGCTCACGTTCCCTCTCCATTCTAGTTTGAGGTTCACGTTTTTATTAAAATTTTGTTGGTTTTTAATTTTTTTTAAACGCAATCAATATAATATTATCACTTAATGTAAAAGTAATTTAATATTTATAAATCAAACTGTGAGCGCTGTTTGACGTTCGGGGATCTCTGTTCACATTTGAGGTTCACCGTTCACAATTAAAAACTGCCAAAATTCTTCAAATTTACCTCGAAATGGCTCGCAAGACTGCGAATTGACTCAGTCACTGTCAAACAGGCTCAAATATGATTGAAACGGCTTCAACTTTTTCAAACCTGTTCAGCTTTATTATTTTTTTTTTAACTGATTCTAAAATCAAACCGCGAGAGGTTCAAGTAAATCTTATGGTTAGTGAGTATTAAGATATACTAGTTAGAGGATTAACCAGTTGCTCTTTTGGTTAATACACTTCCTTATACTTTTAAGGAATTGCTTAATAATACCAAGTTTAACAGCATAGTACAAAACCAGGTGTCTCTCTCGAAACTGTTGCTTTTTATATTGTGTAAGCGTTAGCTGTGCACAGCAAGACAGATGCAATTAAAGGATAGACAGGTAAACATCATTTAGCCCTACTTTAGTACTTCAACTTTGTTTCTTTTCATTAACCTAAGATTACGGCTGAGATAAGAAAACAGCGCTATATACTGTATGAGCATAATTACCAACCTTGTACTGTTTACTTCCGGAAGTATCCCAGAGGGGAGGTGAAGTGTGAGGACAGAGGGAGGAAAAGTGTGGCCAACTGCATCATTTTGGCCCTGCGACACAGTGAAAGGAGGGCATCATTTACCACTTGGGACTGGGCCAAAATGATCGCGTCATGGAGGCTCCGATCCTGCCCACTTCACTAGGAAGTGGGCAGGATGCGGGAGAATGGCCTGCTCTCCTGAGAGTTCGGGAGACCTACCCGGAATACGGGAGTCCCTTGGACATTCCGGGAGAGTGGGCAAGAATGCATATGAGTTTTATCCTGTTTGCTGAATCTTCTCCCAAGCACAGTACAGAGGCCAGCACTAAACCATTTCCGATTGGCATATTAGGTTGATAATATCTACATGCAATTCATACAGGCATGCTGCCAACATTCCCACTTTGGAAAATTGGGATAAATTAGGCCACGCCCCCATTCCACCCATGCCCATTTGATGTGAAATCATACTCCTTTCTGGTAGACCACGCCCCTGTGAATGTCAAAAGTCAGGACTTTGAAAGTGAACAGATGCAGGCGGGCAGGTATACCATACATAGTAAATTACCCTGCTGCTGTAGAAATCATGCCCAAGTGATCCAAATCTCCCATTATGTTTGTCTGATGAGTTGTTTGGATCCTAACAAAAAATTAAAAATAAAAACATATTAACTTTTACTTTATCTTGTACCATTTTGGAAAAACATGCTACTGACAATGATTTGATCTCTAACAATAACGATCCAATGCTTGGCTATATTATTTCAAAGTTCTAGGAGTAAAGCAAATTCCGTAAAATTGCCTCAATTGAGATAACCATGACAACCACCAGAGCTGATCTGTGCATAAAGGAAAGTTATGTTTTTAAATACAAAAGCTTAAAGTAATAAAAAATAAAGAGTATTAGCACACTGCAGAGAAGAAACGTTCACTTATCAGAGCTGTTCTTTCATATTATCTGACATTCTCACTACATGATAGAAGGGGGATGTGCCCATTCTTATCTTTCTTATTGTGTTTCAACAAAGATTGTAGTATTAGTAGCGAACAAAATGTCTTTATGGAAACATATATACTTTTATTAATGTGTACACATTTTTCATGGTCTAATAATATTTAAATCAAGTTTCAACACAACTGTAATATTCTCAATACATCCTTTTAAATAATGTATTTATACAATTGACAAATACACTTTTCATGTATTATTGATGGGCAATAAGGACCAGGGAATGGGGATAGGTGGCAGTATGTGTGTGTGTTTTGGGGAGGGGGTATGGGAATTTGTAGTAGCGGCTGATGTATACCACTGGACAGACGCTCCTTTGGAAGGACAGTGCCTGTTTTGGATGACAATCCAATGTCCTGTAAATGTGTCTGATTGGCTTAAGGCAGAACTATCTCCTTGATGCCGATAAGACCACCACTTGTAGGGTTCTCACGTGGGGTATCCTGTCAGTGTCAGATAGTGTGACAGCAGAATCACAATACTCCAAGTACTACTGTAATCTAAGTGGGGTCAGTGTACTGTCCCTTAGCTGGGGAGAGGGTATTGTGGCTGTATTACTTGAAAGAGGGGCTGTGTTTTAGAAATATAATTATTGCATGAAGTTCTCCTTTAAATTAAGTTTACTATTAACACAACAAAAAATGCTAAAAATCCTAAACTGAGAAACTGACACACCCTATTTAAAAAGGGGGCATGATCTCATAAATTTAGGGACATGACTATGTCACAGTGGGCATGGCCACGACATGGGATATCAAACAAGGGACATTGCCAAGTGAGATCCGATTGCTGTGTAAGACTCCTGTAGTAACACAATGGACCTGCACACACAGCAATTCCAAATCAACTGAGAATCTTCAACATTTCATATTTTATTTTATATTATAACATATATTATAAACATGTGCACTTGTACATAATGCACACATGAATATTTACACATCCTATGGATGTACATACACGGACTGTTAACTCTCACCTATGGGGCATTACCCTGACCCACTTTCAGGAACACATTATCTTTACTCCCTGAATGCTTAATGGACTGAAACATGGAATAAGTTGCATTCTCGTGAATATAGCAGATATATTCTTAATAGTGAGCAATAAATTATATTTTAAGGTTTGCTTACTTTGCATCTCATTAATCTGTAACACCAGTTTTTAGCAGAGCAAACTCTTCCAGCCTGTTCTGTTGGCACTGTGGGCAGTACCACTTTTTGGTCTAAATGGTGCTAGAGAGCAGAGATCTAGGTAAATAATTCTACAGGACAGCAATTCAGTTGTCTCCACTTTTCCTTCCATTAGTAAGACCCATTGAGAACTTCTGCCTGAAGTCAGCCCGGTAAAGAGCCACACTTCTTGATTTCTTGTACAAGATTATTCACCCACAACTCTATCTAGTGCCTGTTGCAGTGTAATAGCTACTACTTTTTCTCTGTGTGTAGCAGACAAGGCTGTAAGTAGGGTGTGTGATAGGATAGCAATGCTGAAGGAGGGCACAGTTTATGGATATTTTTGGTTCATTTGGTTAAAATTGAGGCGTTGGGTGGGCGGCATTTTTTCTTTCTCGTCCCAGGTGCTAAAATTTTAAGTTACGGCACTAGTAGCAGACATCTTGCTTACCATTTGTATTTGCCTGAACTCTGACGATCCTCATGTTTTTCAAATTGAAAATTCTTCTGCTTGTACCCTGGTGCCTAAGAGTCTTTGTCCTACTGGACTCAGATCTTTGTACTGCTTTCCGGCAAAAGCCTGACATCACCGTCTAGTAAACACAATGCGTGGTGACACACCAGAGTGCATGCATAACCGAATATGTACCAATATAGCAGTGACCATCACTTACAGTAAGATGCTTACAACATGATACTCATAAAAATGTCAGTGTTCTCCCCAGCACCTTTTTCCCGAGTGTTCCACCCGGCTGGTCTTACTAGCCATCCGGCTCTTGGAGCCCAACTGAGTCCTATTATAATAGAATAAACCATTGTTTCTCCTATTAGAACAGGCACTATGTGAGCACTACAGCCAGCAGTGTGTGTTACACCACTTACCACCAGTCTGAGCAGTCCTGGCAGGTGTGGCCAACATTTATCATTATTATTGTAAAGTATTACATCTGCCTCCACCCAGCTGCATCTTAATGCCACCTGGCTGGCAACATTTTTATTGGGAGAACACTGAATGTAAAGATAAAACTTTCTTCTCCTCAAGCTTGTAAGTTCCTGATAACAGAATCCTCATCTACTACAGTGTAAGTCTCTGTTTTTTTTAAAAACACCTGTACTCCTTATTCTCTAAGGGCAATAAAATATACTAATAATATATGAATGCTTCAAACTATTAGTAAGTTGAGCATTTATTTAGCTTCATTAGATATGTGTAGGTTTTTGCAGGTTATTGGAGGAAAAGTGCAAAGATTAGGAGATACTGGTAATTGGTTAGATTGCATGCTGGTTATTGCCATTATTTTGAGACAGTGTTATACAAAGAGGTGCAATAGTATTATATAGAAGCCAGTGATCGTTATCTATTAGCATTAGGTAAGGATTGACATTAACCATAGCAACCAATCAGACAGTTCCTTTTGTTGCCAAATTTGGAGAGATAAAAGGTAATTGCTGATTTGTTGCTATGGTGCACTGCAGTCTTACAACTAAATGAAATGCTAATGACCCTCCACGTCCTTAGTATTTCTCTTGCAAGTTTGCATCATGCATTAATTGCTGTGTTGACTTAATTGCTTTCTCTAGGCAGCAGACCACTTCAAATATTTTTACACTTTCTGTTCTGCACCACTCTAAAAAGTATAGAATAAAATAACCTTCGACAAAGAGCTTTTTTTAAAAAAAAATCGTTCAAAGACCAATTTGTTGCTTTTTGCAAACATGATCTTTTCATAGATTTAAATCATCTGCTTTTAAATCTACGTATCGTTTTCTAAGGACATCTGTTTGTTTCTTGTTTGAAAAGCTTCTTATTAAAGTGTGAATCATTGTGCTGGATTTTTCACTTCAAGGGTTTAGATGCCGCTTTTTATAAAAAGTGATCAAAGTAGAACTGCGACGTTCTGCAAAGTACGACGGGAAAGAAGCAAAACTAAATGATTTAATGAAAAATATACTCTAAAGGGCAAATTCAATACCCCATGTTTGTGCATGTTAATGCTACACGCACAAAAACACGATACATTTTAACTTTACGAAATTATATTCTTCACTTTCTACACTATCGAAAGGGAAAAAAAATTTACTTCACTCCTGTGCTATTTCCCCATAACAAGTGTAGGACAAGCATGAAAAGTCCTATTCAGTTCTTTTTGTAGAATATTTTCACTTGCACACAATGAAATGCTTATTTTTCTATGTTGTTATTCTATTGGTGGTGAAAATATTGAGGGACACCACCCTTACCTCTGAAATAACACATTTCTGTTCAAACACCTCTATTAAATACACTACATACCTCAGCCAACAGTTACATAAAAAATGTGTTTTCTGTGCCATCTGTTGTTGGATATTGTGAAATGACTATTGAAATAATAACATAAGTCAGTTATTAAGGACCTTTACACACTAGCTAAAGGTGTGTGTATGTGTGTGTGTGTGTGTGTATATATATATATATATATATATATATATATATATATATATATATAGTTGCACTTGAACAATTTCACCTTTATAGGAAGATACTTTTTATTAAAACAATTTCTCTTTTGCTATTAGGTGGCCGGATTTCAAGAGACTCCTAAAGGACACAATCTTGGAACCTATTGCCTCTTGTGCATTGGCCTCAATGGACATCAATTAGGTTGCGGGGGTAAGATGCTCTGCTAATGATGATATTCCCCCTGCGCAACATCAAACTTCTGACTCTGGTTGTTTTGCTCTAAGTGTAAATATATATATATATATATATATATATATATATATAAAATATAATATATATAATATGTGTGTGTCTGTATGCAGATGGCGCACACACCAATAATGTCGCACATAACATCCAATGCATACATGAGGGATCCTCCAGACTGGTCAAGGCAATGAAATGTTCAGAAAGGGTAGGCACTGTCTCCTACAAGTAGAACAACTGCACGTTACAACAAAAAAACTGTGTCTGGTTCAATGTTAACTTACTACACATTCTTTAAAATCTCCGATATGTTTAGCTTTAGAAGGAAACAAGGTTTGACATTGCAAAAGAATCATGCTTAGAAAAATGTAAGCTCTATTGTGAAAATTATATTAAAATACATGGAGCAGTGTGACAACTAGTGCTCTATGTTCATAAATACTTATCTATGTGATTATCTATGCCATATTACCTCATAACAATGGAGTCATGGGTACTACCAGGAAATTTGGTAACAATGCTATGGATGAGGAGAAATATATCACATATAGTCTGGACATGGGTGGGATCAAAATGTTTCCTGTTCCAAAAGAGTAATTAAGGGCTACATTTGAACTGTCCTCTCATCTATAACATATGAAAATTGAGCCATTTTGAAAGTTGCTATTTTATCAGCAAAAGGGATTCCACATCAAATAACAAATTAATAAACTACTTAAAGTGCAAAAGTAATGTCCTTATCAATTGTTTTAGTACCCAACTAAAAGCTGTCTGTGACATTCCTGCTGCCACACCAACTGTGGTCTGAAATGAGCCTGATGCAAAGAAATTTAACAAAGTCAATAATTTAGGGAACTGTGGTATTAATGTGCGGATGCCGATAATAGGCTCCAGATCACTCTGCACAATCTGCAGAGTTTCCAGGATGACATGAGTTTGGAGCCTGAATCGGGGTATCACCTTTTGGGTCAGGTATCCCAAAAAGGCTTACACGTGACCTGTAAACATACTCCCTGTGCCTTTAGTGTTGTTACTACTCCTAACAGAGGAGGAGATATTGAAGCATAATGTATAATGTCATTGGGCCAAAAATATTCTATATGTCAGAAAAAGATAAAAATACATTGCAGTTCAAAACATTGCTAATAAGTAGGGCAGGAACCATTTAACATATATTTAATTTTGTTTAATGTAACCTATGTAAATGTTTTAATATTTTTACTTATGTCATCACAAAAACACATATGATACATCAGTCAGTGTGTGTATTCAATATAACCTCATGAATCACCAGATAAATATAATATTAGATTTAATCAATATAAAAACAAATCCTGAATAAATACAAAATATCAAATAATACATTAGAAAGCATATAAAAATGGATGTAGGAAGACCATATTATATTAGAATTTTGTGTCAAAACAATGTCGCATGAGATCAAATCATATATATTACAGTCATTGTACACAGTTTAGTATGGCTGAAAATCACTCAAAACAATGTTTAAATAACCAAACCCATCAATTGAATGAAATACAGTAAAAACTGTGTTCTTATGGATCACCCACTATTACAAAAATGGAAACTCCACAGAATTCCATAGTCATAAAATTGTATTCAACAACCAACACGTGCTAAAAAAATGTTCATTCACAAAAATAAACACAAACTGATGGAATGTTGTGAATGATTGAAAATTAATATGTTCCCGTGGTAAGGTTGTAAGTAGTAATATTTGTCCATGCACAGCTCTCTAGTATTAATGATAGATGTATAATCCACAGACAAGCGTGATCTTAGAAATTAATTTCTGTAGAATGCTATACTGGGTACTTAAAGACAAATCTGTCCTCCATTTTCACGGCACCCGCAACCAACTCCAGAATAACCTCCAGTCTTAGAAGATTGTGACTAATCAACACACTGTGTAGCTGCGATGATTGAACCCTCGGGCAGCTCTCACCTGACTGGGTGATAATCCCTGGTAGAGGGATTATGGTAGAGCAGCTGGGTGTGGAAGAATGAATGAACCAGAGGCTAAAGTCGGATTGTAGATACGCTGTTGTGGATTAGCCGACTGTTGATTTGGCCTCTCAAGATATATTCAATCACTCTCAGTAAATGAGCTGCATATCACAAAATCTGTGTGTTGCACAGACAGAAGTGTACTTCCAGGTAGCAGAGGGTGCTTCAGATATATATACCGCTGGCAAGGTCAAAACAAAATATCCCTATGATCCCTAGCGTGTTTCATTACAACGTAACTTCGATTTTCTCTCTGATGAAGTTACATTGTTCATACAAATTGTATTTATTATATAATTATGTATTTTTTTTATATTTTTATAAGAATGTTTACTTAGGTTTTGAGGTCTTCTCCTTTAGCAGCCACCTTTCCTGTAGAGCTTTATGTGCTCACAGGTACTTGGATGTCCCCAGGTCCTAAGCTCAGTGTAGTAAAAGCTCATCTATGATGGCCGTAGCACAGATGGAACTGGAGCCGCTAGTCCAAACTGGAGCGGGTGGTCAGTGGCAGGCCAAGGTCAGGCGAATCGGTATCCAAGGAGAGGTCAGGTTCACAAGAGAAACAGCAGAGCCCAGTATTCAAGCAAAAGGTCAGGGCAACAGGCAAACAGGCAAGGTCCAAGGTACAGGCAAGGGTCACAACAGAAGTTCAGCCAAAGTCAGGAGACAAACAGCAGGTCAGCAACAGCACAGACTGTGAACGCTATAACCCGGCAGGGAGACTAAACCTTAATACAGAAAACAGCCAATCAAAGCCCTGGCCTACAAGTATCCCCATAGGCTGCCTAATTAATTGATTACTAAATAAATTAGCTCGCAGACTGTGTAAATATGTAGCACTGCTTAGACTGCGTCCTGACCGTTGCCATGGTGACGGTCGGGACAACGGAAACCAGAATTGACGATGGAGGAGGTAAGCTGCTTGACCTTTTGTTTTCCTTACGATTGTTGGACTATCATTTGGGTGCCATGATCAAAGGTTTTTCCTTTTTCTGTAGTGTGTGTATTTCCTCCAGACATTGACAACAGATACGACTAGTGACAGGAATGTAAGCGTATCCATACTGGTCTGCCTCATTTGCAATTATGTGGAAACACCCTTTTTGTACTCGGCCTATCGTAGATTGCCCCATCCCTGTCCCATCTGGCCTCTCCAGTTTCAAGGAGGAATATGTGTCAGATGCTACCAAATCTGCATACGTGTGTATGTGCATACTTTTTTGTGGGCATGTGCATAAAATTTGCATATGTTATGTAAAACAAATGAACATAGGATCAACTCAACATCAGCCCCTATATGTGCATTCATTTGCTATATGGTGTACATATGGTATTCCCATGGTTTGTATGCATCGTCACATGTGTTTGCGATTGCATCCAGATGCAAGTGACAATATGCTTCTCCCATTGATTTCAGTAGCCAATTCATTTCAATGGGGTTTCCAGTATGTAGAAAGTCCAATGATATGAATGAGAATGGAGCAGGGCCTTCTCCAATGGGGATTCTGTGTGCTGGAACCCTTTTGAAATGAATGGGAAAAGCTCCACTAATATTTTTTTTCTTAAAGGATATGCCCCCCCATCCTTAAAATCCATTACCTACACAGACAGGGTGGTCCCCAATTGTGGGTTCCCCCTGCTACAGTGGAAACAAAGTTGGGCCAGTCACACTGTAATGGGAAATCTGCAGCATCCCTTGTTCAGTAAACCAAAAGAGTAAAAACTAAACACAATTTTAAAATAAAGTTTATTTGCATAAAACACTCCCCTGACCCTCGCTCACTGCTTTATTATACATACAATCTTTTTTTTTTCTGTCTTTGTTATCCAGGAAGGAAAAAATATAAAATCAATGTAACTGCTAGTTGTGAGTGTCAGCTGTTCAATTAATTTCCCATTGTATTAGGATGAAAAGAGAATGTTTTATGTTAAAGTGGTGAATAAGGGGTTTCAGTTAATGTTTTATTTAATTAAACTTTATTGTCTGTATTTTGTTTTTTGTTATTGTGGAACTACACATTCCACTTATCGTAACAGATTAAATTGGGGTCTTTAATGGAGCCACGAACTTTGTTTCTGAGGTGAAGATAATTACAATTTTGATAGAGTAATGTGTGCTCTGAAATAAAATACAATATTGCATAATCAGACTTTAAATTACACTGACTTAAAAGTACACATTAAATTTAGATTCATAATAATTAAGTTTAATTCTTTCTTTTGACACGTGGGTGTGTTTTGCATATGCCTAGATTTGTGGCCACATAGACCTGTTCCTAGGTTGGCAGCTGTCAATTGGGGACACTCTGCTCACGTTGACAATTTATTATTTACACATTTGTAAACATTTTACCATTATTTCAGTTAGTGCTGAATAATATTTATATAGTTCTATAAGATCTATTAGGGGTTGGGACCATGGGAGCTGTGGTTGTAAAGGGTGCAGAGGCGGGTGCATTGTGCAGGATAAAAACTGGTTGGATATTTGGAGGGTTGAAAAATGTAAATCCAGGCCTGGTGTTGCCAAATAGAGCCAATGTGCTAACTGGATCCATTTGTGTGTTAACATGTAACCAACCATACACTTCCAGTATGACAGCATTCTGTCTGTAAATGTTCCACACTCTGATAGATTAAGGCAAGTAAACCCGGGGCCAGCTCCCTACACAACAGCAGCATCTTATATATGTATCATTAGAGACTGATAATTTGGCACCCATAATCCCATGCTTCACTTAACACTTAATAACCTGTGAGTCGGATTTCACATGGTAGTAGTTAGATGAAGAAGCTCTGGACCCCTAGATTGCCATATGTATCCCATTATCTTCTGCCATTTGTTCCACAATGGTATATTGGTTTATTTCTGTATAAGGTTTGGCAGCCAAGTACTCCAACTGCCAAGCTTTCCGTTTCCCACTATTAATAATTTCTAGCACTTTATGCACACAAGTGTCTTATTACCACCACAAAAAGGCAATCTGTGCAAACTTTTCCATGCTTCAAATGACCAAGAAAGCAATGGCCACAGTTATATAAATTTATGATTTCAGATCTCCATCCAATGGATGGACACATCTGTACTATAGCAGTAGTGGTCATAGCTGGTCATTTCTATGTGGAACTCTTTGTCCTTGATGGCCTCCAAAATTTCATCTTCACAAATCACAGTTACCCCCAGTCATAGGCACAAATGAAGAACCATATGAAAAGTCTCTTTAGCGGAAGTTTCCCCATAACCATTGGACGCACCAGCTACATTGTGTATTGTAATAACTCCTATATCACAATGTTGGTTGCTGAGGCTTTGTTGCTATGCTGGTCAATGTGGACGTTGGCTATGTCACTCTGCAGCAGTGTTTATAAATTAAATAAGTATTCAGAAGGATCAACTTGGGTTACTTCCCGTTACATATCCGGACCATGTCCATTGGATTTCCTACTGTAAATGACTCATTCTTGAGTATTAGATAGTACTAAAGTCTGGAAATCCATTGATGTTTTCACAGTTAGATCAATTGGTTAGAACATTCATTAAATGGTATTAAATAGTTTCAATTACTTTTTAATACATTCTGCTGTTAAAAAAAACACCAAACACACATTCATACAAAGGGCAGACAAGAGCCGTTTGATTGTTCCTTTCTGTTATCAAATTCTATTATTATGTGACTCATTTTCCCTCCTAAGGGGTTATGATTCTAGCGAAAATCTAGTTGTGACATTTGTCAGACACAGTCAGCATTTACAGCATCTTTGAACAACTTTGTAATGTTTAACAGCAGTGGTAAAGTCCTGCATTTGTCATTTTAGTGCCAAGCATGTAGGTGGTCCGTATGTACAACATATGCTTGCACATACTTTCATATAACTAAATAAATCAATTAACAGATAGTAGCACCAAGGAGATTTTTGGTTCTGTGTATTGTAACCCTAAAAACGTAACAAACAAACAAATAAACCATACTTGTCAACACACACACCCTATCTCTTTTTATTTTCAAATAGGAAACAGAGCAAGCCCTGAGTTCCTGTCACACAAGACTACAGTTTTCATATATGTATATTTATAAAACCGTCTTTGCCGTCAAAGTGTTTCTTATATATTTTTTTTATTTTGCCAACAATCATATGATATTTTATTCCCTGGAACAAGTGTTGAAATTCTGAGGTCACAGGTGTGCAAGAACATGATTGCAATATTTACACTGTATACAAAGAAATGTCACAGTCTAGATAGAAAAAAGTTGTCTTCTGGTCAAGGCCGGAGAAGGCTGCTGTTGTAATTATTCCCCTATGAGTCGGCTATGTGACTCTTTGTATATAACACTTATCCTGACACTTTCTGTTAATATGTCTTGTTTTTAAAATAATGAAAAGAGCACCTAATTGGGTTCTATTGTTGTTACAAATACAAACAAAAACAATTTTACAAATGTACAAGTGTTATAGGATCTCTATGTCACGCTGCCTGCTATGCACAGAAAGATACATTGTACAAATACCGTATTCAGCAGATGGGTACACAAAGCACCCATGTGCCCTTAGTCTAGTTTGGTATTGGAAGAGGTAGTGTATTTGTTTTCATCATTTGATATCATTGATCATTGTTGATAAATAGAAATGTATCCACAATGGATAAGAAAAAAAATCTAAGTCCCCCACACCCAGATAAAGTAATACCTACATGTGGGGTTAGGTAGCGAGTAACATATTCACCCTCCAGTGCTACCATTGGTGGTCTCTCCTCTCAGTGTGGCGGTCGTGGTCTCTCCTCTCAGTGTGGCGGTCGTGGTCTCTCCTCTCAGTGTGGCGGTCGTGGTCTCTCCTCTCAGTGTGGCGGTCGTGGTTTCCCCTCTCAGTGTGGCGGTCGTGGTCTCTCCTCTCAGTGTGGCGGTCGTGGTCTCTCCTCTCAGTGTGGTGGTCATGGTCGTGGTCTCT
Organism: Mixophyes fleayi; assembly: GCF_038048845.1. Lineage (NCBI taxonomy): Eukaryota > Metazoa > Chordata > Amphibia > Anura > Limnodynastidae > Mixophyes > Mixophyes fleayi. Next base: position 30,683,078 of record NC_134407.1, on the reverse strand, counting down.
CCTCTCAGTGTGGCGGTCGTGGTCTCTCCTCTCAGTGTGGCGGTCGTGGTCTCTCCTCTCAGTGTGGCGGTCGTGGTTTCCCCTCTCAGTGTGGCGGTCGTGGTCTCTCCTCTCAGTGTGGCGGTCGTGGTCTCTCCTCTCAGTGTGGTGGTCATGGTCGTGGTCTCTCCTCTCAGTGTGGCGGTCATGGTCTCCCCTCTCAGTGTGGCGGTCGTGGTTTCCCCTCTCAGTGTGGCGGTTTCTCCTCTCAATAAGGCGGTCGTGGCCTCTCCTCTTAGTGTGGCAGTCGTGGCCTCTCCTCTCAGTGTGGCGGTCGTGGTCTCATCTCTCAGTGTGGCAGTCGTGGCCTCTCCTCTCAGTGTGGCGGTCGTGGTCTCCTCTCTCAGTGTGGCGGTTTCTCCTCTCAGTGTGGTGGTTTCTCCTCTCAGTGTGGCGGTTGTGGTCTCCTCTCTCAGTGTGGCGGTTTCTCCTCTCAGTGTGGCGGTTGTGGCCTCTCCTCTCAGTGTGGCGGTTTCTCCTCTCAGTGTGGCGGTCGTGGCTTCTCCTCTCAGTGTGGCGGTTTCTCCTCTCAGTGTGGCCAGCCCCTATAAGACTATGTACATTGTACCACTGTGCTTTACTGCATGCAAAAGATTTCCTGTTCATCAATATAACAAGTGTTATTGTAAGGTGAATGAAACACATTCATATATGAACACAAAATAATAACTTGTACTACAACAATATACCTTGTTGCATTTGGGCTGTGGAAATCCAGGCCACTTGGGCAAATTGAGGCACACAGTGCATCCAAAGCTTCTGCCCTATGCAGCAGATTTTTATGCTTCATAACTGACCTCCAGAGTATTTAAAGTGCACCAATCACTTACAGGGGACTTGACCATCATGGTAAAGCATAAAAATCCCCCCACAACCCCCCAAACAAACCCTAAGCTCTTAGTACATTTGCATTTTGCCCACAGTACTGGTTATGATGAATGTCCGAGATAATGATGGAGGCTCCGGTGACCTGGTCCTTTTTAAGACCTTGTTGTGACCTTGATAAATACACCACCATCAGCCTTAATGCTGTACGTCCATACATCACATATTGATTGCACCAAAGTGCCCCCCTATGCATTATATCGGCAGAGGTGCCACATAATGATTATTCCAGTAACCCCCCTCAAATTGATTATACCTGAATATATATTATAGTTTGAAGATTATCTGCTGAAATTGTTAAGGGGGTCCCTCGAAGAAACTTGATGGGGGGCAAGGTTTGAATTCTGGAGTGTGCTCCTTGGAAAAACCTCCACGTATCTGCAGAAATATAAAGCATTAAATGAGTGCCTTTTAAATATTTGTTTAAGATATTTTTTTAGATGAGCTTTTTCAACAATGATATACAGGTAAATATTTCCTACCTCTAAGTTTTTGAAGTAAGTACACATTGGGATTAAGCAACGTGTCCATAGTCTCATAGATCTGACACTGGTATAGAAGCTCATTTTTATATTTACATATGTATGTATTCTGTGTAAACTCCACCTAGTGGCCAGTCTGGTATTAGCTTAAAATTGATCCTCTGTAGTTTAGTTTTCAGTGCACCATGGGTAATTACAGGAGGTCTCCATTTTAGATATTACATGCTAAGAAGTAAGAGGTGCAGTATATCTCTCCCCTTAGCAGGGCATCGATGGTAAGATTGCTCCTTAGTTATGCATATTTGCCATGTTTTTCATGTTTGTATTACATTGCATCTGTTCATGTTGTAAATGTATTCCATCATTTCTGTATTACAGTTTTACCACTTGAATTATCACGTTCTTAACTACTTGAATAAACAACATTAAAGTAGGAGTGGTTATGCTGTCTGTCTGATTATATTCCGCTCAAAGGGAAGTTATAGTGAGGACAGAACATCATGTCTCCAGGAGTGCTTGCATGGCTCAATCACCACAGAAGTTAATCTGTAAGACGATTCCTTTGGTGATCACAGTTGCTGTTTTTGCTTTGTCTCATGACTGCTAGTTCCTTGTACTGGCTGGGGAAACCAGTTTACATCTCATAAACAAAACAAAAGTTTATTCCTATGCAAAGACATGGACCATAGATCAAACCCTGGATTGTGCTCTTCATTGTCTCCCCAGTGGTCTAAATATAGTGTGGCATGAGTTCAAGTCCCGTAGTGTCTGTTAGGAACTCCCAAGTCAGTACAGTGAAACTCGGGGACTACTCTGAAGGCCCGGTGTTCGCTGGAGCCCCTAGTGGTGGGGACAGACTGGGCTGCAGGCCGACCGAGGGTCGAGTAACGTATACTGACTTAAAGGAGTACCCAGGAGTGGAGTGATTGGCGGGCTGTAGTTAAGAGGAATCCTAGGTCCAAGGTCACAAGCACAGATGCAATATCCAGGGACAAGCGAAGGGTCAGACACACAGGCAAAGAAGCAAAATCCGGAATCCAGGCAAAAAGGTCAAGGTCAGAAGAGAAGGTTCACAGGTCCAGGAACAAGCAGGGGTCAAAACACGGGTTGTCAATCCAAGGTAGCAATAACCAAACAGATAGCACAAGCAGGCAGCAGGACTGAGGGCAGAACGCTATAACCGGCAATGAGGCAGCAGACCTCATTGCCTTAAATACACAGTTGGCCCAATCAAAACTTACATGCACTCCTGCAGACTAATGAGCAACATAGCACCAGACCAATCAGGGCTAGTCCCTGATAGGTGCACACAGATGCAGGCTAATGCCTGTAACTAGTCCCCTAATTAGCCCACAGGCTGTGTCATCTTTTGCGCATGCGCCCGGCTTCCAACAGCGCCGGGACGCAGCGCTATGTGACGGGTGTCCGGCCGTTGCCTTGGCGACGGCCGGGTAGGAAGGGGAAGTGACGTCCCGCTCGTCATGGTGACGGCCGGGACACTGGGGCAAGCAGGAAGCGAGCCGCGGCGGCTGTGAGTACCGCCGCGGCTCGTGACAGTGTCCTGCTTTTTTTTTGTGTCCCCCTATAGAGGGAAATGTATATATACAATAACATACATTGTATTCACTACCTACACGTAGATGGTAACACAAGTATACATTTCCAACAATTTCTAATTTAAAAACATGGTGCATTTGCCACCAGCTATGAGCTGGTTCCTTGTCTGTGACAGAAGGTGAACTAGTTGTCTCATGACTGCTCGTTCCTGCTTATGGATAAAGGAAGAAGAGAGGTCATTGCATTTCAAAGAGATGGCTTAGAACTCAGTCCTCAAGAGCTGTTCATGTTTTCAGGATTTCTTGAATTATGCACAGGTTAGTTAATCTATTTTCCTGGGTCAGTAATTATCCCACCTGTTTCTACAGTCAGAAATCCTGAAAACATGACCTGTGGTAGCTCTTAAGGACTGGGTTTGAGCAACTTTGGTATAGAGGTTACGTGTTCAGCATGTTGTGTGTTCAATGTTTTCTATTATCTCAGCTGGGACACATTTTAGTAAGAACGATAAGTAGGTTTTTGCTGCTATACAATGGTGATCCAGTGTATTGGAGCTCAGTAAGGGAACAGATGTTGAGTTGTCCTGCAGCAATAGGTGAAACCCATACAGCCTATGTTCAGAGACCATGGCACTGGTCCTCCTTTATTAATAGGAATAGCACTTATAATAAAAACATGAAAGGACATTATGGCAGTGTTCAGCAGTGACTTACCCAAGACAGCTGCTGCTAAGGCAGTAACCCACGCAAAGTTCTTTTAAGTAAACTGAGACTATGCCACCCAACTGCTGAATATATATAGTGGTGTTTTTTTTTTAAATGTTTAAAACACATTCAGAGCAACCAGGAAGCATCCTCTGCCTGACTCTCAGCCACCAGGCATGCCTATGCAGTCTGCTAACTCAGGAAGCCGCCCCTAAAGGTTAACATTGTACTAGCCCTTGAGCCCATGCAGGCGATGGAATACAATACACTTGGTAGGGTGTGTCGGCCCCGTGATTTTAAAATTGAGAGGAATGCCTCCCAAGAATGACATCATGGGCCAACATGGACACCACACCCATAAGTTAAACTTAATCATGGTGATGAGATACTCCCTTTGTCAGGGCCGCCATCAGGGGGTACGGGGGGTACTGTTGTACCGGGCCCGGGCTCACCAGGGGGCCCGGTACAACAGCTCAGCAAAGACTTACCTGGGGCCGCCGCTGGTCTCCGCTATTCTGTCTTCAGCCTGGCTGTCACCGTGACAGCCAGGCACCAGGATCCGATCGCAGGGGTGGAGGAATCATTCCCCCTGCGATCATGTGATCTGTCACAGGCAGAGCTCATGGGGGGGCGCTCATGGGGGGGGCCCGGGTGGCACGGGGGCCCGTACTGGGCCCGATTTTTTCTGAAGGCGGCCCTGCCCTTTGTTGTCATGCATACCACCTTCTGAGAGTGATCTATCGACTCATTGTCTGCAAGAGATCCTTGTTTGCTGGTCCAGCACCATAAGGTTTCTATGGACATTGGAAACATAGAAAACAGTATATTACCAGAATCTCCACAATATACCTGGCTGAACTGCCTGGAAATAGGATGGATTCCCCCCCCTCCCTCCCTTAAATAGGACTATATATGATTTTTTTTTTGCCTTCCTCTGGATGGACTGGCCTTTTTTTTTTAGCATGAAGGGTTGACCTCAATAGATGTATGTCTTTTTTCATCTTACTGACCTATGGGAGAACAGCACTTGTTCTGTAAAGATATGGTAAGGTTTGTTTTCATCCATAAGAATATTTCACATCCAGTACAAGCAATCATTTACAAGTTAGAATTATTCATGTCTAAATTTGTAACAAACTATCGGTCTTGGATATCTCTTTTATAAAAATCAAAGTCTGGGTTTAGTGTTGTAACTACAGAAAGCACATCCACAAGTGGCACCATGTGACCAAGTCACATGCTCCCTTCAACCAATAAAAATAATAACTGCGCAGGGGCCTAATGTTTGACCCTTGGTTCCCCAACTACACCGAAAGTTTAATCTTACCATTGGACTATTGCTAATATAAGAACACAAATTCCATATTTTTCATGGGTAGCCTTTTTAAATGTTTTATTATATGCTGTATTACATTTCTACATGGTTAAATGTGTCAAGCAACACTGTTTGACCTGAATACTAGCTTTATTTGACAGTCCTGTAATCTACCACCAACTACTAAAGTGGTTTTGAGGAATACACTTGGAAGGCATGTTACATTCAGTGACAGGCATAATAATGTTTAGGAGATAATGTAAAATCATTTTCTTTCAAACAGTTCAGCCTTAGGCTATTATACAAAAACAAGCGCAGTAATTTTCAGAATATAAGAAGATCATCAACTGAGAAGGACATGTAATGTGTTGTAATGTGTGCTTTTTTTCAGAGACAATGTTTAAGTTAACTTAATAGAATATTAATTTAGTTTAAATGTGCCAGCAGCCTCATCCTATTATTAATATGTTGAAACAGACAGCAGGAAATGAAGGCTCCAGCATTGCTAGAATACATCTGTGTGCATCCAGCAATCTCTGTGATATGTTGACAGAATGGGGCCAGGGGATGCAAATAAAGCGATTTTTTTTTCCTTAGCTCTGGCAGTAAATATATTCGTTTATATCTGAAGTTAGAGAAGTGTGTTTACTATTTGTCAATCTTTCTCTTGAATTTATTTCTCAAAAAACATCCCTGTAACAACCGGCTATTTTTATAATCAGAGTTCTCTAAAATGATCCAACCAAATATTAAAGTATGTCTGTAGCCTACAAATAGCGGAGTCTGTCATAGGTAAAAACACGACTAATGTAACCAGCCGCTGGAAGCCACTTACCCCCATTAGTCCTATGCAGAGCCGGATTTACACCTCATGAGGCCCTAGGCAAGATATCGGTTTGCCCCCCCCCCTTCACACACACAGTGGCCCCTCACACACATGCAGGGCTGCCATCAAAAATTGTGGGGCCCAGTACAAACGATGTATAGTGCGGGGTATATTACATTGACTCCATATTAAGCCACACATAGTACCCCCAGATCATATTATGCTACACATAGTACCCCCAGATCATATCATGCCCCACATAGTACCCCCAGATCATATCATGCCCCACATAGTACCCCCAGATCATATCATGCCCCACATAGTACCCCCAGATCATATCATGCCCCACATAGTACCCCCAGTTGACATTACGCCACACATAGTACCCTCAATACATATTATTTTTGTTACATTTACATATTTGCATAGTGTAGGAACCCCCTGAGTGCTCACCTTCTACTCAGCGTGCCAGCCAAGACCGGAACTGCAGCTGTCAGCACAGGCAGTCCCACAAGGAGGACATCACAGAAGAATACAGCCGCCGGCTCTATCACAACCCCGCCCCCAGTGACAAGAAACAGTTCTCAAAATGAAAGACCCGACTCCCGGTGCCATCCCGCCCCCCCCCCCCCCGCACGAGTCGCGCGGGGGGGGGGTTGCCGCGACGTGGAGGGTGCCTAGGTTGCCTAGCGGTAAATCCGGCCCTGGTCCTATGGAAGATCTTAGATCACTTTGTAGGCTATAAAGCAGCAGAAGTGGCCATAATGCTCCCCTGCATGCATGACTCACATTTTGCCGCTGTTTGTGTTGATGGTGCACTGCCACCTGTCGTCTGTAACTGGAATTGCAGCAGATCTTCACATTTTGCTGCTGTTAGTGTTCATGGTGCACTGCCACCTGTCGCATGTAGCTGGTATTGCAGCAGATCCTCACATTTTGCTGCTGTTAGTGCTGATGGTGTACTGCCACCTGTCGTCTGTAACTGGCATTGAGTTGGATCCTCAAATGTAAACTATAACAGAATATAAATCCAGACAAAGACATCCTGGTCTGTAGTCCTGTGTTCCTCAGTGGCATTAGAGAAAAGCATTTAAAGCCAATAATTCTATTCCCTCTTTTTTCTCTTCAGCCATCATGGAACATACACATCACTTCTGGTTATGCACCAACGCCTTCATGTAGGAATTGTCCTGAATAGACCACTGGCTGAACCACCCAGTTCCTAGAGGTTACTTCTACAGAAACAACATTGTGCACCCAGGAATCTTAAAGAATATAATCACCATTGAAACATGATCCGCTCCCACCCTCTGCCACCAAGACCAGGTAAAACCTACAGTCCAATAGACTTTATAATGAGATAGTATAAGGTGGTTTGTCTGCCAGCGGATACATTTACCCAATGGTTGCCCTGACAGCACACAATGGATTGACTAGCATCAGGCGCCATTTCTGTTCCCATTTTACAAAACTAGAAGCATAGATTCCTATGCTAAAGGCTAATATAATATTAACAGTTTGCTGGGTACTACTGCTCCTTACAACACAAAAGGCCGGAAAGTAGGCCAGATCTTTCAGATGAAGCGTAAATTTTTAAGGAGCGGAACACCAGCCATTTCTTCACATACTGCTGTAGAGTTAAAGGAAGTGAGAAACGTCTCATTCCCAAGTAGAAAAGTAGTCTTGGAGGAAAGCACACACCAAATAGGGGACAACTGTACAAAAGTCTATCTTGAGTTACAAAAACAAATAAATAACCACTTAGATATGATTGCAAAAGTTGAAAGACACAACGGTTTTAAAGTGGAGTCATTTCTGAATTTTTTTTCCAATATGTATTTAGTAGGAGGTTCTGGCAGAAGTTATTGTGCACAGAGAAAATTACTTTTTTGCAACTGGACAAAAAGAAGAACATAGAACAAAAAGTCATAGACAGCAGAAGGTCTGCGTGTCAATATCAAGCCACAGTCACACGCCAGTAATTTTGTGGCACAATGTCCTATAAAATGTACAGATAAATTCTCAGAGCTTAATGGCAAGTTCCTCTGAAGCATATATACTGTAGCTGTAAGATCAGTGACAGACTGATCACAATCATATAGATGAGACAATACAAGACAACGTCAATGCAAGGTGCACTAAATATATACTGTAGCTTTAAGATCAGTGACAGACTGATCAGGATCATATAGATGAGACAATACAAGACAAGGTCAATGCAAAGTGCACTATATATATATACTGTACCTGTAAGATCAGTGACAGACTGATCACAATCATATAGACGAGACAATACAAGACAATGTCAATGCAAAGTGCACTATATATATACTGTACCTGTAAGATCAGTGACAGCCTGATCACAATCATATAGACGAGACAATACAAGACAATGTCAATGCAAGGTGCACTGTATATATACTGTACCTGTAAGATCAGTGACAGACTGATCACGATCATATTGGAGTCCATATTGACAAGAGAATACTAAAGTCAATGCAAGGTAAAATGTTACAGGAGAGTTCCAATAATACCAATAATGTAATGGAAGTGTAGTAGTTACAACTAGAGATGTTCACTGACCCCCATGTTCTGGTTTTGGTTTTGGTTTTGGATCTGGATTAACTTTGCGTTTAGGCTTTAGTTTTGGTTTTGGCAAAACCGCCCTTGCGTGTTTTGGTTTTGGTTTTGGATCTACATTATTATTAACTTAGATAACACTAATTTCAATTAATTTGCAGTCAATTTTGACCACCTAACAGGTCACAATATTATTTTCATAAACTTTCAAACGAAGACTGCAGATTTAGAAGACCAAGCCTGCCAGACCTATTATTTCTATTTCAGCAAGACAATTAGCAATGGAGCAATGGACTCTCCTGAATGTCACTGGAGACTTTGAAGAACACTGCTACTCCTCCTCTTTCTTTTCTACCTATGTCGCTGCCCAACCGCACTAGAGACTGCCAAGAACAGTGCTACCCCTTCTGTGTCCCTCTGTGAAATGGCGCTGGATCGCCGTGGAGGGCGGTACTTATAGAATCCAAAGCTCCCAAGATCCGACGACGTAACTGTAACATTTTGCCTCGTTTTCAATTACGAGGGAGCACGAAAGTACCCTGACGGCTCGGCTCAATACTCGGATGTGCTAAGTTCGGGTGTGTTTGGTTCTCGGGGAACCGAGCCTGAGCATCTCTAGCTACAACATGTTAAGAGGAATATTCACTTCCCTAATCTAAGTGATGTCCACATTTATTCATGTTAGTAGCAACATCACAATGAGTAATGTTATCTACACAGGCATATAGCCCGGCATCTATGACACAGTACCAGGAGCAATGATCAGAAAACCCAGATAGGAAGATAGTTTAAATATAGAAGATGGTGTTACTATGATATCTCCTTAAGTTGGGTACACACGGATGCAATTATTATGAAGGTCACACGATAAACAACCGTTTGGTCAGATATTGCAGGAGTGTTTATGCTTCCATGACCATGTTTTATCATGTTTGCATCTGTTAATTTGGTTTTATAAACTGACTAAAAATCACTATCAACGATGGAACGATGTTGGGGAAATGTGGAAGTGTGTACACACTCACGACCAGCAGTGTAGGCAGATCTCTATAGAGTGTGCAGATCTTTTCAGCAGACTGTTATGACAGATGAAGAGCACGGATCTGAAGGTGAATCATGTAGGTGTGTACACATGAAACTGCATGCTCATCGTGACTTTCAATCGTTGGTAAAATCATTACAGAAATTGCATGTGCAGTAGAAGGTAATAGTGTGTACTCAGCATTATAGTTCTTGAACCAGACATAATCCATTTTCAGGATCTGCAATACCCTGAACTTTGTATAAACATTACAGTTGTAACCAGAAATTACTTATTACTTATTAGTATTTGGTCATAACATTATGCGTGTGTCTACTGTGAAATTTGTTCTGGGTAAAAGTCCTTGCAATGTTCTTCTGCCCGAACCCCTCCCTTAAAATAGCCTAGGTGGGATAGGAAGTTGTTTTGGGAATTTGATAACCTTGCCTACAATGGTGGAGTTTTCAGGGACTGCTTAAAGTTTTGGATGCTAGAGAAAAGTTTTATATGGGACAGAATTTCAGAGTGGATATAGCCCAATTAAGTCCTATAACTGGGAATGAGAGCAAGAGGATGAGAGCAGTCTGAGAATTAGTCTTGGGGCTGCATTCAAAATAGTTTGAAGGGGTGAAAGTCTGGTTAGGACCAGTACACAATTGCTATAGTCAATGTGGAATATTATGAGGGCAATTACTTTGCATTCTGGAGATGCTCCTTAGTTGTATATAACAGGATGTGGATACATTTTAAATGTGCAGAACAAAGGACAGTTCCAAGTAAAGATTGACCAAAAATATTGAGATTAATGTGGGGAGAGGACAACCAAGATGAAAAAGCAGAAAAACTTTAGAGAGCGCGGGCCAATTCAGATGGTACGGAAGATATATAAATGTGAGTGTCATCCACAGAGAGGTGATGCTGAAATTCAAAGGAGCTTATGAACAAGGACCAAGCTTTGGGGTTCTCCAAGTGAAGGAAGAAAAAAAATACTAAATACATCTAACATTAAGAATAGAGGCAAATGTATTTTATTTTCCAATAAGCTTCTTTGTTACGTGAAATATTTTAAATGAAAAAAATAACCTAAGAAATAAGCAATGGTCCAGAAATGATGTATATAAAACACATATACAAGTCTTTTATGTCATCTATTGCATTAAAAAATGACAAAATGAGCTGTAAGTAATATTTATTCCATAGATATAGTGCAACCAAGTTGATGTTTATATTTGATCCATCTGTTTATTTTTACCATTATTTCAATTTATTTTTGTTGTATAATTGCCATTTTCCCATTTTGTGACACTTTTTCATGCTCATTCGATCTTGTCATATCACATACTGCATAAGGGTAATGTCAACATTATCCAGGTATCCAAAGGTAATTACAATCCATTAAGAATTTTGACGCTCATTTAGATTCTGTCATAATGGTAGCAGTACACGCAGTGAAAGCAGACATTTTATGGGCCCAGACAATCTGCAGCAACACTGCCTGATAACCATTAGGCCTGGTTTATATACATGACACACTGGTTCCTAGGCTACATTCTTATGAATATTAATTGTGCGCACAAAATGGCAGCCCCCACTGTGTGCAGGAAACAGGTCCGCTTTCATTACTCATAATAGGCTCTTGATCATACAATGTTTAATCATATCCATCCAGAGAAAATACGGATAATGTTGACATTTCCCACAATTCCTATCTCTGGCTTGGCATAAATACGACATTTCTTTAGGTCATTATTAAAACAATACTGGACAAATTGCTGTATGGAATGTGATAAAAACAAGCTAACGTCTTTTTATAGTTCCGAAAAAGCATATAAGGGAATATATAGAGAAAAATCCCCTGTGGTAACTTTTCAGGTAATACATACTGAGGGGAAAAAAGTAAGATATCTACAGAGGAATTCCCATTAGGATTTAGTGCATTTAGAATGAAAGCAAAGCATCCCAATTATTCTGAGAAAAGGTACAACATTAAAGGAGTGATATCTGCTATACATTATTCATATGTTGCATCGTTATTTGAGTACGCTGCGGTCACGGGACTATTTCATGTGTCCCCATTAATACCTGGCAGGATATAAACTCTCTATATCAGCACTTGCGATTGATTGTATATGTAGCAATTAAGTGACTTGTAGAAGGAATCACATTTACATAGAGACAAACAAGAAAATGATGAGTCTAACCTAATCATGGTCATTACTTCCTCGTAGATTGAATTTTTACTTACATAACACAACAGTCTGCAGTTTTGTGTTGAAGCGCGGTTTGCTAAAACAAATGTGACAGTTATACTCCAAATATCTATTATTATTGTCCCTGAATTAGATGAGCTGTCACAGTGTCTGTGATAAGGGTTATTTTTACCTGCTCTTGCTGAATTCTCTGCTCGGTACATGAGAGATTATGAATGCGAGTGGTGAGGCTGTGGAAAGGATGGCTGTGCTCGTCTGCTTGTCCTGTAGAAAGTAAATTATTTTGAAGACCAAGTCCCGAGAGCGTGGCCGACCCCTAACTCTTCTTCTTGCTATTGTAAAATTTATTTTTGGTGATAGCAATGGGTTTAATACTAAGGAATCATATATATATATATATATATCACTGCATACCACAGTGACAAAAAAACTTGGATTGGGTGATTCACCTAAAAGAAAATGTAACTGGGGCCAGGGGAGGGCTGGCAGATTTTAGCCCGGGGGGGGGGTAGAGACTCGACATTTTAAAGGAAAAAGACATGCAGGTAGCCCTATGACCCAGGCCAAAGTAGCCCACTATGGGACAGGCCTGGGGGACAAATGTGTTTCTGCTTCCCAGCCCAGCCAGCCTCTGATTGGGGCAGCTGAGTGATGCTCAGCTCCCCAGTGGGTAAGAGCACTCTTACCTCATGCCAGGGAAGAGCAAGGAACCTTTGTTAATGCACGAGCCGCAATGGGGCTCTAACAAACCCGCAATCGAATTTTTGAGTAGAATACAAAACCATACACAAGTAGGTATCCCTGAGTTGTTAATAGATAAGCCGGAGCCTAAGGCAGCAGAATTTCCTGAAGAGCCATCATTTTACTTTTTATTTTTTCTTATATCAATCTGTCAGCATAAAAGAAACAATGGTAATTTTAAATCACTGGTAAACATACATCTTTTATGCAGATGATGTGAGGTATGATGAGTAGGATGACGGATTGTCGGAACTGAACTGTGTGTAGGTCACCAATGACTAAAGCCCTATCAACGTAGCAAGGACCTCTCAGTATCTGTATATTATGTTCAAACTTCCTGTACTTAGAACAGTGATGGGCAACAGGTGGCTCTAGGGATGCATACGGCACTCAGAGACTCCACCTCCAGCCCCCAGCTCGATCCTGCTTTATTCTCATATTAGTTTGTTATAACTTGTAACTCTGGTTTAAAATGTCTGCTGATATATTATTACAGGTAGGTGGCTATTTCTTATTATTGAGATTAAGGTTAATATGTGGCCCTTTTTAAGGTTAGAAGGCCGCCCGTGCAGCCCCTGAAGTGTACCAGGTGCCTCTCAGTGACCTAGAATCTAAAAACACCAACTCTATTTATTGCAACCCCCTATTTACTACATATCTGATATTATTAAGGATATTTTGTTCCAGAGTGCACTTGTCAACAATAACTCTGGTCTTCAATGCCTCTTTTATATTTGTGCAAGGAGATTTTATCATTTATATTTACAATATTCAAGAATTATTTATGTCTAACCCTTGGGCAGCTGGAACGCAGGGGTTGAAGGTGTGGTGTAATGTGGTAAATATATTTTTACTTACTTTTGAGGTCTTCAGTGTCTCCACAGCAGTCTATCTTCAGATTCTCTCTCCTGGGAACAATGGGTGTGTTTGCCCTCCAATGCTCAACACAGGAGAAACCCTTACCCACAATACACAATAAGGACACCGTTAGTATAGGGGCAAACCAAAATGGTGTTTATTATCAATGGGAGAAAAGTGGAAGCGGGTAGGTATGGGATAGAATATAATAAATTAATTTCACAGACAAGATTGTGAAATAATATTTATAATTCTAACTTTAAAGCATGATGCTAATAATATTATAATATTGCTACAGACAGCCAGGCCCTAACTTCCCATAAGTCCTGACCCTGAGCAACGTCAATACTAGTATAGGTATATATAGATAGCGGTTCTCTCTCGCACACACTTCCAGGAGTCCTTGTAGTCTGCCTAACATACAGGTCCCTGACATAAAATACCATTGAGGCTGTGAAACCTCTCTGGTTCTGGTGTTGATGAGACCACTTACTTGGGAAACAGCTCAGTGTTGCCCCCCTCTTCTGTTTCGGCTATGGCATGGCATCCGCGACCAGAGGGTCCCCTGAATACTCAGGTGTTTTTTAAAAACAATGAACAAGGAGAGTTGTCATAAGTCGTGTGCAGTGCAAAGTGAAGTAAAGGATGGGCCCCAGACTATCTCATAGCAAAAATAGACAGTGTTAACTTTCCAACGCCTTCTCCTCCCGCAGGCTCCTGCGGTTACAAGCACAACTTCTCCAAATGCCTCCAGCACATAAACTTCAGCAGATGTTAAGCACTATTGCTGCTTTTCTCCACATGCACTTTACTTGCTTAAGTCCATTATATATAATTACACAGCTGCATACCCGGTTTTGCTGGGTGCAGTAGTTCCACATTGTCTAGAAATACCAGGGTCTCTCTCAGCACACAATGGGCATACTTCGGTGGTCCATGCTCACGCTCCAACAAGGATTAACTAACAGCCCATCCCTCACAGAGACCCTCTATCTCCAGCCCCACTCACACTGCCACTTTCAGGTGTCATCCCAATCTCCAGGGACCCTTCCATGTTTGGGAACCAAGCTGCAATACTGTGCAATCTTATGAACAATTACTCAGGCAGAACTCTTTAACACATCCCAATAGCCAGGGACCCTGCCTCACTCAGAGTTACAGTTATTCAAGCACAGCACTGCATCTACTTCTCACTGTGGGGACTCCTTCCCTCAGGAGTAGCTGACTGCCTAGTTGCAGTGACCCCTCCTCACATTATTGGGGCCCTTTCAAGGGGTACCACCTTCCCTAATTCCTGCTACATGGGGGTCTTTACAAGGGGGCTCTACACAGGATCCTCTCTAAGATGACATGTGACTTCCAACCAATCACACTCACCCTTTCCAAGGATCTCTGTCTGCTATTCAACGCCTCTCTCTTCCAGACACACCTCCAGACAACTTTCCATCCAGAGGCTCTATCATAGTTAAAAACTTTGCTGTTGGGGGACTCTCTCTTTCTTGTCCCAATGCAGCTCTCATACATTGCCCTACGTTATCCTAAAGGTGGGGATCCACCTCCTGTCCAACACTTCTCTCTATGGGGCCATTTTACTTAATGGGGAGCCTTTGACTTCCCACTATCACCAGCCCTCTGTATCTATGTCTTTCAGGGGCTTTTTTCATATTGTATCTGTTTCTGTTCCCTTTGGGGCTCTTAAATAAAATGGGGATCACCTCCCCTCACAGGGCTATTGAAAATTGGTGCCTTGTGGCATCTGCTGCTCACCCCCCATGTCGTGGACCCGGGACAACCCTCCTCCTTCCTGGGTCCTTGCCCACTAAGATGGCTGCCCCCTAGGTCTAGAAGCCAGAGTCATTATAGACACTGGCTACCACCTGACCCCCACCCTATACCTGGCATGGCGTGTCGTGTCACTGGAAAGCATGGGCACAAATAGTAATGCTACATGCGCTACAAGGACATAAAGCAAAGATACATAGTACATTGTGTAATATTAGTCACTCACATTTCTCTAAGCCTATTGTGAACAATATTGCAGGTAGCGTAACTGCAGAGCCATAACTATTAATCTATATATTAATCTGTTTCTTTGTAGCACACAAATTGTAATGGCTTTTTACCAATGCTTACCCTTATTATCCATACTTACCAACTCCGGGAGAGGGGGCGTGACTAGAGGGCAGGAGGGGGCGGGACGAGGCCGATCGCGTCATTTTGGCCCCGCCCCCCGCAAAACCGTAATTTGCGTCATGGGGGGCGGGGCCAAAATGACGCGATTGGCCTCCTCCCGCCCTCCAAAAAAGTGATTCACCAAGAATCGCGTCAAATGACGCGATTCTCGGTGTGAGATTGGGATGCGGGAGACATGCCAGCTTGCCCGGGAGACTGACCCGAATTTCGGGAGTCTCCCGGACTTTCCGTGAGAGTTGGCATGTATGTTATTATCTCACTCCAAACTCACTAATCCTGAATAAACATACCATCCTAATATTTCCCCCATACAAACGGTGTTATTAATTTGTGTTGTGACAAGCAGAGGTTCTCCTGAGGAGATTCCTCTTGGGCCAGAACCCACCTGCTGACCACATTACAACACCAATTTATTTTTAACGACATCTCTCTCTAAAATATTTATTTGAAAATGCAGTTACATACCAGTGAGTTTATATGATGCAATTTTTAGTGCATATCCTTTACAGTCTTTTCTTGTGTCTATTTCTAGATCTATGAGTAGTCAAGTCAAAAATGTTTAGCAGATGGCACTTGTTTGTTACAATATAGTATTGTTAAGCCTGTCATGGAAACTCGTCCTCAAAGTGACATATTGTTAAATGTTCCAGTTTTCCACAATATGTGGTAATGTCAACATTATGTTACATACAACTTACATAAAAATGTACAATTTGTACCAGTAGTGAGCCTGCGGCAATGAAACAGGGAAGCGACCATAGATTTATGGATTTGTCATTTATGAATGGCCCATGACCCTGATGTGCCATCAAGGGTATTCTCAGCCCCAAGTCTTCAAAATAATTTCATAGTCCTTTTAAGGACTATTCATTGTTATAAAATGCTTGTAAAAAGAAAGTATAGGTTCTTGGGTGCATAAGGGTAGTATGTTCATAAAAGGTATCAAGGTGAAAATCGTCATAAGAAAGTGATCTTTACTGACAAATAAAGTTGTAAATGACGCAAGTATAAGTTCTGGCCAAAGAACAAAGTTTTAGTGCACAGATCTGATCACCTCAAGGAGTGGTTGTAAAGAGTTTTGATTGTTTCAAAACTATGCTTCAAGCAAAAACTATGTGTTTAGATATAGATGCAAAGGGTGTGTCGCACAGAGGTTACAAGGTCTCAGAAAAGATGGTCCAATGGAAGAATTTCGATAAAATAATATAATGTCCAGGAATATAATGTATTTCTTATCAAAATGGATGTCAGTGGAAACAGTAATACCAAACGATGTATAAAGTGGTTTAGAGTTATTGTGAATAGTTCCAAACATAAGAAACATTCATAAAAATCCAGGTATGTGCGGAGTGTATGTTTCCCAAAAAGTAACTCACGTTTGGGTGATGATGTAGCTGTAATATCCTCCTGCAGTCTGGGTGCTCCTTTCCTCCCATAGATGTGGGTGGGTTGCCTCTGCTGTGGCGTAGTCGGTGTGCAGTGCGGAGGGTGCGCATGCGCAGTCCGTCTTAATGTTAGCTTGCTTGTCCGATGGTAGTGCCGTGGTTGGTATTCTCAGAGCCAGTATCAATACAAGCGGTGGTTTGATGAATGTGACAGTTTCAATTTGATGTTATAGAGCCGTTCCCCTTGGTTTTCACTCCCTGTACTGACTTGCTGGTCTGGGCCACATGTCCACAAGGAAGTGCGGCTTCACCAGTAACCACTGCCTACCTATATTTTATAAAATGCTGGTCCTGATTCTATGAAATAGAGTAAACGCCAAATGGCGGATAATCTCCCTCTGCACATTCTAATCCTTAGGATAAAGATAATTACTTAAATACCTGAAATAAGACACGGACACAGATTTAAATTTTGATGAACTAAGGTCACAGTTTTAATTGTATAAATGATGGTGGCAACGAAAGCAAATGCAAGTCAGCTAATCAGCTACTTCTATACAAACAAACATGGGATGGTCAAGTGGCTCAGAATCCCAGGAGTGAGAACTTCCTGTTAAAGGCTGGTGTGTCACTCCCAGTGACAGGTTATTGGATCTAATATCAAAAGAGGTCTTGGAAAACTTTAACTCCTGAAGCTAAGTGTGATGTACTCTTACAAGCCTGGTGTTTATGTGCATTTATCCCTATGCAGGTCTTTTATCATACACTGTTCCATTCTATACAGTAAGGTGATCCCTCATTTGTTCATATGTGTGGTACTTGCTGCTCTCTCTCGAAGTCAAAGTCTTGTGGAGGCTGGCGTGCCATGCTGACAATGGCCACCAGAAATAAAATAGTAGTGCATTGCTAGACGGAATATCTCATACATGGGCATGCATTCTCAATGGAGTGCATGATCTTTAAAATTCATGTCCACGTGAAAAAACAAATGGTGGCGAAACCTGTCTGAATGCAATAAATGCTTTGTACAGGGTGAAGAACGTGTGTGAGTGTGCTCCTCCCTGTCAATGGAGGCGAAAGGCCTCCTTTAACTATATAATTTAGCCCCTAACTGATAAATCAGAGGCTATGTGTGGATAGAGGTGTGTATGCTGTTGTTTCTATATCAACCTAAATAAATAATACTTTGGTATGATTACTTTTTGGATACATGCTCATTCTATTGTGTACTACTTCAATGTATCATTTATTTTTGTTCATAATAAATTATTTATATATAGCTGGATAAACATGTCCTCTATATGGAGTTCTTGTACGTCTTCCCTCTCACACTTCTAGAACTGATTGAGTGGTCATAGGCATGTTTAATCCTTGTGCATCCCTTCAATAAAACATTTCCATTACAGTCCACATCACATGGACACTAATAGAGGATTTACCTCCCACCTTGAGCTGTAGGAGAGAAATTCCTCTTCCGTTCACACCTCATCAGTCTCTTTTACTGTCCCTTGAATCAGGACTCCAGATGCCTCACCTGGCACTTTACAACTGGCGACTCAGCCTTTCTCCTCTGCTTGAAGAACCCAGGAGAATGCTGACTTGGGACCATTCCTTTATGGAGAGCTGTGACCAGATGCATGATGTAGTCATTTTCATGTGTGCAGTAAATCACTGCACTCTACTTCTTGGACCTACAAGCACTACTGCACATGCAGAACAATGTGACATAAAGTAATAGGCATAGTAAGTCACATGTACACAGACGCTTACTATTGCAGAAAGAGAACTATGTGATACTAGGTGCATAGTGTAGTAAGGTGTGATTGCATTCATACAGGGCCTGGTTCATGCTGCCCTAGGTTAACACGCTTGTAGCACCCCTTTGCCTTCCACAACAGGTGAAAAAAGATGAGTTTGTTCTTATCTACTGCATAATTTAAAATCTGTATACTTTCCCTCCCCACCAATGTTTATGTTCCCGTGTTTTCGAAAATCAGCTCCACTTGGCTTTTTATAAGGGTTACGGCCATTTTTGTCACTCATATCATTTTCATTGAAATAAGAACTGTATAGCAGAATGGAGGCATGAACGAGTGCTACTGAGGGTGAAGATGTGAAGGAGGAGGGGGCTGTCATTTCTGCACTGCCCTCATTCTTGTTTCTCCTACTCACTTATCCTCAAGCGCCCACTCAAGGATGACTCATCGTCTTCAGCCTTTACCATGGCAATATGTCAAGATTAAAACCTTACTATATTTTTCTTCCATGTTTTTCTTTTTACTTTGGAGAACAACTATTTTTTAATATTATACAATTAATTTCAGTTTATACCTGGCCCTGTTACGATTTTGCTCCTCCAACAATTTTGCGCACCCCAAAAAGCCTAGTGTCCTAGGCTGTAGCCGAGTCAGCCTATTGGACAATCAGGCCCTGCATTCATAACGTCCAACTATCCTGACTTATGTGGGTCTGTTTTGAGAGGACTGTTCTACATCCCCCAGTCTGCAAATTTGACCCGACTTGTGTGTCATCACCATGGTGAACAGGTGCCACTGGTGCACATGGCCATTCAAAAGGTGCTTTTGAGGGGTGGGGTATTGGGACAGCCTAACTCTTCAGATGCATAACCCCAACATGGAGTGACTCCACCCATTTTCTCCTGCTTACCTCAGGGGAACATGTTGGTAGGTATAAATATTCTGGAGCACTGAACATTTAAGGATACAAATGAAATCATTGTTGCAATAATGAATTAAAATAAGGGTGAAGAGGGTCGTGCTATCTGTGTTCACAGATATAGGATATTTAAAGTAATAACGTTGACAGGAGTGATGCTTCATCCTTCAGTTCAGGTGGCTCATTAATTGTCTTGTGCCTTCAGCTGAGTCTCTAGTTACCAGAATAAGAAAATCAGCACTTGCACCTCAGCACGTGGCTTCTGTATTGCACTTTACTTTTCATTTCAGCCTCGTCTCCTGTGTCCCTGTGGATCAGGGAACTCGGGGAAAAGCTGAAGTTAGGTAGTTTCTGTTAAGGAAGTGGTTTTGAACAGAACCCTAATTACAGCCATGGAGCCAGACACGTGATATAAACGTTTTAAACTGTTTACTGCAGAAAAGTATAATCCAGTTAAGGCAAAATAAACAGTAACAGTTCAGGCTGAAAGGAACAATGGATTTCCAGATCTTGGCAAACAAGCAGTAAATAATAAAGAAATGCAGCAGATGACTTAACTGAAACCAGTTTGTAGTAGCAGCCAGAAACATGCAGGTAATCCAGGAACAGAGAGACACATGAGCATGCTAGGAACATCAATGACCAGCAAAAGATTCAGGAATAAGCAGGCATATATAGGCCACAGACAGGTGAGGATAATTAATTAGCAGTGCTAGTTAACCCCTGATAGAGGAATGGCCGGACAGCAGCTCCTCTGGAGAATCACAGATACTGCAGGGTAATGTGCACACAGGGTAACAAGGCAAATCATAACACAGGGTAAAATGCACACAAAGAAACAGGGCAGATCATAACAAAAATGCACACAAAGAAACAAGGCAGATCATAACAGTTTCAGGAAAATCAACAGTACTTCTAAAGTGCTTCCGTTCATGGTATGGAAGACTCAAATGCTTGATTTGTGCATGGAGGGAAATTTCCAGTTATCGTCGACAGTACTTTTCAGTGCCCAAGATATTGAAGACGATAATTATGGAGCGTCAACCTGAATTAACATTTTGTTGGACCTAAAGAAAGATCTTAATGTAAACTTTGATGTCAATGAAGTCACAAGTTGGATTTCTGTGGAAATGTTAATGACAATTGGCCAGAAGGTTATGCCCCTGGTGGCTGAGGAGGAGATGACTAGGTCCCCATGGAGAAAAGACAGGATACATAATGAAGAATCTGTATATGCAGAAGGGATGGGTACTCACAGTTTAAGGAGCAGTCACACCAGAGAAGAAATGTCCAATCTTCTGTAGGTAAGTTCCCAAAATAGACATCACTCTCAGATATCAGTTACGTGTCAGTCACATAACCGAATCCTGTGAATACCCTCTATTTTGAGATCTATATTTGTTTATAAGGATAATGAATAATATAAGCACTGGCAAGTAGAGAAGGGAGGGGAACTAGGGAAAAGTGTCAGGGAACAGTAAATGTACCTGTCTCAGGAGTAGTCATCTTTCTTGTTCCAACAATGATGGATTTACCCATCATTGCTTGGGTGCATCCAGTGACAGCTGCTGCATGCCTTCACATGTGTGTGAGCTATGTCATATTACATGGGCTGATCCACCGCCCTGGCAGCAATTCATTTTGGACAGTACTGTAACTATCATGAATAGCCACTGTGGCCCCATGATTAAATAGGTTGGGCTGCTAATAACTTCAGTGCCCTTAGCACTGATGAGGTTATAAGTGGCTTCACATGGCATGGTAGCCTTCCAGTTCTGTTCTGAGGGTTGGGTGGGGGGGGGGGGTCGGTGGGTTGGTGGGAGGGTGGGGTGTGTATATATATATATATATATATATATATATATATATATATATATATATATATATTTTACACACATATATAAATGTTGCGTGGTTTACTCCTATAGCTGGAAAAATTTCAAAGAATAGATTCTTGTATAGATTGCTTTAGATTGTAAAGGAAGAGATAGCACTAGCTAGTTGTCCATCTCACTAGGTCTTTGAAGGTAGGACTGTAGACAGAGTACCTTCTCCAACTCCATGTCCCATCGTTTTCTCACCCTTCTTTTGCAGCTTAAAAAGATTTTATTTGCTTCAGGCCTTGACTGTAAATGTTAGCCTCTTCAGCCTTCTTCTAGAGTTAACAGTATATAAACTTGTTGTTTTAGTGTTACTTAAATGTATAAATTTTTACAATCTTTGTAGCCGTCTTGAAGTTCTGTGAAGTGACCTCGGAGAAGTTGTCTGACAACGCCTGCAGCTCTCTGACCTGTCTCTTCTGAAGAAGAATTGAGTCTCTGAGCACTTTATCACTGTACAGGGAGTGTGGAGTATGACAGCCTGATGGATTGTTCAATGCAGGAAATTCTGACAATGAAATGATAACGCCTATCAGAAATAAAACAAAACTGTATTTTAAATTCTGGTGATTAAATATTTCCCAGTGCAATGATGAGTGCGGGGTCTCTGAGATGATAGTGGTAGCATCGTACTAACAGTCACATACGAGACAGTTTTCTGGACTGCTATCTGTGGGTTTCTAGATGCTCTGGTTTCCTTCCACACTCCGAGGGACATATTTATTATCAACCCCACTTTAAACATGTTCAATTTCATTATCGCAAAGATAAGGAATGAAAGATTTTGACTATTTATTTAAATTCTTCGCTAGGAACAGCAGTCACGAAAAACTACTGATCCTGCGACGACCTGTCTCTTTTGTCCTCTATGGTCACTATCGCACAGGGGTCACCTTTGTGATAATGACCGGAGGGGAGAGCAGGTAGATGCGGTGAGGGATCTGAAGATCCCTCTCCCCCAATGCTGTCCCCTAGGCGCCAATTGGCGTTAGCCATTGTGCACAAGTCCCGAAAATCATAAACATTTGAAACTTGTTAAATGGTGCAAAAGAGCAGTCTCCCTAGAAACCACATAGTCATAAATTAACCGGATACTTAAATAGGTGGATTTTAATGAAAAATGTGATTGATAAATAGGCCCCCAAAAGACTTACTTGTACCTTATTTGGCATCTATCGAAATTAACGCTAGAGTTTTTCTCTGGGGTAGGCGAACTATTATCCCTCTTAGCGGATAAAGGAAAGCTACATCTGTGGCTGATGGCAACAAGTGAGCATAGATTGATCAGACTCCATTCGCACACATGGCAGATGCACAGAGGAGCAGCCATTTTGGAAGCTGAATGGTTATAGATCAGAATGAAACCTATAAATTTTCTAGTTAGTAGAAGCATTTCTGAAGTGGGTCGTAGCGTATGTTGATGGGCGATCACCTGCACTTTAAATAAGAGAATTGTAGGGATAAAAGTAATTTAGTAAAAGTAAACTTACATACTTGTTGCATATTTCAGTTATATTTGAACTTGCATAACATATTGTGTAAAGTGATACGGTCACTCAGTTTCCCATTGAAATATCAGGATTGGTTCCTGTAAGATAAATCCATTAGATAAGACAAATACCAGGAAATCAAACAAAACAGAAGTAATGACACAGATGATGATTAGCATCAAAGTTGACGACTTTTCAGAACTTCCCTCCGGGAGATGCGGGTGGAGCTCCATCCAGTGAGGGGCAGATGGGACTTAATGAAGTGAATTGCAGATTAACTCCCTGCCCACCACAATGAGATTGTGCAACTTGTTTTATAATATGGCTTCGTTCACTTGGCTGGCCAGGGAGATTTCCAGGCTCTCTTGGAGTCCGAAGCAGTGGTGGAAGTACCATCGGGACAGCAGGTGTAGTGCATCAAGGGCCAGGGAGATAATGGAGCCCGCTGCACGGCAGATGCAGAGGGTAGGGGGCCCCGGGTCTCTCCTCCCCACCTACCTGCACCATGGCCCACAGCTTGCTCATTCCGCCTCTGGTTCGAAGACCACTCACATTGGGAAATCTCCCAGACATTCCAGGACAGTCGGCAAGGATGCTCAGGAGTTCAAACAGGAAACTTTCGTAGGAGTTGAGAGAAACAAAAGAGTTTACATAGGGAGCCACCCCCCTTGACTGACTAAAGGATGGCGGCAAATGAGTAATCACCTCACCTAAAGCGGCAAGGCAAAAGATTAAAGCAAGACAGAAAAGCATAGAAACAAAGAGTGCCAAAACTGAAATCCCTCTGAGCTGGGAGATCACAGTTCAAGCCTTGGTTGAGATACTGTACATCTTATTTTATGGTTTCTTCAGATCGGAAAGTAGTAGGACAAAGTTCATTAAATCATGTATAAAAAGATCTGTGCTACTTATAGTTGACATTTACAGCTACTAAATATAGCACTTACATAAGTGTATACATTAATCAGTAGCTTGGGGGGGGGGAAAGCAATGTTTCTTCTTCACGGTTACATGCTGCTATACCTGTACTGTTTAGCAAAAATAGTATAAAATCACTAGAGACCTACTGTGCAGAGCTTGTCGCGGTGGAGAGTAAGGTCAGTCCTGTCCATCACTGCGTTCAGCAGGGGCTACAGCCAGACAAAGTAATAATAAAAAAAGTTACCACATTAACATCAAACATTAAATGTTAAGTGGATTTGCCATCAGAGAAACTAGTATGTTTAAAACATCACTTTCAACAATACTGTATTAAATAAATGCATGGAACAGGAATTTCCTGAGCCTTGAACATGACAATTGGAATTTAACAAATCAGGTTTTTTTTTAACTGGCATAGTTCAACAGCTTACTGGAAAGAAATTATAATAAAATTAACCAAAAGGTAGTGGTCACATGTGCATAGTACTAGACCAGTGTTGGCTAACCTGTGACACTCCATGTGTTGTGAGACTACAAATCCCAGCATACCCTTCCAGCAATAAGCGGCTATATATTGGCAAAGCATGCTGGGACTTGTAGTTTCAAAACACCTGGAGTGTCACAGGTTAGCCAACACTATACTAGACCTCACTGTCACAATGTGGCCCACAAATAGAGTGTCTTTATTAGAAGATTCATTGTACAACCTCTATGCAGTAACGTGTGTTTTGCTTAACAAAGTTGGGGATGGGAAAAATGTAATGATTTGTTCTGGGATTAAAAAAACAAACAAAAAACAACAACATGGAATGTGTCTGGTTGTATGAAACACTGTAATGCAGTACAATGATCAGTAGGGTATGAAATGCAGAACCAAGACCATTATACAGTAAAACCTCATCTATTACAGCTCTATGAGGTATAAAATACAGTCTGGTATCGCGCAACCCCAGTTTAGCTCTAACACTCAAGAACTGGTTAGTTAAATTTCTATATACATGTAGACATATATCTAGACATATATAACCTAGTAGCCTACTCTTCCGGATTGTCCAGAAGACTCCCAACATGGGCAGCGGCTTCCTGAGCGGTTAGCCAATTAACCTGCAATGGAGCACAAATGTCTGCAAGGTGGGTGGTAACACGCCATGGTCACACAAATCATGTCAATATGGAGAACACAGAGTTGGCAGTAGTGTGACAATGCACAAGTGGGTGGGGTAAAACGTATAATGATGCGGAGGCAAATTCTCTCACAAAATCACACCCACCTCTTCTTTCCTTACCCTGTGTATCAGGGGTGGGCAAACCTGTCCTCAAGGGCCATATCAAGTTCATGTTTTTAGGATTTCTGTCTGTAGAAACAGGTGGGATAATTACTGACCCAGCCAAATAGATTAACTCAGCTGTACATGATTAAAGAAATCCTAAAAACATGAACTGGATATGGCCCTTGAGGACAGGTTTGCCCACCCCTGCTGTATATGCATCTGTCAGAGGGCAGGTATAAAAACTGAGCAGGAACGATGTATGATGAATTGAATCGGCCAATGTTGACAACTAAGGGTTTATTGGTTATCTGTATTTGCTATAAATCAGCTTCTGGTGCGGGCTATTATTACCCAACATAAGTCTTGTCAGAGGTGTAGGCACTAGAACTTTGGGGGATCCATGGTGACATTTTAATAGAACACCGAGGGGAGGGCAGGGGTGTCCTCCCTAGACACCTAAGCTTACCTTAATGACTGCCTGTCCAGCTGCATGTCTATTCCTCTCAGAGAGCAAACATCAGAGTTCCATTCCTTCCCAAACAAAATTTAATTTTGAATATCTAGAATTGCAGCTCAGGCACATGCATCCTGCTACTCCAAATGGGATAAGCACAACAGAGCCCTGAAGTACATGGTAAGAAGCTGTATCCTGATAGGCCAGCTCAGCCACCACCCCAGCTACCCATTATTCCTACAGTATCTGTGTAGTACAGGAAAGGCAGCTGCAATGCATGGTATGGCGCACAAGGCTCCAGAATTCATTGTGAGTACCTGGACTGATTAATTATATTTTTATATTAGAAGTAGGTGGTTGAGACTTCTACAAACATATTTTAAAAAAAACCAAAAAAAACCAACAACATTATTTTATATTCTGATCTTAGTCTGTACGATTAGGTAAATAACTACAACAAACAACCCCATGCTGTCAGTATGTCACATATAAGTAAGACAAGAAGCACTAAATACAGATCCCTACCAGTTCTAAACAGAAGATGGCAGCATTGCATAATTAGGCAGAACCACACGATTAGAACATTTAACAATATATCTAATGCACTAATTAGTTACCACTTTCACCAAAATAATTTGTGCGCTCATACAGAAGTGAAGCAAAAATATCTCACATTACATCAGCTTTATCACCAATGCATTTTTTTCTTGCAAGAATTAAAAAGTTGAATCTTATTGATATTAAAATGAAAATACTTGTATGTGTCTGTGTATATACCAAAATGAGAATTCCAGTCTCACATTTGGTCCAACGGCACCTCCAGCAACTAGCTGAACTGGACAATAGGCAGCCCCTGTACCCCTGCCATTTGCCCAGGAGTGCACTCACCTCTAACACTGACCAGCACTGCCTCCAGTCACTGTATTCTTTACAAAGTAAGTCAGGTTGTTGTGCTGGATCTCTGATACAATAACTGTCAGGGCTGATGAACACACACACCAAGGAGTAGATTTATCAAACTTTGTAAAATGGCAACGTGAATGTGTTGCCCATTGCAACCAACCAGATTCTAGCTATCATTTCTCTAGTACATTCTAGAACACATGTAGAATCTGATTGGTTGCTATGGGCAACACTTTCACTATTTTTTTTTTTTTTTTTGAGACTGTTTGATAAAACTACCGCCAAGAGCCAAAAGTGAGTATCAGGCAGACTGCAATGTTTCGGGGCACTAGTGGTGTGCAGGGCGTGGGGTTGAAATCCATTTTGCTGGAGATTGAAGTACTCATTTAACATCCTTGAAGTGTCATGTGACCAGGAGACGGCCAGAAAACGCACCTCACATACTGACTGATGGCCCCCCATTCTTGCCTAATCAATGCTTCGAGTTTGTCAGAATTTGTGGGTTTTCGTTTGTTCACCCGCCTCTTGAGGATTGACCACAAGTTCTCAATGGGATTAATTTCTGGGGAGTTTCCTGGCCGTGGACTAAAAATTGTGATGTTTTGATCCCCGAGCCACTTAGTTATCACTTTTGCCTTATGGCAAGGTGCTCCATCATGCTGGAGAAGGCATTGTTCATCACCAAACTGTTCTTGGATGGTTGGGAGAAGTTGCTCTTGGAGGATGTTTTGGTGCCATTCTTTATTCATGGCTGTGTTCTTAGGCAAAATTGTGAGTGAGCCCACTCCCTTGGCTAAGAAGCAACCCCACACATGAATGGTCTCAGGATGCTTTACTGTTGACAAATTTTATTTGTACTACACACTAGATATCCGTGGTCATTTTCTGTCAGAAAAGCCCCAGGAAGAGGTATGTGCCACCAGTGAATACTATACTAATTATATAGATCTATCTTTTTTACTAGAGTTTTATTGCATAGTTTAGAATGCAAAAAGAAATATAGATTTCATTTAGACCCATTATGCTAATTTTCTTCATTTAAATATTTAATCACTTTATATAAAACGAGATGTCATGTTTTATTAATACAGATCCCCTATTATTGGTTCCCTTTATGGATTTATTTTCCTGGCACAAAAACACTTGAGTGCAAAGCGGAGAGACATGAAAGGAGATATATATTTCACCAGTGATATCGGAGCAGAGAGTTTTTTGCTTTGTTGGAAAAACGTTTGAAATGAACAGATTTCCCTCCAAGCTGCATTGTGCACTGTGGATTGCTGTAATTATCTGTGTCAGTATTCTATTAAAGCCATTACTCACAGCGATGTATAAAAACCAAACAACAGAGTACAAATAGGACGTACCAGGAAGAGACGGCATAGCATCCATATTGACGCAAGAAGGACAAAGACTGTTTGTAAGAAATGTTCTTTTGTATTAAAGAAGGAACGATTACACTGTCTGTTTAATTTCATTATTGCATAAAGATGTTGTCGCACAGCTACAAATATTTTCATTTCAAGTCAACATTCAATCATGTTTTCTTTTATATGCCTGTATTCACAGAAGAAAGTGCCAATTCTACAGGGTACATACGTCACATTGTTATGCTGCAAAAGAAGGAAAATTAGATTTGTTGTGTTTTCATCTTCAACGCGTCTTCATTGTGCAAGGCTTTTAATTATTCTGTAAGTAATGCAAGGGGTGCAAGAGAGAGGAGCTGCTGGGATACAATGAGCGTTAGTAACAGTGGGGTTTGGAAGAGTGGCGGCAAAGTCACAGGAAGGTGAAGTGAGGAAGCAGCAGGCGACAGCTTTGATGAAAAACTTCACATAATTCCAATGCGCATTAATGCAATAATTTAATTTAAAGCTTGAGAAGTACCAGGCTAATTTTTCAAGAAAATCAAGTTATATAAAGACAATGTGCAAAATGTACAAGAACTCCATTGTTCCAACACCGCCAGCAAGGAAACTGGAGCCATACCTCCAAATTACCAATGTCTGCTCCTCCAGATGTCAAGAATTAAGATTGTCCTATAAAAGTCTAGACTAATTCAGGGTATAAGTAACCCAGAGTCAGGGGCTTCGTTAGGCCCCTAACTAAGTGTTACTAGAGGGTTCCAAACCCAATAACGCAGCACAGTGGCTAAGTGGTTAGCGCTTCTGCCTTACAGCACTGGGGTCATGAGTTCAATTCCCAACCATGGCTTTATCTGTATGGAGTTTGTATGTTCTCCCCATGTTTGCGTGGGTTTTCCTCCGGGTGCTCCAGTTTCCTCCCACACTCCAAAAACATACTGGTAGGTTAATTGGCTGCTAACAAATTGAAGTGTGTGTTAGGGAATTTAGACTGTAAGCTCCAATGGGACAAGACGGATGTGAGTGAGTTCTCTGTACAGCTATGCAGAATTAGTGGCGCTCTATAAATAAATGGTAATAATAATTTAAAAAAATGAATGTTACCTGATTTATAGCAATTTATTTGATATATATGTGACTTCAAAGCTAATTGCTTAGTTTGCTACAGGTTTTTGCACATATGCACTTTGTTATGAAATAATTCCCAGTGATTATTCTCGTGTGCAGAAATAGAAAGTACAAATTAACACTGTATCGGGATTTCTTTCTTAATCATTTTGCCATTCAAAAAAAGGGTACTCTCTGTAGCAGGAAATGCATTCTACAATACTAACAAACTGAAACGTCCTCTATGATGTGTAGCAAGTTTGAGATACGCTGGGGGCTCTGTTCCAGTCCCTGTCTATAGAGAATATATTAAAATGATTGGTCGTAAATGAAAATGCCAAGATGCCTGGCACCAGTGCTCCATAGAAGTTAGCAAGTAAGTTAGCAAGTAAAATATATACTTTGACCTATAATTTGTCATGCCATCAATCAATACAAAGCTTGTAATGTGAGTATAGCGAGGCTGGCAACCTACACCCTGCTGTACCCAGACTCTGGGCCAAGAGGTGCTCTGATGCCATGGAAAGTACCACTATCTTATTTACCCAGCAGACAGTGGGGGAGTGGAGCCACCTGGTTGCCTATGCTTGAGCACACAAAGTGGCTCCTGTTTGGATCGCTGTCTAGTCAAGTCTACTATCAGGGCATAGGCTTTACGGATAGCTGTTAGGAATTTTACTCATTGACTCTACCTCTTCATCCTTTCAGAAACTGCTGGTGCCTAAGTCAATCCCAAAAGTAATTGTGAGATAAGGGACAAGGTGCCAGAGAGAGCGAGGGCAGCCTAGATGGAATATTCCATCTTCATTTTCTTTAGGTAGAAATCAGTAAATGTTTCCATATAGATCCGAGGCTGTTCTGCCCACAGAAATCATTATTGCTATTACTACATATATGTAAAGGGTCCCTAGCCAAAACAAGGCACTTCATAAACCACAAAAGCTAAAAACAAAAAAACATTTTAATCAAAGTAATGTGTGATTTCATAAATTTTAAAGTCTAATTCACTTTCATTTTTGATGATTATGTTCTATAAGGGTTTTCTCTCAACAGAAAATTACTTTAGTGGAGCCTTAGATTAGTTCATTTTGCTACATTGCAAACAAGCTAAATTAGAATGGAGTTTTTAGCAATCACCCCTCCATGACCCCCCCCCCCCCCATCTCTACACTTCAGCTGCCAGGGACAACCAGCACGTTGTTCAGTGATGGGCCCAAGAACCTTTTTATTTGGTTCCTTGCTCAGTGATCTGTACAAGCAGCTTTCAAACATAAGTATAGTTTGCACAAAAGCGAAGTGTAAGGCTGTGCTCAGACCTGAAGTAACATACAGGTTTGGTAACCATATATTTAGGAGATCTAAATGAAAACATTTCAGAGAGTCACTACCTGTGATTGTTCTATATAAAAGTAACCATAAGAAAAGAAATAGACAAATGTGTTTTGCGACTGATTTTTGTCAGTTCTTTTCTAACTAATGGCAGCAAAATACAGTAATTATTTCAATGTGTTACTAGAAGAAATTCTTATATGTATGGGGGATAAAAAAAACCCCACCAAAACATTCATTTGGAATAGAGATGGTCACTGACCCCCGTGTTTTGGTTTTGGATCTGGATTAACTGTGTGTTTTGGTAAAACCGCCCTTGTGTGTTTTGGATCCCTATTTTTTTTTTTGTAAAATCCCATAATTTGTCTCTATTTTGGTCCTACATTATTATTAACCTCAATAACAACATTAATTTCCAGCAATTTCCAGTCAATTTTTGTCAAGTGAAAAGAACGCAGCTACCCGTACTGTTTCTGGATGAGCAATGGCACTGGAGACTGGAGAATGACAAGAACACTGCTACCCCTGTTTCTGTGTGAGCAATGGCACTGAGCAATGTCACTGGAGAGTGACAAGAAGACCGCTACCCCTCTTTCTATGTGAGCAATGGCGCTGGAGCTCCTGGGGAAGGATATACTTATGGGATCCCAAACCCGCAAGATCAACAACGCAACAATGACGTTTTGCCTTGATTCCGATCCGAGGAAGCGCAAAACTACTGAGCTGGCTCGCGAGCCTACTCAGATCCCCTAAGTTCAGGTGGGTTCGGTTTTCAGAAAAATCAAGCTCGAGCATCTCTAATTTGGACAGTTTAAGAAATGAAGTTAATACCAGTGAACGTTACATATTGGGAAAGTAAAAATTTGTTTGATCTTGAAGGTGTTACATGACTAACCTTGGAGTATTACTTTTACTCTGTATCACAAATAGAAGATGACATTAGGCAGCAGTTGAGGTGGGGGTCGAAAAGCTCAAACTGTAAAGCACAACAGGCACCTTCAAAATTGCAGTTCAGTCACTTCTGGTCATGCTCCTGTGTATTAGTAATTTATAGATCATCTTTCTTTTACCATGAAGACTACTAGCTGAGTGTTTAACAAGAGTAGTACACTCATGCTAATCTGCATTCCAGAAGCCTTATCTTCTAATATAAGTTCCCTTTAATAAATAAAACCAAACTTAAATAGAAATCATGCAAAGTACAATGCTTCCATGGCATTAAGATGAAGTGTCTCAGTCATGCGTGTACCCTTGTCCCGTTTAAGTTTTATTTTGAAGAATAGATAGATGGATAGATTGATAGAGAGATCGTAACGCATTAAATTTGTGGGCTGAAATCCTGGTATAATATTAACTGATTTTACCATTCATACTAATGTACAAAAGTGCTTCACATTTTATTACTATATACGAATACCTGTACTAAAAACATTTAATAAAAAGTTCAACTAAACCAGGGTTTTTTTTAATGACCATAACATAATATTGATTAATAGTTATACAAAATTAGTTACTTTAACATGTAGACACATTTTCATATGAAACCTTTTCATTTTATTGTTACCATAGCAAAGATGAGTTAATTATCAAAGGTTTTCAAACAATTTCTACTGCACATGGCCTATATATGTCTATACATATTATAAAAAAAAAAGAAGAAAAAAACACCAACAAAAGATAATCAGAATAATGCATGTGTAGATCTATATTTACACTATGGAGGAGAAGAAATGTTTTACGTTCCAGGTTCCATATTTGCTCATGTAAACAAACGGATATTTGCACTTGATAATATGGCCTTGTTCTTTGCAAAGAATGCAGAGCGAAGTTTGTTTTTTTTTGCCCCCAAAATTCTTTTCGCATCAGCTCTACAAAAAATGTTTTACAAGCTTCTTATTGGCGCACTTCACAGCTTGGCTCTTTGTAAAGTTTACTTGGTATAACAGAAGCAAATGACGTTAGTGCCAGTCAAAAGACTGATTCACCATTTTGTAGAACCTGTGATTGTGCTCTCTGAAGTAAGAGTACAGTTGTTCCAGGACCGTTTCGTTTACTACAGGGTGCGGGCGGCCTTTGGACTCGTGTAAACACCTTTCTCTCCCATCACTCCGAATGCAGTAAAATCCCTTTGTTTGATTAAAGTAAAAGTTTGAAGACACAATTCTTGGAGGCAGGTCGAGGAACTTCTCCACCTTTCGCAGCTCTGTCAGTGGGGTTTTTATTAACGTATTACCATCCACTATGTGAATCTGATCTAGATTGAAATATTGCAGCCATCTCTCCATGTGTACGTCATACAGGCTCCTTTGGATAGCCTTATATTTGGTATTAAGTGCACCATTTTTGATCACTATGCCCTCAAAGGTTTGTACTGGCTTGTGATTTTCAAGCCTGTTGTAGTATACTTGGGTGTAATCGGATATCACCCTCTCTGTTGGGTCTCTCAGAATAAGTAGCAATTTAATCGAGCTGTTCACACTATGGATCCTTTCTGGTGCTTGCAGAGATGTGAAATAACCTGGCGTCTTCTCAATAGTAATTTGATTTTCATAGGAAAATGGCATAAGACTCCTGTACCAGTCAATGCCTTTGATGTAATTTTCATCCCAATCAAAGAAATGTACTTCTGTTGCAGCTACCACAATGTTTGGGTGAATGTCCAACATCTCTAGCAAAGCTCTGGTCCCACCTTTCCGAACTCCAACAATGATTGTCTGAGGTGTCCGACGAACCGTTCCTGGAGGCTGGGGAGAGTATTGTTCGCTTGTATTGCCGAGTTCCCCCACTTCGAGTTTAAAAGCCTCTGAAAGGGAAGAATTTTCAAGAGGGGGTTGGTCAACAGGAGCTGTCTGACACTGGGTCAGTAGGAGGAGCGCGGAGACCAAATATACGGCCATGTAGAGGGAAATAGAGACGTCAGTTCCAAAAGATGTAAGGTTTGCCTGAGCTCATGTGCCCGATAGACTCTGAAGCGTAAGAAGTGAGGAACACGGGACTGGAAACGGTGTCCAAATGCATCTGGTAAGAAAAAAAAAAGAAAAATTCACATTAGAATATAATGGACTTGATTGTCTTCATGACACGTTTGGAGGACAATTGCTTTTAACGAACAATAAAGCATTTCTTTAAAAAGTTAAGAAAAGTTCAAAAAGTTCAGAATTAACCATGTTCTGTGGGATGTACAATGTGAAATAATAGCATTCGCTGCCAGCTGCCCCATATGTCCATTTAAACACAAGCCAATCAACAGTCCTGACACCTGTATTGTCCTTGCTCCACTGTAAGTGGCTGCTATCAAAACAAAATGCACTTGGACAATAGTTGAAGTCATGTACAGTATAGTGGGGTGAGAATCTGTTGATCAAGCTACTAGAATATAGAGACTGGTACAGCTAGAAGAGATGGCTTCTTTAATGGACAACAGGGCAGGTGAAGTCAGTACTATCCTTTAATTATGAACAGTCCATGGCCAGTATATAGTTCTTTTTAGGTTTTAATTTTCTGATGAAGCCCTTAATAACATGCCAAGAAGATCTATTAACTATTTTTTAATATATAACAAACATCACTGCTTGTAGAGGACACGTTCAGAATTATTTAATTCTTATTTATTAAGTTATCAATTTAAGGAGCAGACAGAAGCCTTTAACCCTTACATAGCCCTAAAAGCTCTATATCTAAACCTAACCCAAACATGAACCCTAGGGCTAACATTAGACCAGGCCCAGATTCTACCTATTTTTGGCAAGTGATACAGAGAACGTCTATTGTAATCTTTGCCCTATGGCCATTAAGGTTTAAAAACAGCCCTGAAATTAATTGGCGAGAAGGACAAGGAGAAGAATGGGAAGAGGAAGGAAGAAGAGGTGTTCTTGTAGTTTCAAAATGGTATTCTAAGTCTTGATACTCTGAAATATCCTGAACAGTTACGACAAGCACAGGATATTAGAGGGACACATTCAAAAATGGACGATGTAATGCTCAGATGTACAGTTCTTTAAAATAATATATATATTTCTATTGTGAGTATCAGAGATGGATTAAGACCATGGGGCAACATACTGGTTTGGGCCCCTACCCATCCTCCATTTGTCAAAAACAAAACAAACAAAAATAGGTAAGGAAAAGCTGGGCTCCTTTGTGCCCACTGCACTCTAGGCAGGAGTCCAGGTTACCTAATAGATGATCTGGCGATGGTGAGAATGGCATCCAATTTAGATCGAAGAGTAGATAGATGGAGCACAAATCAATGATTGATAGACCTACATCTCTAAAAAAAAGTTCAACTGACTGTAACAGAGAAGAAATGATTCTTACAGGGCCTTATCTAACGTGAACTAAAGTACATTGTATGAAAAAAATTTGCAGACTTATAGTAGCTGTTCCTGAGCCAGTGCATAGTACCCAGGGCCACTGGGTCACTGATGGGCACTTACAGCATTAATTTATTCACTTCATGATAACCACAGATCTTATTTTGGCGATGCAGCACAGTCCCGCGAGTCATGTGACCCAGTTACGCTGCCTTCAGCTCTGTAGCCCAATAAGAGTGTGCACAGGGTGAATAGATTAAACATTCAATATTTTAGAAATCTAATCTTCTGCTCAGGGGTGGTGCATATTCAGAGAACCAGTAATCCCCCCCCTTAAACATGCCACGGACTTACAAGTAGCATGATTACGCTGAATTCCATAAGGAACCTTTAGTAAAGATCTGTAAACAGTACATGATTGACTCACAACTAAAGAAACAATGTGATTTTTCTACGGTTCAATTTCTTTACTTCTTGGTCTCTAATTTTATCTAATGATTTTGGCAGTTGGAATTGGAAATTTCCCATAAATGGTATGCAAAATGATTGGCATGGAGGCCAGTATCTGACGTTAATTTCTTTGCAAATGGTTTAAGGGTTATTTTCAACATCAATTAGTTTCACAAACTATTTCATGAGTAATACAACTGTGCTATTCTGTTTAAGTGGCTTGACATGATCACTGCTCTTTGAGAGCATTTTCAAAATGACCACCCTGTACATTTTCAAGTGGTGTCACAGCCAAACGTTAATTAAGAAAGCAAAATGGATAGCCAGTAGCGAATTATTATTTTTCTTTTAGAAAAATAGGATTGGTTGGAAACTGTTAAAAGTCTAAAAAGAGGACATTTCCTCACCCCTAATACTTTATAGATGAATTAAATAACATGCATGTGGGAGTAATTGAGGTGTTGAGAATTTTTCATGAATATAAATTTAAAAAACAAAACAAACTTTTCATTAAATAGATATCTGGAAGCCCAAAACTTTATAACAGGTCAAAATAAACTGCAGCAATGCAAGGGTAAATATCAGTGCTGGCCAAGGAAAAAGCTGTTCGCCATGGACTTGTTTTATCTTGGGAGAGAAAACCATGATCTCCTGTCAATCCCTCTCTTTCACAGAGGAAACTGGTCATCGTCTCTGGCTCAACCTGGCTGTCTGTC
This sequence comes from Mixophyes fleayi, assembly GCF_038048845.1. Taxonomy (NCBI): domain Eukaryota; kingdom Metazoa; phylum Chordata; class Amphibia; order Anura; family Limnodynastidae; genus Mixophyes; species Mixophyes fleayi. Next base: position 30,647,408 of record NC_134407.1, on the reverse strand, counting down.
AATCAAACAGATCAACTGTGAGACAATGAGGATTTTAGATGCAGAAATAAAAAAATGCACCACACACTATTTCCACTGTTCAGGCCATGATACACCAGGTTCATTGTTCAGATTAAATTCTAAAACTTTATGTTGATAAGGGTGTTTGGTTTACTTTCCCCTAAAATAATCAGAACATCCCAATATATATTTCATGAAGATTGCTAGTTATGGCCACATCCATATTAAACGAAGTTCTGTTGTGTCTAGTGGTCTAGTCAGCAAGAGCAACTCTTTAATTCAACCTATTTTACAGAATATGATTAAAAAAGTAGTAAACACAAGATTTTTTGAGAATTTAGAATTCCACAAATTATCTGTCGAATAGAAGAAAGGTAGAAGCCTCTCCCTTTAGACTTCGTGTAGCAAGCGATACTGACCACCTATCAATATTGTTAGGCCACTCATAGGCAAACCAATGGGGGGGGGGGGGGTTCTTCGTGCCTGGAAACCCCCTCCAAGCCTGGAGCACTGTATAATTGAGGTAACTGGATCCTGCACCCGCTTCACACAGCTCTGTTTGAAAAGAGAGAGCTGTATGCACCTAACAGTAGTGCACGCAGCATTGCCCATGTATATTATGGGGATTGGAAGAGTTGGAGAGCAGCCAAGCACTGTCTAAAATTATAGCCACGCCCCCGTGCACACTGGTCAGGCCCACTGGTGGTGTGGTGTGGAACCCCCCCTCTACAAATCCTGCGTTTGCCCCTGCCACTATGTGTGGGCCAGTTAAAGGCTGTCTGTATATGGGATCTCCAACTCCTTGACTTCTGCTTCATCCCTCACATTTCTACCTTCTCCAACCCAAATTGACTTTGTCCCTCATGACTCCTCTCAGGACAAAGCTGCTTCGTCTGCCATGGTGCGTCTCCAATAGCTCCGTCAGCCAAATGGTTGTCTCCTGGGAGCAACCAGCACCATGACTGTATATTGGTGTCTCTGATCTGTATTTGATTCCATTTTGTTTGACAGGCAAAAGAAACATAGCAAGATACTCGCAAAGCTCACCAAATCAGTGAACATGAGACACTGAACAAGATGCATCATGGAGCAAAGATGGGAAAAAGCAGAACAAGTTCTATATTCCCCATACCTGTTCAGTTTTTCTCTTTGGAAAAATGTTTTTTTTAAAGTGTACCAAAGTCTGGTCATAAAGATCAATGACCTTGTAAGCATTGGCTTCTGCTCTCTATGTACCTTTTAAAAATGGAATCACAAATGAACATAAAAGCATCTGTGTACAGTCCGAGTGCCACTCCTACCATGAGGAAGGTGGCTCAGTGGTCAGCACTCAGCACTGGGGTCATGAGTTCGATTCTCGACAATGACCTTATTTGTGTAGAGTTTGTATTCTCTCTCCGCGTTTGTGTGGGTTTCCTCCAGGTGCTCCAGTTTCCTCCAACACTCCAAAAACATACTAGTAGATTAATTGGCTGCTATCAAATTGACCTTAGTCTCTCTTGGTATGTATGTTAGGTAGATTGGACTGTGTGCTCCAATGGGGCAGTGATTGATGTGAGCGAGATCTCTGTACAGCGCTGTGGAATTTGTGGTGCTATATAAATAGCTGCTGCTGATGATGGAGCAATCCTAGGACGGCAGAGAAGAGGCACTCGTCTCCCTTCCTGACAACCAACTTGACTGTCTTCTCCTCTACCACTGCTCCAGTCACCAGCTGTCCTCTGCAAAAAAGGAATGCAGCAGGGAGCTTAGGAGGCCTTAAGTCACACACACTTATTCCTGCAATCAATGTACTTCGGCAACTGATGGCATGAGATTAGCAGAAACATGAGGGGATATATTGTGGGCAGGGCCTTCTTACCTCTCCATCTGAATTACTCAGTATTGTTATATTACAGTGTTTGTTTCCAATTCTAAAGCATTACGGAATTTGCTGGTCCTACATAACTAAATGTTGATAATGAGGAGAAGGAGGTATTCACCCCCTCCTTCCTATTTTACAATAACAGTCAGTCACTGTATAATTGATTTTCTTTGTCGACCATAAATATATGCCAAAAAATACTATAAAAAAAACATAAGTAATTAAAATATAATTATAAAAAAAATCTTGGGTGGCAAAATGGGGTCAGCATTATTAACATTACCAACTGTATGCATTTTCATGGATCCAAATCTTGTTCCCTCTTGTCTCACTATGATTCAATTAATAATTGGCATTTCAAATATTTCAATTTGTAAATGCAATTTAATTGAAGATTTTAAAGTTTGGTATTGTATATTATGTTATAGATTAATACATTCTACAGGACATCATTTTGTGAAAGTGTCCTGTAAATAAAATTAGCAATAGGGCATTCTAACAAGAACACACAGGCATTGACATTCCATTAATGTTCCGCACACTCTGCTGTTGCAATGTGAGAGATGAGGTTGAATGAGATCTGTCCTGGGGGGTTATCAGCTCTGCTTCAGCTCTCAGTGAAACAGCCTCTGAAGCGCAGCTTCTGTTTGTCCTGGACTACCCTGAAAGCAAAGAAAATCTTCATTGTGCCTATCGGGTGTGACAGAGATGGTGAGTGGGGCTGTCACAAAATCCTATGTGCTCATAAATCTCTATATTTGACTGCTAAGATACATTGTCTCCTATTGTCCTAGTCTTACCTTCTCAATCGAGACTGCAATCAGAGCACTCTCTATCCTCTCTCTCACAAATGCACCTCAACCTAGTATGCACTTGAATTGTGATTTGTATGATTTGCAAGCCTGTCCAGAGCTGCAGTGTTTAGTGGCACCATACAATTAAGAATGATGAATACGATGATGCATGTAAGGCGAATTTATTCAGGGATTGCGGTATTTATGTCTGATTCTGCATTAGACTAAAAACTTGTGAAATTTTCAAATCTGTTCAGTGGAATGTTTGACTCCTTCATTTTCTCGCAAAATTTTGTATATTTCGCCGGCGGAATCTGGCCTCAAAGGTTCCCATTCCTACCCCAAATCCATTACACAACAGAATGAATTGCCAATTATTGTCCCATCACAACATTTTGAATTTTGAATTCAATCTGCTGTGTTTAGGGTAGAACTGGAAACAAAAGGCTAGATCCAATCAGCGAAACGTGCAAAACTTTGCAGAGTAAGTGTAATATTTTGCTAAACAGTTTTGAAAATGTTGCTCATCTCTAGTGCAAGATCAGTTATATTAAATGCAGGGTGTAACAAGATTCCATGAGAGATATTTTGCATTCCAACATGAAATATGGTCAAAGTAACTAATCTAACAAGCTGCTTTTTGCAATCAGATCTAATTAGGCACCTAAAGTGGATCTACTTCACAATGACATCCTTTCATTATAAAACATTAGCTCTTAGGTATATCACTGAAGGGTTTTGTTTTAAACTACTGATCATCATCAGCATTTATATAGCGCCACTGATTCCGCAGCGCTGTAACAGAGAACTCATTCACATCAGTCCCTGTCCCATTGGAGCTTACAGTCTAAATTCCCTAATATAGACACACACACACACAGACACAGACAGACAGAGACTAGGGTCAATTTTTGATAGCAGCCAATTAACCTACCAGTATGTTTTTGGAGTGTGGGAGGAAACCGGAGCCCTGAAGGAAACCCACTCAAACACAGCGAGAACATACAAACTCCACAAAGTTAAGGCCATGGTCGGGCTCACGACCCCAGTGCTGTGAGGTGGAAGTGCTAACCACTAGGCCACTGTGCTGCCCCAATATACTGCATATGGTGCATTATAGTTTTAGAGGAGGATATATACATGCCTTGCTTTAGGTTCACTAACTTGTGGCTTCAAAGCAATGATTCAACTAGATCATTACTAAATTAGGATAGACCTAATCTGTGCTGTCTACTTCTGTTTTAGACTCTCGTAGACACACTAAAATGCTGCTAAGTACTCCCGCTGTGACATTTCACATCACTTTGTACACTAGATTCTAAAATAGGCGATTCCTCCTGACCCAATTTCTTGTCGGACACTATATACGGAGCCTACTTGACAGCTTGAGAGGAAAAGGCGGACAGCTTTTATTCTGAAAAATTCTTCCTGACAGCAGTTTGGTGATAAACACGCACAGCATACCTCCACACATCCTTGTAAAGAGGTGTCTAAACAAAGCAGACAAATTTCAAGAGTGATTTTAGACGTATTTGCAGAAGATGATGACCACATTTCTGTATTTCTGTCACCGATCGCATATACTCTGTATTATATTAGGTTTATTTTGCAATCCCTTCATATTTACTCCTGTGTATTCAGCTACATGTAGAAGACTGGAGGTTTTTAAGGTGAACCTCGGGGTTCTGTAATGTAGATTTTCACACGGACCATTGTGGAACTACAGGGGGGAGGGGGTGCATTGGCTACTCTGCCCGGATGTAAGGGGGGGTCATGGACCAGCTGCACTCCCTCCAATGGGTTAAGTTCTGCCACTGCCTGCACCCACTATCATCTGAGAGCAAGCGCAGTGAAGCCGACACTAAGCTGAAGCATGGTTTTCCTGAGCATGCGCAGGCCCCGGTGTCTGAGCGAAGACCACTGGCGTACAGACTGCATCTTTGAACACTCCCTGCAAATTTTCCTATGGAGCTTGGCTAGGTTGTGTTCTACTCTTGCACACAGAGTTGTACCGGACACTTATCAAATCATTTTGACATATCCATTCTGGAGGCCATTTCCCTTGCCAGTAAAGGACTGTGGCATTGTATTGGAGAAAACCAAATGATAGTTATTAGATTGCTCCTTTATCTAGCTACTTCTGATTTTGAGTGAATATTCCCTTTTTGGAAGGATCACTTTATAGAAACACTTTGTTCCCTCCATATTTTTTTTTTTGCTGGTTTTCTGTGACATCTCTTAGGTATGCTTTGTGTGTATAAAGTACAAAAAGTTCTTATTGAGTATTGTCTATGAGGAACAGTGGTGTGACAACCTTGATGACATCTGTGACAAATCAGACAACGTACCAAGCCACCCAAGATATTCCTTTCATCTAAGTCACGGGGAAAAAAAATAGATAAAAATAAGTATTCTCATCCCTTGCCCAAACTAACCTAAACAATGCTATTTGTGCAATGAGCACTATCAAAGGGCATTATTTCTGTACATTTATAATCAGACATACTACTAAAAAAATAAAAAAAAGCTAGGAGGCCACTACATTTTTATGTCTGGCAACAAAAATTTAACTTTTTTATTGTAATTGGTTACCTAAACTACACTGTCCACAGAACATTCTGTCTCAGTCTCTGCCATTATATGTCTTCATAAATCGGCCAATGAGGGTCGTTTTTGCTGTATTTTTACCCCAACTAACTGCATCTGTCAATGACTCTATATGCACATTACAGACCACGCAGACATTAAACTTGTCCTCAAACATTTTCTGGTTCAATTGAACCTTCAACCCACTAAGGGCTGCACATTACCCTTAATGTCAGTGATACCATGGCTTTTACCAAACATCCCCCATCCCAAAATGCCCCTCTCACTTGCTCCAAAATTCCACTACATGGCACCGATACTTCCCACAAAATACTCCCACATGTCCTCAGACTTGTACACGCCCTCAGATCCCACAAGAGCTCAAAAATGCAATATATATGCCAAAGAAACCACCCCACAGGAAGGAGGCAGCCCACATGGTGCAGAAGTCAGCTGTTCTCCTTCAATTTTACTCTGTTTTAGAAATATAAAGCAGAAAAAGAGTCAGGCCGCGGGTTTCGGGATCGCAGGCTGCCTGCTGCCCAGCGCCGTCCTAGGTATAATGGCAATAGTTTATTTTAAAAATTATTACATTTTGTTTGCATTTTGAATTGGTTTCCCTGAAACGTTTCCTACCAGTTATTTCCAGATTCCAGTGGCATTCGATGCAAGGAATACATACAAGACAGGATCACTGTAGGTTCATTTATATATAAAAATATGTAGCATCCCAATGTGAACTTTGTTTCATGAAGATGTGTCTGCAATTCCTGGTGGCTAGTACAGAGTACAGGCTATATGGAGCGGCTAAAAACTTCTACCTAAAGGGCATGGTTTCCTATTCTGCATGGAACTCTAATTGTCAGTCACTTGAACATCAAAGCAAGACGGGAAACAAAGTGATCTTGGTCAATAAGAGAAGGGGCTCCAGGGGCAAACGCAGGATTTGTAGAGGGGGGTTTCCACACCACGCCACCAGTGGGCGTGACCAGCATGCATAGGGGCGTGGCTATAATTTTAGAGAGTGCTTGGCTGCTCTCCAACGCTCCTTATCTTCATAATATACAGGGGCAATGCTGCGTGCACTACTGTTAGCTGCATGCAGCTCTCTCTTTTCGAGCAGAGCTGTGTGAAGCGGGGGCAGGGACCAGCCACCTGAATTATACAGTGCCCCAGGCTTGGAGGGGGGTTTCCAGGTACTAGGAACCCCCCCCCCCCCTCGGTTTGCCTATGAGCTCATACCAATTGCCAGCACAATGTGACAGAATGAGTATCTGGAGGCGAGGGAGCCAAATACTGTGGCCAGGACTACACTTTAATGCTTCGAACAAGACTCCATTCATTACGTTGAATGGAGTCTTGTTCAGCAAACACATTTGTGTTTTTATTACCTTTAATGAATTTGAGTCATGACCTGTGCCTGATAAACACATATGGAGACACTAACATCACTCAGAGAACAGCTACAGTATCACACACTAGTATAATACTTTTTCTTAAAAACAAAACTGCTTTTGCATTCTTTATATTCAAGGAACAGTTTGGCTTATGTGATAAACTGAATGACTATGAATGTACACATATAAAAGAACATTAACGTTTTAAATTTTGCAGATTCCTTATTTGCATGTAAATAACTTGTATTTTGCATAGGCAAAGTATACAGTTGAAATTAGCATTTATAATCATAACATCAACTATTTATAAAAGCATTAATAATTAAAGACAAACATGCCACATTCATCTGCTGAGCCAGAATTAACAGAGAGAGAGGAAAGAGTTCTGGCCAAGATGAATATAAACAAGTATTCAGGAAAAACAGAATTCTAGGGATACGTCTTTCCGCAAGGCATTGGAAACATTATGCTGAAACATCTGAACTATCATTTAATCAAAAAGTATATATAATTAGTAAAAGCTTATTTAAACTAATAAAATATGCTACTATTTAATAGCAGAATACAACTTATTTTATTTTGTTTGTACTTCTCAAATTTTCAGGAGGCAAGTATGTAAATTATATGGAGTCCTTCTTCGCTTGCCCCTTATTCCTCCACTCTGGGATATCCAGGGCGGGAAGTCAAAAACGTTGGCAAGTATTTTATTGGGAAATAAACAATCTTATGGACCACAGCTGTTTGATAAGCTTCTAGAACAGACTGGTAGAGCTCTTCACCTATAGCAGCTGCTTTTCCTGTAGATCTGGTTTGTTCGAAGGTACTTGGATGCCCCCAGCTCTATAGTAGTAGAAGCTTATCAGAACAAACCGTAGCACCAGGTAAAGATAAACTGGAATACTGGAGGCGGATACCAGAGACAGTCCAAAGGTTGTGGGTCAGATGCAAGCAGGATAGCTGAGGGACAGGCAAAAGGTCAGGGCAAGTAGTAAAACACGTGTAATCCAGAAACAGGCCGAGGTCAAGGGGCTCTGGAGTTCCAGCGGAGCCCAGAGTCAAAGTGTCACAACAGGGAATAGATACAAGGAAGCAGGAGACACACAGGAAACAGGGGAGCTGGTCAGCAATGTGTGCAGGCACAGAGAACACTATGACCGGCAGGGAGGCCAAGACTTCCTTGCCTTATATACCAGAACTGGCCAATCAGGAGCTGGACCTAAATGTCTTCATGATTAGCCTCCAGGAGTAGCCTAATAAATTAATACTATTTGCGCATGCGCCCGGGTGCCAGAGATGCCGGGACGCAGTGCTAATTGACATAGCCAGGGCAAAGACCAGGACGGAGCTCTCGGAAGTGACGTTCCGGCTGTTGTCATGACAGCCGGGACCTGCAGCTTGCAACAAAATGCTAATCATTGAAAAACTATATGTCAATTCTAAATGTAAAAAAAGTTGGGAATTACCAGCTGGCACCATCTTGCTTACTATTCTTGATTTTCACATCTCATTCTGGTAACCTCTGACTGCTAATTTCTATTTTTGTGCAATGTTTAAATGTACAGTCACAATACAGCTGTAGATTTTATCGTATTTATGGTTGGAATATAAACACACTTTTAGATATTTTAAACACGAATGTCAAGCGGAAATCTTCTGTTCTATTCTTTGCATAAGCAGCATTCCATTAAGTAAGTTTGTTATATCCCACTCCAACTGCAAAATACCTAGGGTTGTCATAGTTTTGAAAAGGAAAATAAAAAAATAAACAAAAACACAGGACATGCATGTGACCTGATGTTAGATCAGATCCTAAAATACTCTATTGTCTGTTTCATGACAGAAATAAAATAAATAATAGAATAATAAGAACAGAAAAAAAAAAAAAAAAATAAGTTATGGAACCAAATCAAATTTTTTTCTTGATAATTTGGGACCAGGAGGTATTTAAAAATTATGAGAAATAAAATTTGAAGTTAGTGTTCCTTTAACTCCCAATACTTTATATTTAAGACAAAAGCCTAAACAAAAGGAAAACAACATTTTGTTTGAGCAGAAAGCAGACAGTGCTTCTCTAAATCCAAAGCTCGGAGCCTTTCTTGAAACCACCTCTTCCCTACTGCAATGCTTTCACGTAGCTTCACTGGTGCCCTAATTAGAGCTAGGCTGTTATCAGCAGTAATCAATGAGCGAGCCGGCTGCAATTGGCTGGGGACAAACACATGTGCAGATCACCAGTAATTTAGAACAAGCGGCACTGTCAGTCATGGACTTCCAAAGCAGCCTGCACTTGAAGCTAGTTACTGAGCAGGCAGGTAGAAGGGAGGGAAGGGAAGTGAATGATGCAGTGTCAAGGGTCAAGGTCCGAATAGGACTGCAGACATGGCTAGGAGTTTTTGGGTATGGAAAAACACTAGCCACTCAAAGAAAAAATATTTAATTTAGTGTAAACCACCCCGTTTACTTATTTGTTGTAAATTAACAGCCCTGTCAAAAGAGTCCAAATAAAGATTTAGGGTGGTGACATAAGGGATTCCTAAATAAGTTCTTATTCAAGGAACACGTTCCATGAATTAGACCAATCATAAGTCTATAGTCCTATCATGTCATTGCCTAGAAAAAAATAAAACAAACATTTTAATTTAATATATATAGCTCTTTTCTCCCAATAGGACTCAAATCAATTTTTACATTTGCAGATTGCATTTTATTCTATACTATATTTGCAACTATTGCTTTTTTAGAAGCCTGTAGACAATGGAGTGGATAACCGTTTGGTGGTCATTCTACTTAGAGTCTATGTAAAACTGCCCAGCATTGTTTCTTCTTTTTGACGTACTGGTACGCCCACACTTACCTAATTACATCATCATCATCTTTGTTTTTTTCTTAGACTTTTATTACTATCTTTTAACATTAGAATTTGTTCATGTTCCTTTCATTTGCAGGTTTTCTGGTAGATGAGATTTTTCGATTTTGCTTGACAACCTTGCATATTACCAATTTATGTTTTATAGCTATTATATTTATAGATTATATTTTTGTTATTATTTTTTTTTTTTTTTTAAATAATTCCTTCGAGATCAGATGATTTTTCATTAGATTAGCCTGACAGCCCTAATATTGATTACCTGTTTGATGTCCATTATGTTGCCTTTGACTGCACGGATTTATTGACATGCAAGAACATGAATTCAACACTCAACACTCAGGTTTTGCAAACAGATTGATATCTTGTTTAAGACACGAGCCTGTATAGACCTCTCATGTCTTAAATGTCTCATCAGGTCTTGACAATTTGATAAACAGTACAGAAAAAAAGCACAAACTCCTGATGGGGCACGGTATCTAGCAACAATCGCTGCTGTACAATTCCCAACTGAATTAAACAGATAAGGAAAGGAAAAAATGCATCGCTCTTGTCCGGATTCTTCCAAGAGGCCACTGCAATCTCTCTCAGCTCTGCTGAGGGAGGGAACCTGACCACCTGTTTAGAAGCCTTCTTAAAGAGAGACTGGTCCAAAGACCTCGTCTCCTCTATTTCAATAAACCCCAAGGTCTGACGTACTGCTTTTACCAGATCGTCCATACCCTGGTGCCTGGCGCTTTCTTTTGATTCTATTAATGAAAGATCAGAATCCTCTAACAATTCACCTTCCTCCACCGAGGATCCCTCTGAATCAGACAGAGACAACAGCGTATTAGCTGATCTATGTCTTTTATAACTACGAGTATGTCTAGGATTTTCCAGCAATTGGTTTAGTCGGTCAAGACCTCTAGCCACTGCCGACCATCCCGCCTCCCCACTGTGGGGTGACTCTTGTGGTGCCGGGGAAGGAAATTGTACAACCTCTGGAGGTAATGAACTACTCATTTCCCCTCCTAACTTCCCTGGGGGTTGTATCTCAGAGGTAGATGGAAGTCTCATAGCCACCACTGGGATCTCTGCTGGCTTAGATAACAGGTTCACAAGGGTACTGTGAAAAGGTTGCCATCCACTCTGGAGGCTCTGTCCCCTGAATAGGGCTGTCTTTAGGCTGCAATATTACAGGTGTCACAGCACAACCAGCACAAAGCCTGATCCAGACGTTCACTGGTTAATTTAACATTACACTTTGAACAGATCACATGTTTGGCACGTGTTGCTTTACTTTTATCAGCCATTATTGGGAGAAAAAACAAAGCCACAACAACCAGACTAGCACAAACACTCAATAGTTATCAGAAATACTATGTAATTATGTCTTAACACATTACAGCATCTCTGATATCAACACAGGCAAGCCAAACTTTGTTGTTTTATACAGGCTCTACTTAATATACATGCCCATAACAATTATACTTCTCTATCCATGCAATATAGAGAAAATAAACGATACTTAGCAGGGAGATGTTTGCCAGCAGCTGTGCCTCCTACAAATGGCTGCTGTGTCTTTTCTTCCTTTTGTAATTTGGCGCCAAAAGGAATCTTCTACCTGTTCACTCAGCAGGGGGGGAGGTTTTCTAACTTCCCCCTCCCTTGCTCTCTCTGTTTCACCTGTGCAGACTGACAGTAATTTCCACACACTTCCTGTGAGTGGAATCGCTGCTATCCGCTTCTCTGTTCCCCATGCAAAGCGCTGAAGAGCGCGACCATTAGCTCAAGTTACCCCTCCTCTTTCCTTGAGGAGGGGACTTGGTATATTCCATGGCCCCGTGGACGGCAAGAGCACCGGCGCTTACTGCCTGTGGCAGCGCCTCACTCTGCTAGCAGTGTGAAAGCGCATCTCACACTGCGAAAAGTTTCACTGTTTCCAACCTGTCAGCAGGTGCTGCGGCTCCCCCGCTGTACAGTCCTTCTCTGCTCACGAGTGCGCTCTGTCTCACAGAGCCACTCGTGCACCATGTCAACAGCTAAAAACAAAAAAAAGCCTAAACCCAGTGAACTCAGTTCACTGTGCAGCTCTCCAAACTTCAGCCCATACTCCTAGGGCACCTACTTCAAACAGAGTTCTGTGGGGAAGGGGCGGGGGGATATGCCTGTCAGCAGCAAAAGATTAACTATTTGGGTGCCAGACTCCTCCCTACCCTACTCTACCCCCATGGTTAGCAGTGTCCCCCAGATGGATGAAAGAGAAAAAAAATTCTATAATAAAACAATTGATGCTGTAAAAGAGCCAGATATTCACCCTTATCTGTGTATGGTTATCCTAACAACTTTGTACAGCAGTAGTACCTGAAAGACCACCAGCAAATGTAAGTGGATGTCCATCTTCATATAAAACTATCTATTCCACAAAAATACCACTTTATGAAACGCCTATCTTTTTGCATCTAGCAATTGCCTATTTAGAGGTTTTATGAATTAACATTATATATAGTCTGTTTATGAAATCTAATATATAGCATTGAAAACATTGCAACTATTATAGAGATATTTAAGATTCACAAAGTAAGGGGGTTTCCTGGCATAATACAGAATTTACAAGGTCACAAGAATTCAGCCCCCGACCTGTAAGAGGAGGGGGCACAGAATATGCCAGTAGTACATTATGTTTTTTTTCCCCAGGATTTATTCTGGGGACAAAAAAATGACTGACACACACACACACACACACACACACACACACACACAGCGTTTGCTTCCCTATAATTCATAACCTGTTCCTGTTCTAACATCCAAGGCAATGTGATTTCAGAACCCCCTCCCCAGTGGCGCACGCAGGAGGGGGGGTTTCTGGTTCCCCAGAAACCCCTCCCCTCCGAGAACCAACGGTACTCCACAGCAGCAGCAGCGCTGTCAAAGAAGCGTCTGCGGCAGTGCTGTATTGTAGTATAATACAGCACTGCCGCGGATGCTTCTTGACAGCGCCGCGGCTGCTGTAGAATTCAGACTCACTGAAATGGAGCTGCTGCGCCTCTCGCTCTATTTTTTTTTTCCCGGGCGGGCGGAAACCCCCCCTTCTAAATCCTGCATTCGCCTCTGCTCTCTCCAGAGTGGGGTCACCCAAATTTACACTAAGGCCTCAGATCTGTGCTCTTCAACGGTCATAATAGTCGGGTGAAAAGATCATGACTCCGTACGCAATCACGATCAAGATCTCCATAGGGATTACACACTGCAGGATTAGAAGGACGTTGTTTCATACCTGAACAAGATTTATAGTTCTGCTGAACAATCAATTTAAACGATGATCAGTGCTTTGGAACAATCCTCGTTCATCGTTGGAGTGTACACATTAATGCAATATCGTTCGTCTATCGTTTGATTGACCCACTACTCAGCTGAAAACACTGTAGTGTGTACCCAGCCTGAATTATCGACCTCCAGATGACAATTAATTGGGTTGTGCTCTGTCAGAGGTGAAGATTTATGATTATTTTGGCTCTAGCTAAGGATAAAAAGCATTGATTGAAGACTACTTTGTGCCAAGGTTATTTTATAAGGATAGACGAAGGTCCTTTTATTGAAACATGTTGGAAAACTGGTGTATGGTTTTGTTCCATTTCAGTTATTTGGAAATAATTAAGATGAGTCTTGCCAAACCAAAAGTCCCTATATAAAGACAAGGGTTCACATTACTTGCCATCTCTGGATTTTTTCAGATTATCTTATTCACTAAACCCCAGGGTAGCCAAATAAATCTTGCATACTTTTAAATGCTTGGAGTGTTGTCTACTTTTAGTAACCAGCCCGCCTCTGGCCAGACATTTTTGCTGGCGATTGTGATTGCATGGAATGTCCTAGGTGTTTAGCTATGGACCCCCACCCTATCCACATCAATAGGTGAATTTGCTCATTAGGAGGCAACAGATTGTGCCTGGTACTAGGTGAAAATACTTTTTCTGAAAATATTTCAGTCAAACAGATAAAGTAATAGATGGCAGTTATTAATAGATTTTTTTTTTTTTTTTTAAATACATTTTTTTTACTCAATACAACTAAAAAAAAGGTTTCAGAGATAACTAAAAGGGAAATATCTGTCTGTACAGTAGATTTTGCCAGAATCATACTTTTGTTACTTTGGAGCTTGAATGTTTTTAATTGATTTAACCCAATTACATATTTTTCCCTTTCTAATCTCCATTTTGCACACATTTTCAAACATTTGACAGCCCAATTTAAAAAGAGACAATTGGTGCTCTGTGTTAATGTTATGAATGTTGTACTTTCTGAGACATATTTAACTGCTTGAGTTGATGACTTTTGGTTTCCACACAAGGATACTGGTTAGATTACTGGATCATCCGTCAGACGGACCGGAGTGCTTGATACATGCCCTCAGATCAAAGTGAGTTTCAGGGTATTCTTACTCAGAACTCTATTCAACCCCTTGAGGACAAAGAACGTGTGGGACTTGTCCTATACATGACTCACTAAAGTGCCAACGACGAATACTACTTGTCCTCTGCATTTAATGGGTTAAGTAAATCCACAGATCACTTCCCACTGTGCTCTGTGGGATTTCAGATTCTGCCATTAGTATTGTGCACACAAAGTCAAATGAAGTCTATGGTGAGGCTCTTGTAGAGTGTATCTCCCTATCCCTGGCACTTAGAAACCTGGTGATAACCTTGCTTGAAAGAGGGAAGTCTCCTCTTTCTAAAAGTTTATTTATTGCCTTGTCATTATTTTTTTCAAATATGTAGTGAGGCTAAAAGTGCTCAGCACAGGAATGAGAAACACCTCAGTGACGAAGGGGTAAAGGAGATTTTGAATAATAATCCACTAATTATGTGACTTTGGCCACAGCAGGTAACGCAGACATATCAGTGCATGGCACCTTAGGGACTGTGAATAATAAAACCGCTGGCCCCCCTATGCCATGGGGATGCGATCACTGCAGTGATTGAACCCTTAGCTATACCACTCCTAAAACATCTCAAACAGTATCTTGAAACGGTACAATTTTGGTACTCTAAGAACATTGAACGCTGATTATTTTATAACTTGCAATAAAAAGTGAAAAGCTCTGTAAATTTTATGCCTTGTAATAAAGACTAAAGGCCTGATTCATTAAGGAAATTAAGAAAAAAAAAAATGACTACATTTTCTCCTGGACAAACCATGTTACAATGCAAGAGGTGCAAATTAGTTTATTATTTTGTACATAAGTTAAATACTGGCTGTTTTTTCATTTGGCACACAAATACTTAACTTTATTTTTACAGTTTAATTTAAAATTTATATCGAACAACTATAAATTCCCACATATTAAATTTACATTCCCCTCCAATGCAACATGGTTTTCCCAAGCTGCAAAGTTACTCCCTTTTTTGCTTTACTTTCTGTAATAAATAAGGCCCTAAGACCGTATGCGATTGAAAACAGTTCAGAACTACCCTTCAGCATTTCCGCTTCAAAGTGTTAAGATTTTAGAATGTGTTCTTTGCATTTCTCGCACTCATACCAATTATTTCATTATTACTGAATGCACCAGTGATTACCAGCTTGAAATTAATTTCTACTTTTTGACATTAGGCAATGAAGGCAAATATCTTGCAAGTCCTTGCTTCTCTGCTGTTCTCCAACATTTAAGGCTGGGTACACACTACTGGGTTTTCAGTCGATTATCGGGCCAATCAGATGATAAATGACCAGTTGGTAGTGTGTAGCCTGCAACTAGGATCGATTATCTAGGTCCTATCTAGCTTCCTGTGTCCTAATCCATTTATAAGAAATGAAGTACTAGTTCTAAAGCTGGGTACACACTACAGAAATTTCGACCAACTTTTTATGCCGAGCAATTTTACATGCGACCGATGGTCCGATCACTCGGTCCATGGACTGCATACACACTAGCCTTGTTTAGAACGATAGAGAAGAGCGGACGTCCCTTTAGCGACTTTTTACAGCCATGTTGTCGTGAGCAATGACTGTAATTTCGTACTCCCGGTTGTGGATCGGTCGGAAGTTTATACACACTACACAGCGGAAACGAGATTGGAACGAAAATATTAAACGGTATGACCAACCAAATGAGGCGAGAATCGTCCATTTGGGCAGACTTTCCACCATCGTGTCACTATACACACTGACCCGACTTTTGAACGAGCGGTCGTATGTTGACTGTTTGAGCCGATTATTAGACAAAACAGTCTAGTGTGTACCCAGCTTAAGTACCAGTTAAATCAGTCTAGTTCCCAGCCCTGAAAATGACCCAGCTCTGGTGGTCACCATACCTGCTGATAGCAGGGTCACAATGGCTAGAAGGTGCCCTATGATGAGACTAGCTGGCCTGGGGTAGACCATGCTTCCTCACCAGCTATCTATCCTTCTGGCCAAGAGATTTGCTGCCCCCTCCTGGCATAGGAGCAGAGCGCACACATCACATTATTCTTCCTTAATGTACCAAACTTGGGTTTATTTTAGAGATGGTCACTGACCCCCGTGTTTTGGTTTTGTATTCGGTTTTGGATCTGGATTACCTTCGTGTTTTGGTTTTGCAAAACCGCCCTTGCGTGTTTTGGTTTTGTTTGTATTTTTTTCAAAAATGGCAAAACAAAGCCAATTTTTTTGGTCTAAAATAACCTAATTTAGTGCTCCACCAGTATCTTAGATAAGTGAGGTAATTTTAAAGCTAATAAATTCTGAAAAAAAAACAGTTTAATCCCTGGCAGGCCGTCCTTAATTCGAACACTTGTCTGCAAATTATACAGACAAACCTGGTTGTCTACCTCCTTCATCTTTGATTATTGGCAATGTAGCCATCGTCTTTGGGGGTATATTACACCCTCCACTTGTAGTTGAATATTAAAAAAAGCAGCCTGCACAGACTGTGGAACTAGAAAGTAAAATTAAATGGACCATGGTAGTTTGGTGGCTATCTTTTTTGTGTTATACATGACCGCGTTAAAACTCCCCTTCACTCCCCTAAAAACTCGCAAACAATGACTAACGCACGGGGGCAGCCTTCCCTCTTTTTCAATTGAATCGCACGAGTTTTCGCGGTGCGCTAACTAAAAACGGTCGCTATTGCAGTTAAAAACCCGCGGGAGGTTTTTTTTTTTACGCTGCGGAAAAAAACCCCTCAAAAAACCTCGGACAATTGAATACCCCCCTAAGAATGACTAGATTCCTTACGACAACTGAAAGTCTCATGCTATGCGGAAAGATAATTGATTTTTTTGGAGGATTTTTGGTATGTATTTTCTAGGCTGAAGCACACGACTATAAGAATATAGTTAGAATAATCAGATCCACACTGAAAGGCAAGTTATTGTAGGCACTGTAGCCACAAAGATGTTCTTAATTGTGCTTAGTATAATGAAACATATTCCTGTGTTTATGTCATTCCTCATTGCAGTCTGTGAGCAAATTTAATATTTGCTATGTTTTTTTTGTTACAGACTCCACATTCCTGCTCTGTACATTTTTCAGATTGCTAGACCTGACTATGTCGCCAATGAAGTTATTAGCCATATGTCACACCTGCCCTGTATCCCTAGTCAATACCTTTAATCTGTTGTACTGCGATAAGGTTGTTTAACATAAATAAGACTGATATGGTTTTAGGAGAAGATAAGGGGATTATGGGAGAAAGAAAAAGATAGGATGTGTGGGCAAGGTAAGCGGAATTTGTAGCACTATTATAAAAGAGAATTCCTGCAATACAAAAGTTATCATATGCATTGTGTTTTGTCCAGCATGTATTTTCTCAAATGGATGAGTTGTCCATTGCGATTATTAATCAGATTCTGCTTCAACTGCAAATCATTGGAGGTGTTAAGGATTTCATTCACTATCATACTCTTAGCAACCTGAACAACATGTAACACAGGCTTATTACAATTTCTATGAAGGCCATCATAGACTATCTCGAACATCTAGACAATTAAAGAAGGGAAAATAGAATAAAAATAAACCTCGTTGGAAGCCACCCAGGCTCTTCATAATATCTCTGGCTTTCCAATTCTCAGGGTCAAAGCATCTTTAAATAAATATTTAATGACCATAGGGTGTTTACAACCAGGTGAACTAGATCTGTGCAGGGGGAACACTCATCTCAGCTCGCAATGTTGTCGTCGTCCCCCCCATCCCATTTCTGCAGTTCCACATTAAGAAGACAGTTCACACTGAATTTGTGGTGTCCTTGTCATGGAAATACATATTGCTGGAACAAGCAGAAGTCAGCTGTCGTGTATTGGCAAATTAAACATTTAGACTTTTTTGACCAAGTATGTCAAAATCATTTTGCAGCCAGGACATTCATCAGTATCCTAGCATTCCTATATCCTCTATAAACTGCTATTGTAACACTTCTAATTAAGGAATTGTTATACTGAAATTAATAGAATCCACCAGACACAGACATAGCCATTGTCTTTAATGCAGACTGTGGTGCGTTGCTTTGCATACAAGGATATTCTAACTTGTCATTTTATCTCATTCGTTGCCAAACATTCTATTGTAAAGCTTTTGATGCCGATGAGTTAATTGGAACACTGCAGTTCACTTGTTTTCATCCGTGTCCCATAATCCCCTTATCTCTTCCCAAAGCTTTAATGCCAATCTTATTCAAGTGTGATAAGATGCTTAAAATATAACTGCTTGGGGATATGTCCTAATGTTCAGGGGCAGCACATGACATTAGGGGTGAGGCTGGTAGCTCTGAATGGGGCCAAAAATATCAGAAAAGCAGGCAAAAAAGTAAAGAAGCAAATGATCATTTACTTAACAGACTGATAAAGTCATACATAATGGTACACACTATACAAAATTTCTCCCGATGAGACATCCTTAACGATTTTACCAAACTATTTAAAAAAAACAACAAAAAAAAAAAAAAAAAAGCCCTGATCAGCACACCTATTCCTGTGTACACATTATATATGTTTTACAAGATTTACCTTCAGATCTGTGCTCTTCATCGGTCATAGCCATTGGCTGAAAAGATGAGGACTCTTCACATTCCATATAGAGATCTATGGACACTGCCTGTCCTGAGTGCATACACACTGCAGGATTGGAACGACATTGTTTAATTGTTGAATGAGATTTTTTTAGTTCAGTTTAAAAATCAAATGAAACGATACGATGTGCTTTGGAATAATAATCGTTCAGTGTATACACTAATGCAATATCATCCGAATGCTCGTTTATCGGGTGATTGGCCGAATAATTGGCCGAAAACACTGTAGTGTGTACCCAGCCTTACTCTGCACTCTGTAGACGCTAAGAAAATGTCTGAGGTTAGAGTGTTTTTAAGTCTTGCAAATAATTTGCTAGAGCTCATGACTGGTTTTGCTACATTGTAAAATAGACTCTGCTCGGTGTTAATTAGTAAGCCAGCTTTCTATAGTGCAGCCAATGTTAGATTACAGCAGGTGCAGACGGAGTGTTTGGTGAGATGTAGAGAGATTTGTATAGAAAATGTCAACTTGTAGAATCCCTCATCTGTTATTTAGGGAAGGTTACATTTTCCATTTCTGCAGGTCATGAAAAGGTTCGAAGACAAGCAAACAGTGAGGGCGAAAGACATGATGGAGCGCTTGTTGGCATAAAGGTCACATGATCAGGACGCCAATTGTTCTCTTCTACAGAACAGAAAATACGGTACAGTACACAATTCTTTCCAACATTTTATATGTATCAGAAAATACACCTGTGGACTTAAACGGAAAACTATATAAGTTAATTGAGAAAATGTTGTTCTAAAGATACACATTGCAAAGTGCTTTTTATTAAACCTGTTTAATGTCCTGTTATAACACTCCTCTCCTTTTCAATATTTTGGCTTGTACAGAAAACATCTGTAATTGTTATTTACATAAAGAGGATGAAAATAACATTAATGCTTTTTACTGGTGAACTAAATTGTATATATTTTACTTGAACAAAAAAAATAATTACAAAGAAAAAAAAAAAAGGTTTTGTTTAAGTTATTGGTTTGATATTCCATGTGGCAAAAATACGAATTTACATTTGAACCTATAGAAAGTTTTGATCAATAACGCAAACAAATGTTCTAAATATTAATTAGTAATATTGTAATACAACTAGCTTCCATATATTAATTCTGATCTGTTCTGATGATACAACAGGATTGGAAAAGAATATAACGCTCTAAATAACAGTGAGAAAACGGCACCATCCCGGTACTGCAGATTGGAATTGATTTCAATATACCATGTGCATGCTTTTCCTGTTTTTAAATGAGATTTTTGCTTGCTTTGATCTGCTACATATGCTCAGAATTGGACTCCTTAAAAGTGATTGATGCTGTTCACTGACTCAAGGTGAGCACATTTATATACTAGGCTTTTAAAATCTACTTATTAGATCATACTACAATATTATATTTTTTCTTCTTTCTTCTTTTCCCAGTACTTCTGTGCTGAGGGAGTATTTGTATTCCATTTCTAAATATTAATATATGGTTAATAAACATTGATTTGACAAGTGATATCATGTGCATATGAAATTCCACCTAAAACAGACAACTTTGTAAATTAATAAATAGACAACATATTTGCAATTAAACAATTTAAAGTAAAGAAAGCTCTAAAACTGCATAAAAAGGATAAAAATAAATAAATATATGAATTCAATAAAAATCATGTAAATCTTCAAGTCTGATTGTTGTATATAAAACGCTAAGTAATCTACTTTTGATAATTCATTAAAGAAATCCAACTATTTTAAGAATATGAAGAAATCAAATGATCAGTTCAAGTCCAGAAACATTGCTCATGAGTGTGTTTGAGATAAGGATAATAATTCACAATCCATGCGCCGTTGGGTACAGGTGGCCACCCTATTCCCTTTAATCCCCACACACACCTACATCATCTCCAAAATACTTTATTGGTGCTCCGATTCACTGACTCTCATTGGTGAACACCCTCAAGCACAAATGTCACAAAAAAATAATAATAATAATAATAATAATTCTCATTAGCCTGTAACCCAGTACTTCCAGCCAAGTAGTATGCAGACAGCAATACCACACAGCACCAGGTCTACTCAGAACTTCAACAGGTAGGAGACACAGATGAACTAAACATACCAATTGGTATAGAGGAGACCATATGCCAGCCATCCTAGAAGACATGAAAAAGCTGCTATTATGGCTGACATACACTCTACACTCAAAGATAAGAGCAGACATTGGCGATTTGGATGAATCTCTGACTGCGTCCAACAATGCGCTGACTGAAATAAATCCAGATCAAGACAAGTTCTTTGCTGAAGGATATATAGGAAGTTTATGTCTTCTACTTTATACCAGTATCTATGTTAAGATCATTCTGCCATGTCTGATGGTCAAACCTATCTACAGGTCACATGATGTTTACTAGCAACAAAACCATATGTAAGATGTCATTCAGTGTAGAAGGAGAATCACCCTTTAGAAACAAGGGCTTCTGTAAAGTCTAACTCTGGGGGTCTCCCCACCCACAATGGAAATGTTGGTGCCATTATTAAATTGAATGAAGACTGTGATTAGGACATACTTGCCAACTCTCCCAGAATGTCAGGGAGACTCTGGCATTTCGCGTGAGTCTCACGGACTCCCGGGAGAGTGTGGCAATCTCCCGGATCTGCCCACTTCACTGCCCACTAGGTCTAGATTCCCGGTGAATCGCGGCATTTGGCCCGCTGTAAAATGCTGCATTTTGCATCATTACTTCACGGAGGCGGGGCCAAAATGACACGATTTCGGGGCCCCACCCCCTGCACGCCCACCATTCCCGGCAGGCTCCCGGATCATACTTGCCATAAGTTGGCAAGTATGGATTAGGAAGAATCCATCATATTCTCAAGGCGCTCATAAGGGATCTTTACAATTGATATGTTTTGTTTCTAATGCTCCACAATAATGATTATTATGTAAAATGTTTATTTTGCATTGGGTTTTTATGCATTGAACAAGATTCATACAGTTCACTTCACTTACAGAAATTTGGTGGAAAACATGGTGTAAGCCATATCATTTCTCACCACCAAAGCAGAGGTTCATCGCTGAACAGAGAAAGATTTCTTTAGAGTCATAGTTTGGGCTCTGTTTCTGTTCTGCAATTTTTTTCCCTAGACTTACTTACTCCCCTAACTACCCTATATTCCCTTCACAACCTTAGTGACAGTTAGATTACTAGTCTGAAACACAGTTTGTAACCAGAAACATGCTTTCAGGATTCATGATAGGACTGGTTAAACTTGTATTCTTCAATGTAAAGGGAGTGCAACTACTCACACAAGAGATCTTTAGCATTTAATCCTTAAAGATCTCAAGGGCGATGTAGACGGGGCTACAATTGATAGCCACAAACAACTATCCACTTTTCATGACAAATGAATCCTTGAAACATAAAGGTTGCTCGGTAAACACTGCACCTTCTCCATGAGTAATGAAAAAAACAGACATATTGTACCCTTAAAAGATAATCTATACAATCTTGTCTTGTTGTGCTAACACAAAATCAGATTTCATTTCTGGGCAAAGTACTCTAAGAAATGGTGTCCTGTGGTCGTTGGAGACTTTAATTTGACTCCAGGGAGTATATTTACTAAACTGCGGGTTTGAAAAGGTGGAGATGTTGCCTATAGCAACCAGATTCTGGTTGCCATCTTGTAGAATGTAATAAATAAATAACTAGAATCTGATTGGTTGCTATAGGCAACATCTCTACTTTTTCAAATGCACAGTTTAGTAAATATATCGCCAGGTGTCCTAATGGAGAGATCTCCCACCTAAAAGGTAGTCCTAGAAATTCCGTCACAAAACTGACAGATAATGTTCAAACATTGTCAGACTATATGGTGGTCCCAACACCAATTAGGATTTCAATTCCCTTTATTTTTAGCATGTGCATTCAATATATACAAGATTAAATATATATTGATAGAAAAATGGTTTCTGAAACAAATAGCTGAAACAGAGATATTGCTGCATGATTATACACTAGAACGTATCTCAAACGTGTGCCAAATGTTCCCCAGAAAATGGAGACCTCCTGAATGTGCAAGAATCTAAGGAATCCCTAAAACAACCACTGATCTTTATTTCTAACAAATCGGAGCATACTGGCCTTGCAATTCAGTGGTGCACTTTCAGGCAAAAGCTGGCAGGTTATGCCGGAACTTGTAGTTTCACAACACCTGGAGAGCCACAGGTTGGCCATGTCTGCTGTAGACCTAGCATTTGCAGTATAAAAAAGGAAAGACAAGCTAAGAT
This sequence comes from Mixophyes fleayi, assembly GCF_038048845.1. Lineage (NCBI taxonomy): Eukaryota > Metazoa > Chordata > Amphibia > Anura > Limnodynastidae > Mixophyes > Mixophyes fleayi. Next base: position 30,624,613 of record NC_134407.1, on the reverse strand, counting down.
AACAAAGAGATTAAACATCTCAGCAGCACTGGAAGCAAAACACAAAATATTACTAATCAATCCACTAGCAGGGGCAGGCTGGGCTGGGGGCAAGTGGGTCAGTCCCATAGCGGGCTAACCTTGGGCTGGGTCAGTTGGGTACCTGCATATTTTTTTCCATTAAAAATGTTCCTAATACCCCAGGAGCAAGACTTTGCTCAGCAGCTTAAACTGTGCCAGCCAGCCCCTGGTCACTCGGCACTGCAAAATGAGGAATTAAATGAGTTCAACATGTAGAAAGCTCCTGCCAGACTCCGATAGCTACGGATATTATGGACATCAAGAAGACAAATTTCTAGCTCACAAGATTAATGGTTTGCAAGCCAGGTCTTGAATCTCATATAGAGTAAACTCTATGGGAGCCAAAACAAAAATCCATCTCTGATAGCAGACTATTTGTTTTTTTAGAATATTCTCTCTTTGTAACCTCCTCTCCATTCACACTCCGGCCCGCTCCCTGCGCTCGGCCAATGACCGCCGCCTCTCCTCCACTCTGATCACCTCTTCCCATTCCAGAATCCAGGACTTTTCCTGTGCAGCCCCCCTTCACTGGAATGACCTCCCTCGCTCCATCCGCCTCTCTCCTACTCTGTGCTCCTTCAAACGTGCACTGAAAACTCACCTCTTTCTCAAATCCTACCAACCATTCACTTAAACCCCCATCTCCTCCGCTCATTCTCCCCTCTCTCCCATTCCCTCAACTGGCTCCTCTTGTGCCTGGTCGGTTTTACCCTCCCTTAGGATGTAAGCTCGTATGAGCAGGGCCCTCTTCCCTCCTGTCTCCTTACCCATTCTTCTGCTCGTGTCTATTGCATCTGCCTGCCTGGAGTTTCTGAAGTATTGGTACTTTTTGTTTATTGTTCTGTACTGTTATACCCTGCATAGTCTACTGTTTGTACTATGTGTGGCACTGCGGAAACCTTGTGGCGCCTAACAAAGATAATAACAACAACAACCTACAAAATACACCCAAATACACCAAAACCAACTGAAAAATGAATTCTTCACTAAATTCCTCAAAAATATCTGCTTATGCAAACAGACATTGTTGACCTGATGAACTTCCTTGGTCACCAGAAGAGAGGTCTTCAGTAACCAAATGCATTCAATTAGCCACTATCCCAGGTCTTAATGGTTACTGAATACTCTTCCTAGCTGTCTCTTTACCGGGTACTCTCCCCACATCACGTCAACATATTCAATCTCTGCTAGCAAGAGTCCAGGTTTTTCACAGAAATGTTAGAAGAGTAGATAATCAGAATACTTAATATGTAAAGGCCCAGTCATTTGTACAAACTATAGACCAATTTCACTACTAAAACACAGACCTCAAACTTTATGTGAAGGCCATTGTTAATAGATTTACAAAAGCATTTAACAGGACTTGGAATCCTGGTCTCTGTGGACCGAGAGCGTTGGTGCAGTACCATGCTCCCACCAATGGCGCTGCTGTTTCTGGTTTTCCTGCTGATGCAGCAAAACAGCATTTAATCCAAACTGCTGCATTACTCATCAGTTGCTGCACCTGTGGCTTATTCTTAAAGCTCTCCCACAAGTTTGGGCCACATCAATGAACCTGTGAGCTAGTTGATGGTGTTCCTCTGCTACAGTCTGTGAGATCTTGTTTATCTGCCTACACTGGAATCTTGATTTTTACCTGATAATCCTGTGCATCTGTATCTTTGATTTTGACCTAGCAATCCTGTCTATTTGCAAACCTTGAATCCTGACCTGGCTATACTGTGAATTGGACCCAGAGGAGGGGCTGGTCATAAATGACCAAGGCTCATATGATCAAGATGATATGAACATTGGTCATTTGTGACCAGCCCCTCCCCTGGGTCCAATTTTTATTGACATTTTTCACTATCACAATTTTTTATATTTCGCTTAATTCTGACCATTTATGAGTGCTTTTTAGATCACCAATAAATGTTATGTTTTAACGGTTTTATGTTTGGTAGTGGACTCGAGTGCTTTGAGTGCAACCCTTGTTCTTTCCAAATGATTTGATTCATGTTGCACGTAGCACACCCTCCATTGTGGTTACAGATCATGTAGCCAAGGAGGATGGTCCTTAACCTGGTGCGGAACCACCTTGTCTTATATACTGTGAATTTGCAAGTCCTGAACCCTGATATCGGTTATCTGTGTGCTACCTGTTTTAGCTTCCCCAGCTATAAAGATTTCATTCTTTGCATGCAATCTGGTAACCAGTGGAATGGCCTGTGTTCTATAGTTAATCTAGATACGAAGATATTTATGTGCAAACCTTGAACCCAGCTACCTGTGTGCTACCTGTATTTGCATCAATAAAGACTCCACGACTTTGTTTCTACTTGTGTGTTTGCAATATAGATAACATAATAGCAGTTTGATTTATGACCTACTTCGTGACACTTCAGCCTCATTGCAGAATTGATCCATTATGGTCAAGTGGGTCCTCTATATGGCAGAAAGGCCCTGATAACACCAGTAGAATAATAATTTTAATCTGCATCTATCTTCTGAATCCATTCTCTGGTAATATTTCTGGATGCCGGAGAGACATTCACTCACTGTTATTGGTCCTATTTTACACACTCTGGAAATTGGGTTTTGAGCGGGTTAAATTGGAAAACTCAGATTGTGCTCCTCTCATCCTGCCAAGATCTCCAATGATAGAGGGGTGTCCCTTATCCCCTAAAATATTTGCATTATTTTGGCAGAAGTATGTAGTTCAACTCAGGCCTATTAAAGATCACATTATCCATAGCATTGACCATAAAAAATCTTTGCTGATTATATATTACTGTCCATAAGTAACCTCAAAGCCCATTTGGCAGCACTATAATCTGCTAGATAGCTACATTGGTTTATTTTATTATAAATGAACCACTAACAAAATTGAGGGGGTCTATTTATCAAGGGTCCCCCCGATGACTAGATTTTCTATAGCAGTAGTGAACCTCTCAACGTGCAATTTATTTTAAAAATGTCACCATAGCAGCTGAGCGATGCTGTCTATGGCAATTTGACCACCGTGTGCACCGCAGCAGGACCAGCGTTGGCTACATGGCTGCGATAGCGTTTATTGTTTGGGACTTTGGTAAATAGAATAGTAATAAATAGACCAGTAGAGGTCTTAAATATTTTAGAAAACAACTTCCCAAAAGAATCCACATACACCCTTGAGTCAAATTTCCATCATCTTCTAAAACATATGAATAAATTGCTGAGATCTTGGGTTGTTAACAAAATATGGTTGTAGCACACTGCAACAGTTAAGTGTTGATCCTTCCCAAACAGGAGTACTTTTATGTGTGTTATATCATCTTTCAATAGACATCTCTGATTTTATATTGAGCGGAAAAAAGCAAGAACATCTAAGTATATGTTGAAGTGGTCGAGGTTGGTGTGATACATCCCACCAAGAAAGCTACTGTGAAGTATGTATTATTGACCAGATTCAATGTTGGTTTGTTCCTAAGGGCTCAAAAGTGTTGGCGAATATGGAGAATGCTATGGCTCCTAATAATGACCTGTCCCTTATATGAAGGACGCCGGCTCCCCTCGAGAGAAATATTACCCGACCATAGTCTTTATCCTTAATCATTTCCTCGCAAACGGACAGCCAAATGACATTTTTCCATTAACAAAATCTCGTAGATGGACATCTGATGAACCAGGCTACAACACTAAGTAAATATTGGGATTTACAATTGGATGGACCAATGTACAAAAACTACCTGATCTAATTTTCAAAAATCAGTCCTCAAAATTTCAAATGGATAAAATGTCTGATGTGAAGACATTTGTAAAAATTACCAATCAATGGCTGCCCCTGAAACATTGCCACATGCATTACTTTGCCCTGACCTCTACTGTTAGATGGCAAAGTATCTAAGATTTCAATCAGTGTAAGATACTTGTTGATCTTATTACAGTTACCAAAAGGTCTCTAATTTTACAATGAGAAGGAGATCAACAATAGATCTACCCAGAACATTGTTCTGAACAAGTGTATATCAAGATAGGTAAAATGTATATGCATGAATTGCATTGAATCAGTTCACAAACAACTATATAGATGGTACTAGGTCTCTGTAGGACCATTTAAAATGTATGTTGATGTTTCACATACATCTAAACATCTCTAAAGAGAGGAAGTATCCTTGGGCTGTTATAATATATCTTCAGGCTCAACCCAACACCGTCAACCCCAAAAGCCTCTTTCATATATAACCAGATTTTTGGTTCAGGTCTTTATGTTGCTCCACAGCTTGGAAATTGAAGTCTTGTCCCACCCCCTTTATTATAAACAAATAAAATGTGGAAACTCTAAATGTCAACCACACAACTGAGCCAATAGGGGCTGTTGCAGTTTGAATGCTATGGATAGAGGTGAATAAACATCTTAATTTGATAATCATGTTCATATGTTTGATACTACATAGAGCAAATCTGTACTTGAGTTCCCCCTTTTTAGTATTCTGTATCCCTTTTATTAATACTCATTAATCATAGTGAAAAAACAACCAAATCACATATTGCCTGAAATATCCCTTTAAAACAAGAAGGAAACAAAGAAGAAAATTACAGGTTAAACATGAAAATGTATTCTCTCTCTAAACAGTTTAGAGACCTTGAACTCATTCTATCATTCTCTCAAAGATTAAATTAAAAACTTGTATAAACCTTTTGCTGCATTGTACAAATAAATCTACTTTCAGACAAGCATATCAGAATAAGGCATCTTGAATTATTTATCACACAAATAAATATGTATATGTGCTTTTATTAGGATGGGTTCAAGATCAAGGCAAGGATCTTGCAGAATTTAGTTTATAAATAGTTAAAATCACTGTTGTCCTCACAATGCAGCTTCTGACTGTAGACAAGACTAAATCATTCATCATATTATTCCACCTACAGTAAATCAACACTTGTATTTGGTTGCAAGGTGCCCCAAGGCTTGGCATCATTTGGTCGTATGTCTAAATATAGGTCAAAATGATGTTCATAAAACATTTTGTCACTAGTGATTATTGACCTTTTCGATAGATGGAGTGGTCTGGGTAAAGTGTTAGAAAACTTGGGTGCCAGAAGCCCAACACTTCCCAGCATTTCCAATGCTAGAGGGGCACTTATTAGCATAAACTTATATTTTTACCATCGGGGGTAATTTAGAGATGAACATAAAAATGGCAATTTGCATATGTCCCAATATGCATCTGTACATTTAGGTTTCCTTGTCTATTATGAGTTATATGCACATGTTTTTGGTTTTTGTTGTATTGTATAAGTTTAGCGTATGGAGACATCTGGAGCAGATATGCAGCAATCATCTTCATCACCACGAAAATTACACCCGTGTAAGAGAACAATTTACAATATGGTAAGCAATCATCATCATCATTTATTTATATAGCGCCAACATATTCCGTAGCGCTTTACAATTGGGAACAAACATAGTAAACTAATAAACAAACGGGGTAAAACAGACAAAGAGGTGAGAAGGCCCTGCTCGTAAGCTTAAAATCTATTGGACAATGGGAGTTTGACACATGAGGATAAGTCTACATTTGCAGTCGGCCCAGCCAGACTGCAAAAGTAAAAGTGACTCATAAGCTAAATGATCCTGTCACACAACGATGTTGGTCAAGGGGTAGTTGTATAACAGGTGGTAATAGGGTAATGTAGTGAGGTTAAGAGGGTGGTTGAGGAATATCATAAGCTTGTCTGAAGAGGTTGGTTTGCAGAGAACGCTTGAAAGCTTGTAGACTAGAGGAGAGTCTTATTGTGCGAGGGAGAGAAATCCATAGAGTGGGTGCAGCCCAGAAAAAGTCCTGTAATCGGGTATGGGAGGATTTAATAAGTGTGGATGAGAGACGCAGATCTTGTGCAGAATGAAGTTGCCGAGTTGGGAGATATTGCGAGACAAGAGAGGAGATGTATGTTGGTGCAGCTTTGTTGATGTCCTGGTAGGTTAGTAAGAGTATTTTATATTGGATTCGGTAGAAAACAGGCAACCAGTGTAGAGACATACAGAGTGATTCAACAATGTAAGCAATGTAGTTTAAAAAGATACGTGTAACCCAAAATATTAGGCATCACAAAGGGTGTGATTAACTGGCGTCTGCACGCTCTTACTATTCTTTAACTTACTTTCACAAATTAACATACAATGCAGTATAAAACATGTAAAAAACAAAGTAAACATCACCAATAAAACAAGTAGGGCAACGCAAATAACTTACTGGAAAGAAAAGAGGAAATTAAGTTGCACATGATAGTATTGGGGTCTTTAAGACAAATTATTGCCATTTAGGCTTCATACCCCCACTGGTGACCAATGTGTGCATTGTGCTAGTTATGGTCTGGAAACAAAACACATTGAAGCAAATGACTTACGACTAAGAGAATTGCTGTTTTCTGACCTCTACCTGCTGCACTGACCTTCCAGCCTTCTTGTTACTCATCTTGTGCACATGATTAGAAACTGTTCTAGGGTACATAACAATATGACATGTATGCAAAATATGTCGTCGGCACAAACTTATCATTATCTGTTCATCACCAAAACCTTAGCAGGAAGTGTACTTGCTGCAGTTTTTACAAAGCACAAACAAACCATGGATGCAACAGTCAGAGAAAGACCCCAAGGGGCCCAATACAAGATACCCTCTCCAATCTGTCCATATCCCACTACTCGCTCATCCTACACACACTGATCACTATACACAGGTCACATCAGTAGATTCTTAATTTAACTAAAACTTTCAAAGGGCATTAGAGACTAGAGGGACCCGAATTCAGTGGAGGGAGGGGGACTTTGAGTTGTTTAACAATGGAGAAATGTCTAGTAATATCTCCATCCTAAAACCTTAGCACCAGGGGAGGCTGGGCTGGGGGGGCATCTGCCCCCCAGGCCGGTCCCTTGACATTTCCATTTGGGCTACTGCAGGAAAGATGGAAAATATGACTCATTTATTAATGGTCATAACTATTCTCACTAAATGAAATGTCATTATATTATACACAATTTAATGTGACTTTACCATTTACTACTGAGAGTACCAGGGCCACATCCCTACACCTAGCTCAAATGCTACTGTTTTTTTATATTTATATTGTATGTTTTCCTGCTTGCTAAACAGTCTTCACACCTTCATAATCTACCTATGTGGAACAGTTTTAGATTAAGCTTGTCAGAAGACAATTAACCTACCAGTGTATTTTTGGACTGTGGGAGGAACCCGGAGCACCTGGAGGAAACCCACGCAAACATGGGGAGAGCATACAAAGTCCCACAGATAGGGCCTGGCTGAAACAGACCCCATGATCCCTGCACTGTGAGGTGCTTTATCACTATGCTGCCAAATTCTAGTAACAGTACTTCTATTCCTGTGCTTGGAGATAACAATGTACAGATGACTATAATGAATGTAGCAGTTAACACACTTTTGGGAGCCAGGGACGTGTTTAATGTAAGAACTATAGAATACACCCAAATAATAGGAAAGTAGGCTGAAAGGAGAATAGTATGAGAAAAGAATGGAAACATCCTATCTATTACCACCGAGGACCCTTCTGAAGCATATAAAGCAGAATACCACAGAGACATCCAAGCAGTGTTACATATGTTTGTTATTCATTAAGTCACACAAAATAAACGTAAATCTATCACACGCACGTCCGTATTCAACAAGGAGCGGATCTGAAAACAGGTCTGTCGAATATGGCTATAGATACCCTCTGCTCTAAAAGACAATGCACTGTAGAATACGTCTGATACATATGTGAAATAAAAAAATCAAAAAAGAATGCACAGAAAAAGAAAAAAAAAAAAGTTCATAGTATTGCCTATTAATAATTATGTCATTACTGACAAAACAAAAAAAAGTGTCTTTGTTCCATGAACATAAGGATGTTCTAAATGTCTACTGTACATAATAGATTTTTACAGTTGCTCCAGAATGCAAGCACAAGTTCTAGCATACATACACAGCTGTCATCACTAGTAATCAGCACTTACATCTGATTTGTAGCTGGTGCAAGTGATACTAGAGTAAAAACATGTATCTGAGATGCTCAAAGCTTGAATCAGATGTTGATGCGTGCGCTCGAGCTTGACACGCAGTTACTGTACACTGACTACTTACATACGCCAAATCCCGTTCCCTTTCTGTCCAGGAAATCGTAGGCTGTTGTATGAAGGTGAATTGGCTGCTGCTGCACTATAGTGGCTTATGGTCTGTCTATGGGCACGTGCATACAGATTTTACACAAAATACGACACGTATCGGAGTTTACTTCCTTTAATGAGTCAGGTCCATGATGTGTAGATACAAATGTTCCAAGTGCACAGATCCGATAAGTTGTCCTAAGGACAAATCAGTCTGGAAGAGAAAACGTCACTAAAGCTGGAGTTCTCCTTTAAGTCAGCATGAAAATAGCCATTACATGACGGTGAAAAAGATTATCTGTAGCAGGCTCTAAATCTGAGGACTAACAAATTAGTGCATAACACAGACAATCAGCAGGCATGGATAACATCCCAGCATGTTGCCTTCAGGATATGTCAGAGAGATCAAACAAATCTGTATCACATGCTGTCCTTGCAGGTTTGACACTATCCCTTTAAAATATCATCTGCATATTAACACAACTTGGCTAGGGCTAGATTGGGCAGCGTTTGCTGCTCTGTCATATGTTGTGCTTTGCACTTTCCCTTCTCCCTGAACTCACAGCACCCGAGGCGTACATCTGCTGACCCGCATCTGCAATCTGTACTTTTATCTGTGATCTACTAGACACGGGGAATGATGCACATAATGAAGGGCAGTCAGCAGTCTGCAGTTGTGGCTCATGTACAGCTATATGCCTAATAAACACCAACATGGAGCTGGGTGGTATTGCAGACTCCTAATAAGGTTTATTGTTTTGTTTTATGGATTTGAAGGGAAAATAGAGTATTTAAAAAACACAGACAAGATTTATGGGCATATTTATTATGAACTACATTTTAACCCTGATCAATCTCATTCTTATCACAAAGATCAGGAATGAAATATTGTAGCTATTTATTAAAGCTCTTCTTTTGGAACAGCAGTCACTAAAAACTGCTGTTACTGTGAAGAGCTGTCTCTTATGTCCTCTACGGTCACTATCGCAGTGTCCACCTTTGCGATAGTGACCGGAGGCGGTGAGGGATCCGAAGATCCCTCTACCGCAATGCTCTCCCCATAGGCTTCAGCTGGCGTTAGCCATCGTGCACAAGTTCCCAAAATCTTTGATATTCGGAACTTGTTTAATTGCACTAAATAACAGTCAACATAGACATCTATGGGGACTGCTTTTGAGTTTGAAGAAGAAGCCAAAGCAGCAGATATCTACAATATCAGCTGCAATGCCCTATTAATAGATTTCAACTATACTTAAAAATGTGCCTATCCCTGCATTTTCTAAGTATAGTTGCAAAAACTGATTGATAAATAGGCCCCTTAAACTGTACAGAGATTACTGCTATGCCCATTTATATTTATTACCATATGTTGTGATAGTTGTTTTGCAGATATGCAATTAAAAGAGATAAAATCATGAAACTGTAGAAAAAACCCCCAAAAAACCCCAAACCTTTCTTCCCCACAATTGGAGAGGAAAAAAAAAAAAAAAGTTAATTTAGAGAATAAGTATTTTTTTAATGATTTTCATCAGTTGATAACAGGATAAAGAATTGCGGCAGAGCAAGATACCAATGTTGAACTTGTTTAATAGGCAAAGGCTGAAACAATGTCGGTATCACTTTGATGCATAGGGTGAGGTGAGAAAAACCTGTTACTAGCGAAAATACCCATTTTGGACGCCAATAGAGAGTTTGCACTATGTCTTGTACGTCATACATTGCTGCTAATAGGGAGTTTCCGCTATGTCTTGTACGTCATACATTGCTGCTAATAGGGAGTTTCCGCTATGTCTTGTACGTCATACATTGCTGCTAATAGGGAGTTTGCACTATGTCTTGTACGTCATACATTGCTGCTAATAGGGAGTTTCCGCTATGTCTTGTACATTGCTGCTAATAGAACAACTTATGTATCGATTCAAGTCAGTGATATGTGATGTGGGACACACGTCCATAGAAATTTGACTGTCTGCAGTGACAACTTAGACAGGTACAATCCTCCCTTCTCAACAACGAAGTGTCAAAATCATATTTGGAGGGTTTAGATCATAAGTGTAAATAAAAATAACAACAGTTTGTATTATCATCAATAACAGCAATAAATAGTAAGCACCTGAATTCACTCAGGAACGCTCCAGGTTCTCAAAGATACATATTATCAATAAAACATTTAGCATTTTCATTGCTATGGGAGAATGAAACCACTTTATTATGATGTCTCCAACTGTAACGAATCAGGAAGACATTCCAGAAAGTGCATATTGTGAGCAAAAAAATTCCATATCATCCCTCTACGAATATACAAATCTGCATCTGCCATCTGCTTGGAATGTGTTCAGCGATTGTTGATATCCCAGTTGGTATCAAGTGTTGCCTGTTGTGAAAACAAATTAACCTACTTAAGGTTAATAAATAAATATATATTTCTATCTATATCATGGCTTCCATACACTGCACAAGACACTCGTGTTAAAAAAAATACATTTTTGCACAATATATTTTTAGATGATTTTGCCTAAACATTCCTTTGTAACGCAGATGGGGCATGAATCACATAACATGTCATAACAGGGACACTGAGGGGTGTGAGTGCCATCACCAAAAGCAGCGAGTTCACGATCACAGGAGGTAGTTTTTCTCAATCAGGGAAAGTCATTATAGAACAAATAGATGATGATGATGATGAAGAAACGGTCCTCATTTTCACTTGGCATAAAAAAAAAAATAAAAAAAAATGGAATCTACTCATAATCCAAGGATCTCACTGGCACTTGCAACGGTCATCTCCAAGCCAACAGCAGGTGGGCACTAATTATCCGACTTGGACGTTAAGAATGTCAATAATTTCATTACCAGCCCCCCAAAGAGCATCCCGTTGGAGAAAGAGACAGTTTAACAATAGTAACAGAATTCCCTGTGCATTGGCCATTACACTATTTAAAAACAGTATTAGAAATGTTATGACTTATACTTTGATTTAAACTATTTAGATCACATTTTGCAGACAAATGCAGAAAGTAGCTTTACATCAGATATCTGCTCAACTGTCAATCTGTTATTAGTCTTATGTACTAGCTCAGCAAAGCCACAAAGTGTGCCTCAAGTATAGAAAATTAAAAGGAAATCTATGTCATCCTACAAACTAGTAACGTAAGTTACCATGACAGCCTGGAAGCTCTTACTGGAGCTTGATCGCGTTTTCACAATCCAGACTTCTATCAGTGTTTTGTTACATTTATATTACACATTAGTGTCTCTCCTAGCAGACAAAAAACATATGGACTAAAATGACCACTATGTTTGCCTTTTAATGAAGGTTGAAACAGGTAAAACATTGGATGGTTGCTGGGATTCCATATATTTTTCCTGCGTTGAATACGTAAGTATCCACAATACACTCTTCATTTGTGGATGCGGTCTAACATGCACAAATGCATACAGACATCAATTATTCAACATGGAATCTATTGGAAACTAGTTCTAGTTTTAACTTACCTTGGGGCCACAATTTACACAGGTAAATTCCATATTGTTGTAAGTATTGTTTTGGGTTCTTTGATCAGTGAATTTTTGTGCTAATTTTACGTTTTCTGTTAAATCTCTTTGGTATGTGAACACCTATTGTGATTACTCTTCTTTGCATAAACTACTTTGAATTGGAAGTGGTTAGTGTGGCTGGATTACTTATAAATAGCTTATCTGTGGCTGGATCATGTAGAAATAATTTTTTGTACAAATGTATTTCAATTATTGGTGCAGGCACCAATATATATATAATTGCAAATGCACTTATTGTGTTACAAACCCAAATAATGACACTTCCATACAAAACACATCCCAATGTACGTTTTCTAGAGGAAGTCAGTGTTGCTGATAGTAGGAAATGCTAAGCAAGTCTTTTTACGTGAAGTGACAAACATCTGTTTAGCCTGTGTACCCAGCAGGAGGCCACTGTTTCTGTCGGGCGTGGCTGCATCTCAGATAATTCAAGCATCAAGTTTTAGCCCATAACAGAGAAGTGTAAATATTGTTAGCTTTGCATTGTATGTAAATCCATGTTTGGGAAAGCATATTGTAACCTGAAACTAAAGAATAGCTCAGACATTGCGAAACCATCTCTGATCTGGGGGCTGGCCTACCTCCTGCCAGGAGTGATGTCAGAACTGCATAAAAAGCGAGCTATTTGAGCATGTAATGTATCATTCTTGTACAATCTATACTTCTGGAAAAATCGCTAGTACCAAAGACTGGCGTGTGAACTGTCCTTGTTAGGACTACTTGAGCTAATAAACCATATTTTTCTTCAAGAACCTGCTTTGACAACTACTTAACCTGCTGTAAATTCTTGTGACCTACAGATTAGACCCAAATCTAATCCGTTCTCCGGTTGATCTGATGTGGACCCAGCATTCCAGTGCCAACGTTTTGCCCGCTACCTGCAGCTCTGGCCTGTGTGATAGGCCAGGAAGGAAAACATTCACAGCCCCCCTAATCTGAAGGCAAGAGGTCAGGTATACCAGCAAGGGGGTACCCGAACAGTGAGTTACCCAGAGGGAAGTGGTTCTAGGTGCCAGTGTAGGAGCCTAGTGGTGGCAGCAGGCTTCTCCGATTGCGTCAGGAGGGGCGTATTGGAATAAAGAAAGGGGACGGTGGCAAAGTTACCCCAGCCAGACCCCAGCGACAACAGACAGGGTGGCATAGGCAATCCATTCTATCACAGTTAGAATTGCTCTAGAAGACACACACATCCATTGACATATTCACAGGGATAGAAACATCTTGCAGCCATCATTTCTGAAAATTCGAATGTGCTAGGTTCCAGACTAGAGATGAACAAACCCTTTGCAGTCTTGCGGAGTTCTGTTTAAAATTATCTCTAAATCTAGCAGATTTGTCCACTTTTGGGAGTCTGTTTCATATTGAGAGTTTTCTTCCCCTTTATCAGCACCCTTTCCTCAGGTGTGCTGACCAGTACTCCATTGTCTCCAGGTCTTGTGCACATGGTAGTAGAGACCAGGTCTGAGATAGGAGCCAGCAAAGGAGAATACTGGAGACCCAAAGGCTAAAAGGAATGTTTATGTCCATAGACAATACATAAACACAAGCGATTATGCACACAGGTTAAATGCAGATACTCACACTGGCCAGAATTAGGCATAATATCCAGACGCAGACAAAACACAGGGTAGGAGGCAAACCAAAGAGTAGTCGGCGTAGTCAGGTGGCAACCCAAAGCATCAGAACCAGGCAGCGATAAAATAGGCATCAAAAAATTAACTACACAGACAAGGTATACGATAATGGGTAGTGAGGAGTAGAGCTACCTGCACACCATAAAATGTACAGGCAGCCAATAAGAGATCTCCCTAGCAGCCAAGGCCCTGGGGACATCTACGCCCACTGCGCTTAATAATTTATAACAGACGTTTAGATGTCTGTGAGACAACCATACAAAAATATATATATATACACATATATACACATATATACACACATATACACACATATACACACATATACACACATATACACACATATATACATATATATATATATATATACACACACACACATATATATACATATATATATATACATATACACATATACATATATACATATACATATATACATATATACATACATATATATACACATACACACACCTACACACACAGAGTGTGTGTGTGTGTGTGTATAATAACTAATATTTTTCCTGCTTGGTTATAGTATTAAAACATGAATGCCTCCCAACAGGCTGATTTATTTAATGTTAATAAAAATGTTGGAAGGCAAACTGGGAAAAGTTTGTGGAACAATTGTTCAATATAGGAACTATCTTTTAATTAAGAACATTGCCAGGGGCCTTATATAATTAATGAGGGTCTTTTAATGCAGTACAAACTGCATGTACTATGTAATTGGTTTACAATGCGTTTCATGGTGTGAGAGAGACTGCTTATTATCCTGTGGGTCATCATTTACAAATGAGTACCCATAACTCAGAGGGGGACGCCATAATATTCTGTTTTTTTTTGCAAAACAAAACGTTGACAACATAATGCACCTAACCTTAGCGAACAGTAAAATAACTAAATTAGGAGCTGAAAACTGAAACTGCTCCCCATTAGTCTGTGTCATGTGATGAAAATAAGTTAAGGATCTCTGGGAGAAGGTGGACCACCCATAGGTAGGCTATTGTTGCCAGCTTGTATATTTGTGGGCCTGTTAGAGGCTCGGCTACCTTCATTTCTTTGTCAAACTGTCTTTTTTTGAAGGTTCTTTTGGGTAAGAAAATTTCATCATGGTAGTTGGCTGGTTGTGTAGAGGACGATGAAGATGGAAATCATTTCTCTTCTCCAACATGCAAAGACATTATCATTTGACCAGTGAAATTTACAGAGTCATGACTAGTGCCAAGTATAACGAGCAGGCCCACCACTGGTGCCCATTTTAAAATGAAGAGCCTTTTCTGTTTGCCAACAGAATATGTAGAACTTCATCTAGTAGTAAATTGAATATGCCTAGTCAATTCTAGTGCCCAGACAATCATGCTTGCAGAACCATAAATGGAGCCCAGTTTAACACGCAGAGCCCTATATGGTGTAACGTATTATCTGATGCCCAGTATAAATACCAATCCTCAATGCTCTCTCTCTCTCTCTCTTCCTTCCTTTCACATCCTCTTGCCAGATCCCACTCAAAGTACTGTCCGCCAATCAGTATTAACTAGTTCTTCCTCCAGCCAACTGTGTATCCATAGTGTAGAGGTTCATCAGGAATTTACCAGTCCAGAATTATCAGACTAACGCTGTGTGCAAATTCTTTCCTCTTGTAAGCGGTACAGCATCTTCTAATCCAATTAAACAAATATGAAAAAAAACTTGCTCAAGGACCAACAAATCCCCAAAAATTATACACATTTTCCATGTACGAAAAATGCAAAAATTTTATTGCACAACAAAATAATCACCTTCCACAGCAGATTTGTTGTAAAGACAAATACAGAATTACATATCACTAAATTACAGACGAGAGCCACATCGTACAGCTTTACAAAAAAAAAACCCCAATGGGATGCAATGTAGTAGAAAAGCCTGTAAGAACATATCAGTTAAACCTCTGACATCACTTGCCCTTTCATATGTATTGAACCCTTGAACCACATTATGTATTTCTGCAGACTAAGACCCCAGGCCTGGCACTCATTCTCTGCTGGTTTCGTATAAGGTAAAACATAGATGCACCTTCCTCTTAACACAGCAACCTGCTGTGATGGTGTGAATGAGAAAATAGTGGAAATATTTAGTTAAAGGGTGTATATACATCAGTCAATTAATGTGTAGCTCACCCATGATGGGCAACTTTGGTTCATTGAAATAAATATCCTACTAGAGTGTTTCATTTCAGGATGTTTCCAGACAGAAGAGGGATGGGCACATTTTAGCCCGGGGGCCAAGACTGGATTCAGCAGCCTATTAGGAACATTTTACATGAAAAAAAAAAATGCAGGTGACCCAAGGTAGCATGTTAGGAGACCGGTCAGGGGTGGGCAGTTGCCCCCCAGTCCCTCCTGTCCCTGTTTCCAGAGCACTGGAGGCTCAGAGCAATGGACTAATTGGGAGCTCTCATTGGCTACATTGTGTAAAATAATTGTGGTCAATCTTATGCCAAGGCCAGTAGGGTTTTTCTTGAGACGAGCTAATAATTACACAATATGGAATGCTTTCATATGAGAGGGGACAATATATCCAGAGGGACTACTAGAGAGTCTTGAACATTTTAGCAACAAAAACATCAAAACAGAGGGTGCAAGCGAAAAAGAGTGCAAACGAGAGCGCGCACGAAAAAGAGACGAGACTGAGCAAGAGATGCACATTTAATGCAGGTCTCTCCAAAATGTCTAAGAGGGAATCTGAAACTGTTTTCCCTTGTTCTAAACCCCACATGACAAATAACCAACAAATGTTTTAAAAGCATTCTAAAAAGTACTTTGTGCTTGTTTTTGTTTCACACTTCACCATCCTGCCCGTATTCAATGTCTGTCAACCGTGAGACCAGATACCGTTGCCCTACTGCAAAATGTTGGCAAGATACCATCAGCCAGTGATGATGCCCCTTCTGGTCTAGGCAGGAGGGTTTCACATGGGTACAGCTGTGCTCAGTAATATGTAGCACTTGGTTTATGGCAACATCAAAACAGTGGTTTGACTTGCTATTTAAATATTCCCATAATTCAATTGCATATGAAGTTACAAGTTAGAGACTTGGGATTTATGGACGTAGTTTCAGAGTATTTTTTCAGCATAATTGTAAAATCCGATATCTTATGAGTTATGGGAAGATGTTATTCATGCAACCTCAGCCATATCTTGCTGTGGAAAGATTGATGGGAAATATATGCACATGTAAATGCCTGTTTTGAAATCTGTGTCATCGATCATACCCAACAAACCCAGCTTTTCCCTTTTGCCACAATATTTTGTCATTTTAATGTAAGCTGTTAGGTACAAAAATACCATGCATTAACATTGCAGATAAGCACAGTGAAAAATGTGTTTACTCTTTTAGAGAGTGATGTCATCTCCAGTTTTACTACACAAAGTACTTTTGAAATATTGGTCGCTTGATGGATCATTAATTCTATGCATTTGCAAATGCTTCTTACAGTGGCAATAAAAGAGGGTCTTTTCTATCAAATTTGCAATGGTTTATTTTCTTATTAATTCTGCTTTCCGCTTCAAACATAAAAGTCCAACAACTGAAGCAAGTTACTGAACGTGTTAACACAAGAAGTCATTTAGAAAGAGCATAACAGCCGAGGTGCAGATAAAAATCAGCGCTGGTCCTGCCATGTGCTCCTACATTTTCATTTAAGAAATGCAAGTGTAGCTCTTCATGCTCCTAAAGTGGCAGCCTCAGATAGGTATCCGGATTGTCACCTACAAACCACTTTTGTACAGGAATAGCAATATATTAATATCTATAGGTGCTACTAATTCAAAACATTTTTTTTTTACAGTTAATAAAAGTATGTAGTCTTTCATCTAATACACTTCAATTCAACTTCTTATACAATTCAAAGTTCATAAAGTCTTCTATTCAATCCAAATATGGGGCCTGAATCATTAAGGATCTTAACGTAAGAAACTTCTTATTTCAGTCTCCTGGACAAAACCATGTTACAATGCAAGGGGTGCAAATTAGTATTCTGTTTTGCACATAAGTTAAATACTGAATGTTTTTTCATGTAGCACACAAATATCAACTTTAAATTTCAGTCAGTATTTAACTTATGTGCAAAACAGAATGCCAATTTGCACCCCTTGCAGTGTAACATGGTATTGTCCAGAAGACTGAAATAAGAAGTTTCTTAAGTTAAGATCCTTAATGAATCAGGCCCATGGTGGTTACCTTCCTTTTATATTTCCAACATGGATTTTCATCTGAAGACACTCGCATTCATACGGAAGATGTATATAATGGGAAAAAAAGAAAAAAGAAGGATGGTGCAATAGTGTATTACAATCAATAACATGTTTTTTTAATTACAAAAAATAATTCAACACAAAACATAAAATTGATATTACTCCTCCAATACTAGGTATTGGCCACCTACCAATGTTGAAGGCTCTCAAAATTTCTTTTCCACAGGGCTACCAAAAACTGATGTGAACGTCAATTGTGGATGGCAGACAATCCAAGGATGGAGGTACATGGTAAACGCGTTTAAACCTTCCTTAGGTCAAGGCAGGTCATACCTATCCTAATGGTCACTAATTTATAGTGTCATAATGCATCATATCGACAAAAAATGGCTGCACACCCAAACTGCCAAACAGCTAGATCATTCCAGGTTGACCAAACACATGTAGGACCTAATTGGAAAGTGATCCTGTCACATCATACTTGGGCTTTGCAGCATGATCTGGCTGTATAGCACAACTAGCACTGTTGAAGGAGTGGGGTCACTCTGGGGCCTGCCGGTCCATCAGTCCCCACTCTTCTGAGCATGTGAGGGCACCAGAGCACCAGCAGTGAAGCCCTCTTTGGGTTCTCCTTTTCGAAACTGAAAGCACAAACTAAGCTTCATTGTACATGTGGCTGCCCTCTCGCCTGTTCGGATGAGGAGAGCAGCATGCCTCAAGGTAGACCGACATTCCTTCAAAACAAAATTTGCCAAAAGATGAAATATTATGTGTGTGCCAGCATTAGTATAAAGTGGATAATTTCTAAAAGTATATTTTAAGAAAAATTAAATAAATCCTAATTCAATGACAGTTTCCCTTGAAATAATCTCCAAAAGTCATGCCATAAAGCCTGAAGTCATTCTTCTGTAGGAGAGCAAATCTTAGTTTTTAAGTTTTGGAAAGGTTTAAGCATTTGACATTCAAATACTTTTTTCAAGAAACATCTTACATAATTAGCAAATTAACAAGTATTAAATGTCTACATGAATATTTCCACAGCAATTAAATGTAGTGTATTGCGGAGGTCAATTTAGCTCTAAGGATCTCTACTGATTATGCCAAGATGCTTTAGCACCACAAGGTTTCCGTGAGGATGTCAAACAGTCATCAACAGTAACTATCATATGGTGTCAGGGCTACAATACAACAACACAAACTATGACATATTTAAACCTCCAGCAAATTATGACACATTGAGCTGCAAAGTTTGAATTGAGTATTTTCCATATAGCATAGATAAGTCATTGTACTAAAGATAGAGTAAAACACATTGCAGATAATAATGCTCAATAGCAAAATGATTGAATGGAATACCTGTGTGGTTTAATGACAGATCTCTAATTAGTTGAACTTTAATGTCCATTCTAGCTCGGAATAGCTTGGGACATGTAATCTACATACAGTGGAGGCCGATATTTTTGGACTGAACCAAATATGTGTGTGGATGCAGAGAATCGATTCATTAGAAAGTAGTGGCAATAAAGTCTGCTTCTTCTGTACCAAATCCAAGTGAACAAAACACCAGTCTGAATATATTCTTGAATGTGGAACAAGCCTAGTCTTGGGCATGGACACACCAGTTGACCATCTGGGCTCTGACTTTGAGTGCATGGACTCGGATAAAAATGGTAAGATGAAGGAATCAAGCTCCTGTCTGAAGATAAGAGCTTGTGTTGAGCATAACTTTGCAGGTGTTGTTAAGGGACAGGAAGATAGAGGAAGACTAGCTTGAGAAGACAGCCACACCTCCAGTATAGCCCTTTACTTATTGTCAGGATTTGTCCATTGGCAATGAGTGAATGCTGGTTAGGGTGGTCGCTGGTGCCTGTGGTAAGACAGCGGTGTCAGGACCTTGAAAATAGGGATACAACTTGCTGGAGACCCCTTCTTGTACAAACCGAGTTTAATATTGTGTGGATTATAGGGTGTTAACCATTTATGTTTGTATTTTATGTTTAATGTGTATTCTGCTACTTTTGTATAAACATGCCTTTTGTTTGTGTACTGGAATATGCCCCCTGGCTGTTGCATCTATACACCGGCAGCAGGCGTAACATCTGTTAAGCAGATACGCAGGACTCACACTGTAGGGTGTTTATAAGCGACCTGAGGCATGGGGGACGTCCACGTGCAGTCCATGGCATGTGAGGGGTATAAAAAAAAAAAAAAAAAAAAAGACAGATGCAGGGCAGAGGTCAAGGATCATGGGGACATTAGCCTCAATGAATTGTGCTTTCTTTGTGGACCTGTAAAAACAGGAGGACTCTACTCCTCTGCCCACGTGGTAAGACTGAGTTCAAAGAGTCAGGCTGTGCAGCCAGGATTACGCATCAAAGTAACAGACAAAAGGCAGTGATGAGGTAGAGGAGTGTGTAGTTTTCAGTGTGATGAACCCTCTGGTATTGTTGCATTTTGCTATTATTTTGTGTACTGTGTTTTATACCTATAGTAAAAGGGTGCATCTTTTACACACCTTTTGCCTAGGTGATTTATTTAACCCACATCAAGGTACTGGGAAGGCTGGGGGCTACACATAGGACTGACCTACGGGCAGAGTAGTTGGCTGGCAGGGCAAGCCTGGCTAAATATTGTCCCAGTATCCTCATATTATGACCTTGTGTTCCGACATCAGGTCTATATATCCAGCTCCCAGTCAGTGGGACTTGGGTTCCTTTTCAAGTCAAACTTTGATCCGTGAGTGCAGTCCTTCCTACAGATCCAAGCACATTCATCCATGTATCATCATATGTCTGGGGGGGCAAATACAACAGTGATGTGTAGTTGCTAGTACATTTTCTAACCGATATTCCAGTTCCCAAAGAAAAAAAAAAGAAAAAAAAAGAAAGAAAGCCATTTTTCTTTCCCACTTGAAAAAGAACAGAGTTAACCTGCAAAGCATTACAAGTTTGTTTAAAACAAAAAAAACAAAAAAAAAATAATTTAAAATTACATTCAGCACTGTGAGTGCAATATTCCAAGTCAAGAAATTTTCATGTTTGGTCAACCTGAAAACCATGTTTATTATGGAATACATATTTATTTAGTAAATATCTTTAGTAAATCCATCAATCAAATGAAGGTCCTGTATTAGTCAAACAAGCCATTAATAACACAGCTAGAAATATTCCACTCTAACAACCTTCACAAAGAACCACTAAACTCTCCAAAACAGTCGCTAATTAGACTTCCCTACAGTTTCCAAAAGGGCTTTGTCATTTTTAAAAATAGACCTAAATAATAAAAAGTTGGAAGATTATAGTAATTTTGGAAGAACAGCAAATAACAGGGATGTCAATTCCACCAGCACAGAGATCGCTCAAGTTTTCAAGCGAACACTTTGTAATTGTGGTAAATGTAGATAAGTATAGACTATATACCAAAATGTATGTGTAAAGGAAAGGTGAAAGCACAATGGGCCGCGCAACCTACGACGGAGACAAGTGCTAAAAATATTTATACACGGATTAAAGGATGTTATAAATCTATAACTGTGTTACGGTCAATGCAAAAAAAAACCCCAAAAAAATAAAATAAATATATATATATATATATTTTTAAACACATATATAAAAACTAAATCGCTAGATAAAATGTGTTCAGTTAAACATGAACTTTAAAATCTTAATAAAACATTTAACAACTCTATAAAAAGGATGGAAGTCTTATTTCAATTCACAAATGGTCTTGAATTAAAAATTCAGGCCAATTTCAAAATGCATAGTATTTCAAAAGGAATCTGGAAGGAAATTTCAAGCAATGTTATAAGGGCATCCGTGACAGCAAAGAGGGAAGCAATCCATGTAGATATAAATGATGCAGATGGTATAATGCACCTATAATTCTTGGGGAGTAGAAAAAGGCCAGAGCAGACTGCATTATGAGAAGCTGTACTCTACACAGCCATTTTTAACTCGCTGTTTCATTTAATGTTACTGGGATGCTCTTTAAACCTTCTAGAGTAACAGTGATGCACTTCAATAATTTATTACAACTGCTACAGCTCGAGGATCATTCGAGAATCTGCCGGCTGTAAAATAGACAGTGTCAGTTTATGAAAACATTTGTACCAGAGTTTGAATAGTGCTTTTAAAGGGGCCTGTTGAATTTAGTGTAGTTTCCACTTATCAATGTGTTTCTAGAGTAGACATTTTAGAACTGGCCCCAAGAACTATTTAAATTCCTGGATATAAAAAATATATCAAAAAACAAACACCTAAATTGCCGATCATTGTAACAATATTTGTCAAAGGTTACCCCCAATTACCTAAATTGAAGGGAATTTCTTCTTTTGAAATAGTTTCTTCTGTGTGTTTGGGGTTCCTGATGAAAGTGGGCCTCCACAATGCTGGCCCCAGCCCCGCCCACGTCACCACAATGCTAGCCCCAGCCCCGCCCACATCCCCACAATACTGGCCCCAGCCCCGCCCACGTCCCCACAATACGGGGCCCAGCTCCGCCCACGTCCCCACAATACTGGCCCCAGCCCCGCCCACAATACTGGCCCCAGCCCTGCCCACACAATGCTTCAGGCTAATGACTTTCTGTTGATCGTTATGATGTTGGAACTTTGAAGAATAGTTATGTCAATGCACTGTTCTTAAGCTGAGTGATCAAGTATTAAAAATATAACTTGGCAATAAAATTTCTTCCACGCTGTGCCTTCAGTGCTTCTAGGTAGTCATCATTAAAGTTTCCAGCTCGGAAAAGAAGGTTGGAAAGGAAACGCTAGGTTACCCATAGGGGCACATTATTATTTGCCTGGATCATATGTGTTGGAGCGCAATGATAAACATTTATTGTAGTGTATTGCCTGGTTCAAGACTCCTCCTTGCTTTCAGATGGAGGTAATTGTACGTGTCATTGCTATTCATGCCGAGATTAGTGAATACAGATGAGATCTATGCGATACATGGTTGCTTCAAATGTAATGTACAGCTGTACATGTATCGTGTGTTAGATTTTCAATAGGTAGTAAAGTTTTAATATCTTGAATCTTATGTCTGCAAATCTTATGCCGAAAAGACAAACCAAGACCCGACCTATGTAGAAGGTCACAACAAAAACATTCTACACACGCATATAGAAATTAATGTAAAGATATAATCTAGAGATGCTCAGGCTTGGTTCTCCGAGAACAGAACATATCCGAACTTAGAAGATCCGATTAGCGAGCCAAGCAGATTCTACTTTTGCGCGCCCTCGGAATTGAAAACGAGGCAAAACAACATTGTTACGTTGTCGGATCTCGCAAGTTTTGGATTCTAGAAATACCGCCCTCCACGGCAATCCAGCTCCATTTCACAGAAAGACACAGAAGGGGCAACAGTTCTTGGGAGTCTAGTGCAGTTGGGCAGCATCATAGTTAGAAAAGAGGAGGGGTAGCAGTGTTCTTCAAAGTCTCCAGTGACATTCAGGAGAGCTGCATTGCTAATGGTCACTGCTGAAAGAGAAATAATAGGGCTGGCAGTGTTGTTCTTAATCTGCTATGTTAAAGTACATAGTGTTTTTAAGTCAGGGAAAGAAAGAAAAAAAACCCAACACCTTTTACTTTGGTAAAGAAAATAAAGATCTGTAATCCAGGCAAACTTATCTGCAGAAAAAATAAAACATTGCCAACATGCCATTCTACAGATGCAGTGGTGAGCAAAGAATGAGGTCTTTGCCTTTCTCTATGAGTGCTAGTTCTGCAACTGTCACTGAGGCATCTTCTTGCAAGGTCAGCTATGACCAAGCAAGACCTTGTCATTTGGACTCCAAAAGTGGTGTCCAAGTACTTTTACATGTAAAAGCTGAGCTGGAAGAAAACAGTAAATCCTTAGAGGAAAATGTGCCCATTAAGAAAGGACACAAATCACTGAGGAGAGTCTATTCACTAGTGCTATGTGTAATTCTGACCTGTCCGATAGTGTACCCATAAAGAAGTCCCCTTTCAGCATTTCTGCAGATGTGTGCATGAACAGCCCAAGTGCAGCCGGTGATACACAAGTTGAGGATGCCACTTTGGAATTGAAACAGGATGAGGGGGATATTTGCGTAGCTGATGAGGGCGCTAATGAGGATGATGTTGTTTGTGCAAGTCCTGCACCAGTGGAAGCAGTTCTTGCGCGTAATAATAAGAAAGCCATTGTCATGCCTAGACATGTGTGGAATTATT
Source organism: Mixophyes fleayi (assembly GCF_038048845.1). NCBI lineage: Eukaryota > Metazoa > Chordata > Amphibia > Anura > Limnodynastidae > Mixophyes > Mixophyes fleayi. Next base: position 30,600,783 of record NC_134407.1, on the reverse strand, counting down.
TTTACCCAAATCCTGCCAACAGTTGTCTAGCCATTTGCAGCATTTGTAAAGCCACAGTCAGTAGAGATAGGGACCTTAACCATCTAGGAACCCCATCCATGTTACGTCATTTGAAGCAAATTCATGGCAAGCTGTTGGGAAAACCAGAAAAGTTATGGTAAAAACATAACAAGCAGTCCATCATCAGCTGGGACCCTTCTCTCATCTAGATCCTGACACCTGCAATCTACACCCACAACACAGTCCTCATCAATATCCTCAGTAGTGATCGGAGTTCGTTCTGCATCAAAGCTGCTAAGGCTAGATGAAGGCTAGATGACTCCTCCACTATCCTGCATTCAACAGAAGAATTCTTGAGCATTAGTCCCAATGCTGCTGCTGGGGGTGAATCTTCATCCCAGAAGCAGACCAAGAAGATGACTACTAGTAGTTTACAACAATTGACTGTTAAACAATCTTTTGCAAGAGGAAGCAAGTATGAAAGCTGTCACCCAGTCGCAAAGCGGATCACAGATGCCAAGGCACTATGCTAGTATTAGATCTGCGACCAATATCCACTATTAATGCAGCTGGTTTTAGACAGTTACTTGAGGTCTTGTGTTCCAGTTACCAAATTCCATCACGCCACCATTTTACTAGAAAAGCTATTCCTCACCTCTACCAAAAGGCTCATAAAATGTAATTATTGGGCTACAAAATGCCATTCTACCCACTGTAAACTTAACCACAGATAAGTGGACAAGCAGAACTGGGCAAACAAAAGATTATATGCCTGACAGCCCACTTGGTTGGTAATTCACCTTCACAAGCAGGAACAGCAGCAGCATGTACCAAAGTACGTCACATTTTTCAAAGGCAGGCTACTCTGTGCATCACTGGCTTCACTTAGAGGCATACAGCTGATAATCTGTTACAAAAACTAAGGGATGTCATTGCAACATAGCTTATACCGCTTGGACTCTCCTCGGGAAAAGTAATTTCTGATAACACAACCAATATTGTGAGAGCATTACAGCTGGGTGAATTCCATCACATTCCCCGTTTTGCTCACACAATAAACTTGGTGGTGCAGAGCTTTTTAAAAGGTGACAGGGACGTGCAGGCGATGCGGTTTGTGTCCCGTAAAATATCTGGACATTTCCTATATTCGGCAACGGCATGTAGGAGATTGCAGCAGCTCCAAGAGCAATATAATTTGCCCTGTCACCAACTGAAGAGGTGGTGACAAGGTGGAATTCCATCCTATATATGCTTCTGCCGATGAAGGAACAGCGAAAAACCATCCACGCTTACTTCACAAGTCATGAATTTGGGAAAGGAGAGGGGGGGGTGTATTTTACTCAAGCGCAGTAGAGAATACTTCTGTGTAGTGAGTTAAGACACTGCTAGCTTGAGTCAAGTGATTCCCTTAGACTTTTGGAAAAGAAGCTCGAGAAACTGAAGGAGGAGATTAAACAAAGCAATTCCGCTAAGTATGCTCAAATACTTTATTCGCTTTGCCAGGATCCAAGAGTTACTAAAATCTTGAAATCGGATCACTACATTTTGGCGACTGTGCTTGATCCTAGGTTTAAGAGCCATGTCTTCTCTTTGTTTCCAACTGACCCAGATCTGAAGAGATGCAAGGAGCTCCTGGTGAGCAAGATAACAGTTCAAGTGTTACGTGACGGCGTCTCCTACTTCAGTTTCTCAGTCAACTGTTGCTAGGAAAAAACTAAGCTTTCCCAAGAGACCCATTGATGATGCAGATGACTCAGCACAACATTTTGTCATCTGGTCTTAACTACTGTAAAGGAATTGACCAGAATTAGTGACACCTCTGCTGTAACTCCACCTGATCCTACTATCAACATAAAAAAAATGGTGGATGATCATTTTAAATTTTTTTGAACGGTATAAAGACAACAGTTTTATTAACGAAGAACAACGTTTCTTGCAGAAGTAATGTAAGCATGGATATCTAAAATAGACGTGTATATGTAATACACAAAAAAGTGTTTGCAATCTGCACTTTACGTTAAAGGTACCCAACTATTATAATTTTTGGGGAATTGGGGCTGATTCAAAGCTCAGTGATGAACTTGCTTTTTGCTGTGAATTACAATGGCTCTTTTTAGTGCATTGTCTGGCATCCTGGATTGGTCTGGGTCTGATAAAAGCACGCACCCTGGGGGGTGGGGGCAACGCCATGTATTAACTGTAGAAGTACCACAGTTAACCAAGGAATGGGTGGATCAATCAAATGAACCATAACTGGTTTCATAATCCAATTCCATCCTCCACCACTTTTCTTTTCTGCCACTGCTGGGAGTGGGGGGGATAAAATATTAAAAATAAAAAAAAAATCCAGATCCGAAAACAAAACATGTGGGGGTCAGTGAACATCTCTAATATAATCAAATATTGACTTGAGAAACTAATTAAAGTAAAAATTAGCAAAACTTGATAAACTGGAATACAATAAAAATCTGATTAGTAATGAGATGAACCCTCATGGGAGACCAATTATTTCATCTGCTCAGGAATATAACAAGTGAGCAGGTTGAAAGGTTTCTGAGATGAAAGGGATATTCTATGATTATTCTATTCTATCACTTTATGTGGAAGATGATACTGGATCTCAGATCTGCATTATTATGGCACAGTTAATGCAAGAAAATTATTTTTCTTCTCTGGCGACTGTATTTCTTAAGAATTAAAATGGGTAAGAAAGTAACCAACTTTCCCATTTCCTATTATAGCCAGTCATTCCTATTATAGTGATGTGCTGTATGTTTGATCAACTATGCTTTTATTAATTTTAACATAGTAAAAGGAGAGCAAACTTTTTTTTCGGAAATAGTGAATGAATTATAGATGTGCATTATACATTATGTGTGGTATAAAATGAAGGTTGTAACAATTAATTGATTGCACTGTATACTCTGAAATCCTGACAAGTTATTTTTAACATCCACCCTGTCCACTACTTTTGCTCACTTCCCAGTTCCAGAGTGGTCTTAATGCGTGGCACACTGGGCAGTTGCCCGGGGGTCCTATGAGCATAGGGGCACCATAGGCTTGATAACTTTTCGGTTTATTATTCAGGGGGATTTATTTAAAAACTTCAAACCCTCACTGTTAAAATGTTTAAGTGGACTAAACACCACAGTTTCAGCTGTTATCTGTACATGCGATCTTGCTTTTGCAAATTGATATCTTGTCCTTGACAAAAACGTACACATAATAATTGTACACAAGCAAGGCAAAATCAACACAATTTTTTGACGCAATTTTTGAAGAAATTCTCTGCAAAGAAATTTCACAGATGTTTGTGTTAAACAGTTGATTAATAATAAATAATTAATAGAAATTTTGTAATGTGCCATCTCCGTCTGTATAACTTACCAACCGAGTAAAATTTTTAGACTGAATTTCTTATTTTTCCAACTTCAAGGCTCATGTTATATTATCCAAACATGTGTGTGGATTAATTTCTGCTGTACAAAATGTTTTTTAATGTTTAAACATTGATTTTGTTGGAGGTGGCAATAAATATGATTCATTTTTAATCGATAATTTACATTTTTATTCCTCCAAGTGGTTGTGTAGGTAGGGCCCCAGTGCACGGCTCTGCCCGGGGTACCCATGATGCTGTTAAGATGGCCCTGCTCACTACCTCCTGCCATCGTGCTCTGACGCACAAAATTACTTTCCCTTCCTCCTGCCCTCACTCTATTAGAAGTATGGAGATGGATATTGTGAGTGGAGCAGAAGAGGATGGAGACTTCCTCCTTCTCCTGTCTCTTTTAAGGTGTTTCCCCTGAGCCAGGCAGCAAGTAGTGTAATCACTGAATTTGTTGAGTCCGTAAATATCGCACATGTTTTTACACATGGAAATTCTCTAAATGTGGCCTATTGTGGTTTTTGAGGACTGCAGTGAACAAACACTGACCTAGCATTTGATAGTCTGTGGGGCATATTCAATTAGATTTCCAGTCTGCAGTAATTCGCATTACCGTGGAACCTGTGCAGTATTGACGGTAATACTGTACCGTAATAACGCGGATTTTCCTACGCAACCCTATGGGGTGCACACGAAAATCCACGTTATTGCGATACTATGGATTGACTTTGCGGCCCGTTCCGGCACATTTCCATTGACCGGAAACCTAATTGAATATGCCCCTGTGTGTTATACTAGATTTCCTAATCTGAATGATAGTGCTTATTCTACCCAGCTTTCCCAACGATCAGTGTATGTTTTGTGGATCTTCTTTCTCAGGAGAATACACCAATATTTTAAATAGGTTGAACCTTGTGTGCTTCTGGTTGAAAATCCACAAAACAGACCCTGTTGGTGAAAACAGAGGGCAGGTTTGAGATCCTCCAACATGACTGGCAAACATGAAAAAAATAATAAAATTATATATATATATATATATATATATATATATATATATATATATATATATATATATATATATATATATATATATATATATATATATATATATATATATATATATATATATATATAGCAGCTAAGACTTTAGGGAAATTGTCAATTTGGTTACTTCAGATGAAGCTACTATACATAGAGACAGACAAGTAAACCAATTAAATTTTTGCTAAAACAAAATTTTTTCCATTCCAAACCCTTTCAGCACCTTTTCCATACCAGTCTTCTTGCCCGATTTGCACACAAAGTGCTTCATTTCATTCCGACCAAATAAAAGTATGCACAAATAATTGTTAAATCATAATACCGTATATACTCGAGTATAAGTCGACCCGAATATAAGCCGAGGCACTTAATTTTACCACAAAAAACTGGGAAAACTTATTGACTCGAGTATAAGCCTAGGGTGGGAAATGCAGCAGCTACTGGTAAGTTTCAAAAATAAAAACAGTGCTGGATATCGTTAACACTGGGCTCCCAATAATACAAACGTGAGGTTGTAAATGAATATATCAAAATTTATTGTTATTAAACATCAATAAAATTTTATAAGTACATAATATATACCCATATCCTAATAAATTGTACACAAATGGTTAAACTAAATCCTCTGCACTTGGTATCAAGCCTAATAGGTGAACACAGATATAAATAACATTCACTAAAGACAACTCAGATCATTAATATATAAATCAATGAGACAGTCTGTGGATACTAAATACATGTGCCAGTTAAGTTTATTTGCCTTTAGAAGGTGATGAGCAGTTACTCCTAAGTGTTCAGAACAGTACAGTAATTTAGGCTTTAGTAATGCAAAAGATGCTGCACATACCCTAAATAGAATTTGATATAATAGCTCAGATAAAGATAAGTTTGATTTTGTTTGCTGGAAGAAACATTTTAACAGAACAATACAATTTGCTTTGTGTGATTTAACCCTTATTATACTTGAAGTTTGGGATGTTTTTAGACTTTTCAATGATTTCACAGTTATGCAAAAGAATCTTCAGGCACTTATTAATAGGTGACAAAAAATGAAAATATTGGACTTTATAAAACTGCTGCAAATAATTGCAGTGGACAAGTCAGGGTACTCACATGTGTCTCTGACCAGCGGGGCTATATAGAAATGTCCCGGTCTTTAGCTTTGACTGACAGGCTCCTTTTCATTTAACTTTATTGTTCCATGTGCAATGAACACACAAAAACGGGCTACAATAAAATGGTGGCTGACAGTGATCCACAGAGGCTGCAGATGCCTGCAGATGAGCGGGGGAGACTGGAAAACGGAGACCAGGTAAGTGGGACTTGAGTATAAGCCGAGGGGGGCTTTTTTCAGCACAAAAAATGTGCTGAAAAACTCGGCTTATACACGAGTATATACGGTAAATAGAAGTGGTATCTGAATGAATTGTAAAGCAAAAATGGTCCTTCACCTGCTCAATTTTTATCTCCATTCGATTTGCCTTTGCCTACAATACTATGCATTCCATGTGGCACTGAAGACTATTCATCCAGAGACACAATGTATGTTTCATCACTAATCTCTTCAGTTAGATTCCATTTGTCAGTGACTCTTCTCTCCCAGGCATTCATTTCCAATTTCCCTATCTTTCTAAGTGCCAACTGCACCAATATTTGTTTAGTAAAGTTGACATCACCATTCAATCACCATCCATCCGCTCACCAACACTAAACACAGCCCCGTACTTTAGGTTGTCCATTTTAAAACGGCGTATAAACATGTTTGCCCTTATTTCTTGTGGCTTCAATTACTGAAAAAAAAATAGTATTAAAAGAAAAAAAAAAAAAAAAACAGCTACAAAGTGATCAATTTATTTACACCCATAGGACCATCCTCCCAAAAACAAGACATTTGATGAGGAGTATTAATTTATAAAAAAAATGATTTACAGGGAGCTGTGCAAAAAAAGTGGTGCTTCAACCAATACAAAACTAATTTTGTTTACGTTATTTAGTTAGATCCTGTAATTTATCTACTAAACATATACTTACCAGCTTTTTTGCTCTACCGGTCCAGGAGATCCCGGAGTGGAGGGGGCGTGTGAGGTGAAGGGAGGCGGGGCACTGCAACTCTGAAAAAGACGCGATGACAGAGAATCGCGTAATGGAGTCTCGTATTCTGTCGGCTTCATTAGGAAGCACGATCTACCTAGAATTTGTGAGTCTCCCGGAAATTCCAGGAGAGTGAACAAGTATGAATAAACAGCACCTTTTTTGCAGTTAGCTGTACATCACTTTTCATGAATGTTTCCCCAGTATGATATGACTTTTACCAGGTAAGGTGTTGTCAGACAAGTGCTTAAAATACTTACACTTCAACAACTAGAACAGTATTAAAAAGTTTTGGGTGGAATTCTTCCCTGTGTGTGTGGGAGAGGGGGGGGGGGGGGGGAGGGAGAGAGAGGGAGAATATGATAATTTGCATGTAGTTCATGAGCAATTTATTTAGTTAACCTTTAAAGCTCTAGAGGCCTAGTTCAGACAGTGTCAGAATTTTTTTTTTTTTTTTAGAGATTTATGAATTTACCATGCTGTTTTACATATTGCACTGAACGTAGTTTCTGATGCAATGCAGACACTTGGGCCTGGTAACCCCCATTATTTAACTAGTTGTAGGGCACAGGGGACTTTCAGAAAAGAAAACCACACAACAAAGTTCCCCTTTTACCAAATTTGAAGCAAGTTGAAAGATTCTCTCTATTGTCTCTCTAAGACTTTAGATTGTTTGGGTCATCAACATAATTATATAGGTTACTGCCTTGTTGGGGTGTAAGTGGACCCAGCATGACATATTTAGGTATGAAACAAATCTTTAGATGTTCATTATTTTAAAACTACAATGCTTATGAAGGAAAGAGCATCTTTGGTATGTAAACGTCTTGATCGCGTTTGTTTCTAGAAATTAGATTGTCCATATGTGTTTGGTCTCCACTTCCTCCATTACATAACTGTACAGCTGAAAATAACATACTGGCCCTTGTCTCATCACTAGACTGACTAAACATTGTCTCTCACAGTCCATAAGGTTCTGTGTCCTCATTCAAGTCCTCGAGCATCCCTTACTTCAGAATTAAATTTGTTCTAATTAGTTTCATGGGAATACCTAAAATTGCATTTCTTAGTGAGACCTTTGTTATCCACCACAAGATGATTTCCACCTAGGGAGGAATAACACTAAAAAAGTAATTAAAGTTCAGTTACAGTTCGTTATGTGAAATGCTTTGCCTTAATTGCAAAGCTGTGTTTTTCATTATGTTACAATCTATATTCCGAGCAAATTTGCCAGCACATTACTGACCACCACAGTACCAAGCAGTCTGGGGAGCTGACTGTTCACATTTCGTTCTCTGTATCACACACACATATAGAAACCTGTGCAGGCTGTGTCCTTTGGCAAATAGTAACAATTAGGGGGAGATTACTGATCAATTACTGAGAGAGATTAGAAGAAGTTTAAGGTAAGGAACAAACCTAAAATGGACAGAATGGGTTGATTATACAGGGAGGGACTATGATTAATGGGACATGGCAAAAACAGAGAGCAACCAAGGTAATGAGTCACAAGAACAATAACTCAGGGAGAGTAATGGGCCTGAAGGCATATATGCACCCAGGTTGATGAACATCCTGCATTGGTGCCCTGCAAGAGTTATATGTACTCACCGAGTGATGTCCAATCAGAAGTGGATTAGGGGGATGGCCTAGGTTAACAAGAGGCTATATAACTTTAGGGAGAGGGTGTTCTTGCTCTTGCCACTAGAAATTGCCCTGCCCACCCAATCTTCGTAATGTTTGAATTGTACGTTTAAAAACTTGTTTTCTCTTTCAGAAGGGCCTCAGCAGCCGCATCGGGACACATTCGGGTGGGGGTGGAGCTTTCTCCCTTCAAAGAGGAGGCAGATCGTTAGTAACCCTTCTTCTACGTGGGGAGTAATGGGGCACGGCCTATGAGGATGGTCTCCAGCTACTGAGTCGAATGAGAGAAGTAGAGTTTTATGACCCAGAAGTGTCTGGGGGCGTTTGGTCACCACCTCATGGGTATGGGGGAATGGCTGGGTGCCGATTGGCTTATGCTTTTCTTCATCACCATTAAAACTGATTTATTCAACAAAATTTGTGCCCCTTCTCCACCAAGCAAGCCTCCTGTGGAGTCTGGAGTTTGTAATCAGTCAGTGGCGGAACTAACGCCATTGAAGGAGGTGTGCTCAGGGCAGCACCCGCCTCCCTCCCTCGGGCGTTGCGCATTCTTTGCTCCTCAGAACGGGAGTATGGCACTTGGCCAAGACTGCATGGCCAAGCTTAACACCAATATGGAGGAAGAGCACCTGGTAACGTCACATATAAGAAGCTGCTGACGGCTTCTCCTTCCCACCCAAGGCTGGGGCATTGTGTAAGGGTGCCACAGGGGGTTTAAAAACACTGGATAACCGTCATATCACTCATTCAGTATTTTAGGAGCCCTCTCACCATGGGCATACTAGGCATATGCCTAGGTTTGCCCAATAGTAACCCCGGCCCTGTGTGGCTGATACGGAGCCGCTACAATAGTAAGTGATCTGGAGACCAAATCCTGGTGGTCAGACAGGAAAGCAAAAGTAGATCCAAAAGTAGGGTGGCAGCATGGCCATGTGAGAGATGTCAAAAGGAGGACTATACCCACTCAAATGCTCTCTTCTAGACATCACTCATTCCTACTCCAGGTGGTCAGACTGTTGCTGGGGCTGGAAATTATTATTATTATTATTTATTTATAAGGCGCTACAAGGCATCCGCAGTGCCGTACAGAGACAAACAAAATCACAATACAATGGGAGACAGCACAGTACAGTAAACACAGCAACTCAGTACGCTCAATGCACAGCTAGAGAGGGCGGGGAAGGGGGAGGGAGGATCCGAAAACGACGGGGCCCAAGAAGGGGGGCGCGGAAGACAGGGAGACCCCCAGGGGGGAGGAGGGAGCGAAAGTGAACGTGGGGTGGAGGACCTTTGAGGAGGAGGGCTAAGTAGCTGGAGAGCAGAGTTAGAAGTGGTGGAAACAGGAGGAGAGATGGCCCTGCTCAGAGGAGCGTACAATCTAAGGGGAGGGGAAATCATTTATATGAAAAAAAAAAAAAAAGATAGAAGGGGGGACAGCTTCAGAAATAAAGGGTAAAATAAAAAAAATAGTCATCAAGCATTGAATAGTGTTGGTGATATACACAGTTGTGATCTACGGTTTAGCAGGGACTATAGTGCAGTGTGAGTTGAATATTGGATTGCAATTCATATCTCTAACTGCCGAAAGATAAAGAAAAAAAAAAGAAAAATCACCCTTTTAAATTCAATTTCTTTTTTATTACCAGGTAACCTTCAAACTCCTGTCTATGTATTTCATCTTATTAATACTTTATTTCAGAATAGACATCCTCTGCATTTTTCAGTGAAACAGTCCCTGTACAATGGCTCAAACTCTAGATATATTATGAATTGGCGAAAATTGACATGATTAAGAAAAGCCCAGTTGGCAAAGCTATGGCAAATGGCATGTTCTGAGCCCACAGGATATACAGAACGTGTGTAAACACACATTCTTAATATAAACTCCTATTGATGGCTCTTTTTGCTATAGACTTATATGAATTCCCTACTACCGCAAGAACCCCAGATGACTATACTTCGTATGGACACCCATTAACTAAATAGATGTCTATATATCATACCGGCTCATCTAGGCTTTGAGCTTATGTTTGTCTTTTTCAAAAGAAGTTAATGAAATTGGTGTGACCCCTTCTGTAAACTATAAGGATATTAGAGATTACCAAGGAGCTCCATGACCCCCACGCAATAAAAGCAGTAAACATCACAAATAACTATAGTAAAATATAAGATTATTCAGTACTGGTACTCAATGCTTAAACAGCAACACAACAACAACAAAAAAAAAAAGTTTATAATGTAGAGGGGAGAAGGAAGAGATGAAACATGGGAAAGAACTGGGGTGGGTAGAATCTAAGCTTTCAATGATGAAGCCTCCACAAAGCGCTCATAAAAAAGTTGTACGATAAATATGAAAACACATTCAGAAGGATCTAGGGAAGAAGTTAAAACGCACATAGGACTGTAAAGATGTGGGTCTTAACACGGTGCTTGAAGTATACAAGTTTAGGAAGAGAACGATGCCGGGGGAAGCAAGTTCCTTAAAGGGTGTCGAGGTCATGAGGAAAAGTGGAGACAAATTTTATTCCAGATATTTGGGATATTACCCTTTCATCCAACTTTACCTATATTATTTCATGATGTTATATATGGGAGGGATTAGAAAACGCTCTGTATATGCAGGAGAGACTTTTCACTGTTAAGCAACCAGCAATACAATAAACAGTAAATAAATTAAATAAAAAGGAATGAAGAAAAGAAAAAAAAAAAAAAAAAGTTACCCCGTCTGTATGGAGCACACCTGCCATAGAAGACCCGACACCCAAGCCATCCTTGTCAACACCCGCTGCGCCCAGTTGCTATAGATTTGCATTCTGTGCGCTGTGCTCTCTAATTAAGCTCGGCGTCAGCAGTTCAGTCAAAATATTTCAATGCATACATTTCACACAAACAAAAGAGACAAAAAGATCATACGTTCTGTCAAAGGAGCTTCAGATTACAGTTGGTTACCTCAGTGTTTTACTTGGAAACAGAGACACAGATTCAATCTAAAAAAAAAAAAAAACAGAACACTTGACTTTTTATATTTTTGGGCTGCAAAATGAACAACAATTTTTTTTTTTCCTTTTTTAAAGCTTTGAAATAAAAACAGTGTGTTGACGTAAGCAGAACTGTCACACACACACAGACACAGTGAAGGCAGCCATTTTTGTAGACTAAATCAATATTCATGAGAATGCAGCATTCTCTGGGAACTAATGAGATCACCGAGGCACAAAAAGGACTGTAAACGCATTTGCACTAAAGATAGATTTATTGGTGTGTGTTTTCCATTTTGACCATTGGCTACTACTATAAGTAGTTTATAGTGGCAGTATGAAAGATGTAAGGGGATGGTTAGTGAACGGAATTTGATAGTTGCAATGAAGGCAGTAGAAGTGGCGGTATGGCATACCGCTGTATACACTTCCATTTCTACCCCTTGTAGTAGCACTTGTTGCTGTACTCATTTAATGACAAAGCTTCTTACATCGCCACGGAATGCCCCGCGACCGTTCCAGAGGCACTCCGTGGCAGTCAACTGAACCAGCTCCAAAGAGTCATAAAACGGTGTTTTCAAAACAAGTTGCTTTATTCATGGGGATGATCCTATTATGTTTGTATATTTTATGTTTATTCAGCATTAAAAAACACTGCTGTGGTTTTAAATAAAAAAAAAAAAAAGTGATGCGGTTTGATTTATTCTACACAACTAATGAAAACCATTGTGCTACATCAGAATAATATTACAGCAACAGTGTCCTTTCCTTTGAAAGTTAATACCCAAAGAGCAACAAGGGCTGTCTGGTTCCACCCCATGCGGCTTGAGCCGCCTTATCCATCCATTAAGCAGTGGATTTTGGCAGCGACAATGCTGTGGAAAGTATTTTTTGTAAATAAATCTGTTGCATTATGTGTTCCTGGCATTTCATGTTTGCTTGAGTTTAAAAAGGAAAAAAAACAATAAAAACCTGGAGGAACAGAATTGTGCTCGAGTAGAGGATTTGAGATATGTTAATATTTACATAGGAGACTTCAAAACGCCAGTTAATTAAGGATTCAAATATTTGCAGAAAGAGATTTTTGCTTCTCTAACACCGAATGAAACAAGAACAAAAAACATTTAAAACCCAAGTATTGAGGAAACAAAATTGGATATGTACAGGTATGGGATCGCTTATCCGGAAACCCATTTTCTAGAATAGAGAAGATATGTAGCGAAGGGGAGTTCTCTTATTGCTTCAGCAATTATCACCAAGGGTTTTGTGACCAGATAGGTTTACTTTGCCACCCCGGGTTCCTTTCTCACTGTCCGTAACTTAGAGTTACTGACCACTCCTTGCAGAGTCACCTGCCGAAAGACACTTGCCAACTGCTCAATTTTTGGAGGAGGACAGTGCTCTCACCACAAGTCTCTTTCACTGGCACCTGGAATCGCTTACTTCTATTTTAGTAAATACATTTAAAACATACACTTACCAGCACCCAAAAAATTATTAATAGCATTCAATTATTTAAATATACATATGTACACTCCGCAGCACGCATTTAAAACACATTTACATTCTTATTAAATCATAGTTGCCTACTCTCCCAGAAAGTCCTGGAGACTCCCGAATTTTTATGAGTTCTCTCGGATTCCCAGGAGAGCAGGGCAACGTCCCGCATTCTGCCCCCCTTTATCAATAAAGTGGGTGGGGCCGGGGATAATCGTGGCATCCTGGCCCTGCCCCCTGCTGTAATAGGCCAAAATTGGTCAGGTTTAGCAGAAGGGTGGAGCCTACAGATGATATTTGCGTGGTCACTCCTCCAGGACGCAGAAGTGAGACCTCCCCTCCCGGAGATCTCGCTGCCAAAGTTGGCAAATATGAGGTAAATTAGGGGAGGGGAAAGTGTCTCAGTACTAGCTTCAGGGGCCCCTTCAAATTCATATTTTTAGTTACACCAATGAATACTACACTCTAAATATGCTTCCACCACCTGTAATATAATCACCATGCATACAGAGCAATTTTAAGCATTGAAGCGGACAGTCAGTTGCACAGATCATAAAGATACATGGAGCTTTGAGCAAAGAAATTGTACAAGATATACATCTTTATCGAAGGCAAATGAAAACCTGTTCCATGTTTCTTCACAGTGGTCACCTCAAAAATATAAATGAATAAAAAAAACAAAACAAAAAACACATTTTCATAGAAAACTACTCCGCATGAATACATTCAATGAGTATTGCACCAAATAATGAATTAGCAGACAGCTGACAACTTCTAATAAGTAGAAAATATTAACTATACAGGATCAAATAGCCTATAATCCTTTTTGGGTTTTTTAACATCATAACAATTCATAATCCCCTATTAAGTCTGCATTTTAAATTTGCCTTTAAAAATTGCTCCTAAAATATATATATATATAAATATATATATCTCCAATAAATCTCAAGCACTTATTCATTAATTGTACACATATGGAGATTTACCTATAAAACACTCATTATTTCTATGCACAAGAAAGGCTGCAACACTAACATGAGATTATTGTATGCAACAAATATGACAGAGGCAAGTTTTTCAGGCCACAAGTGTTTTTCAGGGGTCAGTCCAATAGGCTTGAAACTTACATTAGCTTTACAGATGATCAAAGGCATACATTGGAACTGTGCCTTCTTATATCTATAATCAGCAGCACAGTGGCTAAGTGGTTAGCACTTCTGCCTCACAGCGCGGGGGTCATGAGTTCAATTCCCGACCATGGCCTTATCTGTGTGGAGTTTGTATGTTCTCCCCATCTTTGCATGGATTTCCTCCGGGTGCTCTGGTTTCCTCCCACACTCCAAAAACATACTGGTAGGTTAATTGGCTAACAAAAATTGACCCTTTTCTAGCTCTCCTTCTATGTGTGTGTGTATATGTTAGGGAATTTATGCTAGGGAATTTAGACTGTAAGCGCCAATGGGGCAGGGACTGATGTGAATGAGTTCTCTGTACAGTGCTGCCTACATTTGGGCAGACTTTCGACCATCGTGTCACTACACACACTGACCCGACTTTTGAACGAGCGGTCGTATGTCTGCTGATTGAGCAGATTATTGGACGAAAACCGTGTAGTGTGTACCCAGCTTTAGTCTGAATGATGGCAAACTCTTGAGTAACTTGTTTCTTTGTCTTATACCCTGGATAAAATGCCTAATCTGAAAATACAGAAACTATCCTACAACTTGTAGATAGAGAGGAGTCATTCAAACTCCTCTACCATCCATAAATTGTGACCATGCCTTATAGATTATAGAGGAGAAATCCGGAGGAAATTCTGGATTATTGGTTGATGTTAAGAGAAGTGCTAGGTGGGATTAGTTTTACGTTCTACAAGCACATTATGTCAAACTAATTTTAGGATAAAGGGGAATCTGTATATATGCATTAAAAGGAAAATGTCCATCTTTGCAGATATTCCCCCCCCCCCCCCCCAAATTAAACATGTAATAAACCTGAAAAGGTTTAACTTTTACCAACAGAAGTTGCTACTCAAGTTATTTCATTGGGTAGACACAAAGCAGAGAAGTGTATTTGATGGTATCTGGCTGTTAAGAATTTAAATACTCTTTCTTGTGGCAATCATCTGTGTATATAAAATCCCATTACCAAGAAATCTACCCAAAGTCAGATTTTCTAAGCCCCTGCGTGGGATTTCAAAACCACTGCTTTCAGCAAGTATACGCTGGCAGGGGTAGGGGGGGGGGTGGGGGGAGTGAAGCATGGGGGCGCACATTGAGGTCTGAATACAAATTCCCTCCTACTGAAGAGAGAAAAATCGTTAGATTCTCCAATTCAGGTACCGTTAGATACACTCTCTGCTAGAGAGAATCTAACCACAAAATAATTGAATCATGTATTTTTATTTAAACTTATATGGAATAGGTTATTAACCTAAAATGCATGCTTTGCTGTAAAACGGAGATACCAGAAAAATTTGACACCCATCTGTAGATGCCAGATCTGTATTATAGACCATTTAGGCAGATACTTTGGGAAGCACTGTTCAAAAGGTACATCATATAAAAGGGGGTTAGGTTGACGATTTACTTTTAAACTTTTAGTTTTTCTTTCTTGACTACCATGATTTTATCAGCCAATGGAAGAATGGGGGTAGAAGAGAGATACATATGTGGACCATAGCATTATAAACTAAGCGCGTATTTACCCACAATGCCTAGATAATAGGCAGAAGATGCAAAGGCTGCCAGAGTTGTTTCAATCAGTTACGAGTCTAAACGCATGGCTACTGCACTGGCACTATATACGTTATTACAGAGACTGACCAAGGCGTCGGCATAGTGTAGTGGGAAAATGGGCCTGAACTTACAGTTCTTCTCATCAGGTCATCCTTTCTGGAGGTTCAATTTCATCAGTGCCCCAACCCTTAAAGCATATGAAGACAGGTTCCTGTCACTTCCCCTTTTTGACAGTTTCAATCTTCTGAAAATACCAAAATAATCAAAATTAAAAAATATCCAGTTTTTTACTTGGAGTATAGTTCCCTGATCTGTATCAGTACGTCCAAACTTCTTTTAAATATCTCTAGTGTTAATGAACATGAAGTAGCAGAGATTATTATTTTCAAACTGTGAAAAGGGAACGTTTACCTTAGAGACCGGATAGTGTGCTAATATTGTATAAACAAATCTGCATACAAATAAGTAATTAAAACTAAATTACTTGTTTAACTTATTCAAACAATATTCTACTACATGACAAAATAGCAAATACAAGTTTGTTTATTTTATACCAAGCATTATGGTTTTAAGTTTTTGTGCATTACACTCTTTTAATTGAACTCTACATTGAGAGCCAAGATATCTTTCCATATACAATCTACCAGGGCATCCCCTAGGAGTCCAAACACATTATTTGTCCTAGAAATAAAGAGGTAATTAGAATTTAGTATCCCCCCCAACCAATAAAGCTTGCTGCATTGCTCTCCGGTTTTAGCCCAGGCACTAACTGCTCCTGATAGCATGCAGTTATAATATCCCTGCACACCAGAGGTGAAACCCCTGCCAGACCTAGAGGGGAGAGCACCTAGGACTCCAAACTTTGCTATGCGGCCTGGTAATGCAATGATCTTTCTCTGCTGCACACCGCTGATGAACTTTGGGGACTGAGAAGAAGAAGAAATATTGCCAGAGATAAGTATAGTCTGCTAGTGCTCAACTGATGGAAAAAAAATACATGTGTGAGCAAAGCACCTTGTTGTTAGCCCTGTGCATAGATAAATGTGAACGTTCATTAACAAATCGTACAGCTGTTGAAGAGCTTTTAACAAACACAAAATTGTGGCCGTTAATAAAAATTCTAATCTCGCCTAGTCCCTTCATTTTCTGCTCCCAGATACGGCTACATAGACAAGGGGATACCTATTGCTGCTCCCTCTGGGATTTCCTGGACTGGAGTTGGCAAGTATTGGTATAAGGATTGTGACTATATCAGTTTACCTGTTCCACCCTGGGTCAGGACATTTGGGGGTAAATCATACATGCCTACTTTCCCGGAATTTCCAGGAGGCTCCCGAATTTCGTGGAGTCCTCATTAGGAGCAAGCACTCTCAAGGATGTGATGGAGGCAAGGCTAAATGAAGCAATTTCACATAATCCAGCCTCGCTCCCTGCTTTGAAATGCCGTGAATTTTAGCATATTAACAGGGGAGGGGGCTACAGTGGCGCAATAGCATTGCCACGCCCCTCCTACCCCATCACATGACCTCTGGACTTGCATCTTCCACTAGTTTCCATATGGTTAACAAACTTGTCAACAGCTTTATTTTTACCTTATCCAAGAAAGTCTGGATTATTTACCATTGTACAAAGAATAAGGGTGCACATTTCCAACATGATTGGTAGCATTTATTATGCAAAGCACTATGTAATAATGTCACCAGAATTAATAATAGAGAAAAAAAAAAAAAAAAAAAAAAAAAACACACAAAACGAACAGACTCTAGAATTTATATTTCTGCCACAAGGTGGGAGGGAAAAACACATTTCAAATTTCCATTAAAAGGATCTTTATTAAATCATCAGTTTATTTTAATGCAGAAATACCTTGCATTCCATCCAATGGGTCCTTATTTTTTATGATTTATTCAGTTCTAAACGTTAAACCAAATCTTGATTTAACAAGGTAATGGTGCAGAAACGTAATGTGAATGCTTTTTTGTGTTTTTTTTTTTTTTTTCTTTTTACAGCATCTTTAGCGCTCATCAATATTTATGGAGCTAGTATTAAATTAGAGTTTGCAAGATGTACTCTATAAATTGTTCACAACAACAGCCGCTGCTGTGGACTGGTCCAATGTTCAATATTTATGTACTGCAAGATGTGTTGCAAGGTCTGAGCTTGATCCTTATAACAAGTAAACATGCACCAAGAGACTTTCCTCTTTAAATGGAAACCTATATATAGTTTTGATATGTGGTAAATAGGTTATAAATAAGTTGGACAGGGTTTTTTTTTTTTTTAGCTCCACATGCGCAAGTCCCTGGACACTGCCCAGTGAACAGGTAAGTGTACTCTTACCGGCTAGATGAATATCACTCAGCTGTCACTGCAATATTTCATTAGCAAACTATGGCAATAGGAGGTTTTCTAACACTGCGATCCATTGCTAGCGCCATTTTTCAATACATACGGGGCCTATTAATGAACCCCCTGAGAGGTTTAAATCCCCTGAAATCTACATTTTAAAGTAAGAGACTATTAGTTATTAGTGAATCGCAGCAGATATCTCCCAGTCTCTTCGATCGCAAATACATTCTCATCATCATCGGCAGCAGCTATTTATATAGCACCACTAATTCCGCAGCGCTGTACAGAGAACACACTCACATCAGGATGGGGGGGGGGGGGGGGGGGGGGGGGGGGGAGACTATTAACCTACCAGTATACTTAAGGAGTGTGGGAGGAAACCGGAGCACCCGGATGAAACCCAGGCAAACACAGGGAGAACATACAAACTCCTCACAGATAAGGCCATGATCGGGAATCAAACTCATGACCCCAGTGCTGCAAGGCAGAAGTGCTAACCACTGAGCCACCGTGCTGCCCTAATTCTCCATAGGCTTCACAAATTGGAATCTTGATCACTTGGATGGAATCACTTTAAATAGATTATACGCCGGAACAGGCTCGGAGCTGCTGTCCCGGGTAATCAATTTTAAAAAATTATGCTATTTAACTTCTTGTACATTGTGATAAGAATTGATCACTAATGTGAGCACTATGCTATGGGTCGCAAATAGACCCCATAGGCCAGTTAGTTGATTAGTTTGTTAATTTATATGACTAACAGACACTATGTTCTGGCAAGCAATGCTGTTATGAATACCTCAGCTTTATAGGGGAAAAATACAAACTGACTGACAGGTGTTGAGCTATTTTAGGCACTAGGAATTAAAATTAATTTGCATGGCAAATGCTCAAAAAGGATTTAAAGTTGTTTTACAATTCAAAACGCTTGTGACACATAGGCACTCAAATGATGTCACTTAGGGGGGAAAAATAGAAAACACATTCAAATCAAGAAGCTCACTACAATCTCCAGAGTCAATCAAATATTAACAGAACAAGAAATATAAAATTGGATGGTGGTAATAGTGTGCATTAATTTGATTGCAAGTTGTTGGTAAAGATACATTATTCATTTCAACGTATTGCAGAGATGAAGGGGAGGCTATCAACAGTGTGATTAATGCCGCTGTGCGACACCAATATCATAAAATGAAAAAAAAAAAAAAAAAAAAAAAGATATCACAGAGCAAGAAGACAGGGAGAGTAGAAACATGCCATACCGACAGCCACCCGATCCCTGAAACAGAATAATGGAGATATACATTTAAACGTTCTATTATAAGAGAAAATACACTTTGTAGGTTTTATAACTAGGCTTTATAGTGAAAAAGCACTATAAGTAAATGAGTTACATGAAAAGCATCACAAGTTAACACCCCCCCCTCCCCCAATGAAAAAAATATATGTACAATTATGTCTATCACTACTATGGACAACTATACAGGTCAATAGAATTCTGTCCCCACCTCAGATATTCTCAGTCCAAGGTCTAGATTTACCAAGCTGTGGGTTTGAATAAGTGGGGATGTTGCCTATAGCAACCAATCAGATTCTAGCTGTCATTTATTTAGTACATTATACAAAATGATAGCTAGAATCTGATTGGTTGCTATAGGCAACATCCCCTCTTTTTCAAACCCGCAGCTTAGTAAATCTAGCCCTAAACCTCTTAAAGCTCAATTAAATGCAACACTTCCAACACTTACAAGCTAAAACAAGTTATTTTTTTATCCTTCACTCAGTTCAAATTTTCCTTTGTCGACAACAAAAAAGCAAAACAAACAAGACAAAGAACAAAACAAAAATAATGTTAGGCTAGGTACAGACTGGAGAATTTTCCGACTGACGTGTTATCTACAACGATTGTACCTACGAATGAAGGTCCGATCGCTCGGGCGATTGATGCCTACACACTGCACACATTTTAAAATGATTAATAAAAGACCGTCCAAGCAGCGACTTTTGACAGCCACATTGTCAAGCTAAAAGATTTAGATTACGCCCACTCTGAAACTACATACGAAGTCCCTGCAGCAATATTGTCAATAAATTTAAATAAAAGGGCAGAACATCTCTGGTAAGAACCTACCAAAAACTCTTAGAAAGGAAAAAGGGAACTTTTCTTCTTCATTCATTCTATAACATCTTTGTGCACAGTGTATGCTCATGTGTAACTGCACAACAATAATTTATTTTAATATTATGGATAATTTTGAAAAACAGCAAGTTACTGCTCTTTTGCTACTCCCTATGGCCACAGGACTGCAAGTACAGACCCGAAGGGAAAGAAGGTGAAAGAATCTGTCTTGTTGAACTAAAGAGTGGTTCCAGAGGAGAGAGAGACATTTTCTCATGTGCCGCTGCTGCAGGAGATACGAGACAACAACTCTGATGACTTCAGGAATTTCCTGCGAATGAATGACCCCAGGTTCCAGGAACTACTGCATCTTGTAACCCTCCTAATCCAGAAGGAGGACATCAGTTTAAGGAGACCCATAACTGCAGAGCAGAGACTGGTTGCTACCATGAGACTTTTGGCCACAGTAGGGAAACTGGCAGATCTTAAATACAGCACAACAATATCACAATAAGTGTGTTGGATTAGCAATGTGTGATATACTTTGTGTACTAAAGAACAGATATATATATATAAATCGATAAATATATTTAGTTAAAATAAAGCACAGGTATAAAACATGTTAAACAGACATGCATGGTGTTCCAAAATACATCTACTAATTACATTCCCATCAGCTTTTGTTCATCAGTAGATGTACACAGGTGTATAATTATGAAAGCAGACAGATCCAATACACCGCAATAGAAAACATAGGTATGTGCTTTTCTTGTAAACTGTGCGCACAACTGTGTATAATTAGGCAAGCAGACATATGCTATACACAAAACCGCAATAGACAGCTCCTATTGCTTTTCCGTTGCAAGCACGACTGACGTGCAGACAACACACCCCGTAGGACAGCTACAGACATCAGGAATTTGCATACACACTCCCCTGAAAGGAGTTGCAGTATGAGGAATTATTGGCCGTTGGTCATGGAAATCAGTCGTGAGTTCAAACACACTGCATGATCAGGAGGTGATTGGAACGAGATTATTAATTAAAGAGTGCAACCAATCTAATAAGCCGACAATTGGTACTTGACGATACCAGGTTTAATGTAACCCGCTGTGCCGCACAGCTGGCCTACCCGATATCTATCCAAGGTTCAAAATCACCCAGGCAAGTATCCAAAATAAAATAAAATACGTATATGTAACAAAATGGTAGCACCAAACAGCATTAAACTAGAGATGCTCGGGCTCAGTTTCCTGAAAACCAAGCCCACCTGAACTTAGGGGATCAGAGTAGGCTTGGATCTGAAGCGAGGCAAAACGTCATTGTTGCATTGTCAGATCTCGTGGGTTTTGGATTCCATAAGCACCTCCCTCCCAAGGAGATCCAGCGCCATTGCTCACCCAGAAACGGGAAGGGTGCAAGTGTTCTTGTCACTTGACAAAAAGTGACTGGAAATTAATGTTATTGAGGTTAATAACATTAAAACAAGGGGGTCAGTGAACATCTCTACAATATGTTTAAACATGTTTAAAGTAACCTGCAACAAAACACACTGCAGTTTGACACAGACATACATGGTATAAAGAAAACACCTCACCAGTAACCTTGCCACTCTCAGGGACTGCCGTCTATCCAAAAGTCTCCTGGCTACCAGCAAGGCAGTGGTCTCGAGTCACTGTCACTATGCTTTTGACAGACACATAGCTCCCCAAGACCTGGAGAGAGTAGATCAGGGCAAAGACAGCACTCCAGGGACTGATTGTCCTTTTCCTGTCAGGGCAGAGACAGGGGCCTCAACGTCAGTGTGACTTCAGCTATCACTGGGTAGTGAATGCCAATATGCTGTTCTCTGGAGCGCCTTTTAAAAGCCATAAATGACCTTCTCAAGAGTCCCAGGACCTGCCCAATTGATCCTTTTCTGTGTTTATCTTTTCACAGATAAACATACAGACAAAAAGGTATAGCAGATGAGACCCTCTTGATATTATTAAGGATAGGTATTGTTCTGTGGATATACAGCAGAGTTTGTTTAAACAGGAGAGATCGCAATCCAGACACGTTCCATTTAAATACACAATGCCGTCCTCTGTAATTAAACTAAGAGCTCTATCTGTGGACCATTTCCCAATCTTGACACATGAGACCTCCTGGTGTGATGTACATTCATACAGGACTGGTGGACAATAAAGCTTTTGCCTAGGCTGAAGCAATGGACTAGTCTAAGATAAGAAAATCATGCTGGCAGACATTTATCTACTTAGAAATAGAATATATACAAGTTTAAATATGACTGACAAATACGGGGAACCAGAGGGCTAGAAAAAGTATATATGTTTTTATAGTCCACTTGTGAGAAACAAGGTGCAGACTGGTTTAAGTAATATTAATACCTCATTTCACCACAATACTTTGGGCCGACTTTCGACCATCGTGTAATTCAACACACTAAAGAGACATCCGACCGTCGTATGTTGGCTGACTGGCATGATTATTGGACGAAAAAGCGCCAGTGTGTACCTAGAGATGCTCTTGCTCAGTTTTTCAAGGCAACATTTCAGAGGCATATCTATGCACCATGGGTCTCACTATTGTGTGACACAGGCCCCCCTCCCCATTCTGCTACAGGTTAAAGTTCAGCATCTTAGGGAGATTAACAAATCTCACCAAGGAAAATATCTCAAGGGAGCTGCAGAATGAGTTTACCCAGAGTTCCACTAGATTTCCCATAGTAAAAGGCCCTTAAGTGCTTAACAATCTTTTTAAACTGAACATTATGTTTAAGTTTGTGTACATTGTTTCAAGGGTCTGAAAACCAAATATGGTTCCTGGCCTTGGAAATGGACTCCTAGACTGTCACTCACAGACAGGGGGAACAAAGCGGTGCAGGAGCACTCTGCCTGTTTGGTCAGTCACAACGTCTCTAGCTGTAATGCTAAATAATGTGTTTGGCAAATATATGACTAGATCATAAGAGAATAGTCCAAAGCATGTGATGGAAATTGCTTTGAGACTTAATTTCCATTGGAAAGTAATTTTAATGAGTTGCAAGGAGAGGGGAGCTAATCAAAATGTGGTCTCTGATTTTGAAGGCATCACTGAAAGGTTTTGAGCCTTGAGACTTTTGTTGTGTGGATCATCTCTTCATTCTGTGTCAGTCTTCTGCTGTGGTTATATTTCTTTGGCTATGGGGGGCATTTGAGTACCAGAGGACAATCCCAAATGGAAAGCAAGCTGCTATAGGCCGAAGAACATGGCGACAGACAGAGACTAGGGTCAATTTTGATAGCAGCCAATTAACCTACTAGTATGTTTTTGGAGTGTGGGAGGAAACCGGAGCACCCGGAGGAAACCCACGCAAACACGGGGAGAACATACAAACTCCACACAGATAAGTGTGTGTATGTGAGACTGTAAGCTCCAATGGGGCAGGGACCGATATAAATGAGATCTCTGTACAGCGCCGCGGAATCAGTGGCGCTATATAAATAAATGGTGATAATGATGATGATTATTAGGAACTCAGGGAATGGGAAAGATCAATCAAACAACCAGCACTATCGTTGAGTTATTCCTGCCTTTGTCTTGTCCAATATTTGCTATGTCTGCGCCAACTTTAAAGTTTATATTTGACTCCTGGGGGTATATGTATCAAGCAGTGTTTTTTGCCAATCGGCAATATTCAGCGACTTTGAGGGCAAATTTAAAACAGCAACTGCTTGAAAGGCAATTTCTGACTTTCAAGTCGTTTTAAATTTGCCTTGCAAAAATCACCAAATATCGGCGATTTGCAAGAGACACTGCTCGATACATATACCCCTTGCAGAGCAAAACTAGCGAGCTATTGGCCCCGGTGCAGAGAGCAGAGAACTGGGGCCCACAGCTCTCTAGTTCTCCGTGCAGTGAACCCCATTATCTCCATGACCCCCGGTGCACCACACCTGCTGCACCAATGGTAGTTCCGCCACTGACCCCCTGGTATTTACTCCTGCCTGCCTGATTACTGGTTTCAGTTTGATCCTGACAACTCCAATCACAGTTGGCCACCCAATAGTATCCACTATTTCCATTAGGAGGTCATTCAGTATGTGTTCGATAAAGCAAGCATGTAGTTCTGCTCAATTATATCCATGTTAAGAGAACAACGTAACCTACAAACATGACATTTGCAATAAGAACCACCATGAATTCTGAAGTACCTTTGCAAGGGTTTAAAGTACAGTACATTGGGATAAAACAGCAGAAGTTTTAAACAATTAAGCAGACAGATCCAAATGTAGAGATAGACCATGCTTTTATGTTCCTATTTTATATTAATCAGTTAATAAGTAAAGTCACATGCAAAACTTATTTAAAATGGACAGCAATAGAGAAATCAGACCAAAATAAATAAAAGTATGGGTTTATCATTAATGTCTAATAATTTGGGTTTTCTGGATAAGGCATTTTTACATAAATTTACATCACCACCAATATATTCTACATTGTATATAAAGGAAATACTCCAACCTTTCCCCTCACGATCGCTGACATTCTCTTCCATTATTAAATTGTTTAGCTGTGTCTTTCACAGACTTCTTTATAGGCAACACAGGAATTGCGATCAGTTTAGAAAAGACTTATTCTAAAAGGTTACTGACATTTTTAACATTGCATTATATTATTTTTGAATGAAAGGCAAAAAGTTCAATGTATATATGACCTTATTTTAAAAAAAGGTGTACTAAATTTTAAATCAATAATAATATTAATAAAAACAGCAAAGACTAAAAGAAAGTGAGTTCCCTTTCAAACATATTGAAGATTTTCATTCTATATAATATCAGTCTTCGTTAGGATGAATGTGTCTTTAGGGGTTGTCATGCTGGATTCTAATAAATTCTTACATTTTTATCCCTTCTGTGCAGATGAAATTTCAGCTTTTATTCTATAAACCACTAAGCCTTCTTCCAGGCATTAACTATCTATACCGCACTCCTTCCATAGGTTTAAGACCATTTTTATATCACAGGAGTGCTAAATATCTCCAATTACACACTGATCACTTCTCTTTAAATAGATCCGGGACAAGAGTGCGGTACCGGCTAGTTAGAAACAAGCTGGGCTGGGTGTCAGGAGGGCAACTACCCGCTGCATTGGCCCCAAAGTGGGGTACCTTGGTTTGGGTCACCAGCATATTTTTTCCCTTTAAAATGTCTCCAATAGGTGCGGAGCCAAGTCTCGAACCCGTGGGCTAAAATTTGCAAACCAGCCCATGTGGGCAGCAACAATAAAAGTTAAGCTGGCTTAGACCCCTCTCATGTAGAAGATTGCCAGCAGCACATGCCCAGTTTCTTAAATGTTACCATGTGTGTACAGCGCTCCCCTCCCTCCCATTTACAAGGTTTTACGTTGTTGGGATTAGGGCATTAGGAACACTGGTCAGACCAGAGATGTCAAACAGCTGGATAAACCAATGGGTTAAGTGCAGGAGGATATTAGATCATTTTCATTCATCCTCTATGCCGTCCCTGCTCCACTGTTCTGAGAGAGATATTGAAATACAGTCACCAGGACCCATACTGTGCTAGAAGGCTGAGTGACTACAAGTTATATTGAATAAATAAAAGACAAAAAAAAAAAAACAAACACATGTAGAATTTACAGTTATGTACTGATTTGTGTTCTTTGATTTATGGTCCGTGGCTGTTAAGCAATGGAGGAAACGTCTCTTAACTGCAAAGGGTATGAACCCAAATGGTAAGTAAACGGACATTTCCACATAGCCAATTAAGAATTGCTACTTGTATCCAAAAAAAATTAAACTTGAGGGCATAGATATAATACAAATCCTGTAGATAGTAAGTTAAGCCACTATCATGTACTAACAAATTAGCTTAAGAAGTGCTTCTATTATCCAATACCATTTCAATGGATAAAGGAATACATGTTATGCTGTGATCAATCTTAGTCTTCTTTGCTTTCCATTCATACAGTCATCATTTCTTTATATCGTGTGGATATATATGCATTCATTCACACACATTAATCAGTGCTGTGGAGTATGTTTATGTTCTATTAAAGGTGCATATTTGAAAAGTAATACACATCCATATAAATAAAATGTCATCAATACAGTCTACACTATAGCCTTTCCATTCATACTATATAAAGTTATAACACAGATTGTGACATTTTCCTGCCTTCCTTAGTATCAGTATGCACTAGAAATAAAATACTGTACAATAGAGACACTACTAAATTTCACCTTAAAATCAGTGGCTAACTCCTGGAACCGGGCTAGAATCTTAGGGCTGTTCTTCTAGTAGTCTATCAGGGAAGAGGATTTGGACATGGTTGTAGATAATCTCTTTTTGTTTTGTCAAGTTTGTAAAAACAATGACAATCCTGTAACAAAGCCAGGCCATGAGTCCTAACAATGCAACTTTTACAATGTTTTGTCCTTTATTGATTGAGAGTTAGATAGTTAAGACTTTGGCTCAATGTGACATGTACACTTCACGAGTTATAAAAGGACAGGATGGCACCAAGGTGGAAGCTAAACTCAGATTGTTCCAAGAACAAACTGACAAGATGCAGAGCTGCGATGCAGGAGAGGTCCTCTGTATCCAGGCAGGTCTCTATCAGAGTACAAATACTAAGCAAGGTCACTTATCGAGCAGGTAGAAAACACTCCCAGGTTAGCCTCACTAAGTCTAACAAGAAGGATGTATATACCAGACATAGGCATCTAAAAGGCAGCATTTGGTATTAGAGGTGCATGACTTAACTTGACAGCAAAACAATGTTTCCTGGAATGCCTACCTATTACAATATCGGTGTGACCCAGCTGGTATAGCAGGCATGGAGGTGCAGACGGAGCAATCTCCCCTAAAGAGATGGTACCTAAATGTGACATCCTTCCCCATGTGTAGGATGTCTGCCAATGAATCCAGAATGTTGAATCTTAAGAATTTCTTTAGTAAACAGTATTAAAAAACCTACCTGTAGCTAAGAAAAATAATAAACTCTCCCAAGTGGGATTAGG
This sequence comes from Mixophyes fleayi, assembly GCF_038048845.1. NCBI lineage: Eukaryota > Metazoa > Chordata > Amphibia > Anura > Limnodynastidae > Mixophyes > Mixophyes fleayi. The sequence goes on along the minus strand of NC_134407.1, from coordinate 30,573,917 downwards.
TTTATGGACAACTATGCGTCCTTGAATATGGTGTGTGTGGTTGGGTTCCACCCTTCATGTATTTGTTGTAACAGAACACAGCTCTTCATAGCCTACACTCCACAGCTTTGCCGAGGATTCCCTTGCCAACCTTTGCGATGCCAGATTTGTTGTAAATGTTCACTTGCCCCTTCTGAACTACTCTCCAGAGCAGAGAGAAATCAGTCTGTAGAATTTGCAGCCCGGATCACCTAAAACGTGCCACCTGACTGCTCTCTGAGCTTCCTGCTCAGTAGATTAGGATTTAATCCCATTCTCCTGACAATCTGATCATACAGCAGGTGAAGCATACATTGATCACACACTGTGCATGACGTAGCCTATCCAGCAATACAGACATCAGGCAAAATATTATACGACTCCTGAATCCTGTGATTATAACAGTAGTAGGTATTATCTCCTCTCAGTCAGGGTTTTTCGAACAAGCTTGCAATTGCGATTTATTTCCATGTATTGAAGGTACAGTTAAAAAAAAAAAAAACACATACATTTTTATTTGGACTTTTTTAAAAAAAAAAAAAAACCTACAGCATAATGGACTACAAACTAATTAGTAAAAAGGTACATAAACCCCCCCCCCCCCCCCCAAAAAAAAACAAAAAAAAAAAACAACAACACACACATGAAGGACTGATTTGCACTTTTCTTCTTGACAGCCTGTACAAAGCCTAAGAGCGCTGAATGGAAGTAAAGTACTGCGCCAACAACATATGCCCCTGGTTTACAATAAGTCATCATCAACAAGCTTCTATCAGGCGTATGTGTGTTACTGCAGGTCTGCATGAGCCTCATTTGTATAACAACTTTACTGTACTCGACCAACATTAGAACTCCCCTTTCTACCACCCTCTCCAGGTATAAGTGGGTGCAAGTGCCAGAATTGCACAACATAGGCACATCTGTATGCCCACTTTCTGGGCGTGCGCAGAGCGATTTCAGGCAAGATCCGCTACACAAACTGTCCCGCTCTACGTACTCGCACAGAGGGGTATACAAGTCTTGAAACGGACATCACATAGATGCAGCAAAGCAGTTCAACTTTTTCTCTCTTGGCCAAAGGCTGCAGTAGGAAGTCATTGTTAGATGCAACAGGTCACCCATTTAAATTTAAGGTCTCTAATGCAATATTGCTTTGTGTTAGAATATGCTTTTTTTTCTTAATTTAACTTTGGAGACAAATTTATATTTCAAACTTTTTTTTCCTCTGAATACACAGACAATTAATCTTAATGGATTATACAGACAGCTGTGATTCTTGGTATTGTTAATATTCAAAATATTTATTTCTACTTAAATAACTATTTCTACAAATTGATAAAACAAAAACAAAAACCCTACATGTTCTGTAAGTTGCACATTCCAGTCAATGCCCAGATCACTTTTCAATCAATTTCCAGCCAAAAGATCACTGTGTATTTGCTATGCTCTGGCAGGATATTAAATGGCAGGTTTCTGCATGTTAAGGCATGCTGAAATTCAAATAAGCACTTTAAGGGCATCCATTAACCATTTGCTTTTTAGTTATGTACAACAAATATATCAAACACTTCATAGAGCGATGCTTCAATTACCAGGAATTATGTTTGCAATTTTATGTCAAATTTTTGAAAGCCTTCTGTGCAGGTGTGAGACAGTAAACAATCTTCCAGATAGGTAACTATATTTTTAAAAGGCAACTGTACATCTATATAAAATGTAGAAATAAATCCTTAAATAAATAAATATACATTAGTAATTAACAAAGTATTTTCAAAGTTAGAAGCTACTTTAGAACTACAAATTGAGGTACCCGACTTTCTTGGAATAATCAGTGAAGGCAAAAGTGTCAGGCACCCTTCAGGTAAAGAGGTATGGAACAAAACCATCTATAAAAAGGGTGTGAAGTTTTTGTCCCAGCTTATCCCGGGGACATTATTAGGTTCTCAAAATAAATCAGCGATAGCTTGCATTAATTTTTTCAAGCAAAATATTACATCACTGTGTTTATTATTAATATCGCACACACAACTATATAACATTAAATAAGATAAACATGACCATCACTCAGCATATCTGTGTCAGGATTCCCAATACCAGTTACACAATAGAGATAGATCTAGATACACACACACACGTCCAACAGTTTCTGGCAGACAGGAGCTGCAGGATGCAGATTGTGACAGTCTGTCCGTTTTCTGTTTTGGAATTTTATTATCTCTCATGGGCGATTCACCACCCCCCCCCCCCCCCCTCCACATATAAACACTACAGTGTTTGTGGGCTGCTCATGCATTTTGTGGAAAACACCATAAACAATGTCAATGTTATTAGGAGACAACTGGTTTGAGAAATCTATATTAAATGATCTAATAACAAAAGATATCAAAACAACAACAAACACATCTTTCATTTGTTTTTAAAACTGTACATCTGGTATGTCATATTAACACTCAAACAGTTGCATCAGTGAGCCCATGAGTCAACCACCACATACTCAACTTATGGGTCCAATCGGCACCCACCGTTGTACAGTACTAGCGTGGTACCTGGTTTACTGGTTTCCTGATGGCTCCCACCCCCCCAAGGAACCAGCCACCCTATTACATGCCTTGCTGCCCTTCCCCTCTGCTCCCACCACCCTCTCCATGTTTCTCACTTTCCCCGCTCCTCCCCGCACACATGGGCTAGCACCCACACCACTCTGTAGCACACTAGGGATGAATGTAATGTACAAGAGGTATTAATGTAATGAAAGTGCCGTGTAAAGCTATTAATGTAATGTGAGACTAATGTTATCAGCAGGTTGGACTATTAATATAGGGGCACTATTAAATGTGGGAGATAATAGTTAGTGACAGGGCTAGTTGGAGGGACTGCTATTGATTTAATGTTGGGGCTGGTTGGAAGGGGGTGGGGGGGCTTTAGTATTTCAGCATATGAATACCACCTATCTTCCCCTTCCCCCCCAAACAGGACAACATAATTCCAGAATTCAGTCAAGCAACAACAAACCTTAAGCTACCAGCAACAGGCAGTAAAAACTGCAAGAACAGGTAGAATAGAGCAGCACAGTCTGCCAATTGTCCTGCACAGACATGACTGTACCTTGACTTCAGGGGCAGTAGGAGGTATGTCCTGCTTACCCTGCTGTAGAATCCAATAGGAGGATGGGTCAGAGGGCTGCTGCTCCATAACAAGTCCGTGAAATCAGAAGTGTGGGTCGCCGGTACTTAGGAGAGTCACACATCCCTTCCCCCTTGTCACATATGCTGCCCCCACTATTTTACCATTCTCACATATATGGGGGGCTCCAAAAAGATACAGACCCACTACATTCATAAAACACCCCTGTGTTACAGACTATGCAGAGCAAAGAATATAAAGTACAATAATGATAATTTTTAGGGCAGTCTCACTGTGTATTACGTACAGGGAAGCCTTTTGTTCCATAAATTGGTGTTGAGTGTAATTATATCTGACACAGGAAGACCTCTGCTGTCCTCAAAAGTTATGAATAAATAAGTGTATTACCACATCCCAATGTGTTTCATCATATATAGGGCTGGGGGGCTCATATTCTACTCCGGAAGCTTAAATAATACATCTTAATTTTTCCTCTCCATTATTAAGGGCATCAAAACATTTTAATGTTTCATGTATTGGGCAAATATAATTGTACTTAAACGTTTGTCTTTACATTTTTTGATATTCTTCTTGCTCTTAAGAAAAGTGCAGGTGTCATTGTTCCTACTGCTTGCTGTCCATTAAGTGGTTTAGCCTGTAATGGCCTTTGTCGGTTACAATCTGCAGACTATGTTATGTTGAACAAATGTACACAACATCCTATCCAAGCTGTAGTCGAGGGAATCTTTCCAGAAACACTAGATCATTGCCGTGAATCTTGTTCTACAGCTTAATCAATGGGGAAATACTTTCCCTTAAAAAGTACATGACCAAAAGAGTGTGTGTGTGTGTGTGTGTGTGTGTGTGTGTGTGTGACAATGTTATTCATCTAATACTGGAGGTGGTTTGGGTGCTGTTAATTGTATGTGTGGCTGAGTTCGGGGAGAAGGATTGCCATTTCTTAAAAATGAATGCTAAATTATTTAATGTTTGGGAGGAAATTGAATGAATAGCACTTACATTTAATAATCCTATGTTGGGGTTGTTTGGGGGTAAATGGGTAATTTTATTAAAGGTGAATGACAGTAATTTACTGTCCAGGGCAAATGCAGATCTTCTAGAGGGGATTTCCATGCCAAGCCAACAGCGTAGGCATGACTAGCATGCAATGGGCATGGTTATCATTTTAGACAGTGCCAGGCCAATCTCCATCCCCTTCCCATCCCTTTCAAATACATGGGCAATGCTGCGTGCACTACTATTCGGTGAATGAAGCTCCCCCCTCCATGAACAGTGCAGTGCAGGACATACCTCCTGATTGTTCTGAATGCAGTGACAAAGACCTGACAGAGAGGTATTCACCCAAAACAGACTGCTCCAAAAGTATCAGGAATTTCTATTACCATAAATGAACATAGTTGATATAAAATTAGCATTTAGAAACAGGATACATAATTTCTTCCAATACATTTCAAATTTAGTTACATGCAAATAACTAGAAGAGATTACACAAGCTTCCATACCTTTTATAAAGAAAGGCTGTCCCACTGTCGGTTAACAAAACTAGCATCACAGAATGTGCAAAAAAGCAAAAGATATAAAAAGATGTAAAACATTATCAGCTTCGTAAACTCTTGTATTTCCCTTGAATTCTATAGGGGACAGAGCTTTACATATCAATGCTGGCAATAGGAAATACAAAAAAAAAAAATTAAAATATCAAATGGCACCAAGAAGAAATTTTCTTGTACCCAAAGTAAGTGGATAAATACTTTAAAATGTGTCAGAATCACATTTACACCTATTAAGCAAATACATTCATGTGGCAAAAGGCAAAAAACTCTTGCAAGAGAGATTAATAACTCTAGGCTAGCTATACACCGCCAGCAGATTGCCACTGGTTTTGTTTCTGTTCCATGAACCTGGCAATTGTATTTTATTTGCAATTAAGTACAGCAACACATTGTAGATTAGACTCTATGCTCTATTGTGACGACAAACATCAAACAGGAATAAAGCCCCTGAAACAGGCTGTGTGTGGCTAGCAACATTAACAGCCCCCTCCCATACAGTGCAATATGCTCACCGGTACTCAGGTGCCCTCAGGACTTTAATAACTGGCAGTGGGGGCTTATACCGGTTCCGGTATTGCCATAAATAATATTGAAGCAACAAGCACAAATAAACCAAGTTTGGTAATGTAAATCAGTGTACTCTGATGGATAACCGTGAAACACAGTACTCAGCTCCTTTGGAGGAGAACAGCTGAACCAGATAGCAGGACTGTCAGGGCAGTCCTCAGTACCCAGGGGAAGGTCAGGGCAGACGGCCAGAGACTGGGTCAGAACACAATCAGCGTCACACCAGCAGGTAGGTAGAACTCAGGCTACAGTAACACACAGCAGGGCTACCACTATCAACGGAATGAGGGACAGGGGCACCAAGCCCCCACTAATCCATCCGCACATCAAAGTGTACAAGTCTTGACTTCCGTTACCATTTTCCTCTGTTCTTACGCTACTGTAAGAACCAGTTGGATTCCAAGAAAAAAATAAATAAATAAAATAAACCCAATTAAGTAACCTTTCTGCATCATGGAAACAGAGGAAATCTTTTACACATCAGAATCACTATGATTTGTGCGATGAAACTAATTATACACTTCAGTCTTTATCACAGCCAGATATACAAAGTCTAAAATATCTTATGTCAACAGCAGTCCTCAAGAGATCTGCATGGATTTACATGTCCTGACAGCAGTTTGTGTTGTTCTTACAATATTTTTGCCTCCGCTGCTTAGAGCGAGTAGAGCCGATATCAGATTGCATGCACATTTAAATTTTGCCATGGATCATTAAGAAATAATGAAGCAAGTTTCTCCCATATGCTGTCATTATTTGCTGACTGGCAGTGCCAGACACCAAAATAATGTAGTAAGATTTTATTTGTTAGACAAGCAAAGTCTATTTTTTAGTGCTTACATTTATCCTAACAATCAAATAATAAGGCTGATCTAATAAGCTTTATACCATTATTTTCCGGCATTTATGCTGATTTAGTAAAACAATGAGGTAATATATATTTAGCATTTTAAGATATAAAATAGTAATTTAGACCTACATGCCCTTGCATTGCTAATGACAAAAAAAATTAAATAAAAACAAAAAGCGCAAAAAAACTCATTGACATGACTAACTTGCCAGCTGCTGACTTTTACTATGCAAGATGTAAATTGGAGAAAGTAAAAAAAAAAAAAAAAAAACACACACGGAAATCCTAGGCCTGTCCAGCTAACTCAAAGTTTATAAATTTTGATCCTGGGATAACCCAGTGTCCAGCCCTCACAAAAAGCACATTTTCCCAGCTTACTGATCAGAGGTCTCGCTCAGATTTGACTTTAAGATTTTTTTCCCCAGACAGTGAGGCTCTGCTAGAAGACAGTCGCCACTTGACCCGACGGAAAGTGTGCTGTTTATCTGTGATATGAACAATAAGAGCAGTGTCGATTCAGCAAGAAGTTGTTAGTGTGCACATCACCAGAAAGGTGTCCTTGCCACTAAAATATATATTCAAATGCAATTTATCATCATCGTCATGGAAATAATATCTGCACTCAAGTGTTGCTCAATTTGTTTTGCAGACTAAGCTACCATAAAAATCTGTCTTTAAGTGCACCCATCATGCAGGATTTGAAAACTCAGGCTTTTAACCCGACTGCACTATAAAAAATTTATCTGCGATGTATAGAAATTAAGACACTTCGGACAGAATGCACAAAAGTGGCGTTATGACTTTCTTGCCATTAACAAATATGCTCTTGAGAATATTTATTATAAATTTTTAACTTTTCAAGCAGTACACCACAATTAAGGGTTTTGAAAAGACAATATATATTTTACACACATACAAAAAAAAAAAAAAAATACTGTGTAAAAAAAAAATTAAAATTTACATTTAAATCTGGAAACTGCACAGTTTATTCAATTTCATAATACTGCATATGTATCAAATAATTAACATATTCATAATTATTTAATATACAAATAACTACATGTAACATCTGCTGTTCAGTGGAGATTAAAAATAATTATAGAAGCCAGTGCGGGCTGGGACTACACATCCCAGAGTACCCGGCAGCCGGAAAGATATCGTACAATCGCACCAGAGAGGAGAAATAACAGCTTTACTGGACACCAGGCTGAAGATAGGAGACAGACCCATGTGAGGAGGAGAAAACCAATTGTGAGAGATCTGTGAGAAAACAGATATATATTACCAAGATTGAGCGACTGAAAGACGTATATTCAAAAGGCTTTATTTTTGGAGATCAGAATTTATGAGAAAATGCATCGGATGATAGAAATATATGTAGAGAGAATGATCTCTGAAGCCAAAGCATCCGTAGGGAGAAATAGAATTTTGAAAAAACAAACAAACAACCAACCATCTGGGAAGACAACCAGTGAGAAAAGCGGTATTTGTACATGAGATCAAACCCTAGTTCTTGTGAGTAAACCTGAGACTATCATATCCTTACATTAGATAAACATGAAAGTATAAATATTTCAAAGACTGATATAGGTCCATTCAATATATTATCCAAGTCATTAGAGACTGAATTATACATAAATTATATAATCTGCATAGTTTGTGATATGGAATACAAATACATATCTGGAGAAAATAAAATGTACTTATAACCAAGTGAGAAGTACGTACTAAAATAATTATAATTCCACCAACGACAGCCTGGTCTGGAAGTGTGGGATATTGCCAGAATCAATACTGTGAAGTTTTAAGTGTGTTACAATAAATAGGAAACTAATTATGTAGATTTAATCACACTAAATTACTTTTTAGTATCCTGAAAATAATATTAAATTACAATTATTTATAATATAGGTTTTAGACAGTGAGTTAGGATTAATTTATAAAGAAAATTTTGTAGTGTATTAGAAATAGTCAGCATAGCATCAAAATAACAGATAATAGAACATCCAAATTTATTAACATATCTATAGCGAGTCTAATATTCAACATCATAAAAGGGTTTGTGATTTTAAATTTTTCCCCCGAAGTGTTTGAAAATATATATTTTAAATTTGTTTATTTTTTTTGTAAAGTAAATATTTTTAAACAAAATGCACATCTCAGACACACAATAAGATTGTTCTAAGTGTGTGCGGTTACAGTGGGTCCCCACGTCATCCCTGGTGGTCATTGCTTCCACATAAATACATACCCAGACTAGGAAGACTTGGTGGAGGCACTGCCCATGAAGACGTCACACATGATGATTTTACATGTACACTCCTTAGCAGGAGTAAGAGGTGTTACATGCATACAATTTTAAAGAGTATTATTTTGAAAAACATTTTATAAGTGAGAATGTATAGATTAACTATTGGGTATGCAGGCTGAAGATTCTATGACAATCTGCTTTCAGTCACTCATGCACAGCCAGTGTGTTGGAGGTTGGCAGATTTCTAACCATTTGAGGAGGTCACAGAAATTATCAAGAGTGCAGTCAGTGAGCCCGCTCCTGCCAGTACTTGGAGTGACCAATTCATCTTCAGAGTTAAGTCCTGTTATGTGCCATATTTTGCATGAAATTGCTCTGCGCATGCTCACAGACTTTTCTTGAATTGCGTGCACTTGCATTCACTCGAATTAAGGGCCATTCCCTCAGCCTACGACTTGGAGGGTGGAGGAGTGTGGGCAGGGGGGCATCTTTTCCCTGGGCCAGTCCCATAGCGGGCTGGGTCACTCGACCACCTGCATTTCTTCCCCTATAAAATGTTCCCATGTCTGTAGTCGAGTCTTGCTTCCTGGGCTAACAATTTGCCAGCCATCCTCTGGGGACAGGGGGGTGGGAAGGACCATATGCAGTTAAAGTAAAGGTGTGCCAAGGCCGAGCACATTTATCCAATTCAAGCTCTGGGCATCTCTGAGCTACGTCATATTTAGATGCATCACTTGCACCAGCTACAGGACAGGTGTAAGAGCTGATTGATCGTATTGACAGAAGCATATGCATACCACAACACGTTTGCAATTAAGAGCAATTTACAAAAATGCATTTTTTATACGGTAGGCATTAGACATCCTGATTTTTTAGATATTTAAAAGAAAAAAAAATATGTTACTTTTTTAATCATCTTTTTATTAATGATTATAGTATTAAGAGGTGTTAAAGTATTTACATATTTCCATTCATTCTGTACATATGCATTGTGCATATTCTGTTTTGTTTCTTTAAATAAAGTTGTTCGAGTCAAGGTTTCACTTGGAATTTCGAGTTCTTGTTTTTATAAGCTGATGGTTGACATCAATTTAGTGTTTCCAAAACCTAGGTAAAACCCTGACTGTAAGATTATGGTTTATCTTCATATATAAAAAAAAAAAATAAAAAAAAAAAAAAAAAAGTTAAAAATTTTATTGGACACTAAAGAAAGCCACTAAAAAATAAAAATAAGACAAACATTACTGTATGGTACAGTTGAAGGACGCCACCTTAGAGGTTGATTTTCGTTACTTTATGTTTGATCCAAGTTAATAATAGCGATTTGTGTACCGGAACTATTAGAATGCGTTCTCCAGCTGGGAACAGAATTTGTGAGAGGTTATCAGAGTTCTTATACCGAGGAACATTACAATTTGAATCCCATATAATCATTTTTATTTGTTTCTTTCATAAGACGCCCAAACCATTAGTTTGCCGTCACCTGCAATAGAAGAGCTGAAGACTTCTAAACTGATCTTGTCATGTTTTACCAACAATACAATAAGTAACCTAGTTAATGTGTTTTGCTTTCTATCATTACAGGATAATATTCTCCAATCTTACAGAGTAGTTTCAAAGTTGTATATCCACAGACAATATTCTTAACATAGAAAGCGAATTCCAGTCATAAAATATACTTTAAAAAAAGAGAATAATTATAAATATGCAGTTTAAATTTTGTGGATCAACACTACAGTATAGCAAAATGATTTTCTAGATAAGAATACATATTCAATGCTTACTTACCTAACTAGATCTTAAGGTTAAAACCAAAAATCATTGGAATGACCAAGCCAAGTGAAAGGAAATGTGTAACATTTGTCATCACTAGCCTGCAATATGTTGCAGTAGCAACACTCTAAAGAGAACCTCCCTTATCTGCAGTATGTTTGTCTATCATCATCAACATTTATTTATATTAGCGTCAGCAAATTCTGTAGCGCTTTACAATTGGAAACAAACATTAATAAAACAATACATACAGACAGAGAGGTAAGAGAACCCTGCTCGCAAGCTTACAATCTATGGGACAATGGGAGTTTAAAACACAAGGGCACTTGCTACATCAAATTGCACACTTGACCAGCTAGAATGCAAAGGTAAAAGTATCGAGTGGGCTGTGTGATCAGTCACACAGCAATGTTGGTCAGAGGGTTGTTGTCTTAGGTTAGCTGTGCAGAGGGTGGTAATAGGGTAACCTAGGGAGATTAAGATGGTGGTTGTGGAATATCATAAGCATGCCTGAAGAGGTGGGTTTTTAGAGAACGCTTGAAGGCTTGAAGACTAGTGGAATGTCTTACTGTGCGAGGGAGGGAATTCTACAAAGTGGGTGCAGCCCGAAAGTAGTCCTGTAAATCGGGAATGGGAGGATGTGATGAGAGTGGAAGACAGACACAGATCTTGTGCAGAACGGAGGTGTCAAGTCGGGAGATATTTTGAGACAAGTGAGGAGATGTATGTCGGTGCAATTTTGTTGACGGCCTTGTAGGTTAGTAGAAGAATTTTATATTGGATTCGTTGAAATACAGGCAACCAATGTAGAGACTGACAGAGTGAACGGTTTGCAAGGAAAATCAATCTAGTCGCTGAGTGCAAAATACATTGTAGGGGTTCAAGTCTGACTTTGGGAAGACCAGTAAGTAGAGAATTGCAATAGTCAATGCAGGAGATGAGTGCATGAATTAAGGTTTTTGCAGTGTTCTGTGTGAGATGTGCGTATTCTGGAAAGGTTCTTTAGATGTATGTACCATGATTTAGAAAGAGTCGATGTGGGGAATAAATGATAGTTACAAGTCAAGCATTATACCTAGGCAGCGAGCTTGCAGGGTGGGATTTATGGTCATGTTATCAACAGAAATAGAAAGATCAGGCAGGAAGCTTCTGTTTTTTGGGTGGGAATATTAATTCAGTTTTTGAAAGATTGAGTTTGAGTTGGCGAGAAGACATCCAAGATGAAATGGCAGAAAGACAGTCAGTAACGCGAGACAACACAGATGGTGAAAGATCAGGAGAGGATAGATAAATTTGTGCATCATCCGCATAGAGAGGATACTGAAACCCAAAAGGAGCTTATTAGTTTTCTCAAGAGAAATGTTTATGGTTTGTGCCCGATTAAGCCTTAGGCACAGTAGGCTGGTTGTCACGACTAGTATAGCGTACCTGCTATCGTTGGCACTACTCGGAGGAAGGCGCGGAGTCTAACGTGCCCCTGGTGTTCACCAGGGACCCCCGCAAGGAGGTATGGACTTGGCTGCAGGAAACACGCAGGTCGCGGTCCTTCCACGAGTCAGATAGCGAAGCACGAGAGGAATGTCAGACAGGCGGGTTCAGTAACGGTGCAGGCAATGCAGGTACACAAGGAGAATCCGAACGGGGTGTGAATCAAGCCGGGTCGATAACGTTCTGACAGCGAGGTACAAAAGGGAGATCCAAAGGGGTAGTCAAGGCAATCCGGGTCACAATGGTCACAGGCAAATGGCAATAAACTGGAGGAAGGCAAGGGTCAGGAAACAGATAAACACAGGAACACTGGAACGCTGGAGGACAGGAAAGGACCTGAAACTCTGGCACAGGAGGTGAGGTCAGAGGGGCTTAAATAGTGCTGCTAGCCAATGCCCTCAGCACTAGTGGTGCTGTCATAGCTGTAGCGCCGTAGCGCTAGTCATCTTGCAGCACCGTAGCGCTCTCTTCATGCAGCGTCCCGTTGCCTAGCAACGGGGACGCTTCTGTGTCTGAGCTGGCCGGCCGGGCGGAAGGGGAAGTGACGCGTCTGGTTGCTAGGCAACCAGACGTTCTGTGTGGACGGGCGGGCGGCCGCCGAGCGGCGCCTGACAGTATGCCCTCCTCCTTCTCCCCTTGTTTGGAGGAATTTCTTAAGTAACTGAGGAGCGTGAAGGTCCGGTTTATCCACCCAAGATCTTTCTTCCGGGCCAAATCCCTTCCAGTGCACAAGGAACTGTTGTTGCCCATAGCGAATGCGGACATCCAGAATCCGGCTGATCTCAAACTCTGTTCCAGAGGAGGTTTGAACAGGAGGAGGTCGAGATGGAGGTACAAAGAACCTGTTAAGCACCAATGGCCGGAGTAGGGACACGTGAAAAGTATTACGACATCGTAAAGAAGCCGGTAGCTTTAGTTTAACACACACTGGATTAATCACTTGTGAGATGATGTAAGGACCAATAAAACGTGGAGCCATTTTCATAGATGGTACTTTGAGTTTTAAGTCTTTAGTGGAAAGCCATACTTGATCCCCTACCTTCAATAGGGGAGTAGCTCTACGGTGGCGATCTGCAAAGATCTTATGGTGCTGTGATGCCTTTTGCAGAGCTGCTTTGGTTGTGGCCCAAATGATAGAGAATTCTCGATAAAGTGAGTCCACCGCTGGAACAGAGGAGGAAGAATTGGGAAATGGATCTGGGATAATAGGATGCATCCCGGTCACAATAAAGAATGGAGAAAACCCGGTAGATTCATGGACATGGTGATTGTGTGAGAATTCTGCCCAGGGAAGGAATTGCGACCATCTGCTTTGATTATCAGCGGTAAAGCAACGGAGAAAAGTCTCTAAATCCTGGTTGATCCGCTCGGTCTGACCATTGGTCTGGGGGTGATATCCCGATGAGAATTTTAACTCCGTACCCAGTTTTTTACAGAAAGCCCTCCAGAACCGGGAGATGAATTGCACTCCCCTGTCAGAGATAATTTCCTTAGGGCAACCATGAAGTCTGAAGATCTCTTTGATAAATGTGTCGGCTAAGTGACTGGCTGAAGGTAGACCTGAAAGAGGAATAAAATGCACCATTTTAGAAAATCGGTCAATGACAACCCAGATAGTATTGAATCCAGAACTGCAGGGAAGGTCAGTAATAAAATCCATGGCTATACTCTCCCAGGGAGCATCCAGCGTAGGTAGGGGCTGGAGCAACCCAGCAGGAACCTTCCTGGAAGTTTTGTGTTGGGCACAAATGGTACATGCTGCAATAAAGTCCCGTATATCAGCGCGTATGGTAGGCCACCAGAAACGACGGCAGAGAAGGAATGTGGTCTTCTTTATGCCAGCGTGACCCGCGATACAGGACGAATGGGCCCAACGCAACACCTTGAGTCGTAATTGTGGTTCCACAAATGATCGTCCTGTGGGCGGAGCATCCTTCACAGTATTGGTAATAGCAATGATGTTCGAAGGGTCAATAATGCAATGAGGAATCTATGGATTCAGGCGGTCTGTATCATCAAAAGAACGAGATAGAGCGTCTGCCCGCCCATTCTTAGCACCTGGACAGAAGGTAAGAATCATGTTGAAGCGAGCAAAGAATGATGCCCAGCGGGCCTGCCGAGGATTCAGACAGTGAGCTTCCCGAATGAATGTCAAATTACGGTGGTCTGTAAAGATGGTAACTGGATATAGGGCTCCCTCTAATAGGTGCCGCCATTCCTCCAAGGCTGCTTTAATAGCGAGAAGCTCTAGTCTCCGATTCCGTAATTAATCTCGTTGGGAAGAAATCGTCTGGAGAAGAACCCGCATGGAGAATGGGTACCTGAAGGTGTCTTTTGGAATAACACGGCTCCAATGCCTATTGAAGAGGCGTCTACCTCCACAAAGAAAGGTCGCTGTTGATCCGGCTGAGAGAGCACCGAGGCAGAGGAAAAGGCTTTCTTCAGAATAGTGAAGGCAGAAACAGCTTCTGGAGACCATATCTTTGGATTGGCAGATCTCCTAGTTAATGCTGTAATTGGAGCAATGATGGAAGAGAAATCTTGGATGAACTGTCGATAATAATTGGCAAATCCAATGAATCTTTGGATACTTTTAAGACTCTGCGGTTGAGGCCAATTCAAGATGGATGACACCTTAGTGGGATCCATCTGTAACCCGGAGCCGGACACAATGAACCCAAGGAAGGACACTTGGAGAACTTCAAAAACACATTTTTCCAATTTGCAATAAAGATGATATTTGCGCAGTCTTCGTAAGACCTCCCTCACTTGTTCTCGATGAGAACTCAAGTCTTTAGAAAACACTAGAATGTCGTCTAGATAAACGACTACGGAGGTGTACAACAGATCTTGAAAGATGTCGTTAACGAAATTCTGGAAGATGGCGGGGGCATTGCAAAGACCGAAGGGCATTACCAGGTATTCAAAATGCCCATCCCTCGTATTGAAGGCGGTCTTCCACTCGTCACCCTTCTTTATACGAATGAGGTTGTAGGCCCCTCGTAGGTCTAATTTAGTAAACACTTGAGCCCCGCTGATTCTGTCAAATAGGTCAGAGATAAGAGGTAACGGGTACCGATTCTTGAGGGTAATACGATTCAGGGGTCTATAGTCAATGCATGGGCGCAGGGACCCATCTTTTCTTGACAAAGAAGAATCCAGCCCCAGCAGGAGAGGTAGACTTGCGAATAAAACCACGTTCCAGATTTTCCTTGATATATTGGGACATTGCCAGGGTCTCTGGGCAAGAAAGGGGATATGTTCGCCCCTTGGGTATAGGTTGATCGGGAAGCAAAGTGATGGAACAATCCCAGGGCCGATGGGGAGGTAATAACTCGGCCTCCGTTTTACTGAATACATCTTGGAAGTCGGTGTATGCAGCTGGAAGGCTAACTTCCGTAACCGTGGACTGAGCAACAACTTGGGAATCAGGAGGCAGAACACTAGGTAGACATCTATGATGACATTCTGTACCCAAACGAGTAACCTGAGCTCGATCCCAATCCATCTGCGGAGAGTGTCTTCGTAGCCATGGAAGCCCCAAGATAATGGGATTGATGGATTTTGGCAACACCAACAACTGAATCATCTCGCTATGGAGGGCTCCAACCATTAACCGAATAGGTGAAGTGATGTAGGAGATGGAGCCACTGCTGACACGGTTCCCATCTACTGCTGTTAACGATAATGGTTGAGGCAAGGGGAGAGTTGGAATTTGAAGCCCAGCAATGAGAGTGGCAGAAATGAAGTTCCCGGAGGAGCCGGAATCCACAAAGGCCGTGGTGGAGAAGGGACCTCTAGGGGTGCTCAGGGTGACTGCCATAAGAAGCTCAGGAGTGTTTTTTGAGTAGGGAGCAACTAGGGTTACTCCTAAACCGGCCTCCCTGCTACCGTTTAGGAGGACGGGTTTCCCGGTTTCTTAGGACAGACCTTGAGAACATGTCCGGAATCGCCACAGTAAAGGCAGAGACGCTGCCTGAAGCGCCTCTCTCTTTCTTCTGGGGATAAACGGGAACGTCCTACTTGCATGGGTTCATCCATAGGCAAAACTGGGTTTTGAAATTGAGGAGCCAGACGAGGAACCACCCGCTTAGAGACAGGACGTTCCTGGGTGCGTTCTTGATAACGTAGGTCTACTTTAATGCATAGCGCAATTAGGGCATCAAGATCAGAGGGAAGATCCCGAGAAATTAATTCGTCCTTAATACGGTCGATTAGACCTTGCCAAAAAGTTGCGACCAGCGCCTCGTTGTTCCATTTCAGCTCTGACGCTAAGGTCCGGAACTGGATGGCGTATTGCCCAACAGATAAGTTGCCTTGACGCAGGTTCAGCAAGCTGGTGGTCGCAGAGGCTACTCTCCCAGGGTCATCGAAGACTCTCCTGAAAGCTTCAATAAAGGAGCCGGTGTTATTAAGAAGAGGGTCTCCATTTTCCCACAAAGGCGAAGCCCAAGCTAGTGCTTGACCACTCAGGAGGGAGATCATAAACGCCATCTTCGTTCGCTCTGAAGGAAATGCTCCTGCATTGCACTCAAACTGGATGGAGCACTGGTTCAAGAAACCCCTGCATTTCTTGGGATCTCCATCGTATTTTTCAGGCGTGGGGATATGCATGCCAGAAGTTGCAGTGGATACAGTAACCACACTAGCGGACGCCCCTGGGGCAGTGGTAATGGCAGGAGCAGCAGGCAGGGAGCCTTGTAAGGCATCGAAGCGTGTAGCGATACCTTGAACACATTGTAGGAGATGTGCTTGGGCTGCTTCTTGCTGTTCTACTCGCTGAGCCAAATGAATGAGAAGGTCCCGGGCTGAGGGTTCCCCCGTTCCTTCAGTAGTCATCGCCAGAGTTTACTGTCACGACTAGTATAGCATACCTGCTATCGTTGGCACTACTCGGAGGAAGGCGCGGAGTCTAACGTGCCCCTGGTGTTCACCAGGGACCCCCGCAAGGAGGTATGGACTTGGCTGCAGGAAACACGCAGGTCGCAGTCCTTCCACGAGTCAGATAGCGAAGCACGAGAGGAATGTCAGACAGGCGGGTTCAGTAACGGTGCGGGCAATGCAGGTACACAAGGAGAATCCGAACGGGGTGTGAATCAAGCCGGGTCGATAACGTTCTGACAGCGAGGTACAAAAGGGAGATCCAAAGGGGTAGTCAAGGCAATCCGGGTCACAATGGTCACAGGCAAACGGCAATAAACTGGAGGAAGGCAAGGGTCAGGAAACAGATAAACACAGGAACACTGGAACGCTGGAGGACAGGAAAGGACCTGAAACTCTGGCACAGGAGGTGAGGTCAGAGGGGCTTAAATAGTGCTGCTAGCCAATGCCCTCAGCACTAGTGGTGCTGTCATAGCTGTAGGGCCGTAGCGCTAGTCATCTTGCGGCACCGTAGCGCTCTCTTCATGCAGCGTCCCGTTGCCTAGCAACGGGGACGCTTCTGTGTCTGAGCTGGCCGGCCGGAAGGGGAAGTGACGCGTCTGGTTGCTAGGCAACCAGACGTTCTGTGTGGACGGGCGGGCGGCCGCCGAGCGGCGCCTGACACTGGTGCCTTTGGGCAGAAAAGGCATAGTTGGTCAGCAAAGAAATTGGACAAGGAATGAGATTAATGTGATTGACTGAAGTGGGGAAATGTTAATGTAGCAGGTTGTTGAGATGTTTACCCGAGGAACAGGTTTTATTTGAGGGATGAATTATGCAAGGTAACGCCAGTATGTACTATTCTGATAAAAGCAGCGTGGCTGAAAAATGCATGTACATATATAATTTTATATTCCATTTAATAATATATTTGTTATGGCAACCAGAGAGGCATAAACTTGTAGAACTTAGCAGAAGAGGTCTTCACCTATAGCAGCCGTCTTTCCCGTAGTGACTG
The DNA here is from genome assembly GCF_038048845.1 of Mixophyes fleayi. Lineage (NCBI taxonomy): Eukaryota > Metazoa > Chordata > Amphibia > Anura > Limnodynastidae > Mixophyes > Mixophyes fleayi. The sequence continues at coordinate 30,556,395 of NC_134407.1, read as the reverse complement.
GTTGTGCTCACAGGTACTCGGATGCCCCCAGGACTTAAACTTGTACTACACTGAGTGTATGTTCACACGGCAGCGCACAGGTACAGGAGGTAATACACGGAGTAGGGATAGGCCAGAGATCTACGGACTGGACAGATCACAGGTGGAGACGTCAGGTACCAGCTGGGACAGGGACATAGGCAAAGGTTCGGAGTCCGGGTACAGGCAAAAGATCAGGGTCACACACAATGGTTCAGGGTCCAGGGATAGAAGAGGTCATACACGGGTAAATCAATCTAAGGTTTCAACACCAAACAAGAACAGGAGCAGGCAGCAGTACTGGGACAGAACAGGAGCAGGCAGCAGTACTGGGACAGAACAGGAGCAGGCAGCAGTACTGGGACAGAACACTATAACAGGCAGTGGGGCCATGACCATGCATTGGTTTAGCCTAAACAATTTCTGCCCTCACTGTGTATATTCAATAGGTGACTTAATACTTTTTGGGACAAGGTTTTATCAAACCACTCTGGACATGTAACACCCAGACCAGAGGAGCATGACAAAACTACACTACATTTAAAACAAGCAAAACAAGAAAACACAGTAAAAACCAAAGCCACACAACTCCACACACACACTCCAATAACACAAAAAAGCAAATTATCTCTGGTGTCCCCATCTCTACACGGTCTCTCTATTTTGGCTTTACAGATTCCCCCAGTAATGACAATGCTGGGCCATGAACATCTAGCACTCACCAGACTTCTATACTGTTGTTGAATGACAAACAGGGCATACATAGTATGTTCCTTCCTTGCATTTCTTGTCAATCATAATTAACATATTCAATGACCTGTGTTGTTACTGTCTGCTGTTATAAAATATAAAAGTTTAAAGGAAAAAAAAAAGGCTAATTATACTCTCATTTTACTACACAAGTTCCACTGCATACAGTGTTTATAGCACACACACACACACGGTAAAGAAGCACCTAGACAATTAAAACAGAGATACCTGTGAAAAAACAAAACCTCACAATATACAGCACAGCAGCGAGACATTCAATAAGGGGAAGCTTGGATAATGAAATGTATATTCGTGTAACTCAATTAGAAACTTGCATATCTATAGGTTCGATCAACCAAACAGATTCCTTTCATCTTATTGTCAGCATATTGTTTAGTGTAGACAATAAATGACAAAGATCAAACAATCATTATGATTATTTATAATTGTAATCAATCACGCAGCCTCAAATCCCTGTATGTTGTCATTAGTGAAAATATATCAATGCATATCCTCTACCCAGGACAACGCATCTTTATGTAATATAGGAAGTGTGTTTCACACCACAATCTTCCCACATCATTTTGACGAGAGCATCACATCATTACTCCGTGTGGTTGTGTAGTGGTTTCTGCTTGCACATATAGCTTCATGTTTAGTGTACAAATAACATGTGCCGACTAGAAGGAGATATGTAGGATTAGGTTGTCCTACACTGGAATGTAAAAGAATAACAGTTATGCAAGTAATAAATAAGTCTTATAAATCCACGGTTACGTCCTATATAAAGCGGAACTTTGCAAAGATCTCCCAGGGTTCCTCCACCAAATCGACATGGGGTTCTCCACAGCTGATGTGTTGTGTTACACTAACCAGCGCTGGAGAACTGATCCGCTGTGATAAATACCTACTGTAGCTCACACTTAGAACAGCACCAAACAGAACCTAATTTATCAAATACACCACTAGATAGATAGAATCAGGTGGTGCTTCCAGAGAGACAAATGTTACCAAAACAAAGAGAAAAAGGTTTCCCTCAGATTTGGTGCACTGTTAGATTTTCCAAATTTATTTTTAATAAGTATGCAGTTTTATTAATTTCTTAAACATTTAAAACAAGAAAATGAGTAAAATGATTTAAAGAAGAATCAATAAAAAAAAAAAAAGTGCAAGAAAAACAGATTTGAGAATTACAATTTGTGTGTTAATTTTTTATCACATATGGTAAAATTAACCGTCTGATTAGCTGAGAAGTCATTGCTGAATATTCATTGATGTTAGTCACATTTGGGTTGTGACAACACTATATTGAACCTAGAGATTACATTATGGGAACTTTGTCTCTAAGTACAATATATCTTACGACCTGACCGTATTCAGATACCCCAAATGGGAATGATGAAATTTGCTTTACTGTTAAAAGTAAACTGTACTCACAGCTCACATATAATACACACATCAATTCTTCTTATACATTTCGCTCATTTTCTTGTTTTAAATGTTTAATAAAACTGAATACTTATTAAAAACCTAACAGTGCATCCAAACTGAGGGAAACCTTTTTCTCTATATCTTTGCTGTAGCTCATACCTGCCTAGTTCTCTGAGAGACTCCAAAATTTTGGGCAGCTCTCCCGAACTCCAGGAAAGAACAGGCCACCCCCCCCCACCTGCGTCAAACCCACTTTCTAGTGAACTGGAGTAGGGGGGGGAGGATTTTCTGATGCAATTTGTGGCGAAATGTGTCATTTTGGCCCCACCCCAGTGGTGCAATGCCCCCCACCGCAATAGCCACCCGATTACCACTCACGGAGATCCTGGAGAGGAGTTAGTAGGCAAGTATACTGCGTTGGTGTGGCCAAATGTCATTCTCAACTGCAAATGCTGCATAATCAAAATACAGTATTCAATGATTGAATCTGGTTTCACCTTCTTACCCTTTATATACACTGACATTGGGTACATGTTGGCCTAGCTCGTTCCACTTTCCTACACATGGAATCGGGAGTGGGCACATCCAAAATACTCAGTACTGCAGGTAACGTTCCAATGATCCGATTGGGCACAGATTGATCCTCACCCTCTCTCCTGCCCATCTATGTGCCCCCTCTGAAGACATCTATAGGTCCTCTGACTAGTCAAACAACTAAAAACAAACACACTTCTGCTTAAAACTCAAAGGAAGGTGTAATAGGTTGGCTGACAACTATACATGTTTTTCCACATGACAAAGAAAAAAAAATAAATAAAAAAAAAATCCTTCTTCAGCATTTATTATTTGTGGATGCCAGCATTAATCTGATTGTCTCCCTACAGGCAAAATAAGCCATTTTCGCTCTTCTGTTATCCCCATTGGTTTTCACTTGATTAAAGGAATCGGCTTCATTATAGAAGCAGAGCAGTTATTCCTTAGAGTATCACACTTCATTTTCCATCAACAATAATGGAAGAATCTGTAAGGTGTTCTCTTTCATAAAATAATTCTCATTTGTTCTTCTGTAAAATAAAACAGATTAGATAGGTTGCACGCATAGTTCAATATTGCACTTAATCATTTACCTTCTAATTAGTTTCAAAAACTGTAACGAAATTAATATAATCCCACCCACACACAAACAATAAAAAAAAAATATGCACGCTACTACAGAAGTGTACATTAAGATCTAGAAAACATTTGGTGGTTGCTTTGCTGTGTGTTTTACTACTAGGATTCACTGTCGATCTACAATGCTAGAGATAGCGTGAGGATTCAGCGGAGTATGAAAATAATAAGGCTTTTCTCTTGCTTCATTCTCGACTGAACACGTCAAATGCTGAACTTCTAAATGCCCTAGAAGAGCACAGAAGGCATTGCACGGCATGCAGGCTGCCTTAATGTGGTCTATCAGGACACCAACGTATCCTAGATTAAAAAAATAAAAAAAATAAAACCCCACAGTAAAGCACAGGTTGCCCGAGTTACAAGAGGTTATCTAAACTACTAAGACATGGAAAATGTTTTATTTTCTGAAACAGATGTTCTGACAGCTAGTCGATATGCAGCATGGCATTAAAAAAAATGTAATGATTAAATAAGAGCTCAGGAGTTTTGAAACTATTTAGTGATGATTTTACTCAGGGGAGGGTTTCAGGTTTTTTTTGGCTGTTTGTTTTAGGTGGTTTTTGGAGATGAGAACGAAAAAGTGTAGTGGGGATATTTTATGAAAAATAATGTTGCATTACACTGGAGTGGTGGTATACCTCATGCTCTCTCTTACTTTAGCTCAAGTTTAATAACCAGTTCAGTAGCTGACACAGGTGTAGTAGCGCAGTACATAACACGATTGCTAGAAGAGTTGGCGCCAGACAATATCTCAATGGAACTACTACTACTCCAGCACTTCACTATCAAAAAAAAAAAAAGTGGATAGTGATTTACTTCAGAGCTTACATTTGCTTTGGGGGTTATCTGGCCTCTCGCCCTCAGTACTTGGTTACATGTTCTCTCAATGGTCAGGTGAACAACGCAGTCCTCAGGTACTCAGTCTTTCCTCTGCTCCGCATGGTGCTCACTGACACCCAGAGGCTCAGGCTAGCTTGCTGCTGTCCTAGTCAATGTGTAAATCAGTACGATTTCTCCACTTGAGTACCAGCATGGTCAATGTCATATCTAATGGCTTCAATCCATAATAACATTCCCCTACTGGGCATCAGAGCAGATATTTAAATCCTCTGGCAAAGATCACTTAACACACATAGGGATGGTCGTGAACGGGGCTCCTGTCTGCCAAACAATGATGTCAAGTGGGTACTAAACCCAATAAAATAATTTATTTACACCCGTTTTATTTCAGAAAGATAAAAACAGGTTTAAGTTTGTTGAATATTCTGCTAGGAAGTTTGACACTACTTATGCTCATGTATGAGTCCATAAGTAGTTATAGAGACAATATTATTGTTATCTTTAACTTATAAGGTGCCACAAAGGGTCCGCAGCGCCGTACATTACATATACAGAAAACAGAGACCCAAGACACAACAAAAATATATACAAACACAGGTAACAAAGTAAAGTACATCAAATTATTTCTGGGACAGTTAGTGAAAGGGATGGTAGAAATCAGCGAGAAGTAGGCCGAAGCTAAAGAAAACAGGGCTTTCGAAGCCGGCCAAGAGGTACAGAGGGTGATGGAATAGTAGAAGGAGCACACAAGGAAAGAGGGTCCTGCTCCTGAGAGCTAACAACCTAAAGGAAAGGGGAAGACACAAATAGGGTGGTACTAACTGGGAGAGAGCGAGGACACCGGCATTAGGAGGAGGGCTGATAGACTTGAATAAAGGGCACGCTTGAAGCCTTTGAGAGTAGATGCTACCCTCATAGAATGTGGAAGATCGTTCCACAACAGGGGAGCAGCCCGGGCAAAGTCCTGAAGATGGGAGTGAGAGGAAGTGATGAGTGAAGTGGTGAGGCGGCGGTCACAGGCAGACCGGAGGGGGCAGTTAGTAGTGTAGGTAGAGATGAGACTGGAGATGTAGGGACAATATCATCTGTTGTTGACCACTTGAAACTTATTACCACCATCATCGGCTATTTATATAGCACCAATCCCGCAGTGCTGCGCAGAGAACTCGCTCACATCAGTCCCTGCTCTATTGGGGCTTACAATCTAAATTCCCTAACACACACACTAAGGTCAATTTAATAGCAGTCAATTAAGCTACTAGTATGGTTGTTGTTTTTTTACCATTATTGTTTGTCATTAGTACTGACCACTTGCCTCTCTCTCTCAATGATCGGACTAGAATGTTTTGTAGCCCGTGACTGCATACTTTCAACGTGGTTTCCAGAGAAGACCTGGCGCAGCATAGCTACTTGACACTTAAACAGGATGCAGAAAGCTGAAGAGTTACCAAGGTAATTCGTTTTCTCTGCCAGGTAGTCTGACACAAGTTAACTAGCTGGATACATGTATTAGTAATATTTTCATAAATGTTTTTTACAAATGCGTACACATTCCCAAACTTGCCTGACATTGTTCCATTGTTGATTGGAATTTTTAGGAAGTTTAAAAAAAACCAAACAATGTGATGTGTTTTGGGACGATAAAACATGACCGTGGGAGCGTACACACTCTTGTAATATCGGACCAAATGGAAGTCTATTGAAGACTGACCTGTTTGATAATTGCGTAGATATGTACCCAGCTTCAGGGAATGGATACTGTAGGCTCCAGTGGAGCGGGGACTGAAGTTAATCACAAATATTCTATGTACAGCACTACGCAATTGGTGGCTGTCACAAATATTCTTGAACTGAAGTCTACTTGCCGATATTGATGCTGCTATACAAGGAAATGAGGAGTCTAAATGCGCCTCAGATCTTTGCCAGGGACCCCCACAAGGGAGTTTACAGTTTTCCGCAGAAGACGCGCAGGTTGCGGCCCTCTGGGATAGCCACCAGAGAAGTAGCTGGTGAAGAGGTTTGGTCGTACAACCCGAAGTCAGGCTGTGCAGACAATGCGGTACCAAAGGAGGAGACAAAACCGTAGTCAGAGGTCAAACCAGGAAATCCAATCAGTCCAAATGAGAATCCAGATGAAGGGTCAGACAAAGCCGAATCAGAAGCCAGGGAGTCAGAGTTCTGATAAACAGACTGGAGTGCTGGAGCATAAGTAGTAGTGCCAGAGCCTCCCTTATATAGTATATGAGGGTTTGTGATTGGTGCCATTGGAATCGGCAGTCAGGAAACATCTGACCACCGGGGAGAGGAGAGAATAGCGTTCTGTTGCCTAGGAATGGAACGCGCTGTAACTGCTCATACACCCGTTGTTGGGCTAAAAATGAGCGTCCTGCTGCTAGGCAACAGGTCGCGCAGAGTGCAGCAGGGAGACGACCATCCCCGACACCTCGTAGATGTGCGGGGATCTCGCCTGACAGTGGCACTATACAAATAAACAAGTATAATACCCTTCCTAATTCCAATGCAGTATTTTATCAGACACCGTTCTAAAATCAATATACACAAGAACTTTTAAAACCTGAATGTGTTAAACTTACTTGTAAATGAGCTTAGAAGAAGTTCCATCTGTTCTCAGCAAATGTAAAAGCAAAGCACATTTATTTTAAACAGGACATATTTTCTACATATGTCCTTTGTAGAACAACAAGCATGGTGTTAGTTCTTTATTATGGAGAATAAACCAAGAAAAAAAGAAAATGTTAAAGTGGTGTTAAAAACGCACTCTAATTTGTGCAGTACACAGACACCAACTGTTTAAACAGAACATTGGTACTATAACAAATTCAATCATGTCTGATGATATATGCACACAAGAATTTGTATTGGAACCAGGGCCAGATTAAGGGAATGGAGGCCCCTGGGCTAAGGGGGCCTCTATTCCCCCGTGAGGGCCCCCCCCCCCCGTGATTGGAGCTGATTGCGCCCCCCCCAGTGATCCGAGCTGCCCGCGCGCCTCCCCCCCGGCACTTACCTCCTTCTCCGGCGCGCTGTGCTCTCTTTACTGAGGAGATCTCGTGAGAGTGACACTCACGAGATCTGCTCAGTAAGGAGACTACAGCGCGCCGGAGAAGGACTGCAGGGAAAGTGCTCAGCAGCACTGATAGCGCCGGGGGCGCCCCCGCCCCCGACCGATCAATACTGCTGCTGAGCACTTTCAAGGGCCCCCTGGATGCCATAGGCCCCTGGGCTGTAGCCCAGTTAGCCCTATGGTTAATCCGGCCCTGATTGGAACCAAAGATGAAGACTTAAAACTCCTCCCACTAAGTCCATGGTAAAGCAGTCACATATAGAGACAGATTCCAGGGAATAACTGTCATTTAACTACTCTTAAAACTTGGCCAGTGGGGGAAAAAAAAAAAAAAAAAAGGAGTAAATGTTCTCCGGGACAAACCATGATACAATGCAAGGGATTCAAATTAGTTTATTGCTTTCCACACAAGTTAAATACTAGGCTGTTTTTCATCTAGCACACAAATACTGGATAGTTTTATTTTTACACTGAAATTTAAATATGATCTAGGACATGCCTTACCCCAACTATCAATCTGTCCTCACATTTTAAATTTACCTCCCCCTCCAATGCAAGATTGTTTTGCCCAGGTGCAAAGTTACTTCTTTTTATGCTTTGCTCTCCTTAATGACTCATGCCCTATGAGTGCATGTCAGAAACAAACAGAAGCAAGCAATCTGTCCTCAAACAGGTAAGAAAGGTGGCAGTCATGAAACTGATAAAACAGATGACATAAAAGGGCATACAAAAAAGTGTAATGCAAACAGTAAATAAAAATAATTAAAAAACACCACATCATGAAGTTAGGGTCCAAGTTTGAATCCAATGTTGCAGCAAACATGCAAGACTGAAGCTACCATTGGGCATTGTAGGCAGTTGCCTAGAGAGCCAATTGTTAAGTGGTGCTTAAAACACTGAATGAGTCACATAATGCTACCCATCCAAGTTTGTTTTTTTCCCCTCTACTTTTGCTTTTAATGCTTCCCCCACTTTGAACACCACCAGCAGACATGGAGTTGAAGCATCCGGCAGCTTATTACCTGTGAAACTGCTCATTGGTCATGGAGGAGCAGTGGGCGGCAGAGTGTATGGTTCTTGGCTATGATGTCACAGGAAAGCACCACATTCCCGCCGAGGAGCGGAGGATGCCGCTCTCATCTCCTGCATAAGTTGAGTAGCAGGGGAGCAACGCCCAAGGTGGGAGGGACACTGCCTAGGACCTCCTCAAAGCTACCGCATGCACTACAGATACGACCATCATGTGAATCTGTGCCTTGTTAAATGACTACCACCTACCTCGCCCCTTAGCACCCACATGGTACGAGCTTTGTGACAGAAGCATAGGCATTTCATGATGGATAAAGATACTGACCTTTTTTCTTTCAGCTACAATGATACAATGTTCAGTCTATTCATTGGCTTTACAGCTACTTTTTTTAGTATAGTACAATTTCTAAAACTATTCTCAAGCGTTCAAAACGTTGGCTGCGTACACACTTACATTAACATTCTGTGTTTATGTAGACTTTCTAAAAACAAGTTAAGGCCATGTAAAAGGATGTAAAAAAACAAAACCCCAAACCGATTTTAATGTTTCTTGATCATTTCAGTTAAACTTACATTTAGCTCAAAGTGAGCACCTTGTAAACACAGAGATAAGAAGCTTTAATATGTATTTGAGATGTGTTCGGCTTGAATAAGATAAACGTCCTGTTTTGTCACAGATGCAGGTTTAAAAATATGTCAATTGCACACATTTATAAACATCTACAGAATAGCATGCAAATACACAGTATACACATTTTACCAATTTATTTAAGAGTGTCTAAATAGTCTTAGTATATTTACTCACTTAAAATTTAACTGCAGCTTCCGTGTAGTCCAATTTGCCGGTATTCAGCTGCTATTACTGTAGCTCGAGCGAACTAGATAATAAGATCATTGATCTCTATGGGAACCGCATTGCCTGCACTGAATGACACTTGTTTGATGCTGTGGCTGGACCAGAAATAGTACAAGCAGCACTTAAACCTGCCAGCAAATGAAACAATATCAGTGGATACAGCTTCCCACAGATATCAATGATCTCTAAGATCGGATCCATTCCAGCTGCAGTCACGAGTACAGATGCATGGAAAAGGGCAGCAGCGACAATAAAGTTTAAAATGGGCAAGAGAAGGAGTTTTACAAAGTAAAGCAGACAACAATTCTACTGTATGAGGCACAAACGGTCACCAAAGCTTTGCAGAATTCCTTTCTTACAGCTTTACAGTACTTTGTTAGGGGAAACTCAACTTTAGACTCCTTATGAATCAGGCACTACAGGATTAATGGGTAGAGATTTTACTGCAATAGCCAAAGATAGCACGAGATCATCAATTGGGATGGCAGACCCAGAAACTGTGTCCTACAGGAAGGCTTGTCATTACATATGCAGGTATTTAACATGCTTTCCAAATATGTACATGAGCAGAATCACATTAATTTGAGAACCATACTTGGCAACATTTTTTTGTCTCCTCCGAAGGGGAGGTGAACTACAACTACAGAGGCCATTATGACAATTTGTGAATAATTACATTATGGAGCCACCCCCCCCCCTCCTTCCCATCTCTGGGGCAGGCTGGGCTGGTAGGCATCTGGGTGGGCATCTATGGCACCGGTCCGGTCCCATAGTGGGTTACCTTGGACTGGGTCACTGATCACCTGCCTTTTTCCTTTCAAATGTTCCCAAAAGGTTGCCGAGTTAAGTCCCGACCCCTGGGATAAAATTTGCCAGTCATCCCTTGATCGACTTCACTAGGAAGTGTGTACTTCCTGGAGGGGAGATGGTGTTGTCGAGTGTTGGGGTGAATTCCTTCATCACGGCCCTGTCCCTGCTGCTCAATGCCACGATTTGCAGCATAATACATTGGGAGCAGGCCCGGGATGATGCTATTGGCTGTGGAAGGGTGCCCTTGTCTCCCGGGAGAACTCCTAGACATTCAGGAGCCTTCCGCCTCAGACGTTACGGGAGAGTAGGCACCTGTGATTATAACTATGCACTAATTTCCAATACAAAATAAGGTCATTGTATAAAGACCATTGGTCTGAAAGAGTACATTGGTTGTCTTTAGACGTTGAAGTATGAAATTCTCTCTGTGGATGTTTGATCAATAAACTCACAACCAAATCTTTGCAATTTGGACATGCGCATGGCTTAGTAACCTGCTACAATGGTGTTCTGTAACTCATACTAGCAACCAGATTATTATCATTACCATTTATTTATATAGCGCCACTAATTACGCAGCGCTGTACAGAGAACTCACTCACATTAGTCCCTACCCCATTGAGGCTTACAGTCTAAATTCCCTAACACACACACAGACAGACACAGAAACTAGTGTCAATTTGTTAGCAGCCAATTAACCTACCAGTATGTTTTTTTGGAGTGTGGGAGGAAACCGGAGCACCCGGAGGAAACCAGATATGAGCTTTCATCAGACCAAGATAGTTCAGATAAATGTAAACCCATTGGATTGGCCGCTATGGGTCAAAGAACATTATTATTCCTTCACCACACTATTAAATAATATCCCCACTGTATTGTAGTGAGGGCTTCATACAGTTAAACAAATCAGTAATATTTTTAAAACAATTATTATTCACTTACAGGTGATGAGATTACAAGGAAATTGGACTTTTACATTTGTTCTATCGCAATTCCTTACTGAATGATCATTACACAAATTTGCAATGCAATTAAAACTTAAAATAGCATGCAAATGTGTGAAATTCAAATATGCCTGGAGTAACATGAAAGGCTGCGAAAAAGAAGAGGAAGTATTAGACTTAATGAAGATTATACTTTGCCATGGAAAACTATGGGGATATTTGTCAAAACCTGCAGAAGAAACACGAGGTCCATGGCAATCAAATTTGAACTTTCATTTTCCCAAAGAGCAGGTAACACAAATGTCTGATAAGTTGCCATTATGGGTAATGCCACATTTTTTGTGTGCAGAAGATTTCATAACTGGTTCTGAATATTGGTAACAATAGTTAATATACTTTAGATGTTAGATTTTTTTTTTTTTTACACGATCAAGTTAAGGTTGCACAGCTACAAATCTGTACTGGGATGAATGCAACTACTGTAAATAATTTATTTTGCTAACAAAAGGCAAAGTCAGTGGGGCAAGTTAGAAAGTCATAATATTCTATTGTACTTTCATAGTAGAATCACTGTCATGTTCCCCAAACATTTCACTTTTGACTTTGCGCAAACTAAATAAAATTAATTTAACTGCTAGAATGGACTTGTCACCATAAAGTTATACTTACTACTTAAGTTATACTTACAAATCTACTAACCCACCCACACTTTTTTTTAATGGTTACCATTTTTAATTTTTCCTCTTACTTTTAATTTACAGTCAGTGGGGTTTATGTAACAAGCTCCTAATCCCCTGAAAATTGGCTAACAATAATCAATGATTTTCAGAACTTGTGCCCGATGGCTAACACCATTGAAACCTATGGGGAGAGCATTGCAGTAGAGGGATCTTTGGATTCCTCATCACATTTTACCTGCTCTACCCTCCGGTCACTATTGCAAAGGTGGCCACTTTGCGATAGTGCCAATAGAGGTGTTCGCCAGGACAGCTGTCTATCGTGGCATCTGGCAGAACACTTCATAAATGCTCAAAATCTTTCATTCCTTATCATTGCCAATAGGAAGGAAAATGATGGTGTCAAAAATGCCCCAATGTCTCTTGTAATGGCAGCGAAAAGATAGATTTAGAAGAGATTTTCACAGAAAAAAATAAATAAAGTGTTCAGTGTAACTTTGAGGGTGAAAATAGTTTTTGTTTTTTATTTAATAGTCATTGAAAGACAAATATATATATATATATATATATATATATATATATATATATATATATATATACACATATACACATATATATATACATATATATACACACACACACACACACACACAGAGGGGTGACCCCCTCTTCAGGGAGTCTGGGAGGACTCCCCAAACTTTGGTACTCTCTCCAATGTTCTGGGAGACTAGACAAGTATGCATATATCAAGTTAAGCCACCTGTGACAGTTCAACTGTTATGGAGCTACAAGTCCCAGGTGAGAAGTGCATAATAGGAACTTGTTTTGCAACTCTGGAGGACTACAGGTCACCTGTCTCTTGCCTCTATTGTAGCTATAAATGAACAAGCTCTTGGAATTTACAATGTCGGTTTTAACGCTCCAGAAAACAGGAGAAAACCAGTGTCAAAGCTAAATGCAATTGCTAACAGACCGCTTTGATTGAAATTAGTTTTCTACTGAACTGGTTCAGTAGTCAGCAAGTTCCACACCTGGAACCAGTAGGAAAAACACATTATTCTGTACCTTGTGTTGACTTAATAAAACAGTATTCAGGATGTACTCAACCTTTATTTGTACTGCAATCTCAACAGCTGATCCAGAAAAACAAAGGATACATAAACAAAGGTTGCGACAGTCCTTCCTTCTAATATTTCTGCATGACCGTCATAGACATGGAAACCATTGCATAGACACCTCCACAGGATAAGATTGGCTTCCCTGTATAGCGCACTGAATCACCAGTACCAAAGATGGGTTTTTAATTATGCATAAATGAATACTACAACATATTCTCTTATAAAGGGTGACTTTACCATCACAATGGTGCATAGTTTATACTTAAACATAAGTGTTGCAAACTTGTTCTAGATTTTTTCAAAAGGTCAAATTATATTCACAAGTCAATTTTTTTTAGAGTTGTATTGATGGGTTTGCACCTATGTAATCATAATTTCATTTCACAGTGCTGCAGCCAAACAATATCAAATAGTATTATTTTAAGTTTTTTTGATAGGGTTGACTATACAAGCATCACTAGTATTAGAGTACCATTGTTCTTAAATCCCCAAAAAAGGCACTACCAATATAATATTGCATATCCATCAGGAGACCCAGAAGCAGATACTGGCTTGTGGACTGTACCCACAGGCTGTGCATCTCTAGTATATTCTGTAGCTTACATAGTCCATGGCTGACCCATAGAGTGAAGGGAGCAAGAGATATCACAAAGTGAGACCTGATTTCTGTACAAGGAGAAAGAAGGCGTGTGTAACATTGTTACAAAAATTACTTGGACTTGAATTCTTGCATAAAATTACATATTACAAACATGTGAAATAAATATTCTCTAAGACTGTTTGTAATCTAAGCGATAATGTTCATTTAAAATCGCATGGGAACTTGAACACACTGCCTAACAGTCATGCATGGAATATGATTTTCATAACATCATAATTACACTTCCTCGGAACACAACATAGGACAATGGGATTGTGTCACTTATTTCAAATAGTGTTATGTCATTTACATTGTGGATGTTAACATAATTTTGCACCTTGCTGAATTGGGAGTACACCATTGTCACTCGTACAGTAACAATATCTTAAAAAAATATATATAGGTCAACAAGGAATTGGCTGAAAAAGAATGAGTAATAAGTATATTACAGTAAAATTGCCATATCTGCTTTGTGTTACTTTAATATACAAAAGATGCCCTGTTGTACTGACCAGCTTTTATTCCATAATGCAAGAGACAGATATTTCAGTTTACTACTGAGAAGGAAAAATATCTCGGCTCCAATTTATGATACATAATGAAAAAACTGAGAAGTCAGAGAAAGGTGCCTGTTTCACTACATTAAACTAAATATGTCAAACCGGGCAGTTTCCTTTAGGTGTGTAAGTAAGTGAGACATACAGGAGACATATAGCTTCTATATGTACATATAGCACAAAATACTTAGGACTGACTGGAATTTAATGGACCATATTCAGCAGGATATGAATAGGTCTTTATCTGTTTCACACATATGGTCATACATATTTCTGAGAAATCATTACAGTTGACTATATATGGAGAAAATCAATGGAAATCAAAAGGACATGTTTAATATAATAATGTACAGATAATACCACAGTGGCTTACTGGTTAGCACTTCTGCTTCACAGAACTGGGGTCATGAGCTCTCCCAGTGTTTGTGTGGGTTTCCTCCTACACTCCAAACACATAATAATAGGTTAATTAGCTGCTATTAAATGGACCTTAGTCTGTGTGCACCTTTATGTATGTTAGGGAATTTAGACTGTAAGCTCCAAAGAGGCAGGGACTGATGTGAGCTACTTCTCTGTACAGCGCTGCGGAATTAGTAGCGCTATATAAATAGATGATGACGTTTAATGAAGTTACAGGCTGTGCATATGGGGGATGACAGAGGTAATATAAAAGTTGCCTGCTTGCAAATAAGCATGTGCACACTTAGGTTTCCTCTGTATTTTAAGTTACATACAAACTCAAACCTAGCATACATTTGTACAAGAAACAAATATACTTCAATCATCAGCTCAAAAACAGTCTTATATTGGCACAGAATTTGTGCTTGTTAAGTTATTTTGGAAACCCAAAAATATGCCAAATTTCAAAAGTAGCATGCCCAATTTATATGCCTCCTGGCTCTACTACACTGCACTTGCACGTGAACGCTTCTGATCTGCCTCACTCTGCTCAAGTTTGCTTATGAGATAGATACGCACAATTCAAAATACTGTGCAAGTTGTTCACATGCGCAGGGAGATAATTTACATTACACACACAATTACAACATGCAGTTGCATCCAACTCTAAACCACCCCCATACTGTAATATATATATATATATATATATATATATATATATATATATATATATATATAAAATCAAAACAAAGAGCAGATGGCTATAGTAAACAAAAAATATACATATAAGTGTATTAAGTTTCAATCCTACTAATATACATAACACCCGAGAAAAGAACAGTGTAATTGATATAATTTGCATTTTTATTCTTGAGTGTTTTAAGCGCTCTTAATAGTGTTCCTGTCATTGCTAATCTCTCCATCACTGTCAATGCTCTAAAGGGCGGACTAGTTTAGTCTCTAGCAATAATAACCAACCTCCACAAGTGCACCGGTTTGGGCTGAAGTTTATCAATGTAAGGTAAACCACTAGCTCACTTATTGAAATGTATCTTATAATAAGAGGCAATTGGTGAGTGATAGAGATATGAATCACTCCACACACATGATTGCGATGTACTACAAGCAGGTCACACAGTACAACATCTACACAATCAGGCATCAGCCCATTAACCCCTTTCTTATGCTACAGAACTCCGAACCAGGACCCTAGAGGAAGATTTCATCCTGGTCTCACTGCTCCCAAACTTCATGGTCTTCCTACGTTATGTTAACAAATTAAACAGATCACGGCAGAAACAGTTGTTTGCTAGATACTTCTAAACACTGTAAATTCTTCCCAAGAACAGTTTCTTGAAAAATCATTAAAAAAAGGGAACAAAAAAACAGTACAATACAAGGAGTAATACATAGGATCAATATCTGCTATGGGTGTAATGAGTACAGTACCTCTGACAGGTCCATATACAGTGAGCAGGTCTGTGCTGAACAAAGTGCCCCCAGCTTTTCCAGAGATAGCAGAAATCTGACAGCGGTTCAGGAGCCTCAGAAAGTGTTTGGATCTCAGTCACAATCCTCACCCACTGCGTTACTTGTGAAGCCTGTGGCACAGTCTGCTCCAAATAAATGTATTAACAGCAGCCATATCATGATTAATTAATCAGTCCCAGTGACCAATGTAGGAGAATAGTGTATATACAGAGAATGACCAAGGAAGATCTGGGTGTAATAATAAACCAACAGCAGCCAGATCGCTTGGAGACCCTTTCTCCAGCGAATGCATAATCTCCTCTGCTCCTTACAGGCTCATAGATAGTAAAGTGTCTGCAACGCTGCGAACACTCAGCTCCTGGATTTTACCAGGGCAATTGAAGCTGTTAATCAGTTCAGCTGGAGTTGTGATGTATTGCAATGCGTGATTGGAGAAATCAGGACCTTCCTATTGGTCAATCCCTATGGCTTTCTTATTGGCCATATGATATTTAGCCGGCTTGCTTGCTTGCTTTCTCTAGTATATATGCATGCTCTAGATAAAAAGCTTAGTGCCCTGCAGGTGTGGGATATGTTTTATTCACACTGCTCAATGATTTAGGCTTGGGACAGGATACATCATGTTCAGCAGGCTGAATTCATAGAAAATTATACTCCTGGTAGTGTGTTGAGGGGAAAGGATATCGGTGTATTGTAAAAAGCTTTCACCTGTGATATAAGATGGGGAGCTTGTAAATGCAGCAGACCTGCAATATACAATGGAACACCTGTATTGCAAGGGCAGGCTTGTAATTTAAAAATGAGACACTTGTAATATAAAATGTAGCTGTAACAGCAGGGCCACTTGTGATATAAAATAGAGCAGTTTTCTATGTCAGGCTGATCTCGTCTTTGATTATATTTCTTTGTTCAGAAACTGCCTGAAAAAAAATATAAGAAAAATTGCACAGGGTTTTTTTTTTATCCCCCAAGAAACCTCAAACTGAAATGACAGTGATGTTTTAGTAGGGGTACAAAAAGACATCACTGCTATAAAGAAAATAATTACTGACATATTTAAACCACTGCAACAAAAATAAAAACAGTTAAGGTAATTTGGAAAGTGCAAAATGTTGTTATGCCATCATACACCTATTTTTACAGGAACTGTATCTTAATTTTTATGTAGGGGTGACAAATGTTGCATCCTCTGTTGAGAAGAGCTGAGCAGATGTTGCCTATAGCAACCAATCATATTCTAGCTGTCATTTTGTCGAGAGTGCTAAATAAATGATAACTAGAATCTGATTGGTTTTCAAACCCGCCGAAAAATTCTCAGCTTAATACATTTACCCCCAGGGGGTAAATGTATCAAGCTGTGGGTTTGAAAGAGTGGAGATGTTTCCTATAGCAAACAATCAGATTCTATTGGTTATTTTGCAGAATGTACTAAATAAATGATAACTAGAATTTGATTGGCTGCTCTAGGTAACATCTCCACTTTTTTAAACCCGCAGTTTGATAAATATGTCCCCTGGTTTGGTGCCTACATTTTTTATGGTTGGCGGGACACACACAGGATTTATTTCCCCGCTAAAGAACTTGATTGGGCACCTAATAATTCCAAGTTATAAAGAGTTATTCTACACTTTAAATGGGACACTGTTACTGTGCTATAAAGACAATCCCTATGTACCGTAAATGATTATTTTAAGAATTTGTTTTGGAATAAACACAGAAAAATATAAGCAAGAAGTGTGTGTGTATGGGGGGGGGGGGGTAAATCTTAAGAGGTGGATTTTCCACCATGCACATTTTCAGTAAGAACCACATTCCAGTGAATCGTATATAAATTAAATTTTTCGGGGGCAGTTTCAAACAGCAGAATGTCTCTCTGTCTGTGTGCGTGTATATTAGGGAATTTAGACTGTAAGCTCCAATGGGGCAGGGACTGATGTGAGTGAGTTCTCTGTACATCACTGAGTAAAGAGTGGCGCTATATAAATAAATGATGATGATGATGCTGGTTATTGAGAGTGGTAATATGATTTAAATGGGAAGTCTTTCTACCAATCCATTCATTTGATGTATGTAAGCACTTTATATATGCATAAATAACTATACAAATGGTACACCTGTAAAGATAGTCTGATGTCCCATCACTCATATAATTAATTGAAAAAATAAACAAGGCTCAAATGAGCAGTATATTAGGAGAAAAAAAAAGAAATTAAGGAAATCGGTGGACTTAAAGTGGACGTAGACTGGACTTTGAAATTCCTTTTGTATACTTTCCACTATGTGCATTAGCAGCCACAATCTCACAACGATCACCAGGAGCAGTTCCAATAAGCAAAATATCTGCCTCCACCTTGCAATGAACTAGGCAGACAGATAAGGCTGTAAATGTGTCTGGTGTCTGCATATTTACAGTTAGTGGAAGAACTTTATTGTCGTTTTAAGTTAAAGTTTGGGGAGACGAGCGGGGTTTACCCTCCAAGCCTACATTACATCTCACGAGCTTCCGTGTGGAAAGCGCTACTTACTCACAAAAATATGTCTTTTCAAGTGAGGCTTTTGTGAAAATTATGTATAGTTTTTATTTCTGCTTAAACACATATTAAAGGAGCATAAAGTTGCTCTTTATTTATTACATTGAACAGTGCATACTACATTTTAATGCTAAATTTGCAGCTATTAAGTCTTGTGATTTTCTTTTTTGGCCTCAATGACTTGTCATATTTCACTGCGCTACAAAACAGTAGGTAGCCATATTATCACTAATTAGCTGTGAATGTTATATATAGCTCAGAGAGACAGTCGCAGAGCCCTTGCACTGGGTCTGTGTGCCTTTACCGTGAGTATGATTTAGGTCAGTCTACATTCACCATACCAGTTAATCTCAATCTCTGTAATTACAACCTATAACAAAATAGTGTCATCTGTGATGTGTTGCTGTGAAAGCTTGATGAACCCCTTGCATTTGCCTGCAACATGCGTACATTTGCCTGATGATTTTTGCAGATCTGATTACGAGATTGTGATCTACAAGTGATATGTCCCATGATTTCTAGAAGCAAAGTTAACCCGTGCATGATACTCATGCATTCTAGTCAAATCAAGCTACTTAAGGTGTTAAAAAGGTTCTTGTCATGCATTTGGGCCATAGCCCAGGCCTCAACCACCAACCACTCCCCACTGTCACCCCCGGCAACCACCAACCACTCCCAACTGTCACTTCTCCTTCAAGAAATATATATATATATTTTTTTAAATCTTTATAAACACTTTTAACAATTAACAAATTAAATTAACAAATTAAAAACATCTTAGTATACCAAATATCAGCCCTTTCTGAATTTTGTTTTCGACACACACACTAAGAATTTAGTAGGTCAGTGTATAACTCTGCCCAGCAGGTGGCGCTGCAGCTCAGTTTTATTTTTTCCACACACACACACACACACACACACACACACACGACAGACAGACTAACACACGCCACTAGACATTTATATATTAGATTGTTACACTGTCAATGATAACATCATTTTAAATCACACATTTGCCTCGGATTCCAATATAGTTTAGATCGAGCAGTTTTACATTTGTCTGATCGATTCAAGATTTATTGTCCACTTTTACTAGGGGTAATTTTGCCAAAATATTGTTCTTAAAATTATAGTTGGAAAAATGACATGAAAGCATGCAGGAGACTTGGGACTATTGCTGACACTCATTAAGCACATAGTTGCTTTTATCTCCTTGACATACCATCAATTTTTGTTACCTGCTACAGCCAGCGATTTCAATACCTAAACCGACAAGGAAGGCGAATTGTGAGCACCTAGGGAGTTGAGAAAAAGTTTTGTATCCCTCCGGTGGGAACCATTCATACATCTTTATTTAGAATGGGTGAGTCCTGAAAATTCAGATGATCTGGCTGATGGTATCAGTTAATTGTGCGTCATCTTTATTCTAGCCCCCGACAGGATATTGAGTTCACCAGGTTCAAAGATGAAATATCTTTGTTACAGTTAAGGTTAATTTCACTTTATTTTTTCAGAAAATGTTCAGAACATGCAGCAGGAGATGGAATCTCACAGGGTCTATTTCTGTTACCTTAACATCATCACTGCTGCATTAATCACTCCAGAACCCTAGAGAACTGCAGACATGAGGAAAAGTTCACATGGTGTTGGGAGGTGTGTAGTGAAGTCAGCACCTGATTGGACAAGTGCCACAGCCAGTAGCATCATATTAGATAATCTCCATATATGGTGTTGTTTACACTAGCCTTGACATTGCTCACAGTGTTTTCTCTGAGCAGTATGAGATCATTGAAGGCTCTTATTGGCTGGAGAACTAAACACACTAACCTGGTATTTTATTTGTGAATGTAAGTAGGCACTGACAAATGGAACCCACAGATTAATTGTAAATGTATGAAGCTAGTAAAAGGAGTGTGTATTGAAAAATGTATGTGTAACACAATACATTGTGGCTGTGTGTTCAACTCATGTACTTGGAAGCAGAGGAGTAGCCTGGAACCTTAAATAACTCTGCTAAAACATCTGCGGATTAAAGATCTATCAGCACCAGAATAAGGCTCCCGTATTCTAAGAACATTTCCTTTTCCTAAAAAAAAGCTTTGAAACTGCTTTTAATGGATTTTACGGCTTAAAGGATAATTCTAAACCAAATTTCCAGTTTTGGGAGGAGTCACTGTGAATCATCGAGGGGGTGATGTGGGCCCCAAAGTGAAAGTGTATAGAAAACAAAAGAATCCCACAGAGATTCTTGTAATTCTCTCCACAATTGCAGTGTTTTCTAATTGCAATGCGGCGCATGCACAGTGAAATCACCAGCTGGCATTTGCGTTTTGATTTAGCAGGCAGGCCCTGATACCTGTGTTTCCACGAGTGTGCGATGATGTCATCATGCGCACATGGGTCCACGGTCTCTGTCTGAATGCTCCCTTGGATAGCAAGTAACTCCCTGCCCTTTTCCTTACCCTCCTCCCACTAATATCTGGGAATGCTCTGCAAGGGATCCAATGGACCCATACAAGGAGTATGGTCACATTATATTATCTAAGTGAAAAAATATTGTGTTATACATTTATATGTGCATTGTGACTATAGGTTATCCATAGTATGTTCCAAGGGTGTAAAATTCCATCATTAGGCCTAAAAGTGACATTTGAAGTCGCCAGATGCCCTCATCTACTTCTTTTGGGCATGGACCAATATCAACAGACCCATCTGGCTCTGGCAGTAGTTATGCCACTGATACATGCAGGACTATAGTGGGTGTGGTCTAAATAGCAAAATAAAAGGTGTGTAAAGGTTGCAAATAGCAAGAAGCTACTCTAAGAAGAATATAGAAATAGCAAGTGTATAAATTACATCTTATGATAGCCTATTTCTAGAGACATGGCATAGTATACCAATAACATGTTGTGCAGTTTTTAGCAGTAATTATAAATATTAATCATTAATATGCTGTGCCATCCTTTCCTAAGCAGGCAAAGGGAACATTTCCAGACCAAGGCATACCCATCCGATTAGATAAAACACTCTGTAGACTTATGACCTGCCAGACAGAGTTCCCAACTCTGAAATGAAAAACAAGCAACCGCTTAGTGAAAAACAAGCCCAAAACAAGCCCAAACCAATCCTAAAAAGGCCAAAAAAGCCCAACTTACAGGGGACCGTCCTTTTCTATAACACTAATTTCTACACTGAATCTCCATTTAGAAAACCTTTATAAAACACAAGAGGACACACTTATACACAGATATGGCAAATGAAAAAACTAATGCTGTAATTTAGGACACTGGTATGTCTATCCCACACAGCCCCATGATATAACAGTATAAGCAGCCTTCTGACATGAGCGGCTTACTGAATGGGAGGGGAGGGTGTTATATAGCAATGTTACCTGCTAAGCAGCGATCATGTGTCTGCCACAGCACTTATTTCAGTAGGTTGCTGTAGATCCGCCTTCCTGTGATTTATTCCACGTCCTCCTCTGACTCCGCCCACCCACAAAGCGCCACTTCCTTGGAGGAATTCGCTACACAACCCGCCCACAAAAAAAAAACTGAATGCACCAATCACAAAATGGTAACAGAGGAAAGCAAAAAAGGTTTATGCAGCCTGAGGACTTGGACAACGTGTCAAAGCCCAAAAACAAGCTACCAGCGGCAATGGAAAAAAAACGCAACTTCACAAAAAAAGAAGCTCAATTACGCTTGTTATAAGCAACTATGCTGCCAGAGCCTGGCAGGAAGTGAGGTCATTGGCTAGGCATGCTGGGAAGTTCCTGTTGTCTGTTCTGCTTTCAAGTTATGTATGTGATGCAGAGTAAACACATTTGTTTCACCCCTGAGAGTTGTCACTCCAGCCTTCTTACACCCACATCTACATAATCGTTAGGTTTATTAATGTTAACTCATGAAATTACATCTGAAACTGAATTTTGAGTTTTGGGTGAAATATACTGTTAAGCAAACTTAAGGTAACATGGCTTTCTCATAGGCTCCATTTCAAAATGATGGAAGTGCTATACATTAAGGAATTCACAATGTGTTAGATGGAGTTGAATAGATATGGAAAGTGTAACAAGTGCCAGAGCAATGAAGATTCTACCTTCCCTTCCTCAACTCTGTTTGACACATTATGAATTCTCTTGGTGCAATTCCTCTAAGTAGATTAAAGATTCTAAAATAGGTGGGACAAGCACCATACTGGTACCTGTTGGTTGGCACTATTTCAGATGGATATCTGTAGCTGAACGTTCCCTTTAATGTAGTATAGAGCAACATGATTTTTTTTGACCTGATAGATTTAAAAATAATGTGTAATAAAATTAGAAATAACTGGAGCTCAAATATAATTTTGCTGCTTTTAAATCTATTACTGCTCCTGATGTATGGGTAGCATTCCAGCTCTACGTAAAAGGCATATAAAAAAAAATAAAAGCAACGTGAAAATGCATTTAAATAGTTAATAAACATGTAACTAAATGCACATTAGTGCAACACGGGGCATAATGAAGCCAATAAGTAGTGCATGAAAAATCAGTAAAATGCATGCATTTGCTGTATTTTACATCATTTGTATCTGCAATTTCAATAACATCCATATTCACCTAGACTAAGACTTGTGCCAAACATGCTGTTTTCAATCAGCAGGAAACCAATCGGAAATAAATTGTGCCGGAAAAGCTCTATATAATAATATCTAAGCATTTTCTGAGAAGCTGTTTATTTGCTTGTGTGAAAGGTGCAGGTGAAGTAACAGATGTCTATGAAACACTTGTTTTCTTCAGCTGTTTCCATGTTGGCCCTATATGCTATAGGCAGCTTTTTAAAAGCTTTGAGAATGGGAAATCTCTTCAAGTGGCAGCATTTAATTAAGCATCAATTTAATTAGGTAAGTATATATATATATATATATATATATATATATATATATATATATATATATACTAGAATGCTGTTGTTTTCCCTATAAGAATAATACAACAATAAGCATGTGATTTCACCCTAAAGCAAAAGACTAACTAAAATTGATTTTCCCATAACATAACACCATTTTTTTTTACAAAAAGTGCCACCACTAACTTAGTGTTCTGAAGGATGATATTTTTAACAGTAGGAAAACGTTTAAAAATTGAGACCTAAAAAACACAGTGTATTGGCTGTCATATTGTTCTACTTAACATCTGTCCACAGTGTGTCAGAAATGTACATGTGTATTTGTGTTTCACGCTTTAGCCAACACATGTATTTGTGTAGAGAATCTATAATATATAATCATTTCCATCAACTGGTGAACACTTAGAAAAGGAATGGGGCTGCTTCAAAATGGGGTTTATTCTGGATATCTGTTCAAAAAGAAATACAACATCAAATTAGAGGCTGAACAGACTTGTCCTTACGACTATCAATATGCAGAGAGTTTGATAGAAAAACCAAAATTAGTTTGCAGCTGTAGTCATTTTAAAGTTTCTATAATAAACCCAAAGAAACTAAAGCTATTGTTTCAGTAAATATTAAACCAAATACCATTTTCTGACACTGGTGACGGTCTATGTATGTTTCCTAGTGTGGCAGATATATGGACTTACATATGTGCTTATGTAGCTTTTGGGGAAACATTTTAACAATGCACCTTGTACATACTTCATAGGAATGCCTCTGTAGATGAAAAGTGCTCAAAATGTATATTAAGAACCCCTCAAGAGGTTCTGCATCCAATTCCTGATTATAGCTGGGGAATTAGGGCTTTATCCCTAGGGCCCCTCTCATGCTTCAATGGAAATCACAGCTATGGAGCCTGGGATATGATGAAAGCATAAGATGTTTACTAAATAGATTTAAATCAGAGAATATATGAAATGGTACAAACCAAGCATAGTAGATACTGAACAGGAATTTCTGAGCTGAAAACCGGCAGGAAAGGAATACAGCAGATGCAGGTAGAATGACCGAGTGGAGAGAAATACGGTCCAGAGATGTCAGCAGCAGCGGCAGCATGTAGAAGGACCAGAGCAGAAGAGAAGCATGAGAACTCAATAATAAAGAACAGCAGCCAAACAACAATGACCAGCACAGGTAATAGAGATAGGCAGGTATAAATAGGGAAACATCGAACAAGTAAACAAATGCGCTCAATAACAGACTACGTGAATCATCTGCAGCAGCGGTGGGGCCAAGGAATCCCTCCTTGTATAGGTAAACAAAAGAAAAAAAGTCCCAACTGCGCTCACAAGATGAAAGAGTAAACCAAACAGAAAGTAGATAATAAAACTAGAGCGACAAGTAACAATCAAAAGTAAACAGGAAAATGACCGTTAATGATTAAGGTGGTGTATTAATGTGTAACTAAAAATACAGAAAAAAATATATAGAAAAAAATATATAAAAATATATAAAAAATCATATAGAAAAAAAACGAATTCAATGAGCCATATGAGTAAATAAATTGTATAAATATGAACAACTCTTTATAATTAACTTTTGAAGCTTTACTCCATAACGATGAGGTGCAGATGGATGGGGATCTATCCAAATTACTTCAATAAGTCCTCAAGTACTTGGGATGAAAACCTCAAAAGGAAGGGGAGACAAAAACAGGGGAGGGGGGATAGAAAGGAAACGGATGGTGATCAGTGGAGTGATGAACAGTAAACCAGACTAAAACTAAAACTAACAGTGAAAATACAATATTGGCATGTATGACACAGTCCCAACTCAATAAGAGACATATGATGAAAATGTAACAGATGTTCACAAACAAATGGAAGAGAGATATAAAATCAAAAAATAATATTTAATACACGAGAAATGGTCATACAGACCAAAACAGCAATAAAACAGTAGACCATAAATACACATGCACAAACAATGGAGCGGAGAACAAGTGCTGAATGTAGTGGATGAAATGTCAACTCACACTAAGGAGATCATGCCGGCGTGAGAGCGTAGATAACAAAGGCCGAAATCGGGATGTCCTCCTCCGGAATGCGAGTCCAGAACAGGCGGGATGATCTCAGCGGTCAGGCAAGTGTTGACAGAGGACCACAGGGTACTGGAATGGATCAAAAAGGTGACCCAACGCGTTTCATCTCAACGGAGACTTCTAAATAGGGAAACACCAGGTGCAGATGATAATTAGTGCAACAGGTTAAGCCCTAGACGGAGAAGGCACAATAACCCCTCTGGTGAATTAAAGGTACTGCCAGATGATAAATTCAATGTAACAAGTCCAATAATCCAGGAGGTAGGGGCTACCAATAGAAAGCAGCATGCAAAGGCAGAAAGGTGAAGGCAGATCCTGACAGTCCCCTACAACAAGCCCCACTACAAAACCATTTTATAAGTTTTGCTGTGGACTATTCTGGGAAAAAAATACCAGCATGTCTATCTCTGTTATGCTTCTGGCCAAGTAGTTATAGCCAGGAGGTAACACTAATATCATCATCATTTATTTATTTAGTGACAACATATTCTGTAGAGCTTTACAATTGGGAACAGGGACATTAATAAAACAATACTGGGCAATACAGACTAACAGGTAAGTGGGACTTGCTAACAAGTTTACAATTTATATGACAATGTGAGTGTTATACATGAGGGTAAGTGCTAAATATTGCATATTGGTCCAGCCAGATTGCAACGGTAAAAAGTGCTTAGTGGGCTATATGATCCAGTCACACAGCAATGTTGGTCAGGGGGTCAGAGGGTTGTCGTCTTGTGTGAACTTAGTGAAGGGTGGTAATAGGGTACCCTAGGGAGGTTAAGAGGGTGATTAAGGAATTTGGTAAGCTTACCTGAAGAGGTGGTTTCCAGAGAATGTTGAAAGGTTTTAAGAAGAGATGAAAGTCATGTTGTGCGAGGAAGGAAATTCCACAAAGTGGGTGCAGCCTGATAACTGTCCTGTAACCGGGAATGGGAGAAGGTAATGAGTGGGAATGAGAGAAGCAGATCTTGTGCTGAACGAAAGAGTCAAGTTGGGAGATATTTTGAGACAAGTGATAAGATGTATGTTGGTGCAATTTTGTTGATGGCCTTGTATGTTAGTAGATGTATTTTATATTGCATTCAGTAAAAAACAGGCAACCTGTCAGGAGCTATCCCTGCTCACCTTCCCCATTGCGGGGATGGACACCTTCTCTCTGCGCAGGCAACTGCATTCCATTGCTAGGCAATGGGCTGTGATCTCCGGCCACTTCCTTTTTTGCCCAGCATCTCCCTGTGCGCATGCGCCTCTTGCCCGGCAAAAGGGACACATTTCTCTACAGCAGTCAGTGGCATCACAGACCATCTAATTCAAACCCCTATAAAACGCAGCCTATTGCTTCCAGAGTATTTAGTCCCATGTCCAGCTTCAGCGTTTGTTCTATATCTTGTTTGAATCCTGGTTTTACCTCTGCTATTGCTCCTGACAACTCCCCTTGCATTCTGATTTTAGACCTCCTGATTATATGGTTTGACCTTGGCTACTCCTGACTATCCCATTGGTATTCTATTTAGCTCCATTGATTCCCTGGCTCTGATTGTGCTGTTCTTGACTACCCTTTGGATTCTTCCTGTGTTCCTGTTTGCTCTCCTGTTACCGACCCGGCTTGTTTGACAATTCTGTTCACCTGCTGCCTCCCCAGTGACTGGCAATGAGGCCCGCGACCTGCACGTCCCACGCAGCTAAGCCCATACATCCTTGCGGTGGTCTCTGTTAAATATCGAGGGTGTGTTGAACTCTGCACCTCTCTGCTCATTTGCGCCAACCAATGGTAAGCAGTTTCCATCAACATCCTTGTGATCGTGACACAACCAATGCAGAGGCTAACCGAGGAGATCAGCAGTGGAAGAGCGATTTGCAAGGAAAATCAATCTAGCAACTGTGTGCAAAATAGATTGTAGGGGTGAGAGTCTGATTTGGGGGAAGAACAGTAAGGGTGGTATGCAGTAGTCAATGCGGGAGATGATGAGTTCTTGGATTAAAGCTTTTGCAGGGTCTTGTGTGAGATATGTTTGTATTCTGTAAATGTGAAGAAGTGTAAGTAGAGATGAGGATTGAGATGTAGGGTGGGGGAATTGACTGAGAGCTTCATAAGTGAGGGTGATGAATTTAAATTTAATTGTATGTGACACAGGGAAACAGGTTAATGACTGGCTGATAGGGGCAGTAGAGACCGCGGCGGTGGGCCAAATAAGGCAGGCAGTGACATTGAGGGTAGTCTGAACAGGGGTAAGGCTGGAGTTGGTTAGATGATTAGTTTTGTTTACACTGTGTTTTATTTTATTTGACTATAATGATTATAGTTCATTAATAACACAATTGGATTCCATATAGCAGAATGACTGTGCTCCTGAATTCTCTCAGTTCTCTTGCAGATTATGTGACATGTATGTCATATTCTGAAGGGTGTTTTTATTATTTTCTTACAGCCAAAATCATGTTTACAACTGTATTTCCTATGTATAACACTCTGTATTAATGTTGATCTTGTTTTCACTGAGAATACACATTACATTCAGTGCAAAGGATGCAATATATTTATA
The DNA here is from genome assembly GCF_038048845.1 of Mixophyes fleayi. Taxonomy (NCBI): domain Eukaryota; kingdom Metazoa; phylum Chordata; class Amphibia; order Anura; family Limnodynastidae; genus Mixophyes; species Mixophyes fleayi. The sequence continues at coordinate 30,528,528 of NC_134407.1, read as the reverse complement.
ATAGTGAGATATATCCTTTCAATTAAAAGTACTCCGACCAGGTGTCAACAATTGCTTTCAAAGGAGCTTGCATTAATTCAATTGATCTTTTATTTCCTGTGAATTTACGCTGCAGATGGATTTTCTGCATATGACAATTTTTTTTTTGCATCTCACTTCTAGCCTATGAAAGATAAGTCTTTTAAATGCAAAGTAAAATTTCAGCAAATTATTTTTATAGTTTGATGAATATGCCACTTTAGTCAGTGGTTACAGGATTTTTGTTTTTACATAATCTGGTTTGGGGAACAAAAACCCTGAATTTTACCATAGTTGGGAACTATGTAGGTGGCTGGGAACCCCTTACAGAGGAAGTTGGGAATCATTCAGTGGTTATGTACATAGAAAAAAAAGTGGTCAGAGAAGTGTATGAAGGTCTATACAAGACAGAATACAACTAGTGCACCCATTTGTCCCAGTCTTCACAGAACAATCCCCTTTTTTCCACTCAAAACTGTAACTCACAAACCTTGTTTTCCGAAACTTTAAACTAAAAGTCATAATAGGTCCTTGTGAATGGATCACATATAAATAACTTATGGTATGAATTTATTTAAAGGAAATAGCGCAGGGAGCTTATTTATATAAATTGCCAATGCACTTATTTTTAATATTGTGTATATTTTGAGACAGGAAATCGTTATTTCTGAGACCAGGGTAGAAAATATTTTTTTCTGTTTAGCCTTTATAGAGGAAATGCATTATGTCTGATGTATATATCTGATACAATCAGCCTTTGTTTACAAAGGCTTTGGTGTATTGTGATGTGAGGAAGTGGCTTGTTTTGTGTTTTTGGCAACTGTCTGAAGAAAGTATTCATGTCAGACCTTTTGACTTGCTAGTATGTATCCTGCCACTGAAATTAGACACAGGATATCACAGCAAGCTTGTTAAGAATTTCATAGCCAAGTGTAAATATTATTGGCTTTGCAATGCATGCATATTCATGTTTGTGTAAATAGGCTATATCCTGATGCTAAAAATAGCCTGTGTTTGAACTGTATAAAAGGCACTAGCTTGTATTGGAAACTTTGTTCTTCTGATTTTCATCTGACCTGATCACTGGTACCTCCAACCAGTGTGAGCAAATAAACATCACTTGCTTCAAAGACCTGCTTGAAAACATCTTCAGTATTGCTGTATTCCTGTGACCTGCAGATTAGACCCTAAATCTAATCCGTTCTCCAGCTGTCTCTGAGGTTTGGACCCAAGCTTTCCAGTACCACTGCTCTGCCTGCTACCCATGCAGCCCTGGTCAGTGTGATAGGCCAGGGCGGATCCATCCACAGCAACCCTGATCCATAGTAAGAGGTCAGGAGTACCAGCAACGAGATACGCTAGCAGCGTTAGTTACCCAGAAGAAACCCGGTTCTGGATGCCGGTATAGGAGTCCAGTGGTGGCAGCCTTTGTAAGCCACTCCTACTGCGGCAAGAGGGCGCATTTGGGATAACAAAATGGGACGGTGGCAAAGTAAGGCCAGCCGGTTCCCAGCAACAACAGACAGGGTAGCATACGGTCCATCCTGTCACAGTCCTTATATAGGATTTTATGGCCTGAGCAACTTCATGTCAGGTCACATGAATGTATTGGTTTTTCATTTCAAAATGATAGGATCCCTTAGAAACATTAAAGGTATGCTATGTGAGGATTGGATACCAAAGATTCCAAGGGGTTGAGGGGGTGGGGTCTATCTAAGGTCCTGTTTAATACCTTGTGAGAGACTATAGAAATATCTGTCCCATTTCCACAATACAGCCAAGACAGAGCTGTTTCAGGAGAAATCTGAAGAAAACATTTACACATTGCTGTGTTAGGTTCTCTCATTTAGTTTCTTGGCAGCCATACTTGTTCCTACTGAAAGTACAAAGTCTTCCTGAAATCACCTATATTTCTGAAGAGTTAATTGCAGCTATACATTGCACCATTTTGATAATGAAACATGCTTATTTGATTACCTGATACAGTGTAATAAAATGATATTTAAGTACCTCTCCAGCTGTCAGCCTTGCCACAGTGCTTTGCTACACAAAACAGTTTTAACTTAATAGGGGGTCATTTGAGAGTCTGAAAAATACCTAAGCACGATGCAAAGGTCCTGTCTTCCTACTTTGTGGCATGATTGGGCTGTGAGCACTACTTTCCTAAGATGCCTTTTGCACTATCCATATGTTTTTTAGAGCGGTTGCTCATTAATTTGTGCAGATCAATCAATGAACATTTTAAAAAATAAATAAATATAACATTGTACATACAGCCCTGATGCCCCCCTTAGTATCACGATTTTTAAAATAATTAAAGGGTCCATATAGCAGTATTTTAGGAGGAACATATAATTGTTATTAACAGTGCAAATGTGACAATAGGCGATGATTTATGGCAGTAATGGTCAACAGGTTGCCCTCTGAGCCTTCACCTGTGGCCCCAGCTCCTTCCTGTTTTATTGTCAGATTTGTTTTTTATAGCTTGTAACACTTGTTTAAAATTTTTAATATTAAGTTTAATGTGTGGCCCTTTGGAAGGTTAGAGGGTCCCCAATGCGGACCCTTAAGTGTATTGGGCTGCCTATCGTTATTGCTTTAACAAGGGCAAACACAGGATTTGTAGAGGGGGGTTTCCACACCACGCCACCAGTGGGCGTGACCAGCATGCATGGGGGCATGTCTATAATATTAGAGAGTGCTTGGCTGCTCTCCAAGTCTTCCTATTCCTATAATATACATGGGCAATGCTGCGTGCACTACTGTTAGGTACACGCAGCTCTTCCTTTTCAAGCAGAGCCATGTGAAGCGGGGACAGGGTCCAGCCACCTCAATTATACAGTGCCCCAGGATTGGAAGGGGGTTTCCAGGCACTAGGAACCCCCCCCCCCCCCCCACCTCCCCCTCGGTTTGCGTATGATTAAGGCGATGCTATTACTGTTGCTAAGACCAAAAATCTGCAAAATGTCATGCAAAAGATTGATACTAATGAATGTAATAAAATGGAACGGGGACATAATGGACAGATAATTACTATTGTGCATGAAAAGTACATTGCACTTTCTAGTAAGCAATCCTAAATGATTATATGCTCAGTTCTGATCCCTTCCATTGGCCCCTAGAGTGGTAAAGTATAGAAATCCAATATTAGACTTTGTGCTGTTAACAGTAAGTGTAGAATAGACGCAGACATAAAAATTCTGCAGCACCAAATATGGTCAGGAATTAAATAGAAAAAAGGTTTAAACGTCATTTTCTGTTTGTTATTCTTTCAATGAATAGTTCACGGCTAATATCAACGTTTCTTTGTCCTTGAAAGAGTTTGTGAATGCATTAAAGAGGATATTTACATGAAGGTGCTCCTTAAATATTGGCAAAATAGAAAAGAAATAATCTGACATTTTCGTCACAGCCTTCGCTGCTATGATAACAAATGGTTCCTTTGTTTCCCACGGCTCCACTTCATTTTATTGTTCCGGTCCGCTTAAGAAATAACATTGCAGAAAGCCATACATCAATTCTATGTTTATTTAGCACTGCAACACAATATTACATACTAGAACATTAAAAAGAAAAGCAAAAAAAACTCCTACTGCCACATTTCAAATTATTAAAAGACATATTTTTCCCCTTTCAAGCTGATTCCATAAATCTCTAAGGCGACAACTGCTCTTAATTGAGTTTGTAGGACAAGCTAATCTAAATGATGTCATATATATATATATATATATATATATATATAGATCAGAATGCAAATCAGGAAATATATTTAAATTGCAGCTATCAAAATGAATAAATGTGTCACTTTTATTGTCTTCCATTTAAAAGTAGACATTTTCTCAATTAAAAAAAAAAAATATGTTTAAGCAACAAACATCTTTCTTATATTGATATAACATCCAGTATCATTTCCCTAGCTCGGTTCTCTAGAGTGTAGGTACATAGGACCTTTCTTTTCTAATGAGTCCTTTTATTAATATAATGTTTGTAATACTGACACACATGTTTTATATAACAACCCCAGAGAAATTATTTGCAAGCATGGATCAATTGCCAATTTAATGCGGCGATAAATCTTTTATTTTTAAACTTTTTTCCCCAAAAAACAAAATAAACTCTATATAGAGACACAAAGTGAACTTATTATTTAACCTTTTCAAAGGTATTTTGCACCTAAATTACCTGATTCGCCCTTACATGTTGCGATGCGATGTTTCAGATTCACCAGGAATTACTTAAGAAAATTAATTCTTTATCCAAGACCAGGACCAGGCTTTGGTAGTGGTATATTTTTTCCCCTTAACAATACAATAAAACGAATAAAAATAATAATATGACATGACCTCCGCACAATCATTAATCCCAATCCCCCACCCAACCCAGACATTGCAATCATCTAAATATATAGAAACTTAACAAGCTATCATGTCATACCTATGTTTTAAGCTATAGAACCTACACCTTATGGAAACTATCTAGCAGGGCCATCTTTCCGACTGGGCAGGTGCCCGGGGGCCCAGCGGACAAGGGGGCCTGAGGCAGGACTCCTATAAAAAAACAAAAAAAACTTACCTTTTGCGGTCACCTGACCGTTCCCTGGTCCCCTCTTCCGTGCTGCGCTCGCAGTGAATGTCGGGCGTGATGACGTCATCACGCCCAACATTCACTAGGAGCACAGCACGGAAGAGCGCAGAACAGCGACGAAGAACAGAAGAGGATTCGACTCGAAGAACAAGGCAATTGAAAGGTAAGTTAAGGGGAATTTGAAAAAAAAAGTGATTATATATATATATATATATATATATATATATATATATATTTATATATTTATATGTAGTCCACCTCTAATTGAGGAAATGTATTTATAATTTGACTTTAATGCTGTTCTCATTCCATAAAGACACTTTGCAAAGTACACCCGACAAGCATAGCAAAGGGCGTTAAATTTACTGGAGCACCTGGATCAGGCCTGGCCAACCTGCGGCTCTCCAGGTATTGTGAAACTACAGGTCCCAGCATGCTTTCCCAGTAGATAGTCAGCCGACTTGTAGTTTTACAACACCTAGAGATCCACAGGTTGGCCACACCTGACCTGGATGGTCCTTAAGGACATAACTACTGTGATAGCAGCTGAAACAGGGTTCAGCAAAAGTCTCCTAGACTCCTATTGGCTGGAGAAGCGGTGTATTGTGAAACATGGTGTTTCATCACTTTAATGGAACAAAGCCCTCTGTTGAATGTTCATCAGAAGTCCAAAAATTCTGAACCACCTGTTTTAGCAAAATGAAACTTAAGCAGTTTACTCATCTTTACCCTTAAGCATTAAGTCACTGAGCTCTGGCATCTGCCAATCTCACAAGCATATCAGTCGGTAGAGATGTGCGCTGACCCGCGTGTTTTGGTTTTCGGTTTTCGGTGATGGTTCTAAACTGACTTTGTGTTTTGGCTTTGCTACCAGTACTGTCAAATAAATGCAAAGGGTTTTGGTTTTGGATCTGGATTTAATTAAAAAATGTGAAAAATAGGTAAAATAATGTCATTTTGAGCTGTTTATGATCCTATATTACTATTAATAGAATTAACATTAAATTCCAGTCCTTTCCAGACTATTTTCTAATGATCCCTTCACAAGGGTCCCAATTTTCACCAATTTTGGCCAAAGTCTGCAGCGAGCTGTCTTAATGAAGGATTTTGTAAATTTTCCATAATTGCATTTGCTTTCTCCGATTCAAATAAAAAAATAATAAACTGCATAGTGTTGACATCTCCTTTTCATTGCACCCAAACCTCCTTCGCATGTTCAGACTTACTATTACTGTCATTGAATGAATAAATAACCACAGGGACACCAATGTAAATTTGGCACAGTTGTCGTTTAAACAAAAATTGTGGCGGAGAGAGCCATGCGCGTCAGCTACCAACTAATAGCAAAACCAAAGATTGGAAGGTCAGATTGCTATTATACCACTGGTTCCAGGATATAATCCTTTACGATGTTACAGCTTCCTAGTAACTGTCATAAGCTTTTAGAACCAGCAGGAGAGGTCTTCACCTATAGCAGCCGCCTTTCCTGTAGAGTTAGGCGTACTGACAGGTATTCGGATGCCCCAGGAATTAACTCAATTAACTCAATGTAGTAAAAGCTTATGAGCAGGAACTGTTAGCATAGATATAGGAGAAATGGGGCCAAGAGCACACCCCCTTCCACATCCACTCAGGAGGCAGCAGTAATTTAACTACAGCTGTGCGCCATGGCTGCCTGTCACTAACCGGGACGCAGCGGCAGTGTGCGACGTTCCTGTTGCCCTAGCGTCAGAGTGAGTACATATAGAAGCAGAAAAAATGAATAGTGAAGCTCTCCAGTCCTTAATCCAAAAAATATGTACATTAATATTAATCTTTATTTAAGGTTTTTATTAAAAGGCACTCAAATATCATTAGTAGTAGGTGAATTAATGTTAAAAAATAGTAAAGAAAAAGTGAAAGAAAAATAATTATGTAAATTAAAATACATAGACCCTGGGGAGGGACTGGTCCTTCATCATAAAACACTCATATGGTGTCAAATAGCAATTTAGTCCACAATGACACTATGATAGACTTAAATGTGTGAGCAACAGATTGTCTTGATTTCTATTGATGAGAGAGAGAGAGAGGTTCAGCCCTATGGGTGTGGTCACCCTATGATAATGGGCTTCTTTCATTAATTCAAAATATTGTATTGCCCAATTCCCATTACCTATAGGAATATTAGTATTATGATTGCAGTATGTATATTATATACCTGTCTGGAGAAACTATGTGGTGATCATGCATACCTAGCAGTATCATCTGATAGTATGCTATATGGATATATCCATATCATTCTTATCCACACATTCCATATGTTGTCTCCAGGCTGGTTGGTGGTATATATATATTAATTGGTTAATAAGATGTATATGCGTGTTTCCAAACAGATGATTCAACCCACTATAGGTATATTTATTATAGATTTTATAATCAGGGCTGTGCTTCTCCCTCTCTGTTAGTTAAGGTTTGTGCTCCGATATTTTTGTTAAATAGACAGTTTTCTTTGAGTTATTGATACCACTATCATGAATAGAGAGGGTAATAACAGATCCCAATTAGGATTCTAGGAACACTTAGTCTAATATCTGTTGTCCCTGAGTGATTGATATTAATATCGTAGTTAAAGTGTCCGTTCCAAAAGTAGGAACACGCATTCATTCTACCATATGTTAGGAACTCCCTAGCCAGCACAATAAAACTCGGAGTCTACTCTGAAAGCCTGGTGTCCGCTGGAGCCCCTAGTGATTGGCGGACAGCAGCGTGGGGTTCAGGCAAAGTAGATGCCGGCAGCAGACAGCATAATGTACAGAGTAAACCTAGGTCAGAGGTCACAAGCACAGGTTCGGAATCCAAGGACAGGCAAAAGGTCAGGGGCACTGGTGGAGGAGCAGAATCCGGTTTTCAGGCAAATGGTCAGGGTCAGAAGCGTAGGTTCAAGGTCCAGAAACAAGCGAGGGTCATACACGGTAAGTCTAATCATAGGTTTAACACCAAGCACAGAGAGAACAAGCAGGCAGCAGAACTGTAAACAGGACGCTATAACCGGCAGTGAGGCTCAGTCCTCACTGCCTTAAATAGTACAAGGAGCCAATCAGAATAGAGCCCTACAAGTATCCAAAGGAGTAGCCTAATTGACAGTAGTTCTGGTGGCCAATAATAATGCAGAGCTCAGCTGCATAATAAATAGCCCAAACATAGACTGCCTCCTTCAACACCTGACATAGCCATGATTGGCTATATTCTAACTACCCCTGTGCGCACGCGCTCGCCTATTGGCCAACTGGCCGGGCGCCCGGCTGGGAGCCTGGAGCGTCCCGGTTGTTGCCCAGACAACAGAGACGCAGAAACCGGAAGTGACGTCCCGGTCGTCATAGCGACGGCCGGGACGCCAGCAGGGGACACCAGAGAGTCGCGGCTGCCGCGGGCACCGCCGCGACTACTAACACCATACACACAATCCTTTTATAGGTACTGTCACACATGGTCAGTAAGTATAAACTTGCTATATTCCCCACTTCATATCGGTGATACACCGCAGACCGCGTTCCCCCACTTCCGGGTCTGACGTCACCTAAAGTGACTGATGTCACTTTAAAAGACGACACTGATATTTCGGGTTTTAAAGCTGTAATACCAAGACCCAGCGCTACATCTCTATTGGTCTGTACTCTGAACTTCTATAGAGCAATTATTAAAATCTAGTTTTGTAAAATCAAGGTGTTATTTTATTTGTTAGCATTAGAGACCAAAAATATATATTTTCTTAGTTAAATTATTGATCTGCGTTGAAATGAATAATAACGATTTGTTCCCAAAGTACTTTAGTAACCACTTCACAACTTCCCCAAATATAAAAACAGGGACGCTGTGGCCTCATAAATGTCAGGTAGGAAATGCTGTCAGACATCTTCTGAGAACAATGACATCACTAGTTCCACCTATTAATGACAGCCATTGCATCCACAGACAGTTCAAGGTATAATTTAATTGGATCGCATACTTTGGGGTCATAATTAGAGTTGGACCAGTGGCGGAACTTCCATTAATGCGGCCCATGCATTGTAGATGCAGAGGGTCAGGGGCCCCGGCTCTATCCTCCTCGCTTCCCTGCGCCAGGGCCCACAAAGCGCTAGTTCCGTCTCTGAGTAGGATGCATTTGTGCACCAAATGTACATAGGAGAAGACACACATAAGAGAATCATACTTACATGTATATGTTGAGTCAGGCTCATATGCAAGATGGGTCCACCTGAAAGACCGTAGTAACAATATAATATAATGAAGTGTCAAATGCACAGGAGAGAATATTGTCTTGACAGTTAATAAATGCGAAAGTTGCCCATTCTGTATAAAGTGTCTTTAAATACAAACACCTCCACATCTGTTGTTACCTCTTTAAAAATCCAATGAGAATCTATTTTCCTTCAGTAGCCCAAATAGATACGTCAACTAATGCAAATAGACTACTGCTTATATTATATGGCTGTGACACTAATGATTTAAGTTATCAGCTGGAGGGGCCAATATGCAGTCATCTAATCAGAAGCCATAGTCCTAATCATTGCAGTAGACTTCCAGCACTCTCTAGAGTTACACCTCCTAAAAGGTGTATCTGGGGATGCATCCACGTCTAATTATGCTGCATAATCCTCTAGGGTTGGAGGGCTAATTTGGGAGCTCAAAGTGCTTATCATTTGGTAAATACTAAATGTAATTTTTCCCTTTACAACAGACTTACAAAAGGCAATTATGTTGCTATAACACCTACAGAAATACCTGTCTCTTCTGTGAAGCAGAATTTAAAATTCACATTATAAAATTCACATTGTTAAACTAAAAATGAGTAAGTCCAGAAAATAAGGACATATCCCAAAAAGAAAAATTGCCTTAGTCATGAAGGGGATATTTCTTCCAGTTAAACATAATAGCATACAGTCATTATCATGAAGCAAATATTAATTTAAACCACCACTTCTTGCAGTCTGCAACTGGAATCATAATTGTTATATTGTTTTGCTTAATTAAAAGACGTTTTCTTTACTTACAGACAGAGAAAGCTCCTTAAGAAAAGATGGTGCCATCAGTGTCATAATGACATGAGGTGAATGCAGTAGGTCACTTTTAAGCTTATGTGAGAGCGGCATGGCTCGACATGAGCGTAGGGATCAGCGCACTGTATGACATACGCCGGATGCTACCTGCCGTTCAAAGGAACTTGCTGCATCTAAAATACATTTTTAATGTTAACAAATTTACTGAAGCAAAACCAGAAAAAATGGCTCTTATGAAGTTTTTACCTCTTTAATAACAAAATTAGATTAAGAGAAAGGAAACTGTTTAGTGTGGTACAAGAAATATATATATATATATATATATATTAGGGTGATTCCAAAAAATCTTTGTTTGAAAATGACAAGCACCAACCCACCAATATGTGCCATTATGTGAAAAAACATGACAGTAATTTTTTTTTTTTATCATATTATATTTAGAACTTGCACATCTCAAGCAAGGTTTATAATATGACAATTACATTGTGACAATGCAGAACAGTAATTTGCTTCATAATGTATTAAATATTATTTTTTTTCATCAACTACTTTAAACAATCACCAAGTTTATGTTCATCACTTTCATAATGGTCTCTTGATGGCAACAGTTTTTCTTGGCATGCAGAACTTACTGCGATGCTCCTCCACGACCTGCAAAGGAACTGCTTCTGTTCCTCGTTTCCTGTTATCAAAGCATTGAATTCTTGGATTAGCGTCACACCTCTCAGCAAGATCATTTACTACGTTCACGGTGTCTGCAATCTTATGACTGTTTTGGTATGGTTCAAGGTTTTGCCATTCTGCCGGGAAATACTCCAAGAATTCCTCAAGACAGACCAAGAATTTTGAACAAACTCAGCGTTTATCTTGTGACAAGTTATGTAAACCCTTTGTTGCTGGCTGAAGAACTGGTGGAATATGTTTCAGAGGATTGTCAGATCCATCTGAGTGATAGCAGCAGCCATATGTTTTTTTTACCTGTTGACAATTCATCATCAATGAAACTGAAACCGACCAGTATTTCTGAAAGATACCATTGATGGTTGTTAAATGTCTTTTTTGCTACTGTTGCAACTTCTTTGCTTGGATACACAGACAATGCATGTAACAAGGCAAGGTCACTCCTTGGAGCTGCAGTAGGTGATGAGCTCTGGAACCAGTATCTCACATAAATGTCAGTAATGAACAGGCAAACTTCCTGCAGATGATGCCAATCTTTGTCACAGTACAATATCCTACGAGTCTTCTGTGACTTGCTGAACCCTGGCGGCTGTGGATTGTACCGGTTGCGGAACAGCCACATCTTGATGGAGTAAATGGCCTTGGCCATCCAGCGAGCCCGATGGATAGCTCCAGGAAATATGAAATGTACTCCACGTGGAGGAATGCCCCCCCAAGAAAATTATGGTGAGTTCCAATAGCTCACAGTAATCATCTCTCGGTTGGAATTTCTACAAAATGAGCAATTGCAAACCTAAAGATGTCATATTTCCTGGGAGCAACCACAGCTGATGTGTTTTTATCTTCAATTGCTGTGCTGAATGACGCTTGATCGATTCTAGGCCAAATTCTCGTAAGTGGACGAAAAGCTCCATGTTTGGAGACTTAGAAACATCATGGATACTGAAGACCTTTTCCAGCATTATTTCAGAGATGTGATGTCAACAAGCCAAATTTAGTAGTAGTCGGCCAATCTCAGACTCCAGCAGCTCACATACTCCACCTTTCACTTTTGGGGTAGGGCTTATATTACTAGCTCTATGAAAAATCATACTAGGGCTTATTTTCAGGGTAGGCCTTATTTTCGGGGAAACACGGTAATAGCAATGAATATCTACCATATTATCACTCATTTAGATGACTGCAATGCTTTAGGTTATTAATTTTCACTTCTATTTGTTTTTGCAATTATACAGCATTAATAGAAATATTTATAGTGCATATTCTGAACATTACTTGTGTATTGGCAAAGTCACTACATCTGATATTGTGGAAAATCGTATCACATTAAACTTTGACCATCTTGTGCAAGTTGAAAATATGCACTGAATAAAAAAATATTAATGATTCAATGTCAGTAGACCAAGTGGAACCGAATGATGGGTTGGAGAAGTATGAAAAAAAATAAAAAATTGGCCATTGGAGATCACCCTAATATATTTATATATATATATATATATATATATATATATATATATACATGCATGCATATATATATTTTGTCAAACAATATTTCAGTGGCTGTTTAATCGCTCGTGTGACAAGAGAAATAGCAGACTCGTATGAAGCTTTTCTTTTGCATGAGTTGTTTTGCTGCTGGCTCTGTATAATGCTTTCCGCGTTCACAATAGAAAATCTGCTGTGTGTGACACCCTCTAAGCAAGAGGCATGAATTACAACAGGGCAGCATCTTTTAAAAAAAATCTGTAGATTAAAATGTAGCAGGAGAAGCTACTATGTGCCATCAGATGAATTCAGCTTAATGAATTTTAACTCAAACTAAAAATTAAATGAATCTATTTATTAAGCCATAAACTATGTGGATATAGCTTTTTTTCTGCATTGTTTAGGCATTTTTATAAAACACGTCTATGTGTGGAGATGGTGCCCGAGAAGCGGGCGAAGGTACCCGCCATCGCTGTGTCCCTGGAGGGACAGAAGACGTTCCTGGTGCCCCTGGAGGGGCTGAAGAGGTCCCCGATGGTGCCCAGCAGGAAGAAAGAAGAGAAGAAGTACTCACCCGTCCAGCGATCCAGCGGTGAGTATCGTGGCTTCTTTCTTGCAGGTCCTGTGCGCGGGGGAAGGATGAGCCAATCAGGGCTCATCTTTCCCCGCTGGCCAATCAGCGGCCGGATGCGCGAGCCAATCGCGGCTCGCGCCCGGCCATTCAAAAGATTGGCGCCGATGCGAGCCAATCAGCGCTCGCGCCGGCTAATGACGTCACGCCGGCGACTATATAAGTCGCCGGGTGGCGCCATTTTGTCAGAAGTCCGTCGGCGGAGAAGAAGGAGGACGTCTCTGCAAGACGTCCAGCAACAAGACCAGCGGCAGCGGCGGCAGGGGGCCCTTGTAAGGGCTGTGAGCTACCCTGCCGCCCGAAGACTCCAATCAAGTAGTAATCGCCGGCGGGGAGCCCTTGTCAGGGCTGAGAGCGCCCCCGCCAAGCAGCCCTCAACAGCGCCGAAGAGGAGAAGAGGCGCCGCCGGCTGGAGGGTCTGGAAGACCCGGAGAAAGAAGCAGAAGACGGCGTGGCAAGTTGAGTATCCTGCGCAGAGCAGGTAAGTATACTCAGCGTTAATTCAGGCACTAGGCCCGGGGCACAGTCGGGCACAAGGCCCGTGGCACCGTGAAGTAGGGGCACAAGGCCCAGGGACCTGGGCACTAGGCCCCAATGAAGTTAGTGGGCCAGTAGGCCATTAGTAAATATGATAAAGGGGACAAGCCCCTATTAGTTAGACAGGGGCGTGAGAGCCCAGGTACAAGGGCACAAGGCCCTTAGGTAGTTAGTGGCCTAGAGGCCATAGGAAGGCCAGAGGGCCTGGTTAGGGGCTAGTAGCCCGTAGGCTATCAAGGGCACAAGGCCCTAGTAGATAGCTAGGGAGGCCACAGGCCTCGGTAGGCAGGGGCTAGGACCCCTAGGTAGTAGGGCACAAGGCCCTAGTTAGTGGGCTCAGAGCCCTGAGGCCCATGAAACAGAGCAGAAGGCTCTGTGTGTAGCTGGGCAGAGACCCATGGTGTGTAGGGCATAAGGCCCTGGTGGTGTGTGGTAGAGGCGTGGAAGCCTCGTGAGTGTAGGCGCGGTCCTGTGTGAGGTGAGCACACGTGGTTAGGAGGTACAGTAGAGCGTAGGCTCCTGTGGTGCTGTAGCAACCTGCTGGTTGGCTAACAGCGGTGTGCTCGGGTAAGTAGCGTGCAAAGTACTGTATACTGTATTTATTCTGTCTGTGCGGCGAGTATAGTTTACATTACGGTATTTTGGGGTGTGCTACATAACTGTGTCCAGGGGCAAGACGTCAGGCCCCCATTAAAGGTAGGCTCTTGTTCCTGTGGTTTTCCTGTGCTACCCGTGTTGTGGGGACAAGCGTAGTTACCAGCATACACATAGTCAGGGGAGAACATACGTAGTTTCCCTGTCCCTTAGGTCCTTGGGGTCACACTGGTACCCAGAGGGGGTGGCTGAGTGAGTCGGTGGCAGTGCAGCACACCTTGAGGCAGTTCCAGGGGCGGCCGTGGTTCTGATCAAGGGTCCTCAAGGCCGGTTCCGTGCAGGTGGACCTGTGGTTCCGGACGTAGGGACACGTGTGAGATACCCGAGTACAGGCAGTCGGGCGGTTCAGTTCGATCGGCTGTTCCGTGCGGCAGTCGGCCCGCGGGTTAGTGTGCTGTTCTACGGAGCCTCAGCCGGGCTTAAAGAACCGGTCCTTAGGGTCCGTGGGTGACCCCATAGCAAGAAGGCAGCTTCTTGGTACGACCTGGGTGAGGGGGTTAGGAACCGCCCTCCGGTTTAGGCTGTGAACACCGGCTGGTGTTCCCCGTAGCGTGTAAGTGAGCAGTTCCGTTAGTGCACCACACCTAGTTAGTCATAGTGGTTTGACTAGTTGCGTTGCCGACCATTAGGACCTTGTTAGGGTCGGGTCGCTGTTGTAGTTAGTCCAGTTTTGTGGGTGCCATCTTAGTCTCACGGAGAGCGTAGAGGGAGGCTGTGTGTTCTTGTCATCCGCAGGAGTCGGGAAGGTGCAGGAGAACCGGATCGGAAGTGGGAGTGTCCCGGTGAGTATCACGCTCGATTCCTCCTTTCGGTTAGGCCCTCACCGGCAGGTGTGTGAGGTACTTGAGGCGGGATTAGTTCTCGGACTAGTCTTGGCCTTCAGTGCCTGTAGTCCCCCGCGTCTTGGCAAGAACAAAGTGAGGAGGCGGCAAGGAGCTTGGACTGACTGTGCCCTTGTTCTTTGCCGTAGTCTCGGACAGCCCTTACCTGGTAGGCACGGCCGTAATCCCTGTCTCTATCTTAGAGGGACGTGATTGGAGGTGACTGCGGCTGCGGATCTGCTGGGATTGGATCGCAGCTGGGAAATAGGAAGCGGACTGGAGGTGACCATCGTTTTCAAGGTGAGTTCTTTTGTGTTGCGTCTGTCCCTGTCTTTCCCCGCAGGGGGCCTTACATATGTAACAAAAGCGCAAGACATATCAGAACAAGATGGCACAAACACCCCCCCCCCCATAATTTTTAATGGGGACTTCAGTCTGGGCCAATTTAGCAAGCTCCAAAAAGCCTAGCTTTTCGAAGCTTGACCCCGATGGCTAATGGCATCTGAATATGGCATTAGCCATTCTGCCCTATGGGCAGAGCATCACAGGGGAGGGATCTTCGGATACCTCTCCGGCAGCCTTCATGCTCTCCCCTCCGTTAACTAATGCAAACTGGCTCTGCGACCTAAGGTTGCGCATAGGCCATAAAGCCTCAAGGTCATAACCCGGAGTTGTTCGTTTAGCAAAGACATTGCCGGGGGAGCATCCTATGGGCATGATTTTTTAAATAAATGACCGGTTACAGGCTAAAGGGAAGAGGCAACCCTCTTCCTCCGTCACACAGGAACAATTGGCTGAGAAAGCTTTGCATGTAGCATCTTCAGAGCTTAGCGTCTTCATTCTCCTTTCACTTCAACCAGACATCATAGGCACGTCCTACCAGAGGAGGGGGCTAGGGGACAAATTTCCCCTGGCCTCCGACTGGCAGGGGGCCTCAAAATATTCCGAATAATTGTTTTTGTTTCTGACTTATTTTTTTTAAAATGTATCTATTTGCTAACTTGGCAATTTCCAAGTAATAAAAGTTCAAACCTAGCCCCTAAACATATTAATTGGTTAAACTGGCATAAAGAGCACATGTGCTTATCGCTCTCTTTGTGCATGGTGCATCTATCCACACAGACACATTAGATCGTCACTTGTCCTTGAGATTTGCCGGGGTGAGTGACTCGCAACTTCGCAAGGGAATAATTTGAATATAATTAGGAGACTGGACTGGACTGTTTCATGTTCAATGTTTACTGGATGTATTGCAGAGTTGGCGTGTTAGGTAAGTTAATGTCATCAATATTTTATTATTACAATGCTCATGCTTGTAAAGATTCAACAGGTTTTGCTTTCATTAATATATTTTAAAATATCACTTTTTCTCACAGGAACAGCTGAATGCTTTTAACGATAAATAGCACAAAATAAGTAAGAGGGCTGCAAACAGAGCGGTGTTTTTATTTTTTTAAAAAAAAGAAGGGGTGCGGGGGCCTCTTAATTTGGGTATCCCCGGACCTCTATAAACCACTGAAAGGGCCTCATCATAGGAGCCATTGACTGCAATAAACACCGTGGGCCTGATTCATTATGGAAAGTAAAGAAAAAAAATGAGTAACTTTGAACCTTGGCAAAACCACGTTACAATGCAATGAGTTTATTATTTTGCACATAAGTTAAATACTGGCTGTTTTTCATGTAGGACGCAAATACTTGATAGCTTATGTGTACACTGACATTTGAGTTGTTGATCTAGGACATGCCCTACCCCAATTATAAATCTGCCATCACATTTTACATTTACCTCCCCCTCCAATGCAACATGGTTTTGCCAAGGTTCAGAGTTACTCATTTTTTTTGCTTTCCTTTCCTTAATGAATCAGGCCCTCTCTCTTTTCTAGCTGGAAGAAAACCATAACACACCTAAGCAATTTCTGCAACAGATGGTTTTGATGAAAAGTGCACGCTGCTTTGTATTACTTTAGACTTATTCCTCCTAATAATCAATCAATTACATGTATGTTGAAAGTTTGTTTTGTAGCATCAGCAGCAAACTAGCCACTAACTGACTGATATTGGTTAATATTTGATTTGATTTTCTTGTATGCCGGCATCTTGATCTGAATAGCTGTAATAAGGAGTCGCTGTGTGTTGATCACAGCATGTGTTCATTTTGTTACAAGTTTTTAACATTGCGAGATATCATTAAAATATATTTTATATATTACCTTAACACTATATGTGTTAGTATTATTTTTACTATAGAGATCATTGGTTACTTCCAGAGCTGTATATATTATTCCTTTTTTTTTTCTTTAGTCAAAACAGGGGAGTACTCATCTGCCTAATACAGCAGCGGCAGTTGCCTATCCTACCACAGTAAATTGGTTGATATATGTTTATGTGTTTTTTTTTTATATATATATATATATATATATATATATATATATTAATTTATAGGGTGCGCCATTAGTTTTTGATTTTTTTTATTACTTTTCCCAATCTATTTGGCACAAATTGCATAAAATGAATAATTAAATCCTTGGCTTGCAATTTGGTCCTCATTGCCTTTAGTGGATAATTGACCATTTATCTTGTCATTGTCGAAAACATATCATCTAAATGTGTGAGACTTTTCCAAACACACTGAAATCCAACATGATAATTAATACTTTACTGACTTGCTGTGGTTTTTCTTGTATTTATAGTGGACATGTAAATGTCCTTGACAGATGTAAGTTAAAATGGCAAATTAGAATTCTGATATCCAAACATTCCCAATTAGTAAGATTTTTTTGTGTGGATATGGCCTTACTATGAACGTACACAGAGGTAGTTTGTCACGGTAATACATTCAAAAAACATCCCACCTTCTGACACTGAGGGACAATATGCAATGAGAGGCTGCAAAATACTCTGATAAGAGCGCTTCTTGGCTCCTCTGCAGTCCTTTACAAAAGTTACATTTGCCATAAGTTACTCACCTTGGTTCGTGGCAGTCAATGGACCTGACAACATTTCACTCTTGCAGATCCTTCACCCAACTGTCCACTGTGACTCCACTGTCCACAATATCCTCTGTTCTCTGATATCTTCAAATTGATCATCTCCTCCCTGTCATGTCCTCCCAGTAAATTGTAAAGGTTCAAGTGAACTCTTTAACACCAAGAGAGTCTAAGTTACCATAAAACCCTGTGTGACCTATTGTCATATAAAGCAATTCAAAGAAAAAAATTAAGCATCTTTACAAAAAATGCAGCATAGTCCTGTATTGCGGAGAAAGTAGCCCAGGTAAGTGCCTAGGGCCCGAATAACAGAAAGTACAGGAGCATATTGAATTGTTCTTCCCCCTCCTCATTTGCATTTTTACAGCTTTGTCTAAGATCATTGACTGTTGAGCTGTTTCCGATCTAACATATACAGTCATATTGTAGTATAGACACAAGCCTTTCATACCTGATTAAAATTGAAAAAAATATGGCTTCATCATTTTATATTCCTCAATATATTCTTTCAATTACTGTGCACCTCATCTCACTTTCTATTTGTTGGACTTTCCCACTTTTTCTTCTTATATGTTGCCCACATAAATGACTTTCATTTGATGCATATGAGTCACACTGCACAGGGAACAGAAGATACAGGAATGATAAGAAAACTTTAAGTCAAGCAGAGATGTTTATTGTTCTGTCCAAAAACCATCATCAACAAATTTACTATCATGACCTGTTACTGGCCTGTATGGATAACTTCGCTTTCCACCACAATGTATTGTCAGTAAAGTCTTTTATCTTCGAGATCACTTCTTATCCACTACAATAATTATTTTCTTGACTTTCCATCATAGGTGTTTTATTTACAAAGGCCATCACTTATTCATTATATTAGACCCCCACCACACAAACACACTATTATTCTTCAGCATGTGCTTCTTTATTGTATAGAATAGATAATCTCTTACATTGTCTCTTGAGTTATCCACATTTGCAGCATGTTGTTGTATAGGAATTATGTATATATTTGAAGTACTTTATATTTAATGACTCCTTGTCTTGACAATAAATGGCTGCGTTTACTTTTTTCATAGATTAAATGATTCCATATCTCAACAGACATTAAATTGCATAAGTTATTAGTCAAATAAGGAATACATTTTGATTACACATCTACTGTGTTGGATTAAGACGATCTGAGGCCTTGGATTGTATGTATGCCATGGGACACTACCCTACATGACAGTTTTGACTACATGTCAAATGTACATCATGTGAGGCACCACATACCTGCCGTGCCTGATCATGGATAATATATTATGCCCCCTACCTTATACCCCAATCCCCGCTCCCCTTTTCATACATTCCCTCACAATTCCCTTGTTCCACATGCATCCAACACGCCCACAGTATAAAACATATGCCACCGACCCTTTTGTTCCTTGACACATATGCCCCTCAGTCTACCATGACACTTAGGTCTCATATGACCCCCACCCTGCCTCTCATTGTCACATATCATATAATACAATGGAAGGGAGGGTGAGGCTCACATAGGACAGGGTTTCACTAAAATTGCAGAGTCCAGATATCAAGGTATAATAATAATTGTGGTCTTTATCTTTTAAACAATTTTTATTTAGTATTTTTTAAATGCAAAAATAATGATGGAGAGGAATGGGTAGGGCGTTACAGAAAGGAAATAAAGTGATTGGGTAGGGGTAAGGAACGTGGAACATGTTAATTCATTGAATTATAGAGTATAGATATATTGTTTTATTACTGATAAAACAATACAAGATTTGTAATAGTTCTATTGGTGTGGTTGGCCAAGGGTCACACCCAAATTGTATATGGTTCTGTGTTTTCATGTGTAAAGCAGGTCTCTGGCGAGGGGGATTGAGGAATAGTAAGACAGGGGTACCCCTGTTTTTTTTTAAAAAAAACTTTACAGACAAGTTTTGCCTGTAAAGACATTGTCATTTTAAATCTGCCCTACAAAGTCGCCGAACATCGGACGCAGATTGATATATTTACCCCCAGGAATAGATTGGGGAAGAAAAGAATATAGGGCAAATCTAACATGCTAATGTTTGTTATAACCAATTAACCTTAATGGTGCTAAAGTGAATGGCTGTAAAACTAATAAAGTTATCTACCCATAAAATTGTTATAAGCAATAGTACAAAAACTTCACTCCACTGCAACTCTCAAAAGTGGCCTGGAAACAAAAAACAATATTAATAAAACAGAAAAAATCAAAAGTGAGAGGAGGCACGAGAAGGTGGATTCCCTGTGCTCCAACCGCCTAATAAATGCTACTTATACCAAAGTCCTCTTCATATGCAACATCTACACCTTACTGAACTGGGATGGCCTATACGAAAGGGAAAATGCTGTCTCGCTGGAACATTCAGTTTGTACAAAAGAAAGTGCCGGGAATCAGGAATTGTCCAAGTGCTAAAGTACCTGCTGTTGCAGATAATACTACCTGAACTATGCAGTGCCTATTCCATATTTTGGGTATATAAATGATTGGCATTGGACTTTGAGCATCTGTCAGTAGTTAGCTGACAGGACTGTGAGCCTGTAATCTAGAGGAATCATTATAGCACCTGCTACTTGTACTTATCACGATTCGGATATTAAAACTCTACGAAAACTCTACAGTAAGCATGATAATTTAGACACTGCTTTTACCGTATGTTTAGTGGTTGAGACACTTTCAGACCGATTTATACCTGGCAGTCGTAGATATGTGTGTACAACTGTGACAGTGGCAATAATTATATCTGGAATTCTTACAAGCATTCTCCTGCTATTGACCGATTTCACAGGTTTTCAATCAGTTCTTACTAATAGTTGGCCATTTCGATTTGTGTTCTAGTATATTGAGTCTTTGGCTATTTAATGGATGTTTATAGTACATGTTGTGTTGCCAGTTTGAGTATAAATAAATTCAGTGATACTATAGTTTATATGTTCTATTTATACATCACATATTAGAAATACTCATCCTGGTAACATTGTGAATTTTTTTAATGTTAAAATACTATCTTTATTTTTACTGCTCTGATTTTATTTTCATGTTTTTGTAATGTTTTAATAAATAGTGTTAGAAGGTTCAGCTTTTTCAGTGTGGTTGGATTTATTCCCGGTGATAGTGTGGTTTTAGAAAGTCCCTTTGAGAAATCTATTTTAATTAGCCCTCAAACATTCAATATATTTTGCGCTCTTTTTTTTTCTGTTTTATTAATAATGTTTGTTAAATAAAGAGTCGATGCAGATCCCTCCAGAAAGGGGAAATTTTGATACAATTCCACTAAATTTTGCACAGAGAGCCCACCATACTGCAGGATCCCAATTATTGATCAGAGATACTCAGGGAAATCCTATATAGTCACTTGGGAACAATGTACCACCTGTAAAATATTTTATATTAATTTTCCTTAATGCTCGTGTAGTGAGGTTCGATCTATTGTGACTCCATTGTTCAAGTTCTCCCCTGTGTCCTCCTCCCATATGAGTCTAAGCATGTCCTCTGGTATTTGGTTACTTGTAAGTAGTAGGTGACATATAGTCCATTCTAGCAGGGAGGCCTTGGCAATTGTGACCAGAAAAAAGTAGAATTGGGTAGACAAGAGCGCTTGCAAAGCTCCTAAATTTCCGGGGGGAAAAATACAATGGGGCAATATCGATCAGGAACCATGCTTAGTCCAGCTTGCAAATTGTATTAAGTCCAACTTCAAAACTAGAATTATTCCACAGAGGGGTCATCAAAAGCTGATTAGAGAGCAGACAGTAAAGACAGACAACATAATCCCATGTCATGAGAGAGAACATTAAAGTGGAAAGCTGTTCAACTATTACAGGCTTTAGCTGAGGAGTGATCCATAGCAGCATGGGTGTGGAGTGCATGCCGCTCCTGTCTGCTCCTGCCCAATATTATTTAGTTAAATCAGGGACTACCAGGCCTCCTTAGAATGCTTGTGAAATAGGCAGATGCAAACCTTAGGACATCCATTTGTCCAGGTGAACTTGGAAAGCTATTGTTGCAAGTGTTTTAGAACTTTTAATGGTACCCAGACTGGCAAAGTTTTAAGGAGATAGGATAATGTTGGCAAGGTGGTCATTCTCTGGTCAGCTAGACTGTTAAATATTTGATCATAAGACATTGAAAGTTTAAGTTTTCTTGGACAAAACGCTGAATCTCTCTAGACGTTGAGGTCAAGGCTCTTTTATTTTGTCTGTGTGGATTTTAAAGTTGGAGAATTCACTCTATATTTGCAATTGTTGGAGGGAATTCGGGATGACCATATGTGGGTTGGTGACAGTCGACATGATATCATCTGCATACAGCACAATTTTATGATCCCAATGGCCAGTTCTAATTCCCAAAATATTGAGATTGACCATCCTGAAGGTTTGCTTACTTTTTAGTGCTTGGGCTAGTCATGTACTCACATTTATAAACTGTTTGGCTTTGCCACTGTAGTGTCTAATCTGCCTTTGTGGATAATAATTGGTTGAGCTGGTCCTTGAGAACCATAAGTCAGACATATGTGGTACATTTGGGTACCATTGATGCTTAATTGTTAAGGCAAAGATGTGCTGCTCTAACTCTTATTTGATATCGTTCCACTCACTTTTGTGCTGCTGACAGACTCATAAGGACTCCATGTATGGATACCTTCTGGGCTTCCCATAAAATGTATTTGGAAACATCAAGGGTTGACAGAGTCCACAATCGTCTGAGCTATCTTCCTACTATGTCCTTGTTTATGGAGAATTGTCTCATCTAAGCACCACCGCAGGTGATTCCCAGCTGAGAGGAACACCTTGAGCTCAAGCTCCACTGTAGTATGTTTGTCCAGGAAACAAGGGAGAACCAAACATCTCATATCTACTCGGAAAACATGTGGCCTACATGAAATAGATAAATCTGAGAGTAACAGTTAGGCAGTGCTGAATAATGTGTGTATTACATATAAGAAGGATATATGATTTGCCAAGCATTGTGTAGGTTACTAAGTTTCATAAATTTAGTGAAAGCATGTGCCTCTCTGGAAGGGCCCAATGATAGTCTTGTGGGGGCGTGAACTTTTGAAGGACCTAATACTGTGTTCAAGTCACCGCCCACCACAACGAGATTTGCTGGAAGAATTCCACAAAAAGCAGTCCCACAATCGGCACATAGATTGACACTATAGTAAAGGGGCCTGCATCTATTTACAAATTAGAATAATGTATTGGTCCTGTGTCACAATTCACCCCTGGCTGCAGATCAGCACCTCCTCCCTAGAGGCTGCTGTGACTTTATCTGTTCCTGCCTGCAAGGGGTTGAGTTCTCATTGTTGGATCTGGATCATGATCAGCTGTATCTGGCCTTTATAAGACTGCCTTTCCCTGCAAACTGGGCCAGTTCATCAATTGTCACTGCTGCTGGTCTCCCTATGAAAATGCCTGTGAGCTGATCCTTACTTCCTCCCTGGTATTTGACTCCAGCTTGTTCCTACATTTTGCATCTCCTCTTGTGACCCAGATCCCAGCTTCGTTTGACCTTGCTCCAGCTTACTCCCTGATATTACTGTGGATATGCTGACATCTGACCCCTGGCTTGCGTGACCCTCCTTTGTCTGATTCTCCCATGGATCATTCGGTGCTTCCAGAAATCCAATATCTGCAGTCCACTGTCTAACTTGGAAAACCAGAGTCTCCAGCTTCCCAGCTGTATCTCACAATTCAGACATTCGATATCTGCAGTCACCTGTCTAACTTGGAAAACCTGGGTCTCCAGCTTCCCAGCTAACCTGGTGATTTTGACAACCTGCACCCGCAGTCATTCTGTTGTTTTCTATGGACTTGTGATAGTTGCCTTATTATTTACCGCATCTCATTTTCACATGTGTGCCTGTGTGGGTTTCATATTGCGAATCCTTGCATCCTGCTATCCATTCCTGAGGATTCTGCTGTAAGGGTAACTCTGTGGTGTGTTTATATTGCTGTTTCTCTATGCCTAGTTTCTACAGTGGAATAATATGCTTGGGAATAGTCAAGATTGTTGCACACATAGTTTAATCTATTGTGATACTATATTTGGTAACGACATTGAGCGGCACTCTCAGGATATTTCACAATATAATAACTTATCCAAATTGGGTGGGAAATGCAATATGGTGGGAAATGCAATTTGTGAGTCAGGCTCAAATTTGCACCAGGTTCAAGCATCCTAGAGACAGGACACCGTCTGAAAGACAAATTTCTCTAAATTATTTCCATTTCAGCTCAAATACCAGTATCTAGTCAATGAATAGATTTTGAACAAACAGGAGATATGACTATTTGATTAAAATACAGCTTTCATCGGCTACTCATTTAAATGCTATTTTCGTTCTAAAATAAGTATCCAATTTTTTTTTTTTATAGAAACAACTGAAATTGCTCCATCTTCTTTAATGGAGCTAAAATATGCAGAGAAAAACTCCCTTAGCTGAGAAGCGATCATTAGAACAGTGTAACAAGCATTCCAATTTATAAACTAACAATGATACGCAGAGGAAATAATAAGAGATGCCGAATGTGTCAGGGTGAGGGCGTTTAAACTTGCTTGAACAAATATTTATAGACAACCCGCTTATTTAGATACCGCATAACTGCAGTTGCCTTGATCTCATTTTTTTTTACCTGTTGCTGAATTCTCACTTTTGAAATGTACCTGATGCCAGTGGTGATGATAAGTGAACTTTTTTTAGAGCAAAAACAAGTTAATATTTGTACTCATGCTACAGACAGACATTTTGTAGTATTTTCCTAGACACATAATTAGAGGGCTAATTTACTAAGAGCAAGAAACTTTGACACTGTGTATGTGTCTAATACATCTTCAGTAGACCCTGGAAGAGTTCAAACTTCCCTCTTCTCCCTGTCTAATCCAGACATGAAGGCTACATCCATACAGATATTTTCCATGTCATTGAGCTTGAAGAAGTGCTATAATTATGTAAACATTTTCCATGTCCTATCATTCCCCTATTCACATTGACTTGAGGCTAAAACTCCCAACAAACACAGATTATAGATTTATCAGATTTAGTGCAGGTGTTGCTCATAGCAGCCAATCAGATTCTAGCTAGTATTTAGGAAGTACATTCTAGAAAATGCTAGCTAGAATCTGATTGGTTGCTATGAGCATCACCTCCACTATCCTTTTCTGGATGCTTGATAAATCTATCTTTATATGTTAATCTACAGGGTTTTTCCTCTTTAGACGAAATCTACTCCATAAAGCCCAAGTGCTTGGTTTTTGGAGCAGAGCACCGCCATATGTAATATTTACTTATCACATATAAATGCAGCTCTGATCAAAAACAGAGCAGATTGCCTTTATTACATGTGCTACTTTTGCGTGTTGGCAGATTTTTTTGTACAAAGTGCACCTTGAAATGTGCTTTTCCATTGCAACTGGCAGGTGCAAAATGTATCCTAAAAAAATTTAGAAAAATACCAAATTTCTACCAGCTCAGATGCTCTGGAAAATTCAACTGTTTTCCTAGCGTGAAAATGGCTGTGCACTCTTCAGCAAAGCAAGAAATATTCCTAAAAATGCACCCGCCAACCCTTTATATCATCATTTCTGCCAACCCACTTTGCAAAATGAAATGCCACTTTTGGATTGCTCCACAAAGCTAAACACACCAATGTACCAGCCAAGGAGCACCCTGGTTCCGCCCAACTTTACCTATGTAAGCTTTTGTACTTCTACAAATGTCTTTGTCTTGCATTGCAAACCTATGTGCTATGGTAGAAATCTGGGCACACCTCTGCCTCAAGACACATAGCACCACCAAAAAGGGGTTTGCACACCTTACATGTGGCCCATTCTGGCAACACTCCATGTAAGATCCCATTTCTGTGATAAAGGCTTATGTGACACATATAACAGCATCATCAACATCATCATCAACATTTATTTATATAGTGCCAGCAAATTCCACAGCACTATACTAAGCTATTTTTATGAAACCTAATTAACACCAGAAGACAATTGTAACAATTATCCTTTTAAATACATATCTGTAAATGGTGAGTCAGAGATTCCAGCAGATTTACACTTTGACTCCAGGTTAATTAATGAACAAAGAACAGCTTAAAGTGTGAAATAAAATCAACATGTACAGAATAGAATGTCACCTCTACAACCCCTAGCAGCCTAGATGCAGCATATCAATCCCTTTGTTGCATAGATATTAACCAACATGTATCACTTATAAGACAATGCAGTCATGGCAACACCAGGTAATAAATGAACAGAAGACAATATGAAAAGGGATTTATTTAAATCCAGATTACATCCCATTACAATGTTAGATCTGTTTTCTGCTAAAATTTAGATAATACTTTATTTATTAAATCTTAAAATGCTTTCCAACTGGGATGCAGAATCGTATGACTGGGGTATTTGGCTGCCTAGCAATTGAAGATATACTTTGACACACTTTGTCACATCGTATGCAAAGTAGTAAATAAAGTTTTAAAGCACCATGTTCACTATTGAAACTATCAATAGCCTATTGTTGCATAAAATATGCTGTGTATATGTTAATGGGGTTTTTGTTATTTTGCCAAGCATGTTCCGGGGGATTTTATTGATTTAACAAGCTGGAGGAAGAGAAGATTTTTTTTCCCCCATGCTTTTACTTTTTTTTTTTGGACAACCACGGACCGTGGGATTAATTTTACTAGGTATTTTATGGACAACCACAGACCCTGGGATTAATCTTGCTAGGTATTATTTTGAACAACCATGGACCATTGGAATTATTATAAATGAAGATCCAGGTGGTTAGTGAGTATTACTGTTTTTTATTTATTTACAATAAAATTAATTTTACAACAAGGGGTATCCTATTTAAAACTTTTCTTGGTGCACTACAAGCCAAACCACACTGATCACTTTTGCCATACTGTATACCACAAGATACAACTTTGTATACATTGTATTTACATAAAATATATTGTAATATTTTATATACAAAGTGCATACATACTAGGGTTCACTTGAAAAATACTATTTTTATTTTTGGAGGAATAATATGGTAAGTGTTATTTGGTCAGTTTTTATTTACATAGTAAATTAATAAAATTTGCAATTTACACATTCAAAATTTTGTAAAACTAGTCCAAAAATACTATCCTTGGAATGCAGAGCTTGACTATTGTTGTTATTTTAATTTAGACATAATACATTTCCTATGTATTTTTTATATCATATTCATCTGGCCGTAGAGTAGCCTCCTTATAATGAATGACATTGCCAGGGTGAAAAATGCATCCATAAATATTTTACCTTTGAAGAACTTGTGAACTTTTGAACCTACGTGTTAAATATTTCATCACTGAGCGCTACTATGCTAGAATTTGTAACACACTTTTTGGAAGGTTTCTTGTTTTTGACATGAAACTTTGACATTACTGAACTCTCAATGGCTCGGAGAACCATCTTGACTGGTCACAAGATGACAATGCATAAAGACAGGAGGCATCTGCAATAATGGAGAACAAATTATATATATGTTTTCCTCACTCCTCTCTCTTCTATCTGAGATGTCCTAGTTTTGAATGTGTTGCTCTACAGATGTAAAACGGTTATACTCACAACTATGGTTTGTTTACACTTTAGTATTTTGATGCTTTTTGAATACATGATTTTGCCATGTGTTTGCTGCATGTTTTTTCATTAAAAACTGGTGGTTCTTGGTGCATCACCATTTATTTATATAGCGCCACTAGTTCCGCAGCGCTGTACAGAGAACTCACTCACATCAGTCCTTGCCCCATTGGAGCTTACAATCTAAATTCCCTAACACACACACACACACACAGACTAGGGTCAATCCGATAGCAGCCAATTAACCTGCCAGTATGTTTTTAAAGTGTGGTAGGAAACCGGAGCACCTGGAGGAAACCCACGCAAACACGGGGAGAACATACAAACTCTTCACAGATAAAGCCATGGTTGGGAATTGAACTCATGACCCCTGTTCTGTAAGGCAGAAGTGCTAACCACTTGGCATATGAAATAGACTCTATGTTTTAACTGGGATTACCATTTGGATTAAAAACAATGTACATTTCAAACATCCCCCAAAATTGGCCATACTCCCTCCTCCACCATGCGGGTAGGTTGACGTTCAGCCCTTGGAAGTCCATTCCTTTTCTTTATAATGCAGCTTATGAATAAAATAAATAATACACTGGGGGACTTGAGACTACAATTATGTGGAGACATTCCAAGAACAAGAGATAGAGTATGTGTTGTGAAGGTGGCACCTAATTGGACAGGTGTTGCTGCTTTCCAAAGAATCTGATTGGTTGCTAGAGGCATCATCTCCACTTTTCAAATCCCCCAGAAAACTCTCAGCTTGATACATTTACCCCAAACCTCAACTCATCCATGGTTTATTTTATCCCAACCAATCAGATTCTAGCTGTCATCTTGTATAATGTACTAAATAAATGATAGCTAGAATCTGATTAGGCAATAGGTAACATCTTCACGTTTTGAAACCCGCAGTTTAGTAATTATACCCCTTGGGCTCATGGAAACAGGGCTAAGAAAGCAGACTTGAATGTACAGAGGGTGATGCAATAGTAGAAGGAGAACATGGGGAAAGAGGGCCTTGCTTGGGAGAGTTTACATTTAAGGACCCTAATGACTAAATGTTCACGTTGTAGTGAATGCATATTTTGACATTGCTTCAAAAGTTGACTTTTTTCGTCATTTTCATTGGAGTGAGGGAATAATTATATACACATTTATGATAACGTGCTATTAAGTCAGTACAGATGAGAGGACGCTTAATATAACCCATCTCGTAAGAAAATATATCCAAGGAGGTTGTCGGTCTTCTATCCTTAGGAAGCTTCTGAACTATTCAACCTCTACTTGGAAATCACATTTTGCAGGATATGTTGAAAACTCGGTGCAACAATTCAGCACAGAAGTCTGTGTTCCACATTCAGACTTTTATCTATTGCAGATTGCGGTGATTTAGAAGCCACTCAGTAAGGGTAGGCACCGAGGTTATCGCCCATAATAGAAGAGAGCACAGGGTAATATATATTTATAATCTCTCTTTTCACTTGGCATAGTAAGCTTCGGACAGCTGGACATTTGTAGACATAATCATGGCTGATTTATAGCGTACTATCTTCAGTTTTAAAGAGGAAATGGCCCACATCTAAACTTTAGCTTCTACCATCAATTAGCGTAATGTGTCACATAGTCAATACAACATCCAGTTAACCCTAACAGCTGGAAAGGCTGGTAATATATAACAAAAAAAAACTGTGTAACATTTTAGAAAATAGAAATACTAAACAGGTCTCCAGCCTTCTTGTCAATGTCTCAAAGTATGCCGTAAAAGAATATACTCTAAATATACATTGCATTTAATCAGGGCAATTCCTAGCCCTAGTGATGACTGAACCAGCAAGTGTACCCTCGCCAATTAACTTTTATTAATTAAAAATGTAAGCAAAAGGTAAACATCAAGAACTTTTATCTTACCTGAGTCTTGTGTGTGGCAGCAGACACCGCTTTAATAATTCTCTCTATCCCCCTTTCATTCTTTGCTATCCTAGGGCCTGATTCATTAAGGATCTTAACTTAAGAAACTTCTTATTTCAGTCTCCTAGACAAAACCATGTTACAATGCATGGGGTGCAAATTAGTATTCTGTTTTGCACATAAGTTAAATACTGACTGTTTTTTCATGCAGCTCACAAATATCAACTTTAAATTTCAGTGTACAAATAAGCTATCAAGTATTTGTGTGCTACATGAAAAAACAGTCAGAATTTAACTTATGTGCAAAACAGAATACTAATTTGCACCCCTTACATTGTACCATGGTTTTGTCCAGGAGACTGAAATAAGAAGTTTCTCAAGTTAAGATCCTTAATTAATCAGGCCCCTAGTCACTGGATTAGGGCTTTATACACTTACAGCAGGAGAAGAGGTGCTGTGATTGGCCAATAAGTGACACAATCACTGTGCACTTCCTCCTGCTTTGAATTTATTGACGAGTGCATCAGTGAGTTCAAGGGCTAGATTTACTAAGCTGCGGGTTTGAAAAAGTGGGGATGTTGCCTAAAGCAACCAATCAGATTCTAGCTATCATTTTGTAGAAGGTACTAAATAAATGAAAGCTAGACTCTGATTGGTTGCTATAGGCAACATCTCCACTTTTTCAAACCCGCAGCTTAGTAAATCTAGCCTCAAGAATTGCTGAGTAGAGAGCAGGGTTAAACAGGAGATGAAATAATTATTAAAAGCCTGTGTTACCCAGGATTTTTTTATTAATAATTTCATGTCTTGTCCTACCTCCTATCTGCCACCCGAGGTGAGGCGCTGACTTCACCTCATGGAAGAAACACTTGAGGATTCAATCGTCAACCTGCAGAAAAACCCAATTGGCTGGAAGTTTTCTTCCAACATGATTATTAATCCCGCTGTTTAACAATGAATCTTAGAAACCAGGGTAAGTAACCAAAAAGTAATATCACTGTCTTCTGCCATGATTCAAAATTCTCAATGTAATTAAGTGAAAACTAGGTCAGCAGCAACTCAACATAGATAATGATATAACTATGAGAATAAAGTCACAAGAAATAATTATCTGCCAGTTCTATTAAATAGTAATAGTACTTTCTCAGCATTGCCAAGTAACATTTTAAAATGAAAAGAGGATTTCTGCAGCAATCACTATCTATTTCCAAGCGTGAGATGTAATGAAAGTCTTTTTAGTTCTTCTGGAGCCTAAATACAGCATAACAAACATGCAAGCATCCTAATTACCACACTTAAATTTAGCAACTAGTAATTAAATTGTGTTTTTTTCGCCGCTCTAATTGGCAGTTAATTTATGCACCTGAATTTTCAGGTGCTTATAAGCACTCATTAAAACTGACCTCCAAGTAAAGTGGAGCCATCAGGAGATTAAAAAAAAAGACAAATGACAAGTTTGCTGATGCTATGTTTAGCCATTCCTGCATTAGGAGACATCTTTTAAATACCATAATGTACAAAAAAAATAGACTGCTCTGGAAACAGTTTTCAATGAACAATATGTACTTCCTGATCCAAGTTCCCAGACGGTAACCGTTATTACATGGATCATAATTTAACACCTACCATAAAAAAAATCATAATTGCCATCTTTATTCAATAGTAATCTAAATTTGACAGTAATAATATTTATAATATGCAGCATCTGACCCACACATGGAAGAAGATACAAAATAAAATTATATAATTACTACCTTTCTAAATAATTCGTTTTTGCCGTTTATAATTAAGGGACTGATGAAAGGGGGAAATATGTATCGTATCTTCAACATTATACCAGGAATAATCATGTTTATATTTAACAGTAAAAAAAATAATATTTGTATTACTCCCCTCCATTTACATTAGCATGCACCATGCACCACAAAAAACATAAAGGGTATATCCATATAACTTAATTAATTTTTAATATATGTGGGTGAAGTGGCCTCAAAAACTTTTACTTACATTACAGTAGTTCTATTCAGGTTTATGGGGTATATTTACTAAACTGCCTATAGCGACCAATCAGATTCTAGCTGTCATTTTGTAGAATGTACTAAATAAATGACAGCTAGAATCTGATTGGTTGCTATAGGCAACATCTCCACTTTTTCAAGCCAGCAGTTTAGTAAATATATTTCTCTATGTGATCATATTTGGACAAGATATATAATATAGCCTCATTTCCCCCCCCCCCACATACTTACCTCAAGGTCACAGCTGAAGCTCAGGGGCAGTAGGGTCCCCCATCCCCACCACTGCTTATTTAAAAGCAGAGAGCATAGAAAGCAAAGGATTGTTGTGGACAAGACGATGGTGGTGCTGGAGACTTGACTCTGGTGATAAAATAGCTGATTGCAGTTTTCTGCTGGATGAACCACGGCCATAATGAGACTGCTAGCATGCAGCCTGGGGAGTTGGACTAAGTGAACCAATATGAATCGTTCAAAGCTTGTTTTGCGTCCAACTAATTTTGCTGTTTTGGGTCCAATTAAATTGTGGAGACACCTGTAGTTCAGCTCTTCAGTCATCAGTCCAGCATCCAAAAGATCACTGGAAGTAGTTTTGTCCATGACTGCAGCAACTTTTATAGGGAGGGGGGCATTTATTTTATTATTATTAATGTCTTGTCATTAATGACTATATTATTATGAGGTAAATTTTTTATTTGTGCATTGTTGTGGGACTTTATATTCCACTTGCTGTATGTATAGGACGTATCCTGCTGTATATTGTTAGTTCAGTGCCCACCTAGACCCGTACTCAAGAAGAGACATAGCTTTACATCTGCTCCTTGTTGAATACAGTGCCCGATTTACATTAAAAAAACACACAATACATTTGTTTTGCGTATCTTAATGAATCAGGCCCAAAGTATCATATGGAAATTCACAGACTTTTAAAACATGAATGGTTTGAGTAGCCAATTAAAAAATAGATTGTAACAAACTGTAAAATCAAGCAAACTATAGTAAAAGTAGTTAAAGAGCTTTTCCACCATCCAGCAACTTTTTTTTTTTAATCGCATGCGCCCTACTGCAACTTTACTAAAATACTGTTTTTTCAGAACTCCTTTCTCTATTTTTCCTCCAGGCCTTTAAATCACCAGGCAGTGGTTAATTTACCTTCACCTTGAATATGACACAAGACTGCTCTGTGGCTACATCTACTTAACAGAGAGGAGCTGAACTGGTGGAAACCCCCTCTGGTGCCACAAAAAACAAAAACAGTTCAAGGCTTATACAAAGGGGAGGGGGAGGGATGGTTTTATTGACTATTAAAATCCTGCACTGAAAACGTTTATTGGTGCAAGTTTAATATTCCCTCTGTACGTTGAGTAGCTATGCAGAAGATACAACAATAGTTATGGAGATAATTCACTCCAAAACTGTTTTACTTAATTTGGCACCATAAGAAATTAATGACTGGTTTTATAGACTTTATAAACCGTGAGCCTTACATAAACATAGCTGCCAATATTCACTAGAATGCCATGAAATGACCAGAAAATAACAAGGGCAAGCTTTGGTTGGATCCTCTGTGCTTTCAGTGGCTCAGTGGCACAGCTTGATCTTGATTCAGAAATGTTAGCAAGTTAACTATATACTCTGTGGGCTAGATTTACTAAGCTGCGGGTTTGACAAAGTGGGGATGTTGCCTATAGCAACCATTCAGATTCTAGCTGTCATTTATTTAGTACCTTCTACAAAATGACAGCTAAAATCTGATTGGTTGCTATAGGCAACATCCCCACTTTTTCAAACCCGCAGCTTAGTAAATCTAGCCCTGTGTCTTATATAAAATGAATTGTGTCTTAATATGTATTTGTTGCTTAACACGGTGGAGGCAGCCAACTATCACAACTAAGAAAACAACTTGGTGCATTGTGTGTGGTATGAAGGACAAAAAAAGACCATGACATAAAGGTTTTGACCAAAGGGGCTGTGCTAGATGAACCCATAGATTCAAGGGAACCTGTGTGCTGACCAATGAAAGTGATCTGCTCAGGTTAAGTAGTGCTGGTAGGCATGGGAATGGGTTACACCGTGCTGCAATGATCAAGAGTGGGGGACCAAGCAGCGAGGATCAGTGTGAGAGGGAGGGAACTGGCAGAGGTCCTGTGACAGACAGCACAGGATTCTGGGTAATGTGTGTATGCAGAACTCCCTTCTCACTAGGTATGCAGAGACCCTCCAGGGAAACATAAACAATGCCTGCATTAAAATAAAACTGGGCACCCCTGGTTTAGCTACAACAGAAAAATAGTTTGATTGACCATACATTTTGCAAGATCTGGGCAATTTACTTGAAAATTGCTAAACTAGCCAATGAAATATTTACAATTGTTGTGATAGCTCAAACCAAAAATGATTATGCGTCATTAAAATTATTGGGCCCGAGTCATTAAGGAAAAAATAGCAGAAAAAGGAGTAAATGTTCTCCGGGACAAACCATGTTACAATGCAAAGGGTGCAAATTAGTTTATTGTTTTGCACATAAGTTTAATACCGGCTGTTTGTTCATCTAGCACAGAAGTACTTGATAGGTGCTGATCCACCTATAGCATAGCAAGGTGCATGCATAGTACCCCCTTACCCTGGTGGGAGATGCCGCCAGACATCAAACTGAATCACATTGTTTTAAGTCTCCCTCTTGGAATTCCCCACCACACCTGAGAAGACTCTCCCCCAAGCCCTCAAAATCCTTAAATGCTCTCTCAAAATCCACCTCTCTATTAGAACTTTCCTACTCCCAGCTATACTACACACACTGGTACAACCAAACTACTGCCCCAATCTACACTCTGGGCCACACTTGCTCCTCTTGTCTCAGCTCTGCCCTTTTCTAACTAGATTCAAAGCTCTCTTACAATCAGGCAGGGGAGGGCTGGCAAACTTTAGCACGGGGAGCAAGACTCAACTCATCAACCTATTTTAAATGAAAAAAAATTCAGGTGGCCCAGTGACTCAGGCCAAGGTAGCTCACTATGGGAGCGGCACGGGGGTAAATGCCCCCCTGCCCTCCAGCCCAGCCTACCCCTGCAATCAGGGTCCTCCCTACCCTTTTTTTAACATTTGCATTTATTTTGTCTCCCTTGCATGTCCCTATTTTATGTATGTTCTGTTTCACTTACTGTCCAGCACTGTAAAACACAGTGATACCTTAAAATCAAGAGTAATGATAATGAAAAATAAGATGGCCACCTGGAACAAAAATGATGAAGGGAATTCCATGTGGAATGCCAAACTGCGTTAGAGAATCCTGCAACATTCCGCACCCACATGTGGCGAAGGCTAAAATTCTGTAGAACACTTTTGAACACATTCTCTCCCGCTGTAAGGAACTTTGCCTTTATGAATCCGAAAGGAGAAATATCCTCTTTTTTCCTTTTGGTATTTTGCAGAGGTAAAAAATATATTTTTGTCTTTTTTCTGCCCCCCCCAGCCCAGCATGCCCCTGCCTACAGCATCACACATTATCAGTTTACATAGTCTGACATGGAGATGGGTCTTGTAGAAAATACGGCATTTCCATAGTATGTTCCATTCACCTGTAGCCTGTAACTGGACTCAGTGATGCTCACTCACTTTTAGCACACAAAAAAACAATTAAAACTTTATTTAAAAATAATAGAATGACATATACCATGACTCCCTTTTTCTGCTCCCCTCAGGCTTGAGTTTGTGGAAAGGCCTGATCGGCCCGATCGGCTTGAGCTTTGGGCAGTAGAGTTGGAGGGGTGGCATTCTGCTCAGTTTGCATGCACATTGTTATTTTTTATTTTATATATTTATATATTAAATTTTTAATGATGGCCAAATTAGTACGACATTATTTTATAGGCACTTATTTTCTATCGATGCTGTGGAGATAAAGAGAACTAAATAGGTGGTCCCGTTGAGCGACAGGACCAGAGTTCAAGTTGACCACGCACAAAGTGACTAATTATACTTCAGGCATTATTGGGACCACCAGACACAGGTTCGTTAGTGGCCATCTTCTAACCAAAGTTGCAGATATCTCCAATAATATTCCCATCAATTTTGATTGGATTATTATTGAGATTGTGATATGACACCCATGCTGCGATTGCCCGATATCGACGGCACTATTGCAGCATGTGGTCTGCATTAGAAACATTGAGAACAAAGTAGATGAATATGGGGAGGCACGGAGAAAGTGACCAAAGGACTAAAAATAGTAAACCCGGCTAAGCTGCCCTCGGAACATGTTTGGCTAGAGACGTTCTTGGACATTAGTGTGAATACAGACCTGATTCCTGAGCAAATAGCAAATTCAGCAGTGTTTAAGATTCTGTCAATTTCAGTGATTTAGATCCAGCAAATCCCTTCAGGAACATTGTGCTGATGAAACAATTCTGAATTTAAAATTGTTTTGTAAAATGTCAACTACAACAGCAAATTGTAGTCATTAACATTATAAACAATTTTATACACCCATTACGAAAGAGACTGTCACCAGGGGCAACATAAAAACAAACAGACCCAAAAACAATGTCCTTGTGTGCCCCCATCCCGTTCTCCTGTGAGAGAGCTTATGAAATAGAATGCTATCTATGCAAATTGCAGCTCATGGGCTCCCTACTTGGATGGCGTTCTCAGTACAGCTCCTCCGTCTCACTGGCAAGTGAGCGGATCGGTGAGGTGTGTAGGAAGCAGAGAGAATAGCTCAGAATGACGTTTAGCTCAGAAGCAGGGGAATTAGTTTGAAAAAAATATATTTGTTTGATTATCGGCACAGGAATTAGAGATCTTTCCTATTTATTTGCTATCTACTTTAGAGTGGTGCTCTTCCAGAGCTAGACAATATTTCATATCACAAAACCACAAAAAAAAGTCTCTGTTGTAGAGGCTCTGATTAGGTCCACATTCGTTTATTACAAATGCTATACTTTTCTTTTTCCATTTTTCAAAATATTATTATAAATATGATTACTATGATTGATAAATTTAAAAAAATAAAATAATAACGTATATAATTTTGAATAAATGAACGTGGACCTAATCAGAGTGCCTTCTTTTTCTTTGTAGTTTTGTGATATGCAATACTTTCATGCATGTTGTGACAGAAGCACTGAAAATGTGGCAGATGGCAGATATATGTGTCCCAGGCTGTCTGTGTTTTGTGCTCTAAAACCCCAGGGAGATTATT
This sequence comes from Mixophyes fleayi, assembly GCF_038048845.1. Classification (NCBI taxonomy): domain Eukaryota; kingdom Metazoa; phylum Chordata; class Amphibia; order Anura; family Limnodynastidae; genus Mixophyes; species Mixophyes fleayi. Next base: position 30,492,316 of record NC_134407.1, on the reverse strand, counting down.
TCTATGTTTAATGGAGCTTCCCAAAGTTGTCTTCAGCTATAGTAAAAGATGGTAAGGGTCCTTGGGGTTATGGATGAAGAGAGAAGGGTGGGCTCAGTATATAAGGCTCACTTTCGGATCTTCCAAATGACCTGTGTCAGTGCTAGTAAAAGGCTGTAAAGCAGCTCATTCACTCTCTCACAGTCTGGGAAGCAGGTAGATGCTTGCTGAGAGGAACAATTTGTAGCCAGTGAGTACTATTGTTGTGGATGCATATGTGGGACACTAGGTCCCTCACTTCAGAGAGGAAAATCCTGTGTTGAGTTAGTGCCGGACAGGCAAGGTCTTTGGTTTGTGTTTTATTTTTCTTTATTGCTGGTGAATTAAACTTGCTGAGCCTACTAAAACCAAAAACACTTGGCTAGTATGATATCCTTGGCTGATTTGTACAAAGTGCAGCCGTCTACCCCAGAAGAAGGTAACCCCAATACGGTCCTCTGACACTGCCTGGTATAAAAGCAGAAAGATAATACCTAGTGACAAGTTCTCTTTAAAAGACATTTTACATTTTTTGTCAAAACTAGAACGATTGCTGGAATATTGCAACTCCTTCAGCAGACCGAAGAGCAAATTTGCTTATCTCTATTTAGAGCAATGTACAAGTTTCCTTCCCACAGTCTAAAATTATAGCCACAACCAGTTAAGCAGAATATTCACATCAGTGGCAGGTAGGATAAAAGGATATTCATTGTGACCTTTTACATCCAGCTTCAATCAGAACTGATTTAAACAGGAACTCTCAAGAGCAACCGCTTTAATTTCATTTCTTTCTAACCAGTCTATTTTAAAATATGAGTAGACACATCCTGCAAACACATAGCAGTAGGACCAAAAATAGGTTAAGTGCAATTAAGCATAATTTACCTTTGGTTTGCTACACAGGCTGATTTCTGTGGAACAGATGTGAAGACATTTCAAGATTTATTTTAGCACATTTGTAGCTCAGCAGCCATCAGTTTATTACTCATTTATCTGCATTGAAAGTCTGTGATGACTGCATTTCATTCATCCTTTCTTTTCAGTGTGCTCCGGTTTTAGGGATGCTAGGACCCCTCACAATGAGGACAGTTTTCTGACAATGGGGACCTACTGAAGGTATATATGACATTAAGGGCTTGATTCCTTAAGGGACATAAGTCCATTTAAGTGGTGTATTTTGCATTCTTTCAAACCTGTGAGTGCATAAAACCAAAACATATGCCAAAAAAAGAAATTCGTGTTTGCTTGTAAATGACACCTCCGACTGCCTACTATTTTAAGGGTGGAATGGGGAGCGGAAGGAGAATATGACCGTAGTCAATGTACAGTAAGGGCGTGCCAAGCTCGATTCAAGCTTTGGGTATCTCTCAGCTACAGGTTGGGTGTAAGTGCAGAGTGATAGTGATGATGGTCACATATGCACGCTAGAACATGTGTTTGCAATCAAGAGCAACTGTAAAAATGTACTGAAATATGTCCTGTGTGGTTTTGCATGTGTGGCAGGGGGCAGCCTTCCTAGCAGTAGATGTTGGAAATTAATTTGATAATGTGAGTTTGGAATGGCTAAAAAGTGTGTTTAGGAAATTGGGATTTAAAGTGGGGTTATGATGTTATTAAGACAATATACACAGACCAGAGGATATGCCCCAGGGTACCTGTCAGATCCAGTCTCTTTTCAGGAGGGCACAAGCCAAACATACCATTTGTCATCCCTTCATTTAATGTTGTAATAAAACCCATTATCTTGACACCTAGGGGTATATTTACTAAACTGCGGGTTTGAAAAAGTAGAGATGTTGCTTATAGCAACCAATCAGATTCTAGCTGTCATTTTGTAGAATGTGCTAAATAAATGATAATTAGAATCTGATTGGTTGCTATAGGCAACACCTTCAGACGCAGTTTAGAAAATATTCCCTCTAGATACAGTAGTGACAGGGTTGCGGTAGGAACTGTTGAAACCCATTAAACACTATGGGGAAAATTCAATTCTACGCATTGTGCCTCCAGAATAGTGCGCTGAGACACTCCGAGGTGATATTCGGAAATAAATCTTTGCTCATTTTTCCTCACTCCTCATAGCAGAGCTTACTTATTGTAGTAGGCTGCAATGCGTACAGTCGGTCATTACAGTGATGTCCGACGACACAAAGTATTGAATTGAATCCCTCGAATATGTATACTATACCCCATATATAATATACCCTTAATTAATAAATGAATGAACTGAAGTAATTACACCTCCTGACAATTGTTAATGTCATCTATTAAAGTTAGTAAATTTTGGAAAACGCATCACCCTTGCAAACTATTCCTATTTTGTTATACACCAAAGATATTAACAAGCCTAATTGAGCTTTTATTAAATGTATTTGGGGGAAAAAAAAGAAATTTGTCTACTTAAATATTTGCCCGACATCAGGGATTATTATCTATCTTGATTATGTAGGACTGTAAGGGACTGGTTAAAATTTACTTTTTCTCAAATCTGGAGATGGAGGAAGTATAATAACCACGGCAGTATCATTTATTCAATAATTCATTCAAAAATATCTCAGCTACCCTCCTGGAATCTACCATGATGTGAAAACTCAAACACTAGTATGGAAGACATTGCTTTTTTTATATAAATTTGTCTAGTATAAGCATTTAAAAACAAGTAAAACCGTATTCCACATAAAATGTGTCCTATAACAATACTACGGAATTGGTGTTAACAGAACATACTAACTAGGTCTAATGTTGCTCTGAGTGTCATATGACTGACATGGATGGGTTAGACTGGGTATTAGCAAATCCCTTTTTCCCTTTGTATGAAAATGTTAAAGATTGTGTTATGATCTGCCTTGTATCTTTGTGTGCATTTTGCCCTGTGTTATTATTTGCCTTGTTTCCCTGTGTGCATATTACCCTGCAGTGCCTGTGATTCTCCTGGGTTGCTGCTGTTCATCAGGGGTTAACTAGCACTGCTAGTTAATCATCCACACCTGTCTGTGGCCTATGTATGCCTGCCTTTTCCAGAATCCTTTGCTGGTCATTGAAGTTCCTAGCCTGCTCATGTCTCTCTGTTCCTCGATTACATGCATGGCTACTACTGCAAACTGGTTTCAGTTAAGTTATTTGCTGCATTTCATTATTATTTACCTGTTGTTTGCCAAGATCTGGAAATCCATTGTTCCATTCAGCCTGAACTGTTTACTGTTTATTTTGCCTTAACTGGATTATACTTTTCTGCAATAAACAGTTTAAAACGTTTATATCACGTGTCTGGCTCCATGGCTGTAATTAAGGAATTGGTTTTGAACAGAACCATAACAGATTGTTATAGCTGTTTTCCTCCTGCCTCATCACTTTAAGACAAAATAGTTAATTTTATATGTGTTTTACTGCACTATAGTTATTTTGACACATGTGAGTGTAGAACTCACAAAATCAGCCTTTATGTGGCACATAAACTTAGTTTTTGGCCAAAAATATGGCACTTTTAATTGATATGTAACTAGGTATATATCGGTATATATATATATATATATATATATATATATATATATATATATATATATATATATATATATATATATATATATATATATATTTATATTTAGGTGTGGGTGGGTGAATGTGAGAACTTTTGACAATAATATTTATTTTTTACTGTTCTGATGCAATTAGTCATTATTTAAGGATTTGTCTGAATACCAAATATGTATGCAAAATATCCCGCTGATTGCAGAATCTAATTAGAATCTTATTTTCCATATTAAAATTAAGCCTGAGTATCCCAAATATTGCAACGCAGGTAAGTGTACAGGACAAAAAGATTGTATATTTGCTTGTATACGAAACATGGTGAAATTCATTCTCAACCAAACTCTACTTCATCTGTGTTTAATAGTAAAGCGGTATTTCCCAATTGCTGGTCCTTCGAGTAGAGATAGCTAATAGGATCTGACATAGGGTAAAACATGTAATAAAGCAAAACATAGCACGTCAGTGAGAATACACCAATTATCAACCTGAGCAAGGTATTCTTATCACTTAAAATTCTATAAAGACCAAAACAATTGTTTTAGCTGCGGACACATTTGGACTGATGGTAAATTCTACTTAGAAATCACCATTCACTTCCATTGCCAAAATCCCAACTCTTATTCATCTTGACCACTTCCTAGCAGCCATCTACCATCTTTTTAAGAGAAGCAGATAACTATATAATATAGAAGGTGAGTGAAGCCCTTCTTCACATATTCTCCTCTGATGAGAGGATGGGACCCAAATATGTAAGTCAGTCAGATAATCCTTTGTGGATTTCCAGGGAATGTAAACTCTAAACCAACTTTTGATACCGATACCCAATATCTAATTCTTCCATGATACATGACTTCCTTTGGTCCTGTACCCTTTCTCTTAAATACAAAGGAAATAAAGATAATTGATAATATAATAGACCTGAGAGTGTGAAGATTGTGGTCATTGTGTACAATTGAAATAAACATAAACTTATTGGACACCAGTAGACTGTGAGTCACTGTATAACTAACTAGGTTGAATTTAAATGTACCAAGGGTGCACAGAAAAGAACTGAAGATCAGATTAGCCAGAGGCCAAGCCACTGGTAAGTCAGATGATACATTCACAAATAGGAGCATTCACAGACATTTTCCCAAGAAAAATCTAAGAAGAATAAGTGTTAGAGGGACTCCTTTCATGTGGCTATACATATGTGACACTTGCTGTGATTAGCATGATTCTCCAGGGTGCATAAATTATTTGGAGAATTTTGGGCGAATCTGGACAAATTCAAGAATAGTTGAATTTTAGAATTGGAATAATCTATTCACTAGTCTCCGCTTGCTAACCAATCACATAAGCTCTGGCTTTAAAGTGCAGAAGTGACTTTTGGACGGCAGGTAAAGACGGCTTAACTTTAGATCAGCTCTGCGCCCTACCGATCACAAAGTCATCCTCTCACAAACGAAAAACAGTGGGCAATTACAAGGTGGTGCTGAGGATTGTCATCACACCAAAGACAAGGTTGTTTGGTAGCTCTACTGGAATACCATCTCCGTTCAGCTGCTAGACCCAATGAGATTGACTGTCATTGCTGTTGCCATCTCTGTTCACCCTCTGGTGATCTACTTCTGTGAACATGGTCAACAAGTGTCCTGGATGTGGTTCAGCAGTGAGCATGATGCCAAATATATAAACAGGACACACAGCTAGTACGAGCTGGCAGATAGCCACAAGAGAGAAAATGCAGCATAAAAGTGAAAATCTTTTTAAGTACCATTACAGGAAGGAAGTTCAATTAATTTGAAAGGTAGATAGTTATGGTTGTCAGCAGTTCATCTTTCACGTCTCCACCTGTCACTGTCCTCATTCCAGCTGTACTGTACCAATGATAGATGCACAGAAGCCAATCGCCATTGACGGCTGATAGCCAGACACACCTTCCCCACCACCAACTATTGTTATTCCATTTGGGCAGGGCCATCCTTTCATTTTAGCTTCAAGTGATTGTATTTAATTTGTTTTATCATGATTTCCTTAATGTACAGTGCTGCAATAGGTCAGCACTTCATAAACAAAGGATAATAATAATACTGTAAGACAGAGAAGCACCACCCTAAAAGATAAAAACATTATGGTGGGCAGTGTTAGTTGACCACTTATTTTGATCTTAGTCCTTAGCTTACTATTACATGGGCTTTGATATTTATTAAAATAAAGTTCCTTTTTTTTGTTTTACAGCAAGGGTAGTGTAATGGCACACTATAAATGACAAATAAGAAAAATTACTAGTAAGATGAGAAGAAAATACAGAACTAGTGTACGTTCTATAGAACACCTCAAGCTTGATTTGGAAGGAAAAATAAAGCCTTATTTCTTTTTATACACAAAGTTGAAGATGAAAACTGTAGCTTGTGAGCCATAGAGAATCATGCTGAGTTTCTCATCACCTCTGGAAATTCAAATACTGCAACCGTAAGAAGAATTCAGAGGTATTCCCGCGCTGCCGACACAAGATAACATTGTGCGTCTTTCCCAAGATTTCTCCACTGGGTTTAATTAAGATACCTCTGTGCTTAGCAGTGGAGTTTCTGTGTACCCAGTAATAGAATATAAAGATTGCCTCTTCAACAAGAATGTTTTTATAGGTCAAAAATGATATACAAGGTTTGCCTTCTGAAGGCTGTTTTAATGGGGGGAAGAAAAGAAGAAAAAAACCAACATCGTCAGCATAATGTCATGTTTTTTTATACTCCTACAACACTATTTACAACTTAAACATCCTGACTTTCTCCCAGGAGTTTATACAATTAAAACAAGAAAATCAGCACATAATTACACTAAATACTCTATAGGATTAAGTCTGTGGTTAATTAACTATATGATTATTTATGATTAATATGAATTATATTGTGGGTTGGTGATTTCAGAGTGGTATTTTTTTTTATTTGATTTTCTTTGTTTTTACAGTTGATTGCCTTAGTTTGAAAAAAATATTTTTATATAATGTTGTAGAAAAGGGTGACAAGTAAAATCTGGCCTATACTTTAATGTCAGGATAACATTGTATACACAGAAAATCGTTCAGAAGTTCCACTACTCATGCTGTCATATTTATGTGACACTCTGTCTCACATACCAAGTCACTTTCTTGGTGGAATATTCATTGACAGATAGCCCAGTGTTTACAATTACTGGAAACGCGTCCTACAAGTTCTGGTGGAACACTGCAGATTCTGTTGTCATTATAGCATCGACTGAAACAATGGGAACACAGCTCTAATATATTAAAGTCATTTGCTTATACAGAAGCCAGGGACACAAGTCCAAGTTTGTGGTCAATCAATCAAACCAGTCAGGTACAGTCAATCAAGCCTGAGCTAAAAGTACAAAGTCCTATTTGCAAAGCAAGCTATGGTCAGGGCCAGAGTTGTTATAAAAAAAAGGAAACAGATCATTGACACTGCTAGGAGTACCAAGAGCCATGGCTCAGCATCCTGAGTTGTCCGCACACGAATGGATGGTGCAATTATGTATGTTGATTGTAGGGTCAGGCCTTGCTCTTCATCTGCATATGAAGTCTGCACCCTTCTATCTTCCTCAGCCCCCTCCACCTGCACACTTGACCTCATCTCACCTCCTCTACTCCCTCTCTCTTGTGGCCTGCTCCCACTTTGGCCACCTCCTCAATCAAATCCTTTCCTCTGGTACCTTACTCTCCTTCAAACATGTTCTTTTCTCCCCCATACTCAAAAAAATGTTCCTTGACCCTTCTTTACTCTCTAATTACCACACTATCTCCCTCCTTTCTTTTACCTCCAAACTTACCTTGTCCTACATTACCAAGATATCTGTGTATTATTTGTTAATTAGTAGATGTCTGGTCTGTGTATTATTTGGTTTTTCATGTATTATGTAATGTGTTAGGGATCCTTGCTGTCTGTTTAAAGAAGGAAGAAGAAGGGCGAAGGAAAATCATATGTTTATTCCAAGTTTAAGCTTAATTTTTGTTACATTGGGTACCAGCCCTGGTTGTAGAGGAGGCACAAAGACCATAGAAAGGCAATTGGTCAGCATATGCGACTTAAAAGGTGTACAGCCTATTTTTTTTTTATTTAAAAAAGGCTTTTATAATGAGGACATTACTTAAGATTTATAATTTGTTTATGGAAGACAATGCAGAAGGGTAACTCCATCCAAAAGTAAACATGCAGTGCTGCCCCTCCCCATGAACTTTTAATTAGCATCAATGAGAAGTCTGCTGAGGAGGAACAATGACACATGCTCAGACTGTTTGAAACAGACCAAGAAGTAAGTATAGAAAGGAGTAATCCGACCAAACCAACAATTTTAGCTTTGCGTAAAGTTTCTCTTTAGTCACAATGGAGGCAGCCATTTCCTTGGTTAGAACCAATATAAAGCTTCTCAAATCACAAAGAACTAATGCCATCACAGAGGCATGGGGTGTGACATCATCACTAGGTCATTAGTGAATTGATATGTCACTGTCACGAATCAATGCAGGAATACAGCTAAGGAGCCACGAATAAGGTGAAAAACATTCAATGTTTATTTGCTGAAGAGTATAAACAGAAGGTGTAATAATGACCTTTGCAGGAATTACCAGGTACACGGCTGTTGCAGGTAAACAGGAGGTATGGAGAGATCCCAAGCAGCAAATGCAGGTAAATGCAGAGGTAAATACCAGGTTCAAAGATGATGCAGGTAAGCAGAATGTATGGAGAGATCCCAAGCAGCATAAACCCAGGAGCACAGCAGAAGAAAGTAACAACAATGTAACAACATGATGTGACAACAATATCCAGCCATGTATGCTGGGAGTGACAAGTATACATAGGGGAAAACCCAGGTGTAAGGAATAATTAGTTCCACAAGGTTAACCCTTAAAGCACAAGAAACAGGAACAGTAACAGCAACTCTGGTGATCAGAGGTACTGCTGCAACACACAATAATAAAGTCTAATAGTCCTGGAGACAGGAGCTGCCAATACAAAGCAGCAAGCTGCAGGCAGATCGTGACAGTCACATTCTCATGGATATTATCATAAATTGTTGTCTCCACTGTGAGCAGCCAACAGGTACACTAAGAAGGTTCAACATGGTGAAAATCTGCACAGTTATTTTCACACCATTATCACATTATTTTGCATGCTTATGAACTGATATTTTGTAATGTTTTATTAAAATTTGTGATTAATTTATTTTTCTCTTGTAGCCATTATGGAGTTTAAATATATATTTAACGATTGATTTACCTTACATCACTCATGTCAAGTCAGTAGATCATGTGACGCAGAGCACATGCATACAACTTACGTATCCACTATTGAACAATTATATGTCTAATGTAGTGTGTAAATTCATAGGATACATACAGCAAACAACCTTTAGCCCTGATAATGTATCATTCTTTGCCGACATACATTTTAAGTAAATTTAATGTTTGACGCTAAACTGTGCATCATCAAAGATTTGCAATTATCAGGGACAGGCTTTTCAATCTTGTCACATTGCTTGTGTAACCAAATATTTCAAGTATTCATCAATATACAGGGTAATGGTATAATAAACAAATAACCAGGGATTATTGTAAAAATCTTCAAGATCAAAAGGTTAAAAGGTTTTATCAGAATAATATTGGCAGATACGTAGCATCCGGAGCATGGAGACATTCAGGCTTCTAAGTGAACACAGCTGCATACTGTAACTGTGATTTAAATAAGTGGTATATTATGTAATTTGTATAAATTGCATCTTCAGAGCCTCTATCAACTACCTACTAAAATTAGTATCCTAAAAAAAGAAACAAGCGCAAACCTCTTAAAGCCATCGTGATAACATAGAGAACAAGTACCAAATAAACTCATCTAAGATCCATAAGTCAAACAATCTTTTTTAAACATTATTTCCACTCTTCTACAACCTTTGCACTAAATACATTGCTTCATATATATCATGGGGTGACCTCTTTGGCTAAGTAGAAATCACTGGTGCTGAGACCCCTAGCAGCTTCCCAATAGGTATTACAGTACAAGGAGTTTCCTCACCTTAATCAATTCATTAAGGAACAGGGATATATCTGCTTTTAGTAGAAAATAATATTAGTACTGTACCAAATAAATAATTATTTCAGCCAGTTTAGGTTTTCAGTAGAAATACATACAATAATATGGTTTCCTGACTGCACAATTAACTAAGTAATATGATTGCAACTATATTTTCAAGACTTTGGTATCTCTAAAAAGAACAATAAGGAGATCATGCTATTGTTTAACTTTTCTCTAACAATCTACATTTAAATAAAATAAAAAATGTTAACTTTTATGACGCAACTCTGTTTATTTACCATACCTTATACAATAGGGAGTTTTGTTACGAAAAAAAACCCATTTAGAAATGGCTTACTGTACAAAAAAAGTTAATCCTATGTCCCTAAGTCATTGATTCAAATAGACTGCTCTTTTTGATAGTTTACCTCTTTATAACTTAAATTATTTATTTTCCACAAACATCGCTTTGTTTTGAGGTGACTGTATTTCTGGCCCTATTTCTGGCAGTTGTTCGTTCTTTTAATCATGTTAAAAGTCAGGATGGCGGTTTGTAAAGTGGTGGTTTGCTAAACTGTGGTCAAACTGTGGTTATCAGCCTTTTAACTATTGGTTTGGCGTATAGTAAATCCGACAGTTTCATCAAACCGCCCTTTAGTAAATCTTGTCCTACTTTAATCTGTTTGAATATAGATGTCCCTTAAACTAGGTACACACTACACAGTTTTCATCCAATAATCGGCTAAATCAGCCAACATACGACCGCTCGTTCAAAAGTCGGGTCAGTGTGTGCAGTGACACGATGGTCGAAAGTCTGCCCAAATGGACGATTGTCGCCTCATTTGGTTGGTCGTACCGTTTAATATTTTTGTTACAATCTCGTTTCCGTTGTCTAGTGTGTATAAACTTCCGACCGATCCACAACAGTGGGTATGAAATTACAGTCATTGCTCACGACAACATTGCTGTAAAAAGTCGCTAAAGGGACGTCCGCTCTTTCCTTTATCGTCCTAAACAAGGCTAGTGTGTATGCAGTCCATGGACCGAGCGATCGGAACATCGATCGCATGTAAAATCCATCGGCATAAAAAGTTGGTGGAAAATTCTGTAGTGCGTACCTAGCTTAACATGGAGATTTAACTTGGATTTTCCTTTAGTGCTAAAGCATGTTCTGAGCAACACTGTTGTAATTTCTAATCCATAACTAAAAAAATGTAAATGGTAAAGGTCAACGGTGTAGGTTTACCCACTTCTTTCTTATTTGTTTTCATACATTCTTTATTTTTGCCAGTTTATGCGAATGTTCATGGTATCATTTATAAAAAAAAAAAACAGCGCTTCTGGTTTGTGAATAATGCGATACAATGATTCAGCCATGCCCTTTAGTAGGGAATCTTGATTTAAGTTCTAAAGTAGATGGAATTATTACAACGCTTGCTATTTTAGCATACTAAAAGGTCAAATTTAAATAAGCCCTGCATGAGTTACAGATCCTTCCCATGGTATAGAACAAATTAAACACTTGTGTGATTAGTTTATGTTAATTTTTAACACACCATTTCCTTGTTTGCGCAACGTCTTGAGCGCCAAATTTTGTGTCTGGAAAAAACAAATGAGGCTTTTATATCTGTTGATGAAATAGTTTCCTTCTTACATCTGCTGAGATGTTTGCGAAGCATCTATACCAGTATTTGGAAGTGAGAATAATTTGATATGCAGCAAATCAGTATGGGAAGTCACCTTCACTGTACGATATGGAAGAGAAAAATAGTCCTTTTGTTCAAGTAAATCCAGCTGAAAATGGATATCGGATTCAGTGACTTATAAAAAGTTTTACATATATATCAATATATATCTATATTATATATTATATTATATACACACACATAATAGTCGAAGTGTAAATTTAAAAGTGGCGGTATGGAAAATATAATGGGAATGTAAGTGAATGGAATTTGATAGTTTTATAACAAAGGTAAGGAATACCACTGTATACACCCACACTTAAATCACAGTGTGTGCGTATATATGTGTGTTGTTTGTGTAGAAGGAAAAGTTTTTAAAAAATGTATATGTGGCGAGTCCAACACAACACAAAAAAGCGAAATATGACGCTAGGGGCCTGATTCATTAAGGATCTTAACTTAAGAAACTTCTTATTTCAGTCTCCTGGACAAAACTATGTTACAATGCAAGGGGTGCAAATTAGTATTCTGTTTTGCACATAAAATCTCAGGAACAAAGTCTTTTTATAATACAGAATATAGTACAGACCATTACATAAAAAATGAACAATGGCAAATTTCGACTAATTTTACATCTCCTTTATAGACTAAAACCGCAAAAGCAATACATAGATAAATGCATCATTTCAGACTTTAAACCAATAATATCCCCACTTACATTTCTTAGATCAGTTGCTATTTATAAGTTTAGATTAATACATTACTTCATAAGCATGGGCCTGATTCATTAAGGATCTTAACTTTAGAAACTTCTTATTTCAGTCTCCTGGACTAAACCATGTTACAATGCAAGGGGTGCAAATTAGTATTCTGTTTTATACATAAGTTAAATACTGACTGTTATTTCATGTAGCACACAAATATCAACTTTTAATTTCAGTGTACAAATAAGCTATCAAGTATTTGTGTGCTACATGAAAAAACAGTCAGTATTTAACTTATGTGCAAAACAAAATACTAATTTGCACCCCTTGCATTGTAACATTGTTTTGTCCAGGAGACTTAAATAAGAAGTTTCTTAAGTTAAGATCCTTAATGAATCAGACCCTAGATCCTCAGGTGAGTGCACATTTGCCATGGACCCCTGGCAGTGACAGGGTTAATGAAGCTTGCAATGGTGTTCATGAGACGTTTATGCTTAATTCGGATAAGTTTGCCACATAAAGAGTTTGGGCAGCAGTAGGCTAATTGGCTCCTGGCAAAATGAACCCAAGTGTGTGTGCATGGTAGGAAACTTAGATTGTAAGGTCCAATGGGGATGGATTCAGTCATGTGAATGATTGCATATTCTCTGCTTAATATGATTAGTGCTACATAAACATTAAGAAATACATTACCATAACATTTCTTTCCCTAGATTAGAAATCCTGAGTTCCGTATTTACATAGTATTTGCTTTTATCCAAGGACCCTTTAAAGAATATAGGAACATGGGTAAATCTGGAAGTCAGCGTGCATTTTATAAGATTAGCTATTGTTAAATACAATGTCGTGTGCTGAGGAAGAAGGAAAATGTCATCATTGCATTAAGCAAGTGAGACAAAGCTGAAGAAAATGTTTTCCCAGTGAAGAAATTGGTGCTTAATAAACATAAGCTGTTTTATAAGATAGTCACTTATTCAGCAGCTTTAGTTGCAGAGCATGTGGGAGAATTATTACATTATACTATTTAAATCCTGCATCAACAGTTTTTCTTATCATTTTGCACAAAGCCGGAGCATGTGCAAGATTTCTATGTCCTAACCGTATCCATTCTTTATTTCTAATCACACGTACCTCCAAGTGTGATGATTTCTCAGCCTTTTTTCTGCTCTGTCATTTCATTATTCCTTTATCAATCTATCAACCAGGCATTCCAATAGCTACTTCAGTAAAACTTAATTGACAAAATTAAAATTCACATTTGGCAGACCCATCCCCAATACCGCCAATTCAGTAAAATGCAGGCAACAATTTTCTCTATAAAACCCCCAAAAAATTGTCATCAGTAAAAATACAAAATTGCATTGACACCACATTGCTACACCTAACATGTTGCTGCAAATCATAAAGTGATTGGACTACCCCAGCTGATAATTTAATATCATTGGCCAGGAGAGACTGCAAGAGGGCACAATCCTCTCTGAAAAGGGTGGCACATAATTAGATGCTAGTGTCACATGGTCACCTGATATCCAATCATACCCCTCTTCACTTAAGAAGAACACCCTTTGCTTCAGTCTCTCCCAGCTGCTTGTGATCAACTGTGTGTCAGTAGAAACTGGTGGGCAGCAATTTTTTTTTTTTTTAAAAAAAAAGAAAATGATCTGTAAGAATATGTTCAAGAGTTGAAAAATCTTCTGCCAACACGTCTCTGGCTCCCCGCAAGGTATTTAAAACAAGTCTGTCAAATTAAATGAGAGCAAACTGTGGAAATTAGAAATTGCTTTAAAATGTGTTGGAATACTTTTCACTTTTACTAAAATGACCCAAGAGAAGCCCCAGAGCAAGAAATAACCAATGATGAGGGGAATAGCAGTTTAGTTTCAATAACTGGAATTGGTAGAGAAGAGGGTTATATTCTTAGGTCAGGTCGCCATCAGGGGGGGACGGGGAGTACTAATGTAAGGGGTCCGGACTCTCCAGGGGGCCCTGCTGATGGCAGCCCTGATTAGAGGCACTGGTGCACATACCTACAGAGCCAGATTAAGGGGGCATGTCCCCCGGTCCCTCTCTGCCACTGGGATCCCCAGCAGGGACATACCAAAGGTGGCACCTATCACTTTCCAGCTTGTGCTCTCTGCCCTAAAGTGCCATGCCTGTGACATCATCACGTTGCGACAGAGGAGCCGACAAGGACAGCGAGGAGCAGCAGAGATGGGCGCTGGGGGAAAGGAGACAAGAGAAGAGTAAGAATTAGAAGAGAAACAGAGGGACGAAAAAAAAAGAGAAGCAGAGTGGAGAGAAGACTGTAAGTAAAGTACTACCAAGGGAGAGTGGGTCAAAACCTGGTTCCAAATGCATACAAAATATAGGGAGGAGGGTGGGGACTGTTTGATGAGACTATTCTGTTCCCCAAACTATAAAAAAAAATAATAGGACTTGACATTACTAGCACATGCTTAATCTGGATGGCAAAAATAGCCCTTATTATTAAGTAGGAATGATATACATTTAATGTCTGGTCAGGTGGAGGGGACATATCTCTACATATTATAAGTTAATGCTTTTGATGGGGCTGGTGGGGGGTATATGTAGATAATAAAAGTGAGTGTTTTTAGTGTTGAGGCTGGTTGAGGGGAAAGGAGCCTTATTTATTAAACATAAGCACAATTAATTTAATATTGGGCTGGTTTGGGGAAGGGGCCTAATTATTAAAAGTGGGTGCTATTGATTTAATGTCAGGCTCGTTGGGGTTAGGTGGCCTAGAATCATTGCTCTGCTTTCCAAGAGGTGAATAGTAACTGTGTCTTTTTCAAACAGGGTCTCAATATTCCAGGATCCGACTAAGCAGCAACTGAGCTTAAGACACCAGCAGCATCACCAGGTAGGTAAAGCTGCAAGATCAGATAGGAATGCACAGCACACGGTGGTAGTCAGCATATTGATGCTGACTACCCCGACAATACTTACCACGACGTGTTCAGACCACATGGTTTACACAGCAGTCGTCCTGAAGCCTGGTCAGGGAAGGAGCCCTTTGGGCTGAACACGTCGTGGTAAGTATAGTCGGAATAATGACTATTATTATTTCGTACCCAACCCACAGCACAGGGTTGGAGAATGCTCTAGCTCTTGTAGAGGTCCAGGTGCTGCTACTCACACCAATATATGAGTTGGGGAGGATATAATTATATCCACATTAATACCTCATATCACTTTGCCCCCAGCAATCTCTAATCCCCCTCAAGCCCTTCCCTCAACCCTCACTTACCTTACAGGTCCATCACTCTCCTCTTGCTGTCAGCTTATCCGCTCTGCACTTTCTGCTTAAAAAGGAGGGGAATACCATGCTTCCCCTGTGAGCAGAATATAATTTTAAGACCTAGAACACAGCTCACAAGTATGGCATTCTGGGGTCTTATTGTATGATAGATTTTTAAAATTTCTCATCAATTTACTTCAAAAGGGGTGCATTTAGGATTGTCTCCCAGGTCCACATTGGAACTGGGGGACCAGTGATAGAGCATTTTATGCACCAGGTATGGCTGGGTTAAAGATTCTAGCAATAGGCTCAGAGTCAATATATATATATACGGGTAAGGCTAGGATACTTCCCTGCGTCTGTCTCCATTATACCCAGTATCTCAGTTTTGGGCTGGCAGTTACTTATGTTTTCATTTGTATATTTTTATACACCCTGTCCAGTGTAGGCATCAGAAGATATAAAGCGATACCTTGCAGGATCTTTTTCTTAGCCATGCTGCTCAACACACAGTTCATCAGACCATACTGCAGTGTTTAAAATGATGATGGATTGCTAAACATTACTGCTACATAATGTCTAAGTAATCTGTCTTCAGGTATGATGTGTGAGAAGCAGTAGTGAGTTGTGAGGTTTTACAGGGTTTAATAGAGATTGTTAGTTAGAGAAAACCTTGCTTAAAGTACTTAGGGAGGAGTTTTGCTGATTCAAACAGAGACAGAGATTTTTGTAGGCATTTTCTGGAGGTCATAGTAATTTGTGATCTATTTCAGTATTGCAACCAAAGGTTGCTTAGGCTGGGTACACACTACAGTGCTTTCAGCCGTTTTTTGGGCTAATACGACGCTAAACGACTGATTGGCCCAATATCACAATCATATTATCCCCCTGTTTTCTGTGTGGCATCCTTTCTTCCCCCCCGTTTTCTGTGTGTGACATCCTTCCTCTTTCCCCCTCCCCGTTTTATGTACTTACCTGTCTGTCTGTTTCTGTCTTCTGCCCGCTCTTCGACAGCTGCCTGGCAGGACCCGTACAGACTGGCATGTATTCATGTGGCTGGTTCCTGGGGAGCCCATCTGACCATCGGCCCTTCTGGTATTTTCCAGAAGTGCCAGATGGCCAGTCCGGCCCTGTTGCCTCTTACAGATCGTAAGTTTGTACAGATCAGTTCAGAAATTAAAGCACATTTTTCTGAGTGAGAATATTGGTATGGAATTAGACGGTGGAGAGGGTGCATTTTCAGGGCCTTGCCAGACCATGCAGAGGGATAGCATAGCCATGTGCACTTTGCTAAAAATCTTGACTTTTTATCGTCTCAGAGCTGCCAGAGATGGGGTCTTTTAATGAGGCAAAACACTTGCCATACATAATGCATTGCGCGATTAAAAAAAAATAAAAAAATGTAAAACACAGGCAGTGTACCCACTCCCTAGATCCTCAACCAGCCCCGGAGCTGAACAGCCTTTACTAGTTTCCACTACAACAGGAAGACCATTAGCATAAATTATGCCTGCTATAGTGAAAACTAACCCCAGATTGAGACAGTCTGGCCTGGTTTGCACTTTAACAGGGAGACCATGGGTTAAATTTACTGAACTGCAGGTTTGAAAAAGTGGAGATGTTGCTTAAAGCAACCAATCAGATTCTAGATTATTTAGTACATTCTACAAAATTACAGTTAGAATCTGATTGGTGGTTATAGGCAACATCTCCACTGTTTCAAACCCGCAGTTTAGTAAATATGAGTTTTGTAAATCTAATCTAACCCAGCAAAATACCAGAAAACAAACACTACTGCTGACCACCACACTGAAATTATGTTAGTTTACCAATAAATGGGTTATAAATATTGAAGAAAATAGGGCCTAGGGCTGAGCCTTGTAGTACTCCAGAGGAAGCAAAGAAATAGACGCTCAGGTGAACAGTTTGAAAAGTAGGATGAGAACCAGGCTAGGACATTGTCCTGAAGTCTTAGTGAATGCAGAGTTTGTATGAGAAGTGAGTGATCAACAGTGTCCAGTGCAGCAGAAAGGTCCAGGAGAATTGGAAGTGAGTAGATAGTGCAGTCTCTGTGGAGTGTTGGGATGAAAGCCACTAGATTGTGAGAGAAAGGAAGCATGTGAGACAAGTGTAGTCAAGCTTCTCAATAAGCTTGGAAGAGCAAGGAATTTGTTAGAGTGGACAGTAATCTGTGAGAGAGTTTGGGTCAGTGTTGTTAATTAGAAGCGCTGTTCTCCATCTCCCATCTTGGTAGTGGTGTCCCCTATAGTCTAGTGAGGACAGGAAGTGGGGCAGCCTCCAGCAGTACGCATCACTCTACTGAGCAATCCCAGACAGGAAGTTGGGCTATCAGCTGGTTCTTCCCGTGACAGTTGAACTGTAAAGACGTGATAACTAGAGCTGCATAATTTTTGTGTAAACTTACTTATATATAGATATATAAAGTGAGCAGAGGCACAACATATATATGAGCAACCTGTTCTCTAAAATTGCCAACAATTTAAGCTTACTTCCATCTTAATATATTAATGTACTATAATAGTGTTAAGCACATTAACTGCATAAGCTTGTCATACTGCCTCTCTGTTACAGTCAGAATCAACTGTGAGCAACTGTATATATGTATATATCCTGTGTTACAACAAGTTCTGAAATAAAGCCAACAAATTGGTTAAGTCTAAAAGCTTCTTGTGATTTAACATCTACCACCAACGCCGCTGACACCTATTACATATAACAGCACAAGTGCCCTGATAATAGGTTTTCTGCCAGTAAGTGTTAGTTTTTCATAATAGGAGTAATGACCTCTTCTTGAGTAATAATGGAAAGGTACCAGAGGAGAGAAATTACAGATGTTAGTTAAGGCTGAAATGAGTGCAGTGGACAGAGAACACCAGATTTGGGAAGGGGATATGGACAAATATATAGTTAGTAGAGTGGTAGATGGTGCAGGAAAGGAATTTAACATTGCTGTACCATTTTATTTTAGATCTAATCTTGTCAATATTGTTCTTAAAGTAGGAAGCAAGATCTGGGCAGTGATGGTGGCTTAAGGGGTTGGTGTGGGTGGATTGAGAAGACATTTGCCAAAAGGTTGAGATTGTTTGAGAGGAACTGATCCTGGTTGGAGATTACTTTGCTACAAAGCCCTCAACAACAAACCCCCTGCATACATCTCAAATCTCATATCAAAATACTCTCCCTCTCACCCTCTTAGATCTACCTCTGACCTGCGCCTTGTCTCGTCTCTGGTAGCCACCTCTCACTCCCACCTACAAGACTTCTCCCGTGCTGCTTCCAACTTATGGAATTGCCTACCATGCTTAATCAGACTTTCCCACAGCCTTCAAATCTTTAGATGCTCTTTGAAAACCTTATCCTCGATAACACTATTCACACTAATGCACTCTCACAACTATCAAAATCTCTCCTCTAAGACACATTTACTCCTCTTGTTTCAGCTGTGCCCTCTCCAACTAAGAAAGTAAGATATCTAATGAGCAGGATCCTTCATACCCATTGTTTTCATGTCTGCATTTGTTTTGTTTGCCTTGGATGTCCCTGTTTTATGTATGTCCTGTTTTCCCTACTGTACGACGCTGCAGAGCACTGTGGTGCCTTACAAATCTACGATGATAATAATAATAATAATAATAATAATAATAATAATAATAAAACAAAATGTGCACTCCATAGGGTACATTTAAATGATTTAGAAAGTAATGGGAGACAAGTAATATGTTTGAGGTTTGCTGACATTCTTTAGTAAGCAGAATCAGAATGAAGTGTATGAGATATGTGTGGTTGAGGGTGGTGGATTTGATATATACAGTCAGCTACTACAAACAGAAGGATTCAGTGGTAGAAAATATCATTATAAGATTGAATAGGTTCTATTTTGTGGTAACAGGTTGAGGATATTGCAGTTAGTAGTGATGGAGCAATATGGATAAACGAATGCAATGCAGGGGATGAGGGTGAACGATGTTATAATTCTAGGGGTAATAACTGGAAGGATAAGAAAAATAATTTGGTAGGATTTGATGGGAGTTTGAGAATAAGTGGCAAGGGACGACGGCAAATAAACAAAGGAAAGAGAGATAAACGCTCAGCAAGTTACATTGTCCAGGACAGAGATAAGAGAAGCGCAGTACATGTAGCAGATGAAGATTTTAGTTGGTTTTCAGGTGTTGTTCAATGTTGCACTGTGTGGTTTAACAGTGATTTTCATTCACTTTGGAACTAATCACTCAGGAAGGAAATCTCAAATGCATCTGACCACCAGCAATTGCATGCCCCCCAGATTGATTCTTTAAATACTTTGGTGCTCATTTACAAAATAAGCCACATGTAAACAGATCAGTAAACTGATCAAAGGAAGATTGAGCTACTGCAGTGTCATACAATTTGTATCATTGAAATTAAAGTGTTTGACTCCCATCTCTTTCAGGTGACACCAGATGCTGTTCACCTACAGAAGCCGAAGGCGAGAGAGACTAAGCTCAAGCCGTGTGACTAATCCAAGATGGTTTCAGAAGGAGGTGCTGCTGTGGTTGTACTTCTCTACCCCCACCAGGCAAACAGAATGTCACATTTGTTTCTGCCATTTGCTGACTGTCTGTCTTCTACCGCTCATGTGCTGCTAATAACTAATCTATTTCTTCACTCTTCTGTTTCCAATGCTGGTTCTTGTGACTTTTTATGAGAAGACATTTATTTTAAGAAAAGAGTTTCCTTACTCATGTCTAATTTTCATCTGCTCTCACATTACTCTTGTTTCTCTATAATTAATCTCTATAGATCATTCTCTATGAGCACCATATCATTTCTTTAATGATATGTTCAACACTAGAAATATGTTCCTCTTAAATCCAACAATCCTTTACCACTTAGAAGTTTACCCTTGAGTGCCCTCTGGTTTTTTATCTTTAAATGTCAGTAGACTACCTAATGATTCTTACCATATGCCTCTAATGAGGATTAATCTGTTGTTACAGAACATAAAGCTGGTTTTCTGGGGCGTGGATGGTGGGCATTGAGTGTGAAAGGAAACACATAGCTCTACACATCAAGAAGGCATCTGCTAGGGGTGCAAAAGTTTGCTTTGTCTCATGTCATCATAGTTGACAAATGAATAGGCATCGTACCATCTTTCTGAATAAATAATTTTTTTGCTCCAAGCACATTTCTTGGTTGCATAAATCCCATTTAAAACACATAATTTAATTTGTCCCAGAGCTGACACGCTTGCAGAATGGAATTGTCTCTAATTCTTCAGGTTCTTCTCTCTCAAGGCCATTTCACTTGCCGTCCTCTTATCTTACGCCAATGAAGCTCTTCCTATTTGCTCTCATGTCCTGTCACTCTCTGTACTCGTGGGTGAACAATCTTTACACACATAAGCTTATAGGATGTCTTTCAGAGAGAACACAATCACTGTCAAGTCTTGCTGACCGCCCCTGGCTTGGCTGGACCTCCCAAGCTTTCACCATGACTAATGGTTAAGCCCTAGAGTCTCCCTCTCTGAACTCATACTTAACACTCAATGGCTAGCACTATCTCTCGTCCTGATATCTGTTAGAAGAGCATTGTGATAAAGGGGGCTCAAAGGACAATGTTACCGAAACGGAACTTTTAAGTCCAGGCTGGAGGGATGTAAACTGCAATCAATGTTTCCATTTTTCTTAGCTGAGTCCAGATTTTTCCTGGACATCGGAGTGAACAGTTAAATGATTTGGCACCAATATTACAATACTGGTACACCCCAGAGTTGGTTCCATTCACTACCACATGCCTAAACTGTGTCACTCATGCACAACCATTCAAGGGGGTGTTACACTTGCAAACCTACACAACCAAATAAGGTAAAGGAAGTCTGAGTGTATTAAATGCATATTGTGCCAAACAGTCTGCAATCAGGTAAAAAAATTGCTACACCATATAATGTGCTTGCTGAGATGACATTGCTAATTAACACCCCAGAGAAAAAAAATGGAAGCAATAAATTAGATGTGCGAAGAAATTCTGAATTATACTGCCAAATTTCTCATTCAACAAATTTGAGGGTCAATATTTTAAAGTGTGCACAATCTTGTTTGCAGACTGCAAGCTTTGTTTATAATACCAACCACTCCTTACCATTGTTGTTGGGGAACAAGCTGCCTTAGAGTGGGAGTAACTTCAGCCAGCAAACAACTACACAGTTCCATGCAAACACAGTCTTCCTGCAGTGGAAACACAACAATACGGATACCATGGTGTTCTAGTGTGGATGGAGCAGCACAGCACCCAATGGGGTCATCTGTAGGTGCATAAAATCCAGGGAGCACCAAGTACAACTGTATCATTGTCCCATGATAAGGAAAGACAGTGTTAGTGGCACCTGTGGCTATGGAGCAGCCAATTGATGTGAATACGTCAGCACAGGTGCACATACTCCAGCACATGAAGTTCATCAGACTGACTAATTGAATAAGACCTCAGCAAATGCCATGTATTCATGTAAGAGAACATTATAAGCAAGAAGTTTTATTTATTGCAAATCAAAACAATGGGGACTTTGTAGTTCTAGGGTGAATCTGATCAGGAACTAAGTTTTATTTATTGCAAATCAAAACAATGGGGACTTTCAAACTAGACTTTCTCAACATGAAAAGAATATTACTAGTAACAAAACTACTAATCTGCAGTAAAATACAAATTCACAATATAGTCTCAGGCTTCACTTCCAATAGACCTTTCATATTGCCTGCAGTACTTGGCAACACAGAGTAGTTCTAGGGTGAATCTGATCAGGAACTAGTGTTGAAAAGCAAGAATTGCTGTCATCAGTGTATTTTCCTTGGGTCTAATTCAAGTAATATTGGTGTCTTCCCTATTGTGTTGCCAATAAGCCCCTGTTATTCATTACTTCTATTCGCAATTCCCTCCTTACTGGTCTTCCCCAAATAAGATTCTCACCCCTACAATCTATTTTGCACGCAGTGGTTAGATTGAGTTTCCTAGATCCACTCTGTCATTCTCTACATTGGTTGCCTGTTTTTCTCTAAATCCAATGTAAAATCTTCTACTAACATACAAGGCCATCAACAAAACTGCACCAACATGTATCTTCCCATTTATCTCAAAATATCTCCCAACTCGACACATCTGTACTGCACAAGATCTGTATCTCATCTGCACTCATTACCTGCTCCCATTTTTAGTTACAGGACTTTTTTCGGGCTGCATCCACTTTGTGGAATTCCCTCACTCATACAACAAAACTTTCCTCTAGTCTTTAAACATTCTCTGAAAATCCACCTCTTCAGGCAAGCGTATAATATTGCCTAACCATCCACTTAACCTCTCTAGATTACCTTATTACATCCCTTTACAGAGTTCACATAAGACAATAACCCCTTGACCAACATTGCCCACAAAGCACTTTTTACCTTTGCAATCTGGCTGGACCCATATGCATTATGTAGCACTTAACATCATGTGGAGTGGAGGAAGGGAGTTCCTTGCTAAGTGCTGACTGTGCCTAGTGTTCCAGATCTTTCCAAAAGCAAGATTTCCTTTATGTAGATGAATAAAATGAGATAAAGGGTTAAAGAGTGCACATTTTTGGGCATCTTGCTTTGTGTAAAGGTGCTTGACCTTTTTCAATTTATAAAAACACTTGAATGATGAAAATTGGGCGAGACCACTCCCAATTCACACCAGGAGAATTTTCTAGTAGACTTTCCCATGACTTCTCTTTGGTCTAAACAATCCAGGACAATTAACAGCCGACTGAGGAAACAGACATTGAAAATATCACACCGACAGGTACATACTTTTTTTAAATTTAAATAATCATCTTTTACATTTGTTGTTTGCAAGTTGGGTGGCTTAGTGGTTAGCACTTCTGCCTCACAACACTGGGATCATGAGTTCGATTCCAGACCATGGCCATATCTGTGTGGAGCCTGATTCATTAAGGAAAGTAAGGGGTGCAAATTAGTTTATTTTTTTGCACATAAGTTAAAGTTTTTTTATGTAGCACACAAATCCTTGATAGCTTTAGTTTTACACTGAAATTTAAAGTTGATCTAGAGCATGTCCTATCCCAAATATAACTTCTTCAATACAACATGGTTTTGCCAAGGTTCAAAGTTACTCATTTTTTTTGCTTTACTTTCCTTATTGAATCAGGCCCTGTATGTTCTCCCTGTGTTTGCGTAGGTTTCCTCTAGGTGCTCTGGTTTCCTTCCACACTCCAAAAATATACTAGTAGGTTCACTGGCTGCTATCAAAAATTTACCCTAGTGTCTCTCTAGGTCTGTGTGTGTATGTTAGGGAATTTAGACTGTAAGCTCCAATGGAGCAGGGACTGAGTTCTCTGTACAGCGCTGAATGAGTGAGTTCTCTGTACAGCGCTGCGGAATTAGTGGCGCTATATAAATAGCTGATGATGATGATGATGATCAAGGTGTGATTTGAGTGTGACCACTGGCAAACGCTTCAAAAAAAATATGCCTTTTTATATTCCCTTACTAGCATGAAATACTTTGAAGAATAACAAGCATTGTGGAAGTTTATCAATACAGGGTGCTTGTTTGAAACCACTTTTTTCTCAGCTGTCAAATTTCATTTTGTTATGTAGACACAACATGACATGCAATAACTTGACACTGCTTGATCTGCCTGTAGTGTTATTTTAGCAGCAAAAATCACAACAACTGTTTTATTCACACAATGCAGGTTGCAGTTTAAAAGGAGAAAAGAAGCTGCTTAAAAAAAAAGTAATTAAAAGGTGCATGAACATAGACTTAGGAAAAGAATACCACCATGCCCATCTTTGCTTGAGAAATAATTTGACAAGAGATGGATAACCTCATAAAATCTAGACAGATCTTGCCACGTTCACATTCTTGATGTTGTACGGGGCTGTGAAGCTTATAATGGTGTTGCATATAACATTATTTATTTAGATTTCCTGAAATCTTTGATGAAATCCCCCATGACACAGTTATTTTTAATGCACATGGCTTTGGGGTAGGACAGGCAAGCGAATATGCATTGGTTAAAAAACATCAAACAGAATATTCTTGTGAGAGTTTCAGACACTAGAGGGAATCAAAATTTCAAGAGAATAAAATATCTACCTTTCTGATTCTTTCTTTATTTCAGTAACTAGTGGGTATAAAACAAAACTGCAAAAAAAATACTAAACAGAACAGATATTTATTTCATTTACTGGTTTGAACATATTATTTAGCAAAACAAACCAAATCAAATTAATTTAAAGGAATTTCATCTATATAACCTCTATTTGTGATTTTCCATGATGCTCAGCAGACAGTAGTGGATAGCTCATATGTGACCAAGAAGAAGCCATTAAGGAATTATTTGCAGGCAAACGATACCTATGTGGTTTCAAATTCTAATCTGCTATGTAAAATATATCAATATACAGTGGTGTGCAACGGGATTTGCCCCGCTGAACAAATTGCATGTTTGCCCGAATATCTAAGTGAAAAAAAGTTAACACAAGCTCACAAGCTCTGTAGGGTCAACTTAAACATGTTTCTGTGCATTTTAATGTCGCACTTTAATGCTGAAAGCTGAAAATGACAGCTATGGAGCCCGGAATATGGGAAAAACACATGATACTTATTGTACCGATATGATCCAGATAATGCAGAATGGTACAAGGTGTGTATTACAGATACTGAACAAGGACTGCTGAGAGAGGCTGAAGGCAAATAACAAAAAACATGGCTGGTGCAGGTGAACAGGCTGTGGCGAGAAACCAGGTAAAGGGATGTCGGCAAGCAGCTTGTGGAAGTCCCAGGGAACAGGCAAAACAAGTGAGCATAAGGAAGTCAGGCACAGCAACAAAACAGCAGGTATAAATAAGGAGGCAACAGGTACAGATGATTACTAGTGCAGCAGGTTAACCCCTGGTAGTGAGAAGAGGAAAGGCACAATAGCAGAAATTCTGGTGGATTAGAGGTACTGCAACATAATACAATAATTTAAAGTCCAATATAGTCCCAGAGGCAGGAGTTGCTGATGCAAAGCAGCTTGCAGATGCAATGCTGCAGTACAAGCGAAGGCAGATTGTGACATTTAATGCATCATTACTCTTTGTTAACTGAATTTAACAGATAAAAAATAAAACCATGAATGTGGCACATGCAAAAGCTTGGGCACCCTTTCTGTTAATTCATTAATACTTTTTTTTTTTTTAGACCTCGTTAGGACATAAATTAAGCTAAGAGAAGACAATTCTAGAGTTTGATCCACAGCATGCTCTAACATTTCCAGTCTCTCAGAATGTTTTGCCTATTCTTAAGAATTATGTGCTTCTCTAGGCAACTGACAGAGGATTTGAAAATAAAGGTAATTGACTGTTACAATGCAGGATAAGGCTATTGAAAGATATCTAAATGGTTCCACCTTGCAGTCTCCACTGTCAGAAACATCATTTAGAAATTGAAGTTCCGGGGGGACCTGTTGAAGTAAAATCAATATCTGGAAGAACCACAACAATCTTTAATAGTTCTGCTCGTAAACTGGGTACAGGACAGAATACACAGAACACTGCTAAGGATCTGCAGAAAGTTTTAACTGATACAGGAGTAATGTTCGACAATACATCATTGCTTACACAAACATTATCTGCATGTAACAGTTGTTAAAGGGAAACCATTCCTATGCTTTAATCACAAAAATCAATATCTGAAAGATATTTTGAGATAAACAGAAGCATTTGAAGAAAAGAACAGCTTATCAACTGCTAAGTATAGGGTGGATCTATTATGTTTTGGTGTATGTGACACCCAGTGGCACAGATAATATTGTCTAGGTGGGAGGAAGAATGGATTCAACTAAAGTCAACACATTCAGTGGCGCACACAGGGGGAGTTTCTGAGTCTCCAGAAACCCCCCCATGCGCTAACTAAGTGGCCACCATATCGGCACTGTCCTATACAGCAGCCGCGGCGCTGTCAAAGAAGCATCCGCGGCGGTGCTGTATTATATACAGCACTGCCGTGGACACTTTTTTGACAGCGCCGCGGCTGCTGTATAGGACAGCGCTGCCGAAACGCAGCAGCTCTCTCTCTCGTGTTTTGTTTTTGTTTTGTTTTTTTGGGTCAGGGGGGGAAACCCACCCTGACAATCCTGCGTGCGCCCCTGACATTCTAGATGTTAGTGCCACAGTCAGTGATGTAATTGAAGCTTGAAAGAGGTAGGCTGTAATGGTAAGAAAGCAGTACAGAGGACACTAAAGATGAAGGTTTGGGAATACCCCTCATAGTCCACAGACTTGTGTAATGGACTTTACATGGTTCTCCTCGTTCAGCTACCATTGTTCCCACAATGTTTTAGTCTAGGAAGGGAATCGCTTAAATTACTAGAGGGCAAGAAGCTGCAATGGAAGGATGGAGGTGTCCGAGGTCATGACCAGAAGTTGAGACCCTGTATTCTACTCTATTTCTGACACCACAATTTGGTCTAGGCCTGGGTGCGGGGATACAGATAATCAAGACCGAGAAGTATCTAGCCTAACTATCCTACTCACTGACATACTGGTGAGGGCCACACCAAGAGAAAGGTGAAACCGCACAATGATACTCACCGGGTAATCTCCTCTTGATGGACTCTATGCCTGTTGCTATCCACCAGCTGCCATAGTCCTCACTGTTTTGCCGCTGTCCATCCTCCTGAGTTTGCTGTCCTCTGTCTTGAACCTGACATTGTCCTTCTTCAGTGCAGTGATTTCATTCTTCTATCCGGCGTCTCCTTTTTTTAATCCACCATCTTCTCTCCATAACACTTCTCTGCTGGACCCCTGCTGATGGACTGAACATATGCTGTAGGTGACGACTACATAATAGCTGTTGAGGTGACGCGGCGAGCACCATTTGACTGGCAGCGGCGCAAAAACTCAAATGACTGGAGGTGAGCCGCAATTGGCTCAGCATCCTAGCCACTGAAAAAAAACAGGCATCTGCAATACTTATGTTATTAGCAGATAAAATGTCTGTATTTCTAGATCTAATATATAGAGATGCGGCTTGACAGTGTTAATTGTAAATGTGAAAGTCGGATTTCCCTATACGTACACAATATAATACAATTAAGTGTCATACAGAACATAAGAGAGAAAAGTGATTTGAGAGTTTTATTAATAAACGTGAAAGCTGTATTTTTCTTATAAAATATAATTAAATACAAACGCCCCCCCTTTTATCATTTACAGCTTTATAAATCTAGTGGAATTCCTCTTTCCTGAAGCAATCCAAATGGAAATAACAGGTATGAAAAGAGAGCACAAGGACTCAACTTGAAATAATATAGCTGCAACGCTAATGAATGAAGTACTATCAGTAGGAGGGACCAATGTGCAAACAGCCAATCAGAAGCGGCTTGATACTGTAACGGACTTACCTTATCCCCGCCGCTCCGTCCGGAAGCCGCACTTCCGCATCCAGGACCACGTGACCGCACCCAGAGGCGGTCACATGACCACATCTCAGAGGCTGGGATTTTGAATCCCCTTCAGCATAAAAACCTCACTCTGGCACTCGCTGAGTGTCAGAGCAACACTTACCTGTTCCTGGCTCCTGTTCTTCGTGGATTGCAGTGTCTTCCAGTTTCCAGTGTCTACCTGTGTGCTGATCTCTGCCTGTTTGACTTCTCTGGTTCTCCTACCCCTGTGTACCGACCCGGCTTGCTGACCATTCTCCTATTCTTGTGACCCGTGTACCGAACCTGGCTTGTTGACTCCGAATTGCCTTCTGATTCTGCCTGACTCCATTCCTGTGTACCGAACCGGCTTGTTGACTCCGCTACCTCCGTTTCACTCCGCTGTACTACATCTTGGGGCGAACCTGGGGACCGCTACCTGCGACTCCTGGCAGCGAAGCCCACCCCGCCTTGCGGCGGTTCTTAGTGAACACCGGGGAGATCGTTAGACTCCGCACCTCAGGTAAGCCAGTGCTAATCAAGATTAGTAATATAGTATCCAGAATCTGTTACAGATACTGCTGGTATGATCATCAACAGCACACACAACAGGCCTCCAGTACCCCGTAAAAAAGATACAGCTCTGAAACAGCATATATGCAACAATCAACAAGGTCCAAAGGGCCTTACTGTCCTTGCAAGGTCCTTGAAACCCAAATGGCGGAGAACGGGGTGTCTGCCGGGTAGCATTGATCAGGGGGGTTTCTGGGTACTCAGAACCCCCCTGTGTAGAGCATATTCTAAGGTCAATATTAAGTACTTCAACCCATTGGCTTATGATTCTATCACTAAAATAACCTTATTTTAATAACACACACTTTGAAAATTCCATCAAATTTGATGAAAAATCCACTCTTTAAAAAAAAAGGCTAAAAAAGTTGCTTCAGGGCCTCTCCGGCATTATGGGCCCTGAAGCTTAAGCTTCATTAGTTTCATAGTAAATCCGCCACTGATCATAGTACATTAACATGTTATCATAGACATTAATTAAAACGTAATTAAAATGAGCAGATAGGCACTTAAAAACATAGACTTAAGTATTTCAATGGACGAGTAATTCTAATAATTAAGCAGTTCTTATATTCATCAACTATCAAATGTTCATATACAGAACTGGATAAACAGCTATATCCTCTAATTCGGAAAACCTGAAACCTGTGCATGGTGGAAAGAATCCCTTAGATTTTGGATGATTTTTGTATCTTTCTAAATCCCATATATTGCTTTTTAGCCCATCTAATCAGTTGCATGTTTAATGTTGGAATAGTAATGGTAGTAGATAAAAAAAACAACCTTTTAACGAGTTAGGCATGTGTAGAGGAAGGGGGTATACCATTCCGAATTAGTATAGTTCCATTGTCCTTCATGTTGTTTTCTTTTAAGCTATTTTTTTTTAACTTATACTGCAACTTATAAGGTAGCTTATAATGATGATGCTCAAATATAATAAATCTATAAGTCAACATATAAATGGCTTTAAAGTATTACATAAGCCCATGGGGTGTACAATTACTAATTTAGGATGCATTCAATTACATTGCATAACACAGCATCAGCTGTAAATACTACCTATCTGTTATTGAATTTAAAGCAGCAACCAATTTAAAATAGATTTGTTTTTTTAGATAAATCACTGTGGCAGGCTATAAGAAGAATCTTGATATTTACTATATTACTTATTCTTAGTTTGTTTTTCAGGGTACTATTAACGCTGTATAATTATAGAGAGTGTAAAGGACTACCATGGCAACCACAGTCACATGGCACATGATGTAGTGAGCAGAGAGGTTTTGGAATGCCCCTCTGAACTTTGTTTTCATTATGTCATCCTCCTTCTCTCCGCTCTGCTATCCCATGTAACATGCTGGGAGCTGTGAGTCTGTGTCTGGCAGCCATACTTGTTTATCCTCCAGAAATATTTTGAAAAGGAGATAATGATTTGTAGAAGAACAGCTAATACAAATGCATGCTTAACAGATACTTACATTGCTGTTTTAAACCTTCTATGTGGCATTGCTTCTTTAAGAAGAATAAAACACAACAGCACATTTACTAGCTCTATGTCTCAGGTCCGCAATGATTGCTGAGTTCCTTGTTTAGGTCCCCAAAGCTTCCATTCCTCAGGATGTTGTAAGAGCATGCTGTTTGTACAAATATGTGTTTCAAGTCCCACAGATGCTCTTATAAAAAGAATCTACTGTATTTCCAAAAATGACATTACAGCTCCGGAGAGACTTATTTGCTGGCACTGCTTACATGTTGACGGCTTTTCCCTTTTTCAGGTATCCCACTGAAATGCAGTTGGACAGGAAACATATCAGCAAACAGGACCCTAGGATAAGATGTATTGTGTATTACTTACACTATCATAAATGTAGTTTTCTGAATATTAAATTGGAACAAACCACAAAATGAAAGTACTTGTATTAATATACCATGTAAGAGTCATCTACTCATGCAAATAGTAAGCTCTCTAATACATGATTTATTACGAATGGAATTAAAAACAAGCTCTTGGGGTTGAATTTCTAAAAAGTATCATACCATTACACAATACAGTAATTACCCATTAAAGTACACAGTATAAGCAGCTATTTAATTTGGAAGCTGGATCAGTAGTCATTAGAATTGAGTCAGCTAAAAAAATATATGTCTGCTTCCACTTCAGGGGGTTTATTTATTTTTATAATTATTTATGGGGCAATATTTTTTGAGAGAAGACACAACTGCTTGCTGTTATTAAAACATCTGGTTTTGCAATAAAAATCCAGTTTTACAATATGGTTTGTCCTTAACCACTTGGGGTTTAGGAGTTTGCAAACTGTCACACATAGATAAGTTTTCAACCACACGATAATAGTGAGTAAGGCAGGGATTCCCCCGAGACAACCTCTGGTGGAGTTTACCAAGATCTGCAACCCCCAAAGAGAGAACACGATTCAGGGGGAGGATATATGTGAGATTTAACCCATAGTTGCCTAATCTCCCGGAATGTCCGGGAGACTCACGAATTTCTGGGACTCTCGGGAGAGTAGGACAACCTCCCGGTTCCTAACCACCTCAATAGTAAAGAGGCAGGGGGGGGGGCTTAGGCGAATTGCATGTCATTATGGCCCCACACCCTGCTGTAAATGGTCAGAAAATGTGATGGCTGTTTAGGGGGCGGACCAAATTACGTGAATCGCCTGACCCCGCCCCAACACATCCACCTCTGCCCGATCTCCTGGAGCACTACTTGCCAAAGTTGGCAAGTATGATTTAGTCCCCCCCTCCAGGTGCCCTGAGGTACCCAGCAGCACAGGGTTTAGAACTAGAAAGTAGAACTTTAAAGCTATGAGGTACAATTGAGCTGAGATCTGGGTCCAGGAGAGTAGGTAATCGAGGCAGTTGCCAGGTCTGAATAACTGGTATTAGAGCAGAGATTAATATACATCTCATATGACCTTATAGCTTGGGTAAATGAAACTGCTAAATATCCTACCCTGATTTGTATAATATTGCTATAGGTTTTAATGAACAATATCAACATGAACAATGAGGTTTACATCTGGAGATGATCAAGTAATTAATCAGATGCATTTACTGATACAATTTGTGATGAGAAAATGAATGACTGATAAATATAAACATAATTTAGATGGTGTTAACTGATAAAATGCTAATCACAGGCTGATTAACACATTGTGGATTAGTGATGAATTAATTTGGGACGTGAGCTGATTAACTATAGTGAGGATGCTTTGAGCTTTTTATATAATAGTGTTTCATTTAGCTACTATTGTTATTTTCAACATGTCATTAATCAAAATTTGATGTGGAATGTGTATTATAAATACTCAGAGCTGCACTACCACTAAATAAGAAGTGCTAGTGTAGTGCCTCGCCCCACTAACTGGAGCCCGGGGGCTGCTACATGCAGCCGTTGTTCCCAGGTCTATGTCGGTTCTGTAATACAAATTGATTTTGTGAACCACCTTTAAATGGTGGCAGATGGAAAGTGGGAGCGAGAGGACCAATCTCTCGATTGCAGTATTGTGATTGGTCATCCTGCTCATGTCCACCACCCCCTGTTTTCATCTAGGGCTGTGAGAGAAAAAGAAAGGGGGCACATTAAGAAAATATTTTGCTAGGTGGTAGCGCAACCTTGAGATAAACCATATTACCATGCAAGGGGTGCAAATTACTTTATTATTTTGCAAATAAGTTAAATACAGAATATTTTTTTATGTAGCACACAATTACAATTTACACTGTAATTTAAATTTGATCTAGGACATGTCCTACTCCAACTATAAATCTGTCCCCACATTTTAAATTGACTTCCCCCTCCCTTGCAACAAGGTTTTGCCCAGGTGCAAAGTTACTCCTTTTTTATGCTTTGCTTTCCTTAATAACTTAGGCCCAAAGAGTTAAAATAAGAAGCGAGCACTTTCTTTGTGCTATACTTAGTCTTCTGGTGCCATACTGCCCACCACTCTCCTCTTTTAACTCAACCTTTCGAAACCTGCCGAGTGGTTGTCTATGCTCCTCCCAGTAAACCTTCTATTTACACGGGACCCCGATGGATCCAACAATGGAGCATAGAAGATAATTAAAAGCACACATTTTATTTTACCTGTTTATCATACATACTATACTGTATGATTACAATACAACTTACAGTGCAGCACTATTGAGGCCAACCAAAACATCTTTAGACTTTTGATTAGAAATGACCTCGGACAGATAAGTATATCTTTGAGGGGCAAGCTGACAGGAAAAATAATAAGACTTTGTTTAAGACTAACAACATGTAGGCAATGTGTGAAACTTCACACCTGTCAAAATTGGATTCATAAGTACTTGATTATGTTAAAACAAACACAAGAAAGCTTAAAAACGAGCTTGATGATACACTCAAAATGGCTGTAATATTTTCATCAAGGAACTATTCTTAGTCCAATTCCCAAAGCACTTTCATCTCCTGAAACATGTTGGGTCTGAGTTATTAAGAAGAGCAAAGCAAAAAAAAAGAAGTAAGTTTGCTGCTGGACAAACCATGTTACAATGCAAGGGGTGCAAATTAGTTTATTATTTTGCATGTAAAGAAAATACTGTCCGCTTTATCATGTAGCACACTAAGACTTGACAGCTTTATTTTTACACTGAAATTTAAAGTTGATCTAGTACATGCCCTACCCCAAATATAAATCTGTCCCCACATTTTCAATTTACCTCCCCCTCCAATGCAACATGGTTTTGCACAGGTGCAATGTTACTCATTTTTTATGCTCTGCTCTCCTTAATGAATGAGGCCCGTTGTCTCCTTGTCATCTTTTTAATACGTACAGTAGTTGCGAGGCTCCAAATTGTAGGGAGGAGTAATCGGAGGATTACTCCTCGGGATCCAAAAGCAAAAGCAAAACCAAAACACGCAAGGGCAGTTTTGCCAAAACCAAAACCAAAACACGACGTTAATCCAAAACCAAAACCAGATGCGGGGGTCAGTGAACATCTCTAATTACAACGTTGCTGGCATTTAGGGAAATAATGATCAGCTCTCTCACCCAGTCCACGTTAGACTGCTCTACACCGCGCCAGCAGTGCACCGGATGGCACTTGTTATGCTGTGCAACAAGGTGACTAACCCTTTAAAAATATTGTTCACTGACAATTTTATTGAAAGTTACTGATTGCTTTTACTTATTCCCAATGAATATTTTTTACTGACACATTATTTATTTCATTCTAAAATGTATCAAAAAGTGAAAGCGGTAGCATGTAAAGTAAACAGAGGCTCAGCGACCGAAAACAGTGGGCTGGCAGCCCTACTTATGCCTAAAATAATTGGTGTGGTGAGTGCTACGTGGAAATCAGTAATATTAAAGGTGGTCATATTATTTTTTACTGAACTACTGTTTGCTTACTGACAGGCATAAATGTTACTTACTGTTACAGTCAGATAATTTGCTGACAATTGCCGTCCATCAATGCCTGGGATAGCTAGGATGGCGGAGAAGAGTGAAAGATTGACTTCCCCACTACATAATATAGCCTCCTGCCACAAGCTGCCATGCAGTAACATCCACCTGCCCTGAGAGACTGTGTGCAGCTCTGCTCCTGCCTCGTCAGGTCTACATGCTCCTCCGATGGGGACAAGGGTTTCATGTGGAATAAAGTTACTCATTTGATTATCGTAGATAACAAATCACACATACATAGTTCACATGCCATTGTGTGTCCAAGGTCAGCACTCATAGGTCTGTATGGAACTGTGCCAAATGAAGCTTCCTTTACAGATAACCTGTTTGAGCTATGCCATCTGTCTCTATATCTGCTTCAACACTTACAATTCCATGTGCTAATTCTTCTGTAAAGTTGTGCTGTTCTTGGTGATAACAAATAAGCAATTAACTTGCTAAGAGCAGAAAGAAGGCTACAGAATAGAGGGGGAGCAGAAAGAAGGCTACAGAATAGAGGGGGAGCAGAAAGAAGGCTACAGAATAGAGGGGGAGCAGAAAGAAGGCTACAGAATAAAGGGGAAGCAGAAAGAGGGCTACAGAATAAAGGGGGAGAAGAAAGAGGGCTACAGAATAAAGAAGGGGAGCAGAAAGAGGGCTACAGAATAAAGGGGGAGCAGAAAGAGGGCTACAGAATAAAGGGGGAGCAGAAAGAGGGCTACAGAATAAAGAAGGGGAGCAGAAAGAGGGCTACAGAAAAAGGAGGGAGGTGGAAAGAGAGGGCCACAAAAAACCAGGGTGCAGAATAGGGGTGAGAATAGCTAGCGGCCATATGTGAGAAAAGTTGGTAGGCAGCCACAGCAGGGGACATGTCAGTGTGTAACAGGTGAGTGATGTCCAGTTGTTATATTTGTTTTATTAAATTAACATATGGGGCCTCCCCTCTAGATATCCTGCGTTTACTCCATCAGTCATCTGGACTGCAGCCTTGCCAGCCAACCAGGAGGAGGTAGGAGTTATTATTTTTATTTTACAATTGTCAAGTGTGTGAGGGGCAAGGAAGGGAGTAAATTTATGTATATATATATATATATATATATATATATATATATATATATATATATATAATTTTTTATTTTGTTTCATAAAAGATTAATAAGACGTGAGTTCCGGCACCTTTTTTTTTTTTACAAAAAAAGCACTGATTACATGCATGTTGCTAGCACTAGTAAAATACAGGCAATGAGTATGACACTATAAACTATTGTCTAGTGTTGTTACTATTACTGGTGTTTGCTACTGTTTTAGTAGTGTTCCACTAGCATTCTGTTTTTTTGGAAAACATCTTGTTCTATCCACATGTGTTTGATATGGGTAAGCACATTGTGGAAACCTAGAGGGAGCTCCAAGTGAGCTCCAAATGCTAATAATAGCTCCAGTAACAAATATATGTCAAATGTGTTTGCGTTTCATATGCATTTTCACCTCAGTTGTGATACTTGTAGGCCCAAGATATGGTAATACATGTGCACCTTAAACAAAGATAAGCATTTGCACAAAATTGGGCCTAGATGCTCAATTACCCTTGATTCTTACATACCTGACTCTTACATGGTGCTAGCCACCAAACTAACAAAGAATTCATTATTATGCTATCTCATATGTAGTGCCTAAAATACGGCTGTTCCCTTCACACTGGCTTACAGGGGTGAGAAAACCTCGTTCTTATTGAGAAGTGATACAATTGATGCCAAGAATAGCAGTGTATATGGTATACTTACCTGTAAATGGTGCAAACAGAAATAATACTGTTCAGTGGACTACATTGTAAGGGTTAAAATATTAGTAAATGAGAAATTAGTGGTGAACTAATCACTGAAAACTGCCATTGAGGAACTGGTGTTGGCAGATGAAGGAATCGTCAAATAGCAGAGGAACAGTGATCAGTGATCAGAAAGAGAGGAAAGTAGAAATAAATGGGAAACAGCAATTAGAGTGAAAAAGAAAAGAGAGTGCATGAAAAGAAACACTAAATGGAGAAACAGGGAATAGAAGAATCAGAGAAAAAGACAGGAGTATCACGCATCTCACCGGTTTAGTTCCATTCTGATCCTTAAATACATTGGTTTCCCTTGGTTACTGCTATCTGTTGTACAGCCTTGTGTTCCTCTATCCTCGGACACCATTTTGCCAAGTATTCTGCACATGCGCAACCCTGGGAACCTTTAAAACCTCTGCTCCGCAGTGATTGGATGATCACCAGCCAGTTCCCTTTATAAGGGTCCTCCTCCTTTCCATGAGTGTCAGATTAGTCTTCCTATCAGTCTCCCTACCTGATAGGAAGCATTACCTCTGACTCCTGTTCGTGCTTATACTTACCTTTGTTCCTGACTTCGTGGGTTAGGCTGTTCATTCAACTGCTGCAGCTTCATTCCTCCTCGGTCCTGTTCCAAAGCTATAAAACCTGTGTGGATCTTAGTGCTTCTGCTCTCTGCAGTTCATCGCTTCACAGCAATACCTGTTCAGCTTGTTCCACAGTCAAGACCTGAGTATCGCTCATCATTGGTCCTGTTCCAGAGTTATAACACCTGTGTGGATCTCAACACTTCTGCTCCCTGCAGTTCAGTACTTCACAGATACACCTGTTCAGCCTAATCCGCTGCTAAGACCTGTGACTATAGTGCATCACTCAGCATCTGTCCTGTTTCTGAATTACTACACTAGCACATACCTCAGTCCTTCTGAGTCCTGCAGCTCATCGCTTCATAGTACTACCTGCTCAGCATATTCCGGTATCAAGACACGTGGCTCTACTGCTGATCATCACACAGCATCCGTTTCTGAATTTCCATATACCTAGGGCTACATTCCATTCTGCCTTTCAGCTACTTGGTGGTTCTCCGAATTATCTGCTCTGCGCCCCCTAGAGGACTGCGACCTGCGGCTGAGAGCAGCTAAGACCATATTCCCTTGCAGGAATCCCTGGTGAATACCGCTCTTCCGTTAGACTCCGCACCTCTCTGGGGGTAGCTGTCACTCAATCAGAGATCAAGACCATTCCCACTATCCGGCTTTCGTGAATAGTAGGAAGAAAGGTTCTCAGGTACATCAAAAAAAAGAGGAGATTTGATTGGACAGTGACCAATTAAGAGGGTAAGTAGGTAAGAGGACAAGAGTGTTATAGGGTACAGAGGAGATATAGACACACCGGTATAATAATGGGTAGAGAAAGGAAACAATACAATTTGAGAATGTATTAATAAATACACGAAAGACGTTTAATATTAAAATAACTGATAGCAAGGGCAAATAACTACTAACAGGTAAAATTGCATAAAGAGTAACAGCGCTAGGGAAGGAAAAGTGATTTACTGTAGTTCTTCAAGTGCCAGTATCCCCTGGTAATCGTGGGTTACAAGTGCCAGTATGCCTATGCACTTAACGGCGGCCATGGCATGCAGGGATCAGTAGTGCACCGTGTAACAATGATTCACTTTTATTTTACTTATTGACCACTGTGGGAATAGCCCTAGTGCTATCAGCATGGGGCTATTTTTTCCTACTTCCCCTTGTGAAATTGGCCCTATGCTGACTGGCCTAGGGCTGGTTGATACAATGGCAGGGGACTCCACATTGTGGGTTTCCTTTTATAGTTCCACCAGCTCAGGCTGACATAGCCTAGTGCTGGTATTGGTATTTTCAGGGGGACCCCACTCTTTTAGTGCCCCTTGATTTTGCAGATACCAAAACACCCTCCCACCACACCCCCCCCCCTCCCCCACCGGAATCTCCCAGTTGGCAACTATGACCTAGGCTGGCAGCACTAGAGCTGGCTTACTTTTGGGGGATGGGGGCGCTCATTTTTTTTCTCATTTATTTTTTTGCCCACATATGGCAAGATATTCTTTAAACATACCTCACTGAAATTAAGCAATTTGCGCACTATGCAGCCTTGCATGTATCCTAACATATATGTGCCTCTGCATATTATGTCATTTTAACGGACGGAATTTCAGCCTATACATTTGGTGTAAATAACATAACAAAAACCATGTGAGCCCAAATGTCTGCTTTTTTATATTCCATTGCTATACTCCCTTCTAGAAAAAATCCCAACATCCCCAGATGTTTTGTTCTATCTCACGACAGAACAATAGATACATTCCATCTACTGTATCACATGAACTGGTATCTAATGCTCCCTGTACATACATACAGCAGGTAACATGCAGAACATAGATAAGCATACGTGTGTTTTGTACGTAACAACCTACCCTAGATTATATTCCAACTTAATTACAAACGTTTAATAGGCTTATAGAGTGTTAACTAGCTATATAGTTCATGTTTTATTTCTGTATCGCACATAATGACTCTTTTGTAAGATTTTCTTTTCATAATTATCTGTGTCTGTCTGGTGCCTGTCCTCACATCTTTAAAATTATATATTCTAGAATTTCCCTCGACATTTTAATCATTCTCTCCCCCCCTCCCATAGCTTTATTGTGACTGATACCGATAAAACATTTCCCTACTAGGCACATTAAATCAGTACAAACACAACAGAATGATTTGTCAGGAGTTCCTTGACAAAAAAAAAAAACAAACACAAACAAATTACACAGTTATAAATAATTAAATGCTGAAACATAAAAAGTCCATTAAAACGCAAGTCTTTTTATGTCCTTTGGCACCAATTTAATACACATGTCAATATTGTGTATGGCTATGATTTAATATGATGTTCTTTACAATTTTATTAGCACATGGACACTATGGATTGCTGTTATTGTGTACATTAAACATGTACTACTCAAATATATACCACTTGGCTTTGTTAATCCAAAAGCGTATTGTTCTCTTCTTTTTTTAATCTTGGAAGACGACTGTAAATGATACATCAGAAATTGTGAGCAAAGATTAAAAATTGTATTCAATATGCATAAATAGTAGGAAAAAAAAAATATATAAAAAATATGGGGAATTATCCTTCTGTTTCAAACTGCAAAGTTAAATGGTGTTAAATGGGTTGTCAGCTGTTTGGAATCCCAACATTCCCCAACATCCGCTATTGCCGCTTGGAACATTATTGATATTGAAGCATTGATTCTGCTACTCCACCACACATTGAGCATACTGAAACACTCGCACCAAAAGCAGAGACAAATGGGTGGCATGGATGCAGCTGGCCACAGTATTTGTTAGTCACATAAATGGGGAAGCGGTTAGTTAACGCCAAATGTTTGATAATCCCCAGGACCTGCTTAAATAAACTTAACTTTACTGCCTATTAAATAAATACCCATTTTAATGACCTAAATGTCCATGTATGTTAGGACCCTAGAGGTCACTGACCAACACCATCTACTGCCTCTTGGCCATAAATTACCTGGCTCGAAGGGCCATTCACAACAACTACCTTATAATAGGTGCACTCTGCTATAACAGACAATACACTGCAGGATACGTGAAATACATAAGTGGAATATAAAGTCCCAAAATAACACACAGAAAATAAAAAAAAAAAATTCACTGATTGTCGCCTGTTGATTATATAGTCACTAATGACAAAACATTAAGAAAAAGGTTTTATTTTCTTCATCCCCCCCATAATATATATTTATTAGGATGTTATTAATGTATACTGTATATAAAATGCCTTTTTACAGTTGCTCCAGACTACAAACATGTTCTAGCATATATACACATCCGTCATCACTGATCGGCACACCAGACTTGTAGCTGGTGCAAGTGAAACGACTCCTGTTGTAGTAAGGGTCCTTGCAACATGTTTGACGTAAGAAAATCTCTCTTAATAGCTGCACCACAATACAATAGGAAAAACTTCTGAGGTTCAACATACGCCAGGTGACCGCGTGCAGTACGTACTGTGTGTAGCACTGACTTTAAAGTCAGCAACTTTTCCCACAGAAAGATTTACTCCATCTGAAAATAATCAATTTATAATTTGGTGCCAAAGGAATACTAAAACAACTCCCA
This sequence comes from Mixophyes fleayi, assembly GCF_038048845.1. Classification (NCBI taxonomy): domain Eukaryota; kingdom Metazoa; phylum Chordata; class Amphibia; order Anura; family Limnodynastidae; genus Mixophyes; species Mixophyes fleayi. The sequence continues at coordinate 30,452,632 of NC_134407.1, read as the reverse complement.
ATCTGCTCCACAATGCTTTACACAACACCACAAATATGGAATCCTGAGGATCCATAAAAAGGTCATTCAGATAATGAGTGACCAAACTTATACCCATCTCATCTTTTTCCACACAGTGCTAATATCTTCAAAATAGGCATATGACATTGAGCAACTCATGAGCAGAAATTTGTCAACATAAATTCCCGTGCAGAAATAGGCAAATAGAAAAAGTTGGGATGCATTGTGAGCAAATGAAAAGTGACCTCTATATTGGTTAGTGAAAGCAGAGCTTCCCCACCGCAAATGCTGTATATATTGAACAGTGGCTTTGAAGGATATGTATGTTACAGAGCACAGTCCTCGCCTATTCAATCATTAAATGAATCAACGTTAGAAATGACAAATGATGGATGTAGTAAAAGTTACTGGGTTCATTCCTGGAAATATCCCCAAATGGAAAATGTGCAATCAATTGGGCCAGCAGCATCCATGCCATCCAACCTGAATGAACCTCCTTTGACAATTTATCCATAACCATGTTGGGACTTCAAATTATCTTGCATTTATTAAATCCCATGTTCCCTGGAGATCCTAAACCTGAAAACACTGCATCCAACTGTCCAGCCACCTCATTATCTGGATAGCACCTAAGGTAAGGACGAATCATGTTGATTTTACCTTTGGACATGTCCCCTACTTCACAACTGGTAGCCATCTGTCTATTGCCACCCGCCCCTTCCCCATCACCATGCACTTCTCACCTCAGTGTTGTCCACATACTCCCTACTCAAATTCCCTTGATGATAACGGCCACCTTGAAAGAAGAACTACCGCATTTCAGTGTGTACAGGAAAGACATGCTGGAGGCACTTAGGGGCTACGTGACAGCCTGATCATCCATGACTCCTGATCAAACCTCACTTTGCATAGGAAAGCCATCACTGCTGATGTTCAGTCATCCTGTGAATTGCTCCTCCTGCTGCCTTCCCTGGCATGACCAGGCTGGTCTATCTCATAGCTAGGAGCATCTATGTGGCTCGCCAACCATTAAGCCCCTCGTTGATGGCATCCTGTTGCTGCTGATAGCATCTTGGCCTTTCTAGTGCTCATGCCGAGTCTGTTATGTTTCCTCCCAGGCTGTCTAACCCCACAAGGGCGCCCACAACATCTACACTAAGGATGTTCCACATTCTAAGTCCACAGAGTGGTCGATGGATGACAAACTCCAGTGGCCTTGAATGCCCCACCAATAGTTCACATCAATGTTCAGACCATGCAGTGTCACTCTCCAGCTTGCTTCAAATAGTTCCCCTTAGTTTGGTAAATACCAACTCAATGTCTACTAACAATATGTAATGAATCTAAGTTTCACAGACAGAATAGCTGCATAGATGTTCCTCTCACTGCTAACATCTGATTAGCCCCTACCTCCCTTCTTAACCACTAATAAATCCACTAGATTTCTTTAAACCCTCCCCTTAACAACCCAACCAATCATTGTTCATCACTAATCTGTCCCTGTCTTCTATCTTAAACCACTTGCTGCAGCCCAACCAATAGATTGCCTTGGAAAGAGACCAATTCATCCTAATTCATAATCTTTGAAATAAAAGTTTGGGTCTCCATGTTGAGAACATTGTGCATAGAAAAGTTCTCTCTTAGTTTATTGGCAGCAGGTGAATGTATCACTGGAATTGACTTGCAAATGATTAGAATGAGGTGGTAGTTCCAATAGCTCCACAAGCAAGAACAAACAATCAAAATCTAGCTAGAACTTTGTCTCAACCTAACTGAATTTTAGAGTAGACTGGAGACTCCCCACTCACTTACCTATACAAGTTACCATGCTTAAATGGGCCTCCTAAAACTTAACAAAACCTTGAAATACTAATAGAAACATAGACATGAAGAACAGAAAAGAACCCACAGGTCCATCTGTATATATCATAATCATCATTTATTTATATAGCGCCACTAAATCTGCAACGCTGTACAGAGAATATTTGTTACTCACATCAGCGCCTGCCCCATTGGAGCTTACAGTTATATTCCCTAACACACACAGACAGAAACACAGACTAGGGTCAATTTTGATAGCAGCCAATCAACCATCTAGTATTTTTTGGAGTGTAGTAGGAAACCAGTGCACTTGGAGGAAACCCAGGCAAACACAGGGAGAACATACAAACTCCACACAGATAAGGCCGTGGTTGGGAACTGAACTCATAACCCCAATGCTAAAAATCAGAAGCGCTAACCACTACGCCACCATGTTGCCCATATATGTATGTTTGTTGTATTTTAGTCCTAAAGCCTTCTCTCATTTAAGCTGCACAGATTTAGCTCTTGAAGTCTTTCCTCATCAGTTTTGCTATGCAGCCCATGCACCATTTTAGTAGCTCTTCTCTGAAATCGTTGGAGATAGTCTTCAGAACCTTATACTGCACTCAAGGTGAGGTCTTTACAAATAAAGTAGCAATATAACTTCACTCTAAACTGATACCTCTGCATATACAAGCAAAGTTCTACTGGCTTTTCCCATTGTATGACTACATTACTTCCATCCTTTCATAATCTGAAACTATACAGTAAGTCTTTCCTCTATTTTCAGGGCCGCCATCAGAAATCGTGGGGCCCAGTACAAATTAATCAGACAGGCCCCCCCGATGACCAACCCCATGAACCAGGGCCGTCTTTCTGACTGGGCACGATGGCGATGGGCAGGTGCCCGGGGGCCCAGGGGGAAAGGGGGCCCAAGGCAGTGAAAAAAAATAATCCTGTAGAAAATAAACGAAAAAAAACAAAACAAAAACAAAACTTACCTTTTGTGGTCATGATCCGGCTCACTCCCTGGTCCCCTCTTCTGTGAAGGGGATCGGACTTGGGTGATTGAAGGGTAAGTTAAGGGGGGCCCTAATATATATATATATATATATATATATGTGTTGTTCTTAAGATGGCCCTGCGATGAACCCTTTCCTCTCAACGACTGCAGTAGCATTCAAAATGTTTTTTAATTAGTAGTTGATAAGAAAGGTGAATAAGAAAAAAAAAGGTGATAATAACATTTATAATAACATATACTTACTAAAATATACTTACCAAGATGTTGCAGCTGCTGCTCCTTCTTCATCGGCGGTGGGAACATCAGTGTGACGTCAGCAGGCCCGGCGCTCCCATTAGGCAAGGTTAGGCACTTGCCTAGGGCGCCGGGCTCTGGAGGGCGCCTGGAGGGCGCCACAGAATTCTAAAAGACTTTAAAACTGTGCGGCAACCGCTGACCATACCTGTCACGGCCGCCGCACAGCATTCAGATGCACGGGGAGGGGGGAAGAGGCTATTTTGTCACCACCGCCGCCTCTCTGCTCCGTCTCCTCCCCTCCACTTACTAGTGTCAGTGAGTGGAGGGGAGGAGACGGAGCAGAGAGGCGGCGGTGGTGAGACAAGGTAAGGAGAGGAGGGAGGAGGGCGGCGATTTTTGGGGGGGGGGCGGCGATTTTTGCGGAGGGGGGCACGGCTTTTTTAAAAATGCCTAGGGCGCCATGGACCCTAGCACCGGCCCTGGACGTCAGGTCACACCATCACTCACCGACAGGAAGAAGGGAGGATCACATGATCACAGAGAATGAGCAATGATTCCCCTGTGATTACGATTGACAGCTGCCTGGTGGTCACAGGAAGATCACATGATTGCAGTGGAATGATTGCTCCGCCCCTGCAATCGCATTCTGCATTCTTCCTTACCAGGGGGCCCGCTGTCCTCCAGCCTGGCTGTCACGGTGACAGCCAGGCTGAAGACAGCATCGAAGACGCAGGGACTGGAGGACAGCGGGCCCCCTGGTAAGTGTGTGCCGCCAGGCCCCCTGGTGAGCCTGGGCCCAGTACAAGAGTACCCTCTGTACCCTTCATTCTGTTTTCTCGTTTCATATTTTTGTTTCCCATGTGCATCATTTTACAGTGTGATGTATTGAATTCAAGATTCCACACTTTAGTACATTTCTCTACTTTATCTAAATCACTAAGCACTTGATTTATCTCTTCTGGGGTATCAACCAAGGTACAAGCTTACTATTTTGTAGCTCTGCAAAACAAGTAAACTTTCCCTTGTAGACCACAATATAATATAATATAATATAATACAATACAATACAATAATATCAATAAAGAATACATTAAACAAAACAAAACCCAGGACTGATCCCTGAAGTACTCCACTGGTTATCATCCCATCCTCTAAGCTTACGTAATTGACTATAATTCTTTGTATTCTGTCTTTTAACTAAACATTTACCAACTCCAATGATTTTCAGTTTTTAAATTTAAATATAGTGTGGCATACCATAACAAATCATTTGCTAAAATCTAAATAAGCTATTTTCACTGATCACCATTATTTATAAAGTTAATTACCAAGTTAAAAGTCTAATAGATTTATTTGACAGAATCTCCCAGCAGTAAATTCATGCTGTCTTGCTTCTTAAATAGGCAAAATATATTTTAAAGGAATTCTATTAATTTCCCTACTAGCGATGTCAAACTCACATGTCTATAGTTATCACATTCTTTCCTACTGCCAGTCACAATGACATTGAAAAGGTGGACATATTCCTGCTAGCAGCTGATGCTACTGGGCAAAGAAGCATGGAGTCTAACATGCCCACAGTGTGAAGCGGAAGGATGGACAAGGTAGCCGAGGTCAATGCCAGAAATCAATGGTGCAAGAATTGATGACACTAGTAGGCTGATCCATTTTGAATGGAGTGCTCCTACTTGGAGTCGTATGGGAAGGATACATTCACAGACTGTTCTATAAAGGACTCCATTGCCATCCACTGTGGTTAACAATAAGGAATGCTCCAAAGATCAAGTGAATATCTGCAGTTCCTCTGTCATTGAGGCCGAAATAGAATTACCAGCTGGAAGAATAAGAGAAGGGGAGGGGGAATGGTGGCTGAAGAAAATGGGGAGAGGGGGGGGGTGGACGGCAGGAGAAAACAGGAGGAGGAATGGCAGCTGGAGAAATCGGTGGGGGGGGGGAGTGGGCTGGAGACAACATGGGGGAGAAGTGGGGGCCGGAGAGAGCAGGGAGGGGATTTTCTTTGTGGTATATAAATATATGGTGCATACAAACTATAAAACATAAATAATCAAATAAAATTGTAACAGATAAATCAGTAATATATTCAAATGGCAGTGATGTCTTTTTTTTAGCAATAATAATCTCTATTAAATGTGGGAGAAATGTGTATGCTATTAATTTAATGTTGGGGCTGGTGAGGGGAGCAATAGGTCTGATTATTAAATGGGAATTTTATTAATTTAATGTCAAAACCGGTGTGGGGAAATAGATCTACTTAATAAAAAGAATGCTATTAATTTATTAGGACTGGCCGGGAAGAAAGAGGTCTAGTTATTATATGTGTATTCTATAAATTTGATGCCATTGCTGTAGGGGAATAAATATATGCATATTTATTAAGTTTGAATGCCATTAATTAAATTCTGGTGCTGATTGGGTGGAAGGAGGCCTGTTTACTAAACAATAAAATCTACAGATTAAATGTCCGACTGCTTGAGGGGAAGGAAGTCCTAGATTGTTCACTCACCAGTCGGCTTTCCATAAGGTGAATAGTAACTATCTCTATTTCAAACAGTGACCCAACATTCCAGGATCAGACCAACCAGCAACTGAGCTTAAGATACCAGTAACAGCATGAGGTAATCAAAGCTATAAGAACAGGTGCGAGAGTGCAGCACAGGGATGGAGAATGGTCTTGCACTTGTAGAAGGCTAGGTGGTAGTTGGGGCAGATGTGGGGCGTGCCAGTGTTCTTCGTTGCCCAGGGCACTAAAATATCTAGTTAACTGGACATTTTTGAAGCCTGGAAAAATGTCACCTGGTCTGACAAAGCTCATGCCGAAGGTAAGGTCAGAATTTGGTGTAAACATGAATCCATGGATCCATCCTGTCTTGTGTCAACAGTGTAGGCTAGTGGTGGTGGTGAAATAGTATGGGGAATGATTTATTGGCTCCTTAAAATCAATTGATCATTGTTTAAATGCCACAGCCTACCTGAGAATTGTTGCTGACCATATGCATCCCTTTATGACCACATTCTGCCCATCTTCTAATGGCTACTTTCAGCACGATAATGTGTTATGTCACAAAGGACACGTCCATGACAATGAATTCAGGGTACTCCAATGGACCTTCACAGTCACCAGATCTCAACCCAATAGAGCAAATTTGGGATGTGGGGAAAAGGGAGATATGCAGTATGAGGGCCTGAGTCATTAAGGAAAGTAAAGCAAAAAAAGGAGTAAATGTTCCCCGGGACAAACTATGTTACAATGCAAGGGGTGCAAATTAGTTTATTATTTTGCACATAAGTTAAATACTGGCTGTTTTTTTATGTAGCACACAAGTACATGATAGCTTTATGTTTACACTGAAATGTAAGGTTGATCTAGGACATGCCCTACCCCAGCTATAAATCTGTCCCCACATTTTAAATTTACCTTGCACTCCATTGCAACATGGTTTTGCCCAGGTGAAAAATTACACTTTTTTATGCTTTGCTATCCTTAAGTCCTGAGTGTGAACCCAAAATATCTACAACAACTGTGTGATGCTATCATGTCAACACGGACCAGCAAGGGCGGGGGGGTCATACCCTGTGCTAGAAAGGTGTACCTAATAAAGTGTCATATCTATAGTCCAGAAGGATATATATTTCTCTCTAGTGCTGATGACTTCTTTTGAATTTTTCACCATTATATTTAACAGCTTTCAGTTGTTAGTATTACTATTACTTTTTTCTATTTTTTTAAACTAATGTATCTAAAGAATATCTCGTCACTTTTTTTACTGACTTCATTTTTTTTCTTTTATTTGTACTTTAGCACATTTTAAGTGTTTATTCTCTTGTAAACTATTTTTTTATGCATTTTATCCTCTCTTATTGGATGTGTTCATTTTTCTTAAGTGCAGTTTTTTTTAGCATGTATTAAAACTGCCACTTCCTTTTAGGACTGGTTTGGCATTCTTCCTTTGGCTTTTACTAACATATCCTGCATTTATAATGCATATTTTAGTTGACTGCACTGTTCCTGCACTTCACCTATTAAGCTCCCTCTTCTCATATATTCACAAAAATAATTTTTCATTTGAGTAAAGTTTAAAAAATTGAAACCTTTCACTTTGACGTGGCTTTGCTTTACTATTGGCTGTAAATGAAAGGAAACTGACCTGATGGTCATTAAACACCAAAGGCCTGATTCATCAAGGCCCGCATACTGAGCACAACCGTTTAGAGCGCACATATTTCCACTTTGCACACTCCCAAATTCATCAAGGCATGGATCTCAAGATCCGTGCGCTGTTGAATTTGGGTGTAGGTCTGCTGGGCTCTACTACACTGCACGATACATCCAAAGCCTATGTGGGATAAATTCTCAAAAAGAACGGCAAGAAAATTTATATCATTAATGCCACCAGTTAAGATTAAAGGCAATAATGATCAAACAGTAGTAAAAAAAAAGTTTTTTACAATAACAACTGTTACAACTGCTGCAGCCACTAACCCTGTGTGTACTCGCATCACTGCTGTTCCTGTTCTCAAATAAACCAACAATTTGGTTAAATTTAACGCTGTGTTGACTAACATCCCTATCCAACACTGCTGACACCTTACAGACACCAAAAGGTTCTGCCAATAGCTATGGCATGCATACGAGACTGTCATCACTAGTAATCAGGACTTAGACTAGCCCTGTAGTTGGAGCAAGAGATACGGCAGAAAAATGAAAGAAAAACAAGTAACTTTGAGATGCCCAGAGCTAGATTCGGACATGGCTGTGTGTGCACTTGAGTGTGGCATGCCCTCCCCCAACACGTTCACTACCCAAAATCATAGCCTCATGTAAATGTCCTTCGCGTTGAAGACAGAGCGGACCGTCCGTGTTTACGTATATATATATATATATATATATATATATGAAAAGGGATATAAATCAGAGGTCAAGGAACATGTAAGGCAATGATGGGCAACCTGATGCATTTTAAGGACCATATGTGCTGCCCACTAACTTTCGAAAGGATCAAAGCAAAGGGATCATACATTATTCTTAATATCAGTAAGAAGTTAAATAATACATTTAATCAAAGTATAATGCCCTTAGAATAAATCCCACATATACTTCAAAATAACCTTCAGGTTTACCTACTGTGACACACACACAATCCTGTTGATGCACACACGAACACCTTCTTGCTTTTTAACTTTGCTTTTATTGTCAAGATGGCAAAGTAATTTATAATATAAAGTTGCACTCAGTAACGCTAAAGTAACCGAGACCAGCTCCCTAGACACCGGACACTATCTGACATCGGTCACCCTACATAGTAGCACAATACAGTTTTTATACTTGAGACTCCTCCCACAGCCTTAGCTTGATTGACAGGTGACACTCTCACCTGGTGCTTAGATAAGGAGGTCTATTCAGGTGCTGTTTGATCTGTTTCACTGTAGACACACTGAGACAGCTGTAAAACAAAACATATCCATTTCCCACATGTAAGTTAAATCACACTATATACTTTTACTTTGTCATACCTATGCCCTCCAGCTGTTTCTCTTTGTACTAGGTACACTGCTGTATAAGTGTATAATGTCTGCAGCCTTGCTCTGCAGCCTGTCAGCAGAATAGCAAAATTCCTCTCTTAGAGGCCTGTGGCATACCACTCTCTTGGTCACACTACATAACACTCGAACACATCCGCTCACCTCAAAACACCCCCAAAAATTGTTTTGGACCCCATTTATCCCAAAATACCTCTCCCTGCTGCTATAGAAAACCCATCAGTCATTCAATCACCCCACAAATTTGTCATGTCCCTTAGACTTCATACAAAATGCTCCTCAAATCCCCCACGCACCATTGGAGTACCCGTGACCCAATACTAATCTCATGAGTAATAAAACCCTGCCTAAGCAATCCTTACTTTGCTTTAAAGAAATATGTAAGAATAACACAGCTCCTTTCTATGGAGCAAAGAGTGAGACCACATGGTCCAAACTGTATGTTCTGCTTCCTCTGATCTTAGATGTGCTGCTTGAGTTATGTGACCTCCCTGTACTGTATGGAGGATGCCATTTAATGTGTAGCAGGTCATGTGATGTGAAGTCAGCTGCTCTGGGCAAATCATATAAAATCTTGTTTGGCCATATTTTTTATGACCCAATGTTGGCCATCACTGGTGTAGGTTGAGTGATTACATTGTAAATCAAATTACGGTGGGAATAGTTATAATGGGGTCAGGTTATAGGCTTATCTGAAGACTTGAGTTTTGATGAGATTGCTTAAAAACTGAGACTCTATGAGCATGTGGTGGAATGACTTCCAGAGAATTGATGTGCCACTAAAGAAATCCCAGAGGCAAGAATGAGAAGAAGTTCAGAGTCCCTGCTGATTGTGGACTGACTGTTGCTGTTTCAGATAATCTACCATGCTACATTTCCCTGAAGTTAATGAGCTGAACTTGTGGTCTAGACTTTAAAACCACTCTGCTATCAGTGTGCTTTCCTGAGTTCTTGACACTCTCACTATACATGTGCTACCATGTTTTCCTAACTCTCTGCTACCAAAGTGCTGTCTTCAGTTCCTGACTCTCTTTTAACTGTGTGCAATCCTGATATAGTTTTCTGGCCTAAGCACTCCCAACCATTGGCAATGTTTGCATGTTTTCAAATGTAATAAAGAATTCTAGACTTCCATAAATTTCCGGTTCCACTTGTGATTTTATTCCTGACATCCCTGACATACAACATGTAGCCAATCAGAGAAGTAGAACATTAATGTGGCTAGAATAACCTGTAGCCAGAGCATTAGAACATTCACACTGCAAGACCAACTTGCAGTCAGATCATTATAATGTTCTCAGGACCAGACCAGCTTGTAGCCAATCAGAACATTAAAACAATTTAAGAAATAGACCAACCTATAGCCAATTAGAGCATTCAAAACTTCATATAACTAGACCAGCCTGCATTAGAAATAAGAATCAAGTGCAATAGAAACAGCAATTAAACACGAGTGTAAAATGTGCTTCAGTATGAAACAACATTCATAGATTCAAATTGCTGCAATTGGCATTATCAACATTTATTAAATGTCTTCACCTGTCATCAAGAGTACTGGTGGTAGGACAATTCTTACTACATTGTTATTAGTATACATTTTAGTATATGCTTTTTTATTTTTTTATAAGTATATTGTTTTGCCAAGTTCAACTTTTCAGGTTTTTTTTAATCCATTCAGGCTCTATTTTCTCCAAATTTTCTATAACCATTTCACTTTTAGATTTTGCCTGAAATCTTACTCATGTAAACACTATCCTGATCCAATGACATTTTCATGCTGAGAACTAAATTCAATATAATCATGTGCAAATTATACTAAATGATGCTAAATGGCGACTGTAAATGTACATCCACACCTGCTCAGCAATTAAAATGACAGCACTGCAAATAAATTGCACACCAGTACAATTTCCAATAGCGACTTGCATAGTTTTTATGGACATATAAAATCAAAGCCAACTGCTCATTCAATGTCAGTATGGCAAATCAAGCTTTCTCAACAAACAGTATTCATTTAAAAAAATATATTTAAAATTTTAAATGAAGGCAAGCAGATCAGTTCAAGGTCAATGTCTTAAGGGAAAGTATCTAAGTATAAGGGGCAGATTCAGTAACCCTTCTAAAAAGGAAATGTGGGTGTTTCCCATAGCAACCAATCAGATTCTAGTTATCATTTTATCTAATACATTCCAGAAAATGATAGTTAGAATCTGATTGGTTGCCATGGGCAAGACCCCACTTTTTCTATTTAGATGTTTTGGGCAGCATGATGGCTTAGTGGTTAGCACTTCTGCCTTGTAGCACTGGGGTCCTGAGTTCGATTCCCGACAATGGTTTTATGTGTGTGGAGTTTATATTTCTCCCCGTGTTTGTTTTTCCCGTGTTTTTGGGTTCTCTGATTTCGTCCCACACCCCAAAAATATACTGGTAGGTTAATTGGCTGCTATCAAATTGACCCTAGTCTCTTTCTCTCCATCTGTGTGTGTGTGTGTGTGTGTGTGTGTGTGTGTGTGTGTGTGTGTGTGTGTGTGTGTATGTTAGGGAACTTAGACTGTAAGCTCCAATATGGAAGGGACTGATGTGAGTGTGTTCTCTGTATAGCGCTGCGGAATTAGTGGCACTATATAAATAGATATAGATGATGATGATACATTTACCCCCAGCCATTGGCCATAAAAAAATACTTTTATCAAGCATTGTTAGGTACAATTTGACCAATGCAGTACAGTCATGGCCAAAAGGTTTCAGAATGACATAAATATTGGTTTTTACAAAGTTTGCTGCTTCAGTGTTTTTAGACTTTTTTGTCAGATGTTGCTATGGTATACTGAAGTAAAATTAAAAGCATTTCATTAATGTCAAAGGCTTTAATTGACAATTACATTATGTTTATGCAAAGAATCAATATGTGCAGTGATGACCCTTCTTTTTAAAGACCTCTGCAGTTCGCACTGGCATGCTGTCAATTAACTTCTGGGCCACATACTGACTGTAGGCTGCCCATTATTGCCTAATCAATGCTTGGAGTTTGTCAGAATTTGTGGGTTTTTGTTTGCTCAACCACCTCTTGAGGATTGACCACAAGTTCTAAGTTCTCACTGGGATTAAGGTCTGGGGAGTTTCCTGGCCATTGACCCAAACTTTCGATGTTTTGATCCCTGAGCCACTTAGTTATCACTTTTGCATTATGGCAAGGTGCTCCATCATGCTGGAAAAGACATTTATCATCACCAAACTGTTCTTGGATGGTTGGGAGAAGTTGCTCTTGGAGGATGTTTTGGTGCCATTCTTTAATCATGGCTGTGTTCTTAGGCAAAATTGTGAGTGAGCCCACTCTCTTGGCTGAGAAGTAACCCCACACATGAATGGTCTTAGAAATAATACATTGAATAAGTGGTAGGGGTGGTGAAGGCTCAAAGAAAAGTGCACATCTTGAAATCAATATTGAGCCCCCATTGGGAGACAACGTTTGTAGGTTGTAGATCCACTTGGCTTCCCATGACATATGAGACTGATGCAATCATGCCCCCCCTTCCCTCTCCAAGATTAGTTAACCTTACAGATGGAAATAAAATAGAGTAGTGAAGGGTCATGTTCATGGTGTTTCAAAAAATGCTCTGACACACTATATGCATTGAACCCGTTTTTTATAATCCTATGATGCTCAGAGTCGCTCATATGTAGTTTTCTAATTGTCCTATCTAAATTCTGCTTTCCGCATGGGCATTCTAGGATATAGACCACCCCCATAGTGTCGCTGTGTAACTTGTTTTTAATGGTATGCCTTTCCCCGGTAATGTTAGACCCGTAAGTTGTTATCGGTCTTGTCTCTTTCTTATGACTAATTTTACATGTTTGGCATCTATTACAGTAGTAGAAACCACCTGTATTTTGTTTAGTCAAGTGTTGTTGATGTAGTGCAAAAATTGATCTAGCTTATCTTTTGCACCAGTGCATATACAGGATATATCGTCTATGTACTGGGGCCATTTTAAAATGTGGCTGATGTAGGGGTTATTGTTCCATATACATAACTCTTCCCAGTGGGCCATAAACAGGTGTGCATAACTGGGTGCATATTTTGTGCCCATTGCAGATGCTTTCAAGTAGGTAAACAATCTGCTCCATTGGCAAGTTGGGTTTGTTAATTAAAATGACTTTTACATGATCACATCCTGTCTAGTGATCTATGATCCTGTAAAGGGATGTTACATCACACATCATAACTATATATACATTGATGAACTTCATTAGGTTGTAGAAAAGTTGGTGGTGAGAGACATGACCCAGGAGACGACTGGTCTCCCCGGCGGGTTGGTCAATGATTTATGGATCTTTGGTAATTGGTAAATCAGCCTTGGATATTTAATAGAAAGAAAGGCTAGTTCAGATTTATTCAATATGCCTATATTGAACGTACTCGTTAAAAGTTCTTCTAAATAATTTTGATAAGTGGCCATAGGGTCACCTGGGAGGTGTATAAAAGTGGTAGTGTAATTCAGTTGTTTTTCTTATTCTGCAAGATAGGCATCCTTGTCTAAAATAGTAATTCCTCCTCCCTTATCAGCTGTTTTAATGACGAAGTCCTGATTATTAGCTAGGTCCTTGATTGACTTCCTTTCTACATTAGTAATGTTAGAAAGATTTGAATCTTTTTTAACAGTAAGTTTCTCCAAGTCTTCCTCAACTAATTTTTGAAATGTGGTGATGAACTGACCCTTTAAATGATTTGGGTACAATGTGGATCTGGTTTTAAGGCCAGTGTGCACAAAATGATTCACCTGCTCTTCAGCTGTAATCTCGCTTGATGAAGAAGTGAAGTTGTGATTTGACATTTTTACATTTTCCACCATTGTCAGCTGGGCCAGTAATCCCACAAATGGGTGCTGAAAGCATTTGCACAGAGGCACTTCCCCAGAGTGGTTATGTGTGAGTATGCACTTATTTATGCACTACTGGTCCACAATTAATAATTGTTTTATTGTAATATTAATATACATGCTTAAATTTCTTAATCAAGTCATATTTTCAGATAGAGTAGGCTATTTAACATGCATGTTATGTACATTAGAGCCATTTCAAGGTCTTGGTAACTTGGCAATGACCATCAATATGACTGCAGACAGAAAGTCTGGCATGCAGAAGGAAACAAGATTGTAACACATATACAACCTCTCAAATACCTTACAATACTGACGAGTCAATGTAATTTTTGCCTAAATACACTACCAGTACCTTTTTACAAATATTTTATTCTGCTTCTTAATCCTGTGTCATAGTTTTTAAATAAATAAAAAGCTTTCAGGTGTAAAGGTAAAGTTTGTCTTTTTTGGCTCACAGATGCCCCCAATTCCCGTAAGTAATTTAATGTGGCATTTGATGGAGCGCTGGCAGAGTTTCAAACATATGTGCAAATTGTTCTGAATCAAAGGTATGTAGCAAAAGCTTACCACAAGAAAGGGAAAACTAGAGTGTATATTCACAGCTTAAACAAGATCCCACGACAAAGTCATTACTAACACGGACGTCTGTGCATCTGGGAAGCTTGCCAGATAACAATGGTAGTAAGACAGTTCACCAGCTAAAATTAGGTTATAAAGATGAAAAGCAACACAGCACTATCAGATATGTGATACTTACATTTTGGTGTAACGGGGCTGTCTACTGTATTTTAGTGATAGCTGGAATTAAATTCTTTTCAGGCTATGCCAGTTGTTCACATCTTTTTATATATAAAATGACATATCTTTATGTATTAGTGTAGATTTAAAGTCACACACTGGTACCTACATAGCATATTACCCATCGCTAAATTTAGAATACTCCTCCCTAGGAGATCATGTAGGGGAGGTCAAGTGTCAAGTGTGGGGTGGGAGCGGAGTGTAAATTGTATTATTGTGGCCTGCACCCATGGTGCAATGTGTCATTGCATCACGGTGGGCGGGAATCAACATGATGTGATTCATGGTGAATCGAGTCCCCCAACCCAACCACTTCACTAGGAAGTGTGAATGGTCTGGGAGGATGACTAATACCCCCGGAAGTACCGGAGAGCTACCCAGAATTCGGGAGAGTAGGCAAGTATGATATCACCTGATAAAGAAGAAGATTTAAATATACACAAGCATGTTTAGCATTGCATGTAACAAATAAACTTTCACTATTCAGTGCTTCAGTTTTTAGTTTTCAGAACATCCCTTTCACTTTTCACTACTAATGTAGGTCGTTATTTTGCCAACTTGGACCGGTTGACCTGAAAAAATATTCAACATAGAGTATCAATCATCAACAGCTATTTACATAGAGCTACTAATTCTGCAGCGCTGTACAGAGAACTCACTCACATCAGTCCCTGCCCCATTGGAGCTTACAGTCTAAATTTCCTAACATACACACATAGCCAGAGAGAGAGATTAGGGTCAATTTGATAGCAGCCAATTAACCTACTAGTGTGTTTTTTGGAGTGTGAGAGGAAACCGCAGCACCCGGAGGAAACACATGCAAACACTGGGAGAACGTACAAACTCCTTACAGATAAGGCCATGGTCGGGAATCAAACTCATGACCCCAGTGCTCTGAGGCAGAAGTGCTAACCACTGAGCCACCATGTTGCCCCAATTGGACACAGTTGGATGTAAAGGGCAGGGCCTAGACTACTGAGTTGCACTGAGGCTGACTTAATTGTGCCCAATCCAGGGACACAGTATTAGGTCAGGTATGGGGTTGGTCTTTTGATAAAACTATTAAGCTCTGAATATAAAAGTGTACATTTACTCTAGTGTTTTTTGGAGGCAGAATGCTAACGCATTAATTATGCTGCTGGGATTTGTAGTACAGACAGGTATGAGAGACCTGGCATTTCCATTTTCAGCAACTGCTATATTGTCTAGGACAGACCTGGACAACCTGTGGCTCTTCAGATTTTGTGAAACTACAAGCCCCAGCATACTTTGCCAGCTGATAGCCAGCCCATAACTGGCAGGGTATGCTGGGACTTATAGTTTCACATTACCTGGAGAGCCACAGGTTGTCCAGTCCTGGCATAGGTAATAGTATTTTGAAGTCAACTGGATAACGATTCCTATATATTAAAGTTTAAGTAAAAGCTTTGAAACTGATTCAAAGTGCCTGGCTTTCTATACATTAATACAGCAGAATTCTAGAACACCGTTACCTATACTGTACTCGGGTGATGGAAAGTTCTGAGGCCCCATCCTGAGGCAGTTATGAGTGTTGTATTATATCTGTCGGATTGTGACAGCATTAGCCAAATCCTTTCTAACTCAGTAAATATCTGACTTTAGACTCAAAATACTGTACATTTGTATTATATTTTGCATCTATTACTATTGCTATTTCAGTAATCAGCTGTAGGATCATTTTTGCAATTTTATGATGTCTGATGATTCAATCGCTACTTATGCTGAAAAGGAGTTTAGCGACCATATTATCTTACCAAACATGCAAATCCTGTTCAACCCCTGGCAGCTTTACAATTTGATTGTGTATTAAAAGCAGCAGCAAACTGATTTTCGCAATAATAAAAAGAGAGAGCGCATTACATTTTTATGGAGAGCACATCGGATTGCTGCTTTAAATGCTTATTATTGCCTTCATTGCAGCATCTCTGCTAACTACAAGTGATAGAAATGTAGCATGAAATAATAAAAAGTAACACAGAGGTGACTTTCACATGCAAAACAGAAAATTACTTTGTATAACTGCGATAAGGAAAGACATATACTTCATGTGGGAAAGAGAGCTGTGGAAACAATTGTGTCTTGCAATTCAAAATATATAATCATCCTGGCATGTTTTATATTAGTTCCATTCCATGTATATTTTGGGCTAGGTACTTGGTAGGATACCGGGCTACATGTATGGCTCTGTGCCGCACAGATGGCCGCACCTGATGCCTATCCAAAGCTGAAAATCACCCAGGCAAATATCCAAAATAAAATAAATAGGTTTATTTAACAAAATGGTAGCACCAAACAGCAATAATAATATTTAAATAATAACCTGCAACACAAAGCACTGCAGTCTGACACAGAAAACATGTGGGGTATAATGAAAACACCTCACCAGGATCCTAGCCAGATTCAAGCTTCTCCTGAGTCACAGACGTTCTCTTCTTTACGACTTCTCAGGGCAGTAGTTCTGGGTCACTGTCACTCCTGTCACTGTCACTCCTCTTCTGGCAAACACGCAGCTTCCCAAAACCTGGAGTGGAGCCGTCTTAGCGCATGGGCACACTGGGCAGCTGTTCAGGGGCTCGACGAGTGTAGGGGCTCCATAGACTTGCCAACTTTTCAGTATATTATTCTGGGAGATTTATTCTGCACCTTCAAACCTTCTTTATTAAAACGTTTAGGTGGACTAATCATCTCAGTATCAGCTGTTATCTGTGCATGCGATCTTTGTTGGAGGTACCAATAAATATAATTTTATCGATAATTTTCATTTTATAGCACTGTTTTGCCTGGGGGCCTATAATGCTGTTAAGAAGGCCCTGGGAGTGGTAGATCAGGACTACTCCAGGGAACGATTGTCCTCCCCCTGTCACCTGGCAGAGACCGAAACCTCAATGCTAGCCTGACTTCAGTTATCACTGGTTAGTGAATGCCAATTTGATGTTTTGAGGAGCTGTCTTTTAAAGGTACAAATGGCCTTCTGAGGAGTCCCAGGACCTGCCTGATTGGTCCTTTTCTGTGTTTACCTTTTCACAGATAAACATGCAGACAAAGGGATAGCAGATGAGTCACTCTTCATTTAGTTAGGTACAGATATAGCTATATAGCAGAATTTGATTACACAGAGCGGTCACAACCAGAGACATTACATTTAAAAATATAATATAGTATCTGTGGACCTTTTCCTTATTCTAACACACACAGACATAAGGCTCCTGGTGTGATGTACATTCATACAGGAATAGTGGACAATAGTCCTCTTGCCTAGGCTGAGACAATGGGCTAGTCTGCATGTATGCACAAGATAAGAAAGCCATGCTGCTAGACCTATAACCAGTTAAAAATACAATATATACAAGTCTAAACAGGATTGACAAATATGGGGAACCAGATGGCTAGAAAACGTATGTGTCTTTATTGTCCACACTTTGTAAAAAAATGAGGTGCAGACTGAGGTGTGATTAATACCTTCTTTCCTCACAGTACTTATCCCACTCCTCTATTTTTCTTCTATAATTGTAGTCTTAGGAGTAGACAGTAGGAAAAGGAGTTCAGGTAAGTAGATTTAAGTTCAGTGTCATAGTGTTCCGGGTGCCCATACATTTGGAAGCAGTCCATTTGCAGGATAAATGAATATTCAGGAAAATTCAGCCTATCGATTCCCTCAGAACTACTGACATCACTGAGGCATTTTGCAAGGACAGTCACATTTCCCACTGGAGATCAGTTCCCCAGATGCTGTAAAATCCATTGAGAAGCGTTTAGGGTCAACGTATTTAACTAAGTAAATAGCTAAGTAAGAGACATTAAAAACTTTGGTAAGTAGCTATGATGAATGCAAATTAGCTTTCCTAGGTAATGTCTTTTACTTAAAACTTAATTGTGTGAACGTTACTCAAGGTCTTAAATAAGGTACTGCCATTAATTAACTACACATATGTATAGCTGATTATTTAAGTAGCTCTGACAATGCATTACTTAAGGAGAAAATAATTTATGCGCAGGACTAATTTCCTTTCCATTCTCCCTGTGCACTATGTGACAGAGCTCAAGGACTTAAATCCCAAATGGGCGATGAAGCCCAATAGCAGATAGACCAACATCGCTGTCCAACCCCTAAATTCTGCTATGGTGCCCGGCGTCTATATATATATATATATATATATATATATACATACAAGTTAACCCGTGCATGATACTCTTGCATTCTAGTCAAATCAAGCTACTTAAGGTGTTAAAAAGGTTCTTGTCATGCATTTGGGCCCTAGCCCAGGCCTCCTCAGGGGAAGAGCGTTACTTCCCGATGCAAGCGCCCTTTTTTAACGTGGTTTTGTCCACATGTCACCACCTCATCATTCTTCTCCATCACCTCATCCTTCATTTTCATCGCCACATCTATCCAGATGTCTATCCAGACACAGGGATCTCTCTCAGCGGTCCTGAGTATCACACTCCTCTCGCTCTGTCACCCACGGCAACCACCAACCACTCCCAACTGTCACCCCCGGCAACCACCAACCACTCCCAACTGTCACTTCTTCAAGAAATATATATATTTTTTTTTAAAATCTTTATAAACACTTTTAACAATTAACAAATTAAATTAACAAATTAACAACATCTTAGTATACCAAATTTCAGCCCTTTCTGAGGTTTTTTTCCCCACACACACACTAAGAATTTAGCAGGTCAGTGTATAACTCCGCCCAGCAGGTGGCGCTCCAGCTTGGTTTTATTTTTTCCACACACACACACACACACACACAGACAGACTAACACACGCCACTAGGCATTTATATTATAGATATACGCCGGGCACAAACAAGCCATACTTATACATAAAATACATTTTATGTAAGAGCACAGATATATTTCATTTACATACATAAATATGATTTACATATGTAGTTCTATATACATATACATGGTGAAGCCCAATAGCAGATAGACCAACATCGCTGTCCGACCCTTAAATTTTGCTAAGGTGCCCAGCATTTAAATGGTACACCCCTGTATGATGGGAACAGAGATGGTGATAGGTGAAAGAGGGTGATGAAGATGGTGAGTGATACACAAGGGGCCTGAAAGCGCAGTTTAATCCTTCCACTTTTGTTAATGAAATAACAAATTAGTATAGGAATATACATATATCTGGACATTCATACACATATGTGGGAATATATAAATGTATACATACATGTAGTCCAATATATATATATATATATATATATATATATATATATATATATATATACAAACAAGCCATACTTATACATAAAATACATTTATATTTAAGAGTGCAGATATATTTCATATACATACATAAATATGATTTACATATGTATATCTGTATACATATATATGCAAGAAAAATAGGTTCACCTAAGTATGCAATAAAGTGACTTTATTTAACTGTATGTGTTACTAAAAAACCTTTCATGACCTTTAATGACAGGTTTAGATGTTACATTTTTTTTTACCTTTTTGACCTTGCATTAAGCACAAAGGAGTTTAGAGAATAACTACTAATGCCACTTATATTTGCATATCATTTGCATCCTCTTAAGGTCCTTAAGGTCTCTTAAGTTTAAACACTGAAGTGATAATTGAACAGGAGTTAGGGTGGCCTTACTTAGAGTAATAACACTTAGATATAAGGCATTAGCAATGTGCTAAGGTCTCCTTAAATTCAAAAGCAGAGTTTAGAATAGCTGGGCCATTGAACGTGTATGCACCTAGAATTAAGACTTCTGATGCATTTGTGGCAATATAATTAATAGGGATTAGAATATGATTGATTTTGTCTCCTTCTTCCCCTTCTCTCCCTATGTGTCTGTTTTTCAATAAAGCTTTGGACCTGTGATCCCCTTCATCCCATTCCCCAATCACTGTTTGTTGAGATGTCTTGCCTTTAATTTCTGCACACTCCCCTCTATATGTGTCTGTCCCCCAAAGCTTCGGGCCTGTGATCTCCCCTCCCTACCCGCCAACTACTGAAAATTAAGATACTTTTTGAATAGAATAATAGGAATTGTTCCCATCTCCGCCCTTAGGCTAAGATCAGGTGTAGATGCCTATGTATGCAGTGGGGCTTAATGGTGCCACCTGTAGGTGATGGGCAGTCACCTGGTCATTTTGGCCATTAGGCTGGCAGCAAGAAATCCTGGGCGGAAGTGACTCTGTAGAGGCGATCCGGTGGTGATCGCAGTTCACATGGGGACGGTTCACCCTCCTGTAACAGATTATGCACAAAGCACGGTACTCCCACTTTTTTGTTTGCATTTTTCTCCTTTGTCCTGACCTTTTGGCTGGGGGATACAATTTTTCTATTTCCAGCTGGAAGGCTGGGGCTGTATCACTACAGCACTAATTTATTTTCCTCCTTGTTTTGTCACTGTACTCATATTTTGGTTTTAGCTCACAGATGAAGCAGTGCGTGCATCCTTATGGTCTTTGATTCCTAAGACCTAGGGGTGTGTAGTTATGTGGTTCCCACATCCATTGAACCTCCTGATGTCCCCTCCTTTCAGGAGGGGGGGCAGTGGATTCTGTCGCCCTGGGAAAATCTTCGTCGGAACCCAGAGCAAAAGAGATCTCCCCTAACCGTGTGGCGAAGGGAGGTCTGACGGCCATAGTCCCTTAAGGGACCTTATGGTTTCTGGGGGTTGGGGATAAAAGGAGCTCTTCCTCTTTTGAGGAAGACCTCAATCAAGATAAGGATGCAAGTACAGATACCTTCTCATGCTTGTCTGAAGACAATGAACAGTTGTCTAAGCTCAAGTGCCGAGAACTGTTAGAATGGAAGAATGGTGCAGACAAGAAAAAGACAGGTTAGGACTCAAGTTAATAAATATGATTTACAGAGAAAAATATATAAATAAATAAAAAAATAAAAAAAAATATGTATGTGTATATATATATATATATATATATATATATATATAGAAAAATATATTGTCGATTGAGGTTTTCCTTTGGAGAGTAGAAACATCTTTGCTTGACCACATGTAATATTTTCCTATTCAGTTATAGATTTTGGTTTGGTGATGCAGTGCCAAAATTAATACTGTAAGGCGTACAACCTTGTACATCTATTTTCAGAGAAGAATTTGCGTTATAAAAGGGGGCTGTGAAATAAGGAAGCACTATTTTAAAGCAAAATAAAGACTATTTATCAAGAGCAGTATTTTTCCTCCAGTAATGAGATGTTGGGTGAATCAGTAGGCTTTGCAAAAATAAACGGAAATTAAGCTGTGATTTAAATATTCAGTTTATTTAATGAGATGTGTTAAAAGAAAATTGTGTCACACAGTAATTCTCTATACTATCTAATTGATAGCTGTGTGGAGTGATTTCATTGTTGACAAACAGTTTCAGCGAAGAGTGACAGAATATTAAGGGTAAATGTCTTGGCTGACTTAGCGGAAACCCAATGAATTGTGACTAAGAAACAATGTTATCTGAAGAAAAGATTACTGTGGAAATAGAATGTAATGTTCTCCTAAGACATGCAAAGCAGCAGCAATCACAATATTTTTAATAGAGGACCATCGTTTTAGCTGCAGTTTGCTACTTAAGTGGTAACTAACTAATTTAGAACAATTTGAGCAATATGGAAAATAAATTAAAAATAACCTTAAAAAGCACAGATAAGAAGCCAATTATTAAAATAACCCTGACACCAATTCAAATGTTTAAAATATAAATATTCTCTGTTAAAATAAAACTTTTATAGACTTCATCAACACAGAATCTGTAATGTTATATTAAAGTTCACAGATGAATATTCATGTTATGGTAATAGACGTCACATATTGGATTGTAACCATCTATAAAAAATACAACTGGATTTGGCTGTTTTCTCTCTTAAACTGGCATTTTTTTCCATAGGCAGAGTCAACGTCTTGTCCAGTTGTTATTTTATGGGTAAGATATAGTCTTCAAGAACAGAACTATCACATGTGCATCAACACAGGGGGGCTGAATGCTGTTACTTTATTATTTATTCACAATGGGTCTTTCTCTTTGTTCTTGGTCCCACCTGTAAGGGTCTACTACAATGCTGGCTGTGGGTGACAGGTGGCAGTGTACCATCAACACTGACAACTGCAAACTCTTATGTCAGAGGTACTCAAAACCCCAAGAGCTGTCCACAGTTCATGTTTTCAGGATTTAATCATGCACAGGTGAGTTCATCTATGGGCAGCATGGTGACTTAGTGGTTAGCACTTCTGCCTCTCAGCACTGGGGTTATGAGTTTGATTCCCGACCATGGCCTTATCTGTGTGGAGTTTGTATGTTCTCCCCGTGCTTGCGTTGGTTTCCTCCCATACTCCAAAAAAATACTAGTAGGTTAATTGGCTGCTATCAAAATTGACCCTAGTCTGTGTTTCTATCTGTGAGTTAAGGAATTTAGACTGTAAGCTCCATTGGGGCAGGGACTGATGTGAATGAGTTTTCTGTACACTGCTGTGGAATTAGTGGCGCTATATAAATCAATGATGACGATGATGAATTTTCTGGGTCAGTAATTATCCCCCCTTGTTTCTACAGACAGAAATCCTGAAAACATGACCTGTTGGTAGCATGGGAGGACTGTGTTTTACCACCTTATATAACATTTACTGCACTCAGCACTACTAGAAGAGGTCAAGACACTAATGACTACAAGACCTCACCTGTATGCAGCCATTATAATGCCATCATTCCTACCAAGCTTTGTACGAGCAACGCTTGGATTTGCATTTCTCTGTTGGTACTGCAGCATCTTGTTTTGTTTACCTGTTCATAGACAACTACATCCATCACTATTCAATTTTTTCCAGCCCAGCACCTTACGTTTAATCCCTCACAATTCTACCTTCTCCAAACCACTGACTTCAGCTTTGTCCCTCATCACACATCCTTGCAGGAATAAGTGACTTGACTGGATTCAGTGTGTCTCTGAAAGCTACCCCATCCAAGTGTTTCTCTCCTGGGAGCAATCAGTGCTGTGACACTTTTCGTATTGTGATGTTCTCCTGTCTTCCCCCAGATACCTCAGTAGGCCGCCTGTTCTACTTGCACTCATTGCAATAGGCAGCAATGGCTTGACTTGGTTCTTCACAGGCTAGCTCCTTAGTCACACAGTGACCATAGAGGATAGCTGTAGTATGACAGCTCTTCAGAGGTATGAGTGCTTGCAGTATGCATGGAACTTCAGAACTTGCTTTCCTCCAAGTCGAGACGTACCGACAAGCAATGTATATGGTAGGTTAATTCAGTGAGTTTAATTGGAGTCAACACCCTGTATATTGGACTTCAGAGACTGCCATGTTTTGTATATTGGATATCTGAAGGGGCTATGTACTGAAAACAAAATATTACATGGGAGCTTGTTAATGTTTATTGGACATTAGAAGGGGGCATGTTTTATACATAGGCTATCCAAGTGCCATGATTTGCTAGATATCACGGTACCATTGAATCTCGAGGTTTGAGATTTTCTCTGATGATCCGAGGAGCTTCACAAGGTGAACACTGACAATATTCTTTTGCTTTTTGAGTCCAGGAGTGCCAAGAGCTACCAGGGGCCCTCTGTGTGGCGGCATCCCCAGCATGGCAAAAGCTCAGGAGTGTGAACACGAGAACCTATAGTAAGCTTTTCATCTGTGTAATCACTATCCCCCACCCACAATATGGCTTATCGCCACCATCAGAGATTCAAGGAAGCTCCAGGTACTTTTATCCTTCCCCTGTTCTCACACCACCCATCCATCCCATGTTCTTGTCGGCTGTTGTCCCTGCACCTCCTCCATGGTGTGGAACAGGCGTCTGTCACTTCCAGCCAGCAGCGTCCTGCTGCTAGGCAACAGCCTATCAGGTCCCACTAGCCTCTATTTAAACTAGACTCTGGCACCACTAGTGTGTCAGAGTAACAGGTCATTTCCTGTCTCCAGCATTCCTGAGTTGTTTGCCTTATGCTCCTGCTTCTGTTTCCAGCATTATCGTTTCCTTTTGGCTCCTGACCCGGCTTATGTTCTGATCTCTCTTCTGGATTACGACTTCAATACGATTTGCTCTACTGTTTTGAACTCTGCTATTCCTGACCTTTTTCTGGACTCTCATTCGTATCTTCTATTCTGATTGGCTTGACTTGGACCGTCTGACTATTTTTGTTCACCACTGCTTCACTGGTGAATGTCTTGGAGAACCGCAACCTGCGTATCTCTTGCATCCAAGTCCATACCTCCTTTCAGGGGTCCCTGGTGAATACTTGGGATATGTTATACTCCACGCCTCCTTGTTCAGTTGCGTCAATACCAGCAAGTAGCTCTATCCAGATCCTGACAGCTCTACACTGGTATAAGTAGAGGTGGGAGCAGGGTTTGGGGGAGAGATAGGCAGTGGCAGAAGCAGTCATTGTTCCTTTCTACTTCCTGACTCTAAGTACTCCATCTGACACAGAGGCAATAAGTAGGCTATATCCTATATGTAGACAATATACTATATGAGAGACTTACAAAATGATATGGTCATATTGTCTATAGACTGGCATGTCAGGCTATATAGAATTAATTTGGCTGCATAAAGCGTAATGACTCTCTGGTTGCAGCTGGATGTATGCAAGGCTCTATAAAGGTATAATGGTTGTATGGTAAGGTATGAGGCTATATAGAGACAGGTTGCATGTATCATGTTGATGTACATGGTATTTATGTTGCCACACAGTGCACATAAAATATTAACAATTTCAACATAAATGATTTAGATCAGGGGTGTCCAACCTTTTAGCTTCCCTGGGCCACATTGGAAGGCGACAAGTTGTTTTGGGCTGCACATAAAATACACTAGCACTAATAATAGCTGATCATCCAAAAAAACCATAGAAAACATTGCTAATGCTCCTTGTTGTTGCTCAGTGCTTCAATGACATGCTAATGGCTGCTGTCAAACATCAAGTGATATTGTTACAACATTTTCTGAAGGGCTTCAATACAGCAGTCATTAAGACAGGAAGATAAGGTCCGTGATGCTCCAGGACCAGGTGAGTTTGTGCACTAGTCAGCGTCCCTTGAAATAATTAAAAAAAAAAACCTTTACTTACCTTTTAATCGGCTTGTTCTCTGATCCTCTTCTCTTGTTTTTTCCGTTTCACTGCTGCTGATAGTTTGCGCGGGTGACTCCTATGTCCTGAGCTCCGCAATGGATGTCGGAACAGCACCGCAATGGATGTCAGACATGATGACGTCACGCCCGACATTCACTGCGAGCGCCGCACGGAGGAGGAGACCAGGGAGGGACCGCGTGACCACAAGGTAAGTATTTTCTTATCTTTTTCTTTTTTTGCAGGATTTTTTTTTCATTAACAGCGCTGCCCCCTTGCCACAACCCTGCTGGGCCACATTTACAAGCATGCTGGGCCGCGGGTTGGACAACCCTGATTTAGATCATAACTATTCACGTCATAATTGTCTTGATCTACTCTATATTGTTTGTGTCATCATAGTGATCTCCCTTAACAATGCATAGGAACTGCAAATAAGGAAAGTAACCATTTATATGGCTCTAGTCCCACTTAAAATATAAGACAAAGGGCCTGATTCATTAAGGATCTTAACTTAAGAAACTTCTTATTTCAGTCTCCTGGACTAAACCATGTTACAATGCAAGGGGTGCAAATTAGTATTCTGTTTTGCACATAAGTTAAATACTGACTGTTTTTTCATGTAGCACACAAATATCAACTTTAAATATCAGTGTACAAATAAACTATCAAGTATTTGTGTGCTACATGAAAAAACAGTCAGTATTTAACTTATGGGCAAAACAGAATACTGATTTGAACCCCTTGCATTGTAACATGGTTTTGTCCAGGAGACTGAAATAAGAAGTTTCTTAAGTTAAGATCCTTAATTAATCAGGCCCAAATTTATCTGTCCTTGGATTTTTCACAGACAGCCCTATTTATAACACTGCTGATATATCCACCTCACATTTGTATCATAATTAAAGCCAAGTGGACACCCAAAGGCAATATAGGGAAGCTTGTATCATGGAAACAGTTGTTAATTTATGGCTGAAATGTGAGACACCAGGATATCGCACCTTCTAAACTGGAAGCTTAATATTATTTAGTAATATTATATTTTTTAAAAAAAATGATTTGATTGTGGTTGTATATGTTGAAGTAATATTTATCATTAAGGTTTTGCTTTGCTCCTAACTCAGCATCAGGCCCTTATTGTTTAACAGCTGCATAAAACGTTTATGTTTAGTTAATTGTTTTTGGGTTATGTTTGTACGAAAAGAGAAAGAGAGATATAAAAGGGAGCAGAAAAAAAGAGAAAACTATTGATTTTCTTTTGTTCAAGTGAGGTCTTATTTTCACTTTATTTTATTGTTTTTTTGGCTGCTTGTTTGACACCAGTCTTCACAAAAGGGACATATGAGGACAAATGTTTCACCACTACACAACACAAAAGGATGAAATAATCATTACATGTGGCTGTCTTGTTATTTCCAGGTCTTAGCCAAAACTATTTTAGCTCTGCAAAGTCAAGCACGCTATTGATAAAGATCATTTTTCTATTATCGCACACAATACCGGTGAAAATACAAGGAAACACAGTAAAGTTCAGCTGGGTTTTGTCATTAAAGCATAAATCTATGACAAAAAGGAGGAGTATGTTCCTTCTATTATGTTGGTCTGTGTGTGCCGAAAGTAACAGTTTTGCAAGGCATGAAAATGCTACTAAGCCCAAAATATATGTAGCTCCCACTATGAACTGCTTTATAAGTTTATTGGTTGTACTGTTACAGCTGTAATAAAGTTATGGGTCTATATATTAAGCCCCTCAATCAATAAAATCACGGCTGTTTCTTCCATTACAGGGGCGCATGCAGGGGGGGTTTCTGGGTCTCCAGAAACCCCTCCCCTCCGCTAACAAAGGGCCCTACATAGCGGCACTGTACTATACAGCAGCCGGGGCACTGTCAAAGAAGCGTCCACGGCGGTGCTGTATTGTATACAGCACCGCCGTGTGGGGGGGAGGGGGGGGTGGAGGGGAAACCCTCCCTTAAAAATCCTCTGTGCGCCCCTGCATTAAGGCAAATAACTTGCAGCATCGCAGTACCCATCCTTTGCTATGGGTATTGCGATCATCATCCAATGCAAGAAGCTAAGAAAAGATACATTTTTCGTCGCTCTCCCCTGTTAGCGCAGATGACGTTATCAGCACAAATCAATGACGGTAAGTGGAGTATGTCACCGGTCCAGCCAAAATCACAGAACCTGTCCGTAGTTGAGGTCAGGTATCCATTTTCGTCTTAATGAAGGATTTAACTATGCCATTGTTGCATTTGCTTTCTCCGATTCAAATAAAAAATAATTAACCAGTTTATACGGTTCTCTCTATTTTTTCTAATTCTATTACAAATCGTCAGCCATCATATCTCCATTTATACATGTATTTTTTTCAGTGCCAAGTTCTGTCCTCTTAATTTCTCAGAATGAGGAATTTCAATTGCATTGTCTTGTCAATACAGATGTTTATGGCAAGCAAATCGTCATCAATGTCAGTGATACATACTTGTGTGGAAAGGACGACTATCAGCCTATCTGAACTGTCTGTTTTACATATTTCTTACAATTAATTAATATATATATATATATATATATATATATATATATATATATACAAGTTAACCCGTGCATGATACTCATACATTCTAGTCAAATCAAACTACTTAAGGTCTTAAAAAGGTTCTTGTCATGCATTTGGACCTAGCCCAGGCCTCCTCAGGGGAAGAGCGTTAGTTCCCGACGCAAGCAGCCTTTTTAATGTGTGTTCATGAGGTAAAATTACCTCACGAAAATGAGTTTGACCCCTCAACTCGTAAATTTAGCTTTTACTACCCCTCCCACGGGGGGAAGGGAGGATGATGGAAGTTAACTGACTTGACTATTCAAATTTTTTTGTCAAATAATGTCAGTATACCAAATTTCAGGTCAATTGGATGAGCCCTTCTGAGAAAATAGTTTTTTCCACACACACACACACACACACACACACACTAACGCACGCCTCTACACATGTGTGTTCATGAGGTAAAATTACCTCACGAAAATGAGTTTGAGCCCTACCAAATTTCAGCCCTTTTTGAATTTTTTTCCCCACACACACTAAGGGCCTGAGTCATTAAGGCAAAAAAGGAGTAAATGTTCTCCGGGACAAACCATGTTACAATTCAAGGGGTGCAAATGAGTTTATTATTTTGCACATAAGTTAAATACTGGCAGTTTTTTCATCTAGCACACAAATACTTGCTAGCTTTATAATTACACTGAAATTTAAAGTTGATCTAGGACATGTCCTACCCCAACTATAAATCTGTCCCCACATTTTAAATTTACCTCCCCCTCCAATGCAACATGGTTTTGCCCACGTGCAAATATTACTCTTTTTTTATGCTTTGCTCTCCTTAATGACTCGGGCCCTAAGAATTTAGTAGGTCAGTGTATAACTCTGCCCAGCAGGTGGCGCTGCAACTTGTTTTTTTTTTTCCACACACAGATGCCACTAAGCATTTATATATTAGATATATATATATATTGGACAAAACTCATTTTATTGCTATATCATGATAGAGGAATTTTGAGGTAAGTTGTGCTGCTGATTCCGAACATTGGTTTTGCTATATTGGCTGCAGTTTTTTAGATAATTGGCACCCCATTGAAAAACATAAAAATGCAAAAAAATTAAGGTCAGGCAGAGCCTACTTTCAAATTGCATTGAAATAATCTCTAATCATACAAAGTAAACACATAAAATACATAATGGCTTTTTTTCACTATACTAACGGATATACATAGTAAACTGATTTGGATAATTAAAATCAATGCATAATAAAATTATATCCATTCATTTAAATGCGCTGTTTGTATGATTTTCTTTTATGTGGGTTATCAGAAGAATCTCCAGCAATAGTCAGTCATCATTTGTTTGTTCCATGTGCCTTGATACCTTTCCTCCATCACCTTAATATCTTGAGGAAACCTTTTCTCTTGTTCCTCATTAACATCACCAAGATTATGGAGAAAGTGTACCTTTATAATCATATTTGTACCCACATTTTTAGAGTTTGTGAGCATGTTTTGCGCCAGTTCTTCATAACTGTCTGCGCTATGGTTACCCGGGAAGTGTTTGACAACTGAGACATAACTGCAAGCCGAAGCTTCAACCCCATTCATAAATTTTGTGAAATTAGAATCCTTGATAAGTTTATACATGTGAGGCAGTGGCGGATCCAGGGGGGGGTAGGGGGGCCATCGGGGCGATCGCCCCCCCTAGCAGACACTTGCTGCCGATGGCTGCACAGTATGTGCAGGTCCATCCAGCCGTGACAGGCAGGGACAGTGTTCTGCCCGGCTGCTCTGATCGTCGGCAGCCTAAACTGTTAGAAAGGGGCGGGGCCTAAATCCCCCCCCCCCCTAAATCGCCCCGGGTACAGTAGTTTTCTAGATCCGCCCCTGATGTGAGGGCCATCAAAGAGTCCAGCTTTTCGTTTTTCCATGCTTAGTCCAGGGATCAATCTACAAATGTATTTGAAGAAACTGCCACCTTTGTCCAAGACCTTAACAGATTGTTTCATTAGTCCCAGCTTGATATGGAATGGTGGGAGAATTATTATTTCTCTGTCAACCTTTACTTTATTCTTACTTAAAGCACTCTGTATATACAAATTGCCACTACAACCACTCTGTATACAACTTGACTTTTTTTACATTAATTACATGTGTACAAATATATTACAGAGAAGCAAAAAAAGAAAAACATAATAAACAACGCAAACCGCTCAACTGCCCACTGTCAACTGACTGCTGGTTGTTTTATTGATCACTTATATACAGAGGGGGAATATTCTAGAATGATCGCAGAGTGAACACATAGAATATTCGCATGTCTCACCTTCTATAATTTTCTGTTAGATTCCCATATGCATGTGTTATTCGAGATCCATTATCTCAATAACTAGAGCCATTTAGAAAAAACTACTTACATTTTTTAATTCAACAACACAAAATACCCTAAATTCGTTCAAATATTCTTAGCTACTATAAATGTGTTTTGTTGTTGGGCTTTGTTATTTATACATTCCATATTTATGTACATTCCATTTATATACATGGGTCTTCAGGGACTGCCTCCGCTGCAAGTCTTGGGCAGTATCCTTTACCCCGGGGTTGTGCAAAGTGAGGGTTCCAGTCCCACCACCACTGCATTTTCAAGTCACCCACTGACCCAGTCCCCCAGTGGCATCGGCACCCCAAACTCCAAACACCAGTGTCCTTCCAACATCAGACCAAGGAACGCGCAAATTTAGGCCATCCTGAACCAACCATACTAGGTTAGACACTACACTCGATCTTAACCAAAAAGGCGAATCGAGATTGACATTTTAAACTCAAACTTTACATTAGTATGCAGATACACGGCAACTGTAGATATACATGGTAACTGACATATATATCAGAGTCCCCAAGGTCAGTATTACAGGCCACATCTTCAATACTCATAACATGAACAACCACTTGAGTAAAACAAGGTCCGTTTTGGCCTCCGATGAATGCTCTGCCCATTGAGAAGTGCATAGTACTAGTCTTTGAATTTTTTATTATGGGTGTGGGCCACTTTCTTCTTTTTACTTTTATAAATGTCTCACTCTATTCATTCATACCACTATCCATCAAATGACATCTGTCTGTTTCTGCAGCATCAGTGTCTATGATAGATGCCTTATTATGTTCCAAATTTATTGTGTGTATAGTCCTTGAAGGTTTTTAATATGGGCGCAGGCCACCTTTGTCTATCATAATCAACATTTCTTTATATAGTGACAGCATATTTTGTAGCGCTTTACAATTGTGTATCTACTTGTTTAAATACCTACTGATGATGCCTCTGTCCATCTAATGACATCTCATTGTTACTAAACCTTCACTCTCTGTGGTGCATGCAGTCTATCATTCCAGATATAGGGGGGGAATTCAATTAGCTGTGATCTTGAGGAACATCGCGGCTGCACATTTTTACCATTTGTCACGAACGCCCAGCCTGTCTCAGAAACAGCAATCTGCATAGCTGGCCATGACTGGCATCACTTTGTCACTTACCAATGAATACAAAGGATTTACTATGGAGTCTTTACGTTCGCCAAAACCACTTATTATTATTATTATTATACACTTAAATAACAAACACATGTAGCATGAGCCTTACTTGGCTTCGTAAGTTCACAAAGAATTCACAAAGAATGTGCTAGATTAAATGTATTTTAATCCGAAAAATATTTCCAAGGCTTAATTACAAAACAGTTAATAACAAGATATACAAAATAAGTTGCACAAATAGGTTTCAGAAATAAAATAGGAAATTAAACCAGAGTCTAACTTACTAGTGTAAGACTGGGCGCGAGAGTAGTACACTTTGAGAGAGATGGCCCACTTCTGACCTAGGCACAGGTCCCCTCTTAGAAAATGCACACTTTTACTAAGTAAGGCAGCTGATTTAAACCTTTCTCACATAACTCTCACCTTTGGAGGATAGATGTCAGTCGGGACCTATTGACACCCAGAATGACACAGGGCTTTTGAAGAGAATTACGTATCCCTGAAATATGTCTGTCACCTCAGAGGGCATGATTCTCACCTCTGCTTGTTCTGCCCGGCAGGTTGGTTCCACATCGTCTGTATACACAAACTCTTCAGAGATGCTTATCTGTCCCTGGGCCTGGCTAATTTCAAAAGTCTGTCAATTGCACAGGTCACTTAGGTCAGTCAGCAAAGCTGGAAGAAAACAGTAAGGCATTAGAGGAAAATGTATTTTCAGATTCAGATTTGACACAAATCCCTGAGGAGAGTCTATCCACAAGTACTATGTGTAATTCTGACCTGTCTGATAGTGTACCCATAAAGAAGGCTCCTTTCAGCATTTCTGCAGATGTGTGCCTGAACAGCACAAGTGTAGCCGGTGATACACAAATTGAGGATGCCACTTTGGAATTGCAACAGGATAAGGGAGATATTTGTGTAGCTGACAAGGGCGCTAATGAGGATGTTGATGAGGATGATTTTGTTTGTGTAAGTCCTGCCCCAGTGGAAGCAGTTTTTGCACGTGATAATAAGAAGGCCATTGTCATGTCTGTCTTATGTGTGGAATTATTTTTACCCAAATCCTGACAACAGTTGTCTAGCGTTGTGTAGCATTTGTAAAGCCACAGTAATGTAAGCATGGATGTCTAAATAGACATGTATGTATTACCTTCCACTTTGCTGCTGTTTCCTCAGTATTGCACAAAATGTTTGTAATCTGCCCTTAACGTCAAAGGTAACTATATTATATTTTTTGGTGAATTGGGGCTGATTTGAAGCTCAGTGATGAACTTTTATTGCTGTGAATTACAGTGGCTCTTTTTAGTGCATTGTCTGGCACCCTGGATTGATCTGGATCTGATAAAAGCACGCATCCCGGGGGAGGGGGGATGTCAGCGCTCGTCGCCATGTATTAGCTGAAGAATTACCACTGTTATCCCAGCAACGGGTGGAGCGATCAAATAAACCATAACTGATTTCATGATCCAAGGACAATTCCATCTTGCACCACTTTACTTTTCTGCCACTGCTGTGTGGCAAAATTTCCTAGATGTGCTATGAACTGCCGTGTGTTTGTGTCATTGCTCTGTCTCTTAGCATCCAGCCAGGTCGCTGCAGTATTTGTTTGAAAGTGTATGGAAACAATATTGTGACCTGTGAGGTGGTCAAAATTTACTTGAAATTAGTGTTATTGAGGTTAATAATAATATAGGGGGAAGAAAAAGCAAAAATATGTGATTTTAGCAAACATAAATATGGATTTTCGAAAAAAAAAAAAAAACGGGATCCAAACCAAATCCAAAACCAAAACACACAAGTGCGGTTTTGCCAAAATCAAAACACGGAGTTAATCCAGATCCAAAACCAAAACCAGAAGACGGGGGTCAGTGAACATCTCTAGTTAAAACGTATCTGTGAACACGCCATTGCTTTGTGAGAGAGGGGGCATAGTCACAGTATATGGGGTAGTATTCACGTCACTTAGGGGGTGTGCCATGTCCCTCAGGGCTGCTCCCAGCCCCTCCCCTAAAAACAACCCCTGGCATTGAAAGGAAACAACTTCCAATGGTCCTGGAATCGGGACATTTGTCCTGATCCGCAAGACGGGAGAATAGTCCCTTCAAAATGGGACTGTCTCGTCTAAATCAGAAAAGTTGGGCGGCATGGTAAAAATATTAATAACATATAGCAATACTATTTCACTTTACAGCAGACTGTCTTATTGTTGGCAAATCAAGCTGATAAGGAGACATCCCCTTCCAATCATACATTATCCGGCATAATAACATGGAGTGTGGGAATACAATGTCAGATTCACTAGTACATGGAC
Source organism: Mixophyes fleayi (assembly GCF_038048845.1). Taxonomy (NCBI): domain Eukaryota; kingdom Metazoa; phylum Chordata; class Amphibia; order Anura; family Limnodynastidae; genus Mixophyes; species Mixophyes fleayi. The sequence goes on along the minus strand of NC_134407.1, from coordinate 30,418,853 downwards.
CAAAGAGGGTACATTACTTTGTTTGGGAAGTCAGCATGATTTTAAAGGAACCCATTAGGCTCCAAGGCTGCCAGATAGCTTCCACTGTCCTAAACCACTTCACGTGTGATAAAATCTACCGGATAAAACAATAAATAAGTAATATAAAGTATGTCTTTGAGTTCTTTTAAAATGTTTTTTTGTCAATTTGAGTGACCTCTTCATTTATTTTTACAGTAATTCCTTGTATTCACTAATACTAAGGAGATCTCTTCCATTTTCGTTATGCTCAGAATGCTGTGACCTGTCTTCACTGCAGTCAAACCAAAGCAAAAAACAAACTAGAATATTTTCTTGTAATCAGTGGTAGTGGCATTTTCCTTAAGCGTTATTTAATGTAACAACGCGACGATACATTTGAAACCATTCGCAGATTGTTCACAACATCATTACATACATTCTGAGAAACATTGCATTTTAATGTGAAATTATTTGTAGCCTTAAAACAAAGTGACTATGACTATATTCTGTGTCTACGCTGACAGTTTGTTACTCTTATGATGCTCAAGACATCAAACCGAATTTCAATCTTCATTTTAATTAAACTTGAAGTGACCCTTTTCTCTCACCAGGCACAAAACCTATTTTCACTTTCCTTTTAACTGTAATTTATGACTGTTGCAGAGACGGTGCATGGTGTGTCGTCTTATTCTTTACAAGGTTGCCTTTATGATACTGCTTGAATTTTGGTGAAATGCTCTTTCTCATTGCAAAAAAATATTAAAGCAAAAATGAATACATTTAAATGTGATAAAACTGCCTTATATAATAAGGACATCACTTACAGTTAGGAGCAAAGTAAAAAAAGGAGTAAATGAACACCTTGGCAAAACCATTTTACACTGCATAGGGTGGGGTGAGGGTTTAAGGCAGCAAATTTTAAATGTTTGGACAGATTTGGCGTTGGGAGAAGATTTGTCCTAGCTCAACCCAAAATTGCAGTGTAAAATTAAAGCTGTCCGGTAATAATGTGCTACATCTGAGGGGCAGTATTTACCTTGCATTCAAACAAAAAAAAATGCATTTGCACCCCTTGCATTGCAGAATGGTTTATCCAGGGGCAAATTTGCACTTGATTTTGCTTTGCTCCTCACCCTAAATGTACAAGAACATGGAGTGAGCAAATTCTTTAAAAAAAATAATGATCAAGCCTAGAGTTTCCTAGAATTGTCTGGTTGCTGGTGTCTGATGTCTGCAGAATGCATCCATGGATTCTTTTTGGCCCATGCTCCTACCGCAACGGCTGCGCATGTGTTTGCAGAGGAAGAGGCGACAATCTGATCTGGGGAAGTGGTGACAGGTTGCAGTGTTTTCAGAGAAGATGCAGAGAGGATAAGTTCACAATTTATATAGAATAGATCCATGGTAACGTAATGAAAAACCTGACATCTGCTGAATGGGAAGTAATACAAAGTGGAGGTACCACTTAATGGCTTTACATGATGGTTATCTCTTGATTTCAGACAAAGTTATGAATTAACACTGATTTTATGCATACATATGCATTAATTAAGCAAACATATTCATATGCAGGGCATGTACAAGGCTAATACCAACATTTATTTCAATTTTTTGTGTGTAAAATCAAACCACGAACTGTGAAGTTACATCATATATATTATGGTTAAAGGTTTTTTTTTGGTATTTAATTATGAGATGATCTGTAATATGTATTTATCCGTCTGAAGACATTTATTATAGGACTATGTGCTATAGATCTAAAGTATTTAATCTCCAGTAGATTGGACAGTATGCAAAATAGAAATTTAAGGGTTCTTGATGATAAAATTGTATATGGCAACATTTTCAGCACTGCTTATGTAATAGAAAAATGACTTAACTATGCACGAAACAATGGATCGCCTAGTCCTTTTCCTATTCTTTTAACATTCGCCCAATAACTTTTTGTTGTGTGCATGCTGGATCCTTAATGGTGCAAGCAGGGCCGGATTAAGGGAATGGAGGCCCGTGGGCTAAGGGGGTCTCCATTTCCCCGTGAGGCCCCCCCGTGACCCAAGCAGCCCCCCCCCCCTGTGAGCCGAGCCGCCCCCAGCCCCCAAGGCACTTACCTCCTTCTCCTGGCATTGCAGTCCTTCCCCGGTGCGCTGTACGCTCCTTACTGAGGAGATCTCGTGAGAGTGAGACTCACGAGATCTCCTCAGTAAGGAGACTACAGCACGCCGGGGAAGGACTGCAGTGAAAGTGCTCAGCAGCATTGATCGGGCTGGGGGCGGGGCGCCCCCGGACCGATCGATAATGCTGCTGAGCACTTTCAAGGGCCCCCTGGATGCCCGAGGCCCCTGGGCTGTAGCCCAGTTAGACCTCGGATTAATCCGGCCCTGGGTGCAAGAGACACAACATTTAATGCAATGCAGCTGGGGGACTGGAAACAGTGTTCATACATGGCTGAAGAGGCCTTCCAAGTATTGGTTGGGAATGTCACATGATCAACTCACTTCCTACCATAGGAGGAATTATTTTGCAAGGTATCTCCTGCTGCTGTGCACTGCCTTGGCTGCATTGTGATAATTTACAAAGCAATATCATTTTTATGGAAGTATATGCTACTCCAGAGGACAATACAGATAGTACCAACCTTACAACAGCACAACTAGCCAAAATTCCATGTTAAGAAATGATATTAGCAGATGATAAAAAAATTAAAGAAATATCCTACTGCAAGAGCACCGATGTAGAAAGTAGTGGAAGTGGGAATTTAGAAGTTCTGGTATGTAAAATTGAAGAGAATAGCCAGGGTTCTGGGCAGGGGAGGGCTGGCAAATTTTAGCCCAGGGGGCAAGGTTCAACTCAGCAGCCTAAAAAATGCAGCTGCCCAGCCTACCCCTAGAAGTTTTAGGGAGTGTGAAATGCACTTTAGATTATTTTTAACACTATATAGTTACTAATATAAAACATATCCCTTTATATAAGGCTATCTGACATGTGTCCCCCACTTCTCCTCCATGTCTCTTGTGTTACTTCAACTTACCTTAATGTCTCCCATGTGTTTGTTCACCTCTTACTTATGTCCAGTCCCCTTTCCCTTATCTATTTACTTTGTCTGTCCACACTCCCCATGTACCCCTATCTTTATCTCAGGTAACCCCCTCTGTCATGCCCCATATGCTCTCTGTGCCTCATCCCCTGCTTCGCTCTCTCTCCCTTACTCTCTGTTGCAAGCTCTGGGTTGCAGCAGTGTAGTCTCTGCAAATGAGCCACATACTCAGTTAACAACCTAATGCACCCTTTGAATAATCACTTCATTTATGCAGCCTTGTATCAGGGAATGGCCTATTGACCTGCTTCTAGCAATGAGTTGCCAACACCTGAGGATTGTTGACATAATTTCAGATCTATATAAGCAGCATCCAATAAACATTGCCAGTTTACTGAGCATTATGTGTCCTATACCATCCTCGCTGCCTTCCTGTGTTTAATCCTTAGCTTCCGGAAAACTACCTCTGGCTTTTGATCCCTGGATCTCAGGCGGCTGCCTATTTGTCTACTGGCTATTGAATTACGACCATCTCTGGATCGGGACCCACGGATCCCAATTCCTAACAGTAACCACCTAAGGGGTGTATGGTCTGTAACAACCACAAACTATATTCCTAAGGTAAACCTCAACATTCCATTTTAGAGCAAGACATTCCATCTCCACTAGGAATACTTCACAATATTAAAGTTTCTTGCTTAGGTAGAAGGTTGGGTGCACCATCCCCCCAAAGTCCTGACATAAGACTGCTCCAAGACCCGTGTCTGAAGCATTGGTCTGCAGGATACACTGTCAGCCACAATCAAGGGGCCTAAACACAGGGCCTTCACAAAGAGTGTTGTCCACCTTTTTGTAACTCTCCTCGCCTTCAGGGGTCCAGTGGACAAACTTTTGGTCTGACTCCTTCAATAACTGTTAACGGAGCAGCAGTTTAGAAAGATTACTTCTGCACCATCAGTTAATACACAGCGTTTAACACAGGCATCTGGTAGAACAAATCACACTGGTCTGTCAGACCTTATAAAGCCCATAAGCTCGCCCAGGTTTGTGAGGAAGGGTGGGACTATCAGACTGCCCAAAGACTTAACACCTTGCTGCCATGCGGTAGACCTCCACTTTGCCACACTTCACTAGCATGCACACATATTTTTTTCTGGTAATGTCACAAGGAATATAATGTTTTTATAATTAGAAATAATTCTCCATTTTGAAACACCATTGTTGGTCAATGGAAAGCAATATTTAAAATAATAATTGTTTCTTTACAATGAAAGTCCACTGAGCAGATAAGACATACTTACCAACTTTCTGGAGTTGGTGTCCGGAAACCTCCCTGGGGTAGGTGGGGGGGCGGGGCTCCAAAATCGTGTCATTTTGGACCCGATCCCGTGATGTAATGACGCAAAACGCATCATTTTACAACAGGGGGCGGGGCCAAATGCTGTGATTCCTGGAGAATCGCAGCATTTTGGCCCTAATTCTGCCCAATTCTGCCCAGTTCACTAGGAAGTGGGCAAATGCGGGAGATTGCCACACTCACCCGGGAGTCCGTGAGACTCACCCGAAATGCGGGAGTCCGGACATTCCGGGAGAGTTGGCAAGTATGAGATAAGATAACAAAAATGCAGCGAAAAATCTGATAAGACGCCATACTGTTACCTATTCTATATATAACAGCACATTATAACACAACCATGCGGATTGGAGGTGGAGAACAGACTACTGTACAGTTTCAATCAGCCGGTCTGTTAAGAGAAAAAAAAAAAAAATATTTTTGTTTATTAGGGAAATAAATGAAAGGGGGTGTTTTCTGTTTGATTAAAGAATCAATTTATTTTTTACCTAATGTATATTAAAGTTGATTCGTATTGCAGGGTTATTCATTTTGACATATAGCTTTGTATAAAAGAAATCTTGTTTTACACTTTTAAAAGGATCAAGCTGAAGCTTCCATGTTTGAAACTATTTATTACACATGCTTTAGCAATGCAAAGTGATTAAAAATTAAACTGAAATGCAATCAGCTTGTTTTCACCATGCATTAATAAACTGGCAGTTTATTGGCACCTATCCACAAAGAAAGTTCTCCTTGTGTTCTATGTGGCCCAGAAGCAGATGGCGAAGACACAACTGTAGCATTATTATAATTCAGAATGTCAAAATAGTTTCCCGCAGATTCTCGCAAATAACAGGAGTAAAACACAATGTTTGGAATATTTGGCACAAGGACACACTGTGCTAGAAGGATCTTTGTTACAGCTGAAAATTACGACATATGCAGCTTAACCATCACTAAATACATATTTAGCACATCGCAAATCATGGTTGTTATACCCTACCGTGGAGATCTCTGGATAAGGAGGGCAATACATTGAATATTTAAAGATATTAGAGGATTTATAGCATGCCAATTGCATTCTTAGTAACATGTATCGAGTTTTTATTTAATTACATTTTATTAATTTCATGCAATTTTGGAAGATTTGTATTAAACTTCAGGTAAAGTCGTCTATGTAATAAAATGAATTATTAATATTTTCAGCAACTCTATATGCTGGAATTACAATAACACCACAGTACAGATGGAGCAAAATTAATTGAAGCAAATGGAAAAAGTGTACCTACATATAGCAAATTTGTTAGTTGAGTGTGTCAGGTTGTTTGTTGTACCACTTGCACCCTGTAGTTACCTTTGCTTGAATTAAATTAGCTTCATCTGTTTTCTTTTCTAATTTTCCGAAACTATGTTGTATCACAATAGAATTAATTTGTTATTGCATAGGATAATTTAAGTGACACATTTAAAAAAAGGTTTACACCAAGGAATACTTGTCAACAAGATTTTATTGGTAGAAATGAATAACTTAAAACCAAATAAAAGTGCCGTTTATATTTGGGTGTAGATTTACTAAAGATTCTAAAAAGAAAAAGTAGAGATGTTGTCCATAGCAACAAATAAGATTCTAACTACCATTTATCATTTACATTCTAAAAGTGATAGCTAGAATCCGATTGGTGCCTACGGGCAACACTTCAACTTTTCATTTTTAGAAGCTTTAGTAAATCTACCCCCCCCCCCCCCTCCCCCTCCCCTAGACCCAACTCATCTAATTCCTATTTGCTCCTACCATGCTCATACATTTCTCTATTATGACAAATGAGGCTGAATAGGACGAATGCACTTAAAGGGCGACAGGGTTTGTAGTAAGCTGAACACTTACCTGAAGGTGTTAACATGGGTTGACCCGACCAATGTGTAATCCAGTGGGAGGGACCTTGATTGATATAGGAGGCTGCACTTCCTGTTCTGGTTCATTCCACAGCACGAGATCCCACCCACCCACTCCTTTGGTATGGTATGTCCGGTTATGTTGCGGTAGGCACTGCGTTCAGCGGCTGATTTGTGGGCGCACTGGTAGTTGTCGTAGGTCACTGCCTCCCGTTGAGGCACCAGTAACTCCCTTTTTGGCCCTTCGGTGAGGAGGGTCCCTGTCTGACTCGGTGAGGGAGGGCAGAGTGAGTTTTAAAAGGGGCAGTCACTCTGACGCCAACTCAGCGCAAAAGTTATGTTGGGATTTGTTCCCCGTGGTGGTGGACGTACGTCGGTTTGCGCCAGTCCACTCGTGATAGTGTTTGTCAGCTTGAGAGTTGTTTGGCAGTGCCCTTTCTCCGCCACCATAGGTCTAGTTAAAATTAAAATCATAATAAAAGTTCTGGCAATTTTTAATAACTTATACAAGTCTCCGTGTGTTTATTTGCATGCAAAGGTTTAGAATTATAAGGTTGATGTAAGGTTTACAAAACATACACGGTGACCCCTGTATAGATAGACTGTTATGGAATCATAGAATACTAAACATTTCAAATACATTTCAACAATTAAGTGTAAAACTCCCTGACGAGTGAGTGAATGTCACATTCTGGTGAGTGAGCAGTGTGCCACCTTAAGGGGTGTGTTGAGACAATGTACATGGGATCTAAGAGAGTGATTTCGGAGAGAAGGGGTTTTCAGGTATCTAATTCCAGTTGATACTTCTTTAACTGTCACCTGTTAATGTGTTGGCGAGTGAACCTGTGTCTGAGTTTATAGTGATTACTGCTTTAGTAAAATCTGATGATAATTAAGTGTGTCCGAGTTCCGATATGGAAACTCAGGAGCGTAGGGTTAGACTGGTGACGCTGGATAGAGCCAGGAGTGTTAACCTTCAGTGTAGTCATGACAGATGCTGCTCACCTGTTCTGCATGGGTTTAAGTACTTGTTGAAATATAAACAGATGCAACATGACATTTCCAGACACATCACATCCCAGTTCATTAGATCTTTGTTGCTTAGCTCAACCTAATGCTACATTTTAATTTTTGTACTTCTTTAAAGGAGTTTTTTTTAAGTCCATATTGGTCCTTCTGTAGTAAAGTGGGCCAAATATTATTGTAATGGTAGAATCTTTGCTTGACAAGCAACTCAGAGATAGGAACACCCAAATCCTTCGTTACTGAGCCTTGATGTACATAAAAGTGTCCTAAGCCACACCCCTTCTAAGTCACACCCCTGTCTCTTTTGCCTAGACATTCTGCACCTGTGTTGGTCCTTTAACAGAGTTCCTCACAGTTTATCCTCTTTTGGAACAGTTCCTCGTCTGAGTTATGCATAAAGTAGTTGATTTTAATAAATACTTCTTTTTCTTTTATGATGGGAAAAAAGTACTGTATGCATTGAGCAAAGAAAATTCCTTTGTCCTTCTGTAAAATGGCAATACTTTTTATAGTAATGTTCAACTATTAAATTTCAGATCGTTTGATCTTAAAATTGCTTTTTTTTCTGCCACTCAGCAGCAGAAAGGAAATAATTATATATGTCTTTATACCTGCAGAGATATTACCAGTCAGTACAATTTTGCTATATGTCAAAAAGTGCAACCTTTGTCTGCTAACAATAGTGTTATAATTCCATACTATAGTAACCAGACACCATACTCAGATTACAATTTATATATAGAGAGTGCCAAAATATTGTGTGTGGTACAGAACAGGAAAATTAGTAAAAGGACAGCAAATATGTCTGCTATTTTCAGAATACGTAATAATAATAATTAGTGCTGTCAGAGCTCTCTGAATTTCTATGTCCTACTTCTAGTCTAGAAAAAGTTCCAGGGATCTAAAAAATTTTTAAAACTTGAATCCTATTTTGTAATTGTCCTGCAAGTAATAGAAGTGGTAATGGAAAGCATGTTAAAAAAAAACTGTTTAATATAAGTGGATGATAGAAATCACGTTTGACATAGATAATTGATTAATAAACAGTGATCAATTACGTGTGATCCTTATGTGTTTGGTGTAACACATAAGGTAACGAAAAAAAACACCCACAATGGTTTTTTTTATTTTGGTTAATTGTTTGGATGGCCAGAGATTTTCTGTACAGCAGCAGGATCAGTCTGCCGCTGCTGTTATGGTTTAATACACTGTGCGCTATTAGGAGTTTTTCTTTTGTATTCTTTTTTCAGAATAAGGAGACAAACGTTGATATTGGATGGATAATACCTAAAAGATTAACTTTTTTTTACAGAATGGGCAATAGATCCATGGGTAGTCTTCCAGCAGTTTTGTTTGGGCTCTGCCGTGGCACAACTTCTGGTTTTGTAGATTCTTTTTTCTTTGTTGTTTGGTTGGGTGCCGATGTGTCCTTTTCTTCCATATTGTTGGGCCTGTAGGGGAACAAAAGAGGGTGAGAAGCAGGCGCGGGCTGGCATGTTTAAGCCTGGGGTGCGCACAGGCGGCCGCATCCCGTCACACGCGATGCGGCCGCGTAATTGATGACGCGGCCGCATCGCGTGTCATGTGATGCGGCCGCCTGTGCGCTGACGTGGCCGCATCGCATGTCATGTGATGAGGCCAAAGGTAATAAATAGGAAATATCGAATCGGAGGGGGGCCCGGCCCTAACAGCGGTTGGACTGAGAGGCCCAGGGGGGGGGGGGTGGGGGAGAGGAGCTGGAGAGAGCCAGGCAACACAGCATGTAAACAGAACAATTTACTGAACTTGTTGCTGCTGTAATGTAGCCAGTGGTTATAGCTCTTTGCGGTTGAAATGTTTTTGTAGCTCTTTTGCTTTTCTGTTTATAGATCTTTTTCTGCACACAACCAAACACCAAAGAACAAAGAATCTATAGAACCAGAAGTTGCTCTATGACAGAAACAACATACGAAAGATCGAATCTACAGTACTCTTGAAAAACCCGTAAAGGCAGCAACCGGACACCACAAGCACAGATGTCCAAGGTGAATCCCCCAAAAGGGATCCCTATCCCCTCCAGTCTTCCAGCAGTTGTCTTGGAGACTCATACAGTAAAATAATTGAAGAATACATGGGTTATACATATTGCTATTATTAAGATTTATATCTAAAATAAAATAAAACAAGAAAAACAAATATACCCGTAGGATCTTTTCTGCTTCAAATTATATGTTTCTTTTTATCTTGAAGTTCATGGGCCGTGATGCAAAATCTGAAACAGGGCACCCTAAACCAAAGCGCAGCAAAGGCAAGGAGATCCCCACATTGTCATTGCACAGTGACCATCTCATTCCAGTGAAATCCCCATGTTAAGATATAACCCCCCATAGGTTGGGGGAGGGGAGGTGGTAGTTGTTCAATTTTGTTTTACATCTCACCACACTCTCATTTGGCCCAGCCATACCTGCTTGTCTCCAGGGCGCTAAACATTATTCAGTTGCCTCCTCTGAGAACCACGTGCCTGTGTAGACAATAGTTGATATATGCCTTTCATACTGTCTTCATACAGGAGTATTGTGCAATGATGTCTTACCCCTACAAGAAGACAATACTTGTATACTGGCAGGCCATTGTACACACAAAAAGCCAAGCCTGGGAGGAAGGAAGAGACCCAAAGACACGTTGAAGTGCTGCAGTGACCATCAAGGATGAATTAAAAAATTAAATTCCAAAACTAACTGGCCTGATTCTAACCCTTTTGCGAACCATGTAGTTTTCAAGTTTGATTTACAATGTGAACACCATAGTTTAAAGAGAGTTCTAATCTTTTTTTTAACTAGCTCTGTCAGCACTAATAATAATATACCCTGGTTTGAGTATCAGCAATAGCACTGCGGGTGCCATTATCCATGATGTTTGTTCCTCATGAGGTTGGATAGACATGTGACATCACATGACCATGACATCACAGCAATGAAAGAATGTGCACTAATTAGCTTGTCTACCCTGACACCCAGAGTTAACCCAGCAGAAAGCAATATATAACTGGTTTTGCATGCAAGATGATGAGACATGTCTGTGATTAGTGGAACTAAACCAGAAAATTATGGCTGGAAACCGCAAATGAAAGGCTTTGAGGCACACAAAATTAACAAAACAATACTAATAATTTTGGCTTTATATACAATTAAATAAAAATGTTAAGTTCAATTAATTAGTTAATATTTAAAATGAAAATGTATATAGATACATTCATGTGCATAGGAGAATATCATGCTATTGCATCTACCTTCTTTCTCCTGGAACTGGTAAGACACAGAAGATATAGTTGTTGTTTTTTTTTAACATCATGCATGTACTTATCTGCAAATCCTTATCACTGGATCAAAGGGCCTATTAATAAGTATCTTAAAGGGCTACCTAAAAATCAAGCTAACTTATACATAAGCACTACGAATAGAACTTAAGATATTTGTGTTAAAGTTTTGATCATGGGGGGGAATTTTCCTAAACACTACAGATTTAGAGGTAGATTTTCTCAAAGCTTCTAAAAAGGAAAGTGGAGGCGTTGCCCATAGCAACCAATCAGATTCTAGCTATCGATTATCTAATGCATTCTGGAAAATGATAGATATTGGTTGGTTGCTATGGGCAACGCCTCCACCTTTCCTTTTTGGAAGGTTTGAGAATTCCACCCCTTAATATTATTATTCTCTCTTAGCTTTTTTCCGATCAGAGGAGATTAGGGGGTTATTGCTTGTTCACTGCTGCATAGGGAATGTTTTGGAGGGTAGGGGAGCAGAGAACGGGCAGCCTATATTTCAAAAGCACTAGGCACGATCCCGGGGTGTGCCCCCACCCCCATCGTGAAGTGGCTGCACCCCAATATACTACCCCAATATACTATTTCCACACCCCCTGTAACGATGACTCCTAACCAAGTGTTGGGAGGTATGCTTAAACTATGTATTTAATTTGAACATGGAAAGCATGCTCATATGCACGTATATATATTCGTGCATGTACATTCCATCTGAGTTCATAGCATTGCATTCAATATATTGCTGTATGGGCACATGTCTAACAGCTCTGAAAAGTACACAGTACATTTTAAAAAAGCACCAAGTGTGTATACAACTATGTATAAGTCCAATATTCTCAATCCGCTCCTAAAGATGCAGGTTTTGCAATTCTCCTATTTTTAGCTCAGTTGTATAAATTAGTGATTAGCTCATTCTAAAAGATCAACATAATGTAAATTATTTTACTTGTGATTCTGTGATGTGACCTGTTAAACTTTCACTGTTAGCGGGCACTGAGGACATTGTATTCAACCAATCAAAACCATTCATTTTATTGAAGTGTTTCGATAAATTATTCTTGAATTAAAAGTAAATAAAATAAATGCCGGTGTATTATTCCTTAGCAGGTTCGTTACTGAAACAAGACATCTGTACATCCCTAATGCAGACCACAGGGCCCAATGAGTGCCAAATATTTATGTTAAATGGGTGTTTTTTAAAAGATCAGTCATATTGCTATGCTATAACTTACATTACAGTACTAAAACATTTGATTTGTTAGCATTCCCTTCCCCTGGAACTTCATTTTTTTTATTATGTTTTCCTTTTTAGTGTTTATACAGCATTCACTTATTTTAATTTTGTTTTCACCATTTGAATTGTGCTAATTTCTTCAAATGTTACCACTGGAAACAATTTACTCTGCGTTCTCAATCTAGAAGACAAAGAAATAACAGAACAGGTGTTTCGGCTCCACAGTCAGTAACTGGAATATTATCACCGTGTGTATCACTTACATTTTCTTTTGCACATTTATTCTTCTTGGCTTCCTTGTAATTTTATTCTGCTCACATTTAGATTTGTATTCTTAACCAGCACTGACATTTTAGGGGTAGAGTATGGGGCAGCTCAGCATGTGGCAAATAGGGCATGTTTTAAAGTTGGGCAATATGACATTTCAACCAGAGAACTTACAGAACCTCTTATTTTATTATCTTATGTTTTTCTTATTTTTCCCTAATTTCTTTCTATGTAGCAAAAAATATTTTGTTATTATTATTGCAGTACCGTGATAGCCAGAAAAATCTATGTGATGTTAAATACTTTCGTGTCAAAAAAGACAAAAGTATTATAGGAGTGATACCTTTATTGCCTAACAAAACATTTTTTTTATTATATTTGCTAGCATAATTTCTTTCAGTAATTTGGAGTTATAACCTAAGATTTAGGTTTGTAACATTGAAGATCCTAGAAAGGTATTGAAGTTATATGAGATTTTGTGATGTCATAATGGGTCACACGTGTCCATAAAAACTAGGTGGTTCAGACTAATCTAAAGTTTGTTTTCTTTATCCTGTAATGAACAAGTATCATTCCATGTAAGTAAGGAGCCAGACACATGTAACGGACCCAAAGTCAAGGGTTGTTACCAGTTTCTAGCAATCAGACCTTTTTTGTTTGTCGTTTGCCGAGTTATTGCTCAGATCTTGGGTGGGTAGCCTAGAAGGATAATCCATGAGTCTCTGGGAACAGGTGCTTCAAACATGGCAATAAGGGTATTACGTACTTTGACGCAAAAAACTTTAATTTGTGGCAGCTCCACAAATACGGCATATCATACCCATGTAGCCACGTTTCCTCCAACATGCAGACCTAACCTACCATACAGCTTAGATAATTTGTCAGGGGTATAATACCATATATAATAGCATTTATGTTTACTATTTCTTTAATCAGGATAGAGATTGAGCTACTTACTATTCCCATTCTCACCTCCTCCCAGAAATCCTCCACTGGAGGAGGACCTAGATCTCTTTCCCATTCTTTATGATGATTTCCTTGTCCTTGGGAGGTATATAATATATCTAATAAGATATTATATATAGAGGATATCATTCCCATGTGTGTAGGAAACTGAAGACAAATTTAAGATCTGTTTAAAGGATGTTGTGTGGCGTACGGTGTCAGAGGAAGCGATAAAAGGAAGTGCCTAATCTGAAAAGAATCAAAAAGATGAGGTAGCAATGGGTAGAAAATCTGGAGGATGGGAGAAGGTCACGTATGAAGGATAATTATTATCTAATATTCTTATAGCTGTGTCACAAAGTAAAGTGGGACTAAGCCCACGCTTTACAGACATCGGAAGTTACATGTCAGATCACTAAGGCACTGAACTACCTAGATCCAATGGTAATCGTTTTTACGATTACAACTATTCCGACATGGAGAAGCCCTACAAATAAAATCCGAAATTAGGAAAAATTGATTTGAAAATAAACAGACTTACCTTCAACCCGACGCTGGACATCTCCGATGAAAGCACCATGCTGACAGCAAGTGATTCCGATTCAAGAAGTGTTCGGCACTGCAGGCTGACGTCATCGTGACGTCAGTCAATAGAAATTTAAAGCGGCAATGTGGGCACCCCTAAGGTTAAGTGTTTAAACACTTAATCCGACATTGCTGCTTTAAATTTCTGTTGACAGACGTTGCGATGACGTCAGTCTGCAGTGCCGAACACTTCTTGAATCGGAATCACTTGCTGTCAGCATGGTGCTTTTATCGGAGATGTCCAGCGTCGGGTTGAAGGTAAGTTTGTTTATTTTCAAATCGGTTTTTCCTCATTTCGGATTTTCTTTGTAGGGCTTCTCCATGTCTGAATAGTGGTAATAGGTAAAGCGTTCCCAACCCCCTAGATCTTATACAGTACACACAACTTCAAACTACAAACACATCATTGGGGTGACATCACTGACATGTAGCTAAAATAATTAAAATGTGTAAATATTTTTTTTATTCTATGACCACTCTTATTTTTAGTTAATAAGCTTGTTTAGAAAAACTGCCCACTAAATATTCTACATTTTACCACCTAATGTGTGCCAGCATTCGCTTTATTTGTCATAAGAAATTGCTACATGTAGCAAAACAAATAGCAAAAGCTTGTCAGCATCAGATAACACACACATTATTAATACAGCCGAGCTCATCTTTTATTAAATAAAGTCAATGGAAAATGCTGAGTGCATCACTTAACAGATAATAGACCAAGGCAAACAAACTAATGCTATAACTCACAGAAACCCCCCCAGCGCCACCAACGTGCAATTAACACTAGGGTATAGCATATGGAAAATCATATTTACTGCAAATAAATAGTATTTTGACCTCTTGAGTGCCAAAGCAATGGCTTAAATCATGCTGAAAGGTTAACAAAATAATATAAACCAGCTTGCTGGATAAGGACCAATTATAAAAGATGACTTTTCACATGCACATTTCTACTTGTTTCATTCTTTGATATTCAGATAATATGTCTCATAGGGAACCAGGCCCTTCTTCTCTAAGAGGGATCTAGCAAGAAAATTAGGTCAAGCTGAAATTAATTGGCGTTTGAGCTAAAAGCAGAATATCCAAAACAATTAAAGGGGTTGCCTGCGTCAGGACAACTTCTGGGTACAATTTAAGCTATTGAAATAAAGACTTACTCCTGGTCCAAGGCTAGGAATAACTTCAGAATCAGTGAGTTTTGAATCGCTTATTATTATTTTATTATTATTTTTTTTATTAGCTTGCATCACTAATGTACTGTATAAAAGTGTATACCCCAAAAGTCACTTCATCACACTATTTCATGGATGTTAACATGTGCTTTGCCTGTTTTCTATACCAATTTACCCTGTGCCAGTTTCTGATTGCATTCCCGCATCAGGGGCGTCAGTATATCTGGACGGGACTGTCACATGTCTACACTGAGCAATCCTCCGTCTCTCAAATTTTAAAAATCTATAGATAGAGGCTACGTCCCCTTATTGATATATGAGTTACGTCATGTCAACAGTATATTTCCAAATACTGAATTTAGTCACAACTCAGTTGTAACACAAAGTACATACTGTCAATACATTATTTTTAAGTGGCAATTTCATACAAATGTAACCCATATATAAATCACTACACAATTTGTTTTTATTTTTTCATATAGAATTTACTTTTAACTTTATTACCATGCCAATATTTCTTATTTAATATTTATTCATTTTTCCTCTGTATCTCCATAAACAAAAATATAATAAATATGAGTATATGGACAATGCAAGTCTAGCTATTTAACTTAGCTGAACTATACAGCATCAATGAATATACCCAGGTCTAACAAGTTACTTCTCTAATTAAGAATGTATTATTGATGCAATTGGATGTTTACAAACGTACACATTACTTTTGTGCATTGCAAAAACTTTAATGAGCCTTACCTCATTTAATTAGTTGTTTACTTTAAAAAGGTTACTTCTGTGATGCTCCAACATTTATCAGTCCATTTGTGCGATAATACAGATAATTGAGTCTTCTAGAATGCTGAAGCTGGAATTATAATTAGTGTACAGATCAAGCAAAACCTATTGCATTCGGCTCATTAAGAGCCTCAAGGAGGGATGTATAATATAGTCTTGACCTGTTCTTACTATACAGGGACTAAACTTGCCAATGCCTGTTTCTATATATATATGTTAACTGCCTACAGACCATTGTCTGATGCAATGGTGAAAAGGGAATAATACAAACGTAAAAATTAACACGTAAAAGAATGCACTTAGCTTCTACAATGGCTCCGATTTAATTTCTTTGACAGGACTCAGCACAACACCAGCAGCACAAGTACAATGATAAAATAATAATAATAATAATAATAAACAAAATAAAAGCAAATATTTGGGACAATCTGCTATTCTGTGGCCCTAAGTCTAGACCTATGTTGTCTTTGTTGAAGAAAATTAAGCCTTGCAGAGTCCAGTACAAAGTGCTATCCTACACAATGGGACATAATAGCAAAGTGGTCTGATTCAGCTGTTGGTCCAGGGGTACCAGAGTTGTCCAGACAGATTTCAGGACTGCGGTTGTGATTTCTAGGTAATTGCTGTGGTTCTTGCATAGTTCACTGCCACTGTATCCTTGCTTTGTGTGGTGCACTGATGTTCATTGGTATGCATGTACCTCATTGAATGTGCTGATTCAACATACTCAAGAACCTTACCTTGCCAAACTATTATATTGACCATTTGGATCCCTGAAGAAAGTGTGTTTCTGACAGCATCTTCCACAATATTACAATTGCAGCCAGTTAGGGTGAAGATCAAGTTCTTCATCTCCCTTTCCAATCTTTTAACTCTCTCTGATGCCCCCACATGTGCATGTACCAATGCAGATTCCCCGGGGGCCCAACCTCATGAAGCACAGAAAAGCCAATAATTGTATGAAACTTAGGAGGATCCGAAAGAAGCTGCTGAATCTGAGCCTGAGTTTGCTCTCAGTTGCCCTGGGTACATGATAGAAGAAATGGGAAAATTGGGGCCACTGGTACTTACATAGGGAGTGGATCATAGAGGCATTCTGGTGAAGGGAAAGTCATTTTTCACAGTATTGTCACCTGTATCCACTGGGTGCCAAGATCCAAGTCCCACCAATAAATAAAAGTGAAAGGTTCCAGGCGGACGGCTTCACCAGCAGTTGCAGTCATGACAATGTCCTGGGTTGGCTCGGAAGCATTGTCAACATCTCTGAAATGAAGGACTGTGCTTTCTAGGTGGCTTTGGCAGTTTCTTCTTTTCAATCTTGTCCTCCAGTTTTGCTGTCTTGACAATGGGCATACAAACCACTACATAAGATGACGTTTCCTCACCCTATATAATCTCTTGATGTGCGTAATGTCACAAATTTCTGGATAAATTACAGTAAGTACTGTGAGCTACACCGCACATTAGCTTTATATCCAGAAGTTCTGCAGTCACAACGTTTTGGCATTTTGTTTGGCTTGTGTAGTAGGATAACTGAATGGGCAACACTTGGAAATGCTTTACATATATCACAAAATATCTGCCGGTACAATATTTCACAGTTATTCAAACAGACAATACACTGCAACTACATTACAGTTTCGGTTATCTACACACATTGATCATTTTCACAGCACAGGTTGCACCAAACATTTGACAATGTATGGACCAACAAGATTCATGTTATGAATATAGAAGGACATTCTGTACCAGTCATTCAGACATTTCTGCACAGCTACTGTAAATATTAATATTGTATTAATATTTATTGATAAAACATATGATACAATATAATTTCAGTGATGTGAAATTATTAAGAACAGTTCACATTATTTTATTTCTCTAGCTAAAAAATTAAACTCTAAATTAACCACTACTGTACAGTATGTCTAGAAAGTATGTCTATTTAAATACCAAGGGTAAAAGCTTTGGACAAGACGGTGTCTCCTTACATAGAACTACATAGCACCATACAGGAAGTGGGAAAATTCAATTCAGCACAAGGGGCCGTAATGCGTCTCCAGAACAGTCCACGGACATACGTCACCTCGATGTTCTCACTGAAATCTCCGCTCATTCTTCCTTACTGTAATAAGCTGCAATATGTGCATTGGAACATCAAGGCAATGTATGGCGGCATCTCACACAAAATTGACCCTGCCCCTGTGGGGAAGATTCTATTGACCATGATGTGTCGCCGACCGGCACCACAATGACTGGCTGCGTACATTGTTGGCCATCACAGAAAGCAATCTCTGCTCATTTTTCCTGGCACCTCTATGGGTTACGAGATAAAATCAATGGAAATTTCAGCTCCAACTTCGGCGCAATTTTTCCAAGAACAGGTTTTACCCGTAAATCATGGACCCTGGGTCACCATACTTTCTAAAGCAAATGTCTCAAGGCACAGACCTCTACAGCTTTTAGTTTTGGAAAATGGCATCAGCGTACTCTTATTCAGTGAGTTATTACTGTATTACACGATAATGTGCCACAGTTGATATGCTTGTGCAATTATACTATATAACTATTATTTTTTTTTAACATTATATTATAGGTCATCTGATTTCAACCTGATTGAACTAGTTTGGAATTAATGAAAAAGCATATTCAGAATGTGGGAAAAGTCTAAAAACAAAGAAGAGCCGTTAGCAATCACCTAACTTGTGTGCGCGCATTTAGTTTACAAAAACGACACTAACTAGTGGGGTGAATGTGTGGACAATTGCAACTGACAACGTGCACAAATTAGTGATATGGTTTTGCATTTCATATACACTTCAGTATTCTCCCTGTACATGGGGAATATTGGTTCACAGAAATAGAACAACAGATTACTGTTGTGAGCAACAGTAAACATTACACAATATGAATGGCTGTGTTGAAATAATAATAATAATAATAATAATAATAATAATAATAATAATAATAATAAGTTGAAAGGAATTTGTCAGATGAAATCAGACTCCGTCACTTGTGGTCACATTACCGTAAGTAAATATACTATAAAACCAAGAATATATGGGATAAAATAAATTATTGTATGAATGTCAGAAAATGAATATATTCACATGTAATATTAATATTAGACATTAGTGTCACAATTAAAGGGATGACAACAAAAGTACAAAAATAAAAAAGGATCTTTGTATTTATGTACTTATCAAGGATTTGTAAATACATGTTTAAAGTTATGTCTGTATTAAGGAGTTTTCCTATTCATGTGCTTGGGCTTTCCAGTGCTCGTCAGTAGATCAAAATAGTTCCACTAATTAGAGGAGCAAATAGGTGGGAAAACCAATAATGTGAGTGTCAAATTAACAAGATGAATTGCTATTTAAATGTGTTGGGTTTTTGGGGGCGGGTGATGCTGCCAGGGTTTATTTATTTATTTTTATTATTATTCATTCCACGGTTCTCCCATTCATTTGCACAGGTTTTCCAGCACAGTAATGCTCTTTGTTCAATTGGAAAACCAGTGAAAAAAAACATATATCTCAAATACGCAACATCATTATCATTTACTTTAAGTCTTTAGGTACTGCAACAGCAAAGAGGAACTGTGACCCTCAAAGGCAGGTATACAATTTGCTGTTCAAGGGCAATGGATTAAGCCAATTGTACTATCAACAAGATTGAGGCACTTGAACCAGTCAAATTTGTGTGAATTTTGAACAAGTTTAAATCATTCAAACATCTACAGTGAACACATAACGCTGGTGCTGTGAAATCGTGAGAATAGTGTTTCATAGTCATAAATCCACCGTAATGGAATGAGGGCAATATGTGTTATTACCTTCCTCACAGAATATTCCTCATCCAAGATGGCCAGGACTGTGTCATGAAGATGCCATCTTGGATATTATTTCCTGTTTAGGCCTATAAAAGACACTTCCTGTTTGAAGCCTTTGGTTGTGTATTGTATTGGAATCTGAACTAGATGTCACGTCTCACGGGAGATTCATATCAGTCAGTGTTAGCGCTGGCCTTCCCAAGGCGCGGAGTCTAAAGAACTCCCTGGTCTTCACCAAGAACCAAGGTGGGATGAATTTTGCTGCAGGAGGTTCACAGGTCGCAGCCATTAGGTTAGCCCACTGACGCGATAGGTGATAGACGGTAGATAAGAGATCCGGCAGGTTAAAGGAGAGTAGAATCTGTAGAAGTAGTGTAGTACGGCACAGTGGAGCAGGATTGGTTAGCTGAAGTAGCACAGCATCCAAGCCGCATTCAGTGGAACACCGGGTTGGATACACTGAGGATACACCAAACCCAGGAGAGTCGCCAGGTCGGATACACTGGTGCTCAGACAGTGGAGTGGTCAGAAAGAGTAGTTGGGTCGGATACACAGGAGCACAGGCAGCAGCGTAATCAATAAGGATAACCGGGGCGATTACACAGGTACACAGGCAGCAGCGTAGTCAAAAAGGATAGCCAGGTCGGATACACAAGTACACAGACAGCAGCATATTCAATAAGCATAGTCGGGTCGGACACACAGGTACAAAGGCAGCAGAGGAACCAGAAGCAGTGGTCTAACAAGCCAAAGGTCATACACAGGGAAAACACCAGAAGCAGCACATGATACACAGGGAGAGCCAGACACCAAGTGGTAACTTGTTGCTCTGACACAGGCGGTGTGTCAGAGCAGGCTAGAAATAGGGGAAGGAAATTCAAATTCCCCACCCCTGAGTCACATGACCACAGCCATGCCGCCTGCCCGGAAGAACAGGGTGGCAGCTGAGATCGGGAACAGGAACGCGGAGAGGTAAGGCTCTCACTAGATACTTTCACAGAGCCTTGCTCTTTTTTTATTTGGATTGCACTTGTTTGTTAATACTACTGGACCTTTATCTGCCTTGGGATAATTGACTTTACTTGTTCAATTCTTTAGATTTGTATAATAAAATAAATCCTGTTTACCTTAGAACTACTTGGCTATTAGACCTCCATCTGTGATACCAGAAGTGCGACAATATGTGATCAACGTTTTTTGTAAATTGGGCAGTTTAGAAATTATAGTGTTAAAAAGTGAGCTCATTAGGAAACATCCAATGTGCAGAATTACACTGATCAGCATATTCTCAGTGCAGCCCTTCATGTCAGAGTTCTCATTAGTTCAGGCATTTAACTCTTACATTTTCAGATCGCTCGCTTTGGTGGGAACATCATATGTCATTCCCGTAAAAACAATTATGCTGCCCACTGCTGATATTTAAAGATTGTTATCAAGGGTCACAAGTTATTCATGCAGGTATTTAGAAACAAAAGCCTTTCAGCAACTTGTTAAAAAAAAGTATAGCAAGCAGAATTTTAACATAAGTATATGCATAACCGCTGTAAGGTAGTATATGTCATACATTAAAAACCATGGGCCTAATTCATTAAGAATCGTAACTTAAGAAACTTCTTATTTAAGTGTCTTGGACAAAACCATGGGTGCAAATTAGTATTCTGTTTTGCACATAAGTTAAATACTGGCAGTTTTTCATGTAGCACACAAATATAAACTTTAAATTTTAGTGTACAAATAAGCTATAAAGTATTTGTGTGATGCATGAAAAAACAATCAGTATTTAACCTATGTGCAAAACAGAAAACTAATTTGCACCCCTTGCATTGTAAACATGGTTTTGTCCAGGAGACTGAAATAAGAGGTTTCTGAAGTTAAGATCCTTAATGAATCAGGCCCCATATTCTTAAGTGTTAATTGTCAAACAGTGTTTTCTATGGCTATACAATGTATTCCATTAATTTACAAAGTAAAATATTTTTTTATTAATAATTCTTTCTGTTTGAAAACATTTATAACTTTAATAGAACTCCACTTGATTTGTTCTTTCTTGATAGAGAATTGCTAGAACAGCAATGATAATAATAGCACTAATGTATTACAAAAAATATACTGCTAATATTGATTTAATATTATTTAATATAATATTAAAAATGATATATGCGGTATGTAAATGAACCAGCTACTTTTCATTGGAGATGAGCAAACTCGTTTTAAAGGCATTCTCAAACCGGTTATTAAACGAGTATTTCAATACAAACGGTGGATTCAAACTTCCAATTCAAACTCAAACACTGTAATATTCGGAATTTGAATAAATAAATTAAAATCATCATCATCATCACCATTTATTTATATAGCACCACTAATTCCGCAGCGCTGTACAGAGAACTCACTCACATCAGTCCCTGCCCCATTGGGGCTTACAGTCTAAATTCCCTAACACACAAACACAGACACACACAGAGATATTAGGGTCAATTTGTTAGCAGCCAATTAACCTACTAGTATGTTTTTGGAGTGTGGGAGGAAACCGGAGCCCCCGGAGGAAACCCACTCAAACACGGGAAGAACATACAAACTCCTCACAGATAAGGCCATGGTTGGGAATTGAACTCATGACCCCAGTGCTGTAAGGCAGAAGTGCTAACCACAATGTCACCGTGCTACAAAATTAACCATTTAAGCTCTAACATCTATAAAGGCTACATCTAATAGTAGTGAGCTGCAATATTTTATTTAACAGCTATGCCCAATGTCGTACAGTCTGCAATATTTCAGCTGATATTGGGCATCTAGCCCAATAATGCAGTGTGTTGCATAAAAACTACCACCACGCCAGGTAATATTATCATTATTGTGTACATTGAGAATTGCAGTCAGAAGATTATAGCAGATTACCTCTATTGCCCTCTGTGGATGGTCATCTTGTGATGGCACTAACAAGTCATGTCTGGGCACATATTCACCAAATGCTAAGATGTCATCTAATTTATCCACCTACATGTGTTAGACATTGATCCTATCACCTGATGCTCGCACCAATCAGCAGGATTGGCCCAAGCCTGGCCTTAGTGGTAGTGCTACCTGCCACTGAATAGGGAAAGAAGAATCAAATCTCCAAATTCTATCTTTTCAAACTTAATAGATACATGTCAGCTGAAATCTCTATCTCACAAGTAGATAGGTTAGACACAACTTTAATATATACCAGATGGCAGCGGGAAAGTCAAGAGGGAATATTGTTATTTTATACGAAGACCTCCTTTTAAATTAAAAAAAGTCATTGTAATTTTAAATACAAAATATAGTATTCAGCATATGTTTTATTCTGTATATTTGTGCTTTATAAAGTCGTCAGCTAAAAGTATATGGCTATAAATTATTAAAGCTGTACAAAACAAATTCCACTAATGACCTATGGTAAACTTTGATGTGGAGATAAATCTAATTATACATTATTACTATGGCTTCCTTTGTCTAGTAATAAATTGTAAAAATAATAAGGAGATATGAATTTCAGATTCATAGTAATTTAGCGTAACATACATGTAATTGCAAACCAGCATTGTGATGAAATTAACCCCTCAGCCACCACCTCCACTACATTTTACTGAATTCGGTTTCCAAGTTAGTTGTAATATTGGTCTTACAATTGCTAATCCACAAATCGACCTTTATTTCAAAGTTATAACAAAGTGTCTAGCATACAATTATCATCATCATCATTATCATCATTTATTTATATAGTGCCACTAATTCCACAGCGCTGTACAGAGAACTCACATCAGTCCCTGCCCCATTGGGGCTTACAGTCTAAATTCCCTAACATACACAGACACACAGACAGACAGACAGACTAGGGTTAATTTGTTAGCAGCCAATTAACCTACCAGTATGTTATTGGAGTGTGGGAGGAAACCGGAGCACCCAGAGGAAACCCACGCAAACAGAGGGAGAACATACAAACTTCCTTAAACATATTAACATAAATAAATGAAGCAATGTTTCTATTGCTTGCAGATATTGTGAAAACACAGTCTGGTTTATTGCAGGTTCGGGCAAGCTGTGCCCCTCTACCTGTCATGGGCCTGAAATGGTGCGCTGGTTTCCCAAGCAGCGGCAGGCTGGGCTAGAGGTAGGGGGGCATCTGCCCCCCTGGGCTGGTCCCATAGTGGGCTACCTTGGGCTGGGTCACTGGGCCACCTGCATTTTTTTTTTTCTTTAAAAGTGGAGTCTTGCCCCCCTGGCTACAAGTTACCAGCCCTCAGTTTTGAGGGTGAATTAGAGTTGGATGCAAAAATATACCCTTTTGTGTATATGTGTACAAATGTGAATTTGCAGATCTGCATTTGGAGTAAAATGAAATAGAGCATAAATGCATACTCTTTTTTTTTGCAACTTGTAAGGCGGACACTTTATACCATGCTTACTCTCTCTGAATGTCTGGAGACTCCCGAATTCCAGGTAGGTCTGCCAGACTCCCAGGAGAGCTGGAAATTCTCCAGCATCCTACCCGATGGGAGACCCAGTGACGTGATTCATGGTAAATCGCGTTATCTTGGACCTGCCCCGCGACAAAATGGTGATTTTGTCACAGGGGGCTGGGCCAAAATGATGCGATTTGCCGTGCACCACCCCCTTCCGCCCTCCCACCACACTTCCCCCTCCAGGATCTCCAGGAGGCCAACAATACAAAGTTGGCAAGTGTGCTTTATACCTGTCTTGTATAGTATGTATTGTATTGTGTACTGTGACTGCATATCTAATATCTCACATTAAACATATTGTTTACTTTCAGAAATAATGAATGATTCACTTCATTAGATTAACATAATCTAATATATGTGCAAAGAAACAAATACATTTAAACAACAATATAAAATGTATTCAAAGTTTTTAACGTTAACAATAAAAAAATGGAACTTTAAACCAAAAAAAAAAAATTGTGACCAGTGCTCAAAAAACTAAAATCTTTTAGGTTTTTAGATTTTCATTTGAACATTCATAATTGACAGTATATCCAAAACTAAGATGGACACGCAAGACCCCCACCATAGCACTGTCCAACTGAGATACACAAAAACACATCAAACCATGTCTTTTAATTCTCTATAAAGGCAAACATTTCTTACCTTGCCACTTTATACTTGACATTAGTGTCAAACCTTACTTTGTAAAAAAAAAACATGTCAAAGCATCCTCAGGAGATGAGTACCCTGGCCCAACCCATCCCTCTACATAGATGAGACAGCCCAACTTTATCTATTGTGGTCCTTGTCACTAACATGGTGGAGAAGCTGCTAAATGACACCAGCATATAAATTGGATAAGCACTCAATTTAGTAATTGCAATCACTCTGGCATGGGCAGCATGTAGAGAGACTCCCCCAAAACCTCAATAATACATATAATTCCAAATACTACAGCGCACTAATACCAGAATGTACTATAACACACATCAATCCACAACTAATAATGCTTGTTTGTATATGACCATAGTGAACAATTATATAGTATTGGCTAGATCAGCATAATAATATCGTTGACATAGGATCCTTGATTTAACTTCTCACAATCATTTATAGTTCCCAAAAAAACAGGCTAAATGGTGTTGAACATATAAGAGTACCATAACAAATTGGTCCTGTAAATAGTGCTGTTATCCAAATGTATATACTCCTCTAGATTACGGGCTTGTACACGTGTGTTGAGATGCCTGTTGGTCAAAACTTCCCTCCCGGTATTCTGATGTTCCGCCCTGTATGTAGCGCCCAACGGGACTCCAGACCAACACCTTGATTTAACAGCGTTTGAAGGCCCGAAGACTGCACCTCCCGCGGCGCCACAGACGACCAACTCCAGCCACTCCAGACACTGTCAACGATATTATTATGCTGATCTAGTCAATACTATATAATTATTCCCTTAGCAGTATAAATGAGATTAAAAAAAAATCTATCTGTCTATCTATCTATCTATCTAAATATCGTTAAGTAGAGTAGCTGGCGTTATGCATCTCTCTCTTATATTTTCAAAGGTCAATTACTAATGAAAATACATGCTATTATAATTTCATAGTATTTCACAATTTAATTACCACTTCTTTTTGATCGAATATCATTTGAAATGGTGCTTATAAATTAAGCTTGTTCCTTGTTCTTAACAGAGGAGCTGGCTACACATGAAACAAGATTAGTTTAATCTTTTGTCAAAAATGTTGTCAGGTGTTAGGATAGTGTGAAAAAAATAATACAGTAATAAAATGAACGCATGTATTTAATGGTAAGATACATCATATTACTTTAATAAGTCTGGATTTGCAGTTTTTAAAAATGAAAATAACATATTTAAGTTTAAACTCAAAAAATTAAATATATAACATTGTGGTTCCCTGATAACTTTTGACAAAATAATCCTTAAACTAGAACCAAGAAAATTAATTTTCGTGCTTGCAGAATAACCACTCACAGAAGGGGATGGGTCACGAGATAATCCAAATTCCTCTCTGCCAGTGGGACCAGCACTATCACCAATTGTTTGACTCCTGAAGCTCATGAAAGAATACCTAGCTTCAAGGAAGACAGAGCTGATGGTTTCCTTAAAGCAAACCATAGCCACCACAAATTGAGGGATTAAGGTCCTGTTGGAACGCCAGAGTGACCAACAGAGGGAGAATAGTCTCTGTGCACATCTAACCCCTGTGATCATTAGCCACAGGGACCAGAGGCCTCATCTCCTACCTCTGATCCTGCAGCAGCCACTGCTTGACTTACACAAAGCCAGATGCATAGATGCAATATCAATGTTGGCCCTGGGGGAAAAAGATTGCAAAAAGTCTATAAATAAATATAGCTTTAAAAATCTAAATAAAATATAATATAATTTTTTTGTTTTAAATAAATTTTGTTTAAAATTAGTACAAAGTCCACAAGCATTTTTAATTTATATTTACTTGACAAGTGTATAGTTAAAACAAATGGCTGCAGTGTTAAATCGGTGTAAACTCCATCTATTAAGATGGCTTTAGGAAAATAAATTTTATTCTAATTTTGGTAAACACATCAGCACCTAAATTGAAAGCAGCATGTAGTATATGGCCATGTGCACTTAAATTTGCCATTAAACAAACATTTGCATTACAACATTTTTTTTACATGATTTGAAGAAAGGCTGTTAGATATTTTTGTCACAAATAGAAGTGTCAGGATCTGCCTGCAGCTTTCTGCATTTGCATGCTGTTGTATTGGCAGCTCCTGCCTCCAGGACTTTTGGACTTAATACATTACGTTTTATCTGGCAGTACCCCTATTCACCAGAGGTGTTGCTATTGTGCTTTTTTCTTTGTCTTTTCTAGGGGTTAACCTGTATCACTAATTATCTACTGGGCCAGGTGATTCCCTATTTATACCTGCCTCTCTCTATTACCTGTGCTGGTCATTGTTGTTTTGTTGCTTTTTCTTATAGTTTTGTTCTCCTGCTTCTCCTGTGCTCTCGGACTTTTACATACTGGTTCAAGTTTTGTTTTAATACAGACACTTTAAAGATTCAGTATTGGGTTACTTTTGGCAAAACAACACAACAATCATTTTTGAAGAGAAAAATTGAGTGAAATAATTTAGCAGCATTGCGAAAATGATTATACCATACATATAGCATAGTTACAACAATTGTGTTCAGTGTAGATTAATACTTACAGGACAAAAGTTGTGATGCACTTACCTAATAGTTACAGTACACCTTGCCTCTCTGATAATATACACCATTTTGCTGAGTGCCTCACAATGAAGGAGTAATGGCTGCTCTCTTGGTATTTGGCAACCAGGACATAGATAAGAAGAGGAGAGACACATCCCATATAGAGTATACATTTATGGAATAGAACTATTTCCTGTTCCAAAATATTGATTCATTTCATGCCCCATGGTACCAGGACTATATGTGTAGCATCCACTTCCCTTATGACATATGGAAATTTAGCATTGCAGTATAAATGTTGCTTTGTTTGCAAAATAAGTCTTTATTTAATAGCAAAATAATAATCTGCCTGATGCACCTACTTCAGTATCCAAATAAAGCAGTCTGTGACATTCCTGCTTCCACATACACTATGGCTTGGAATGATCTAGATGTACAAAAATGTAGCATACCCAACAATTTGGTTATCAGTTAATGGAGTGCAGGTACAAGAATGTCTGGATTGCCAGAGAAAGTTGAGAAGCTGAGACTCTAGTTTTCCAAGTTAGACAGTGAACTGCAGATATTGGATGTCTGGAGGCACTGGATCATCCATGGGAGAATCAGGCAAAAGGAGAGAAAGACAAGAAAGACAAGCCAGGGTCAGAACCCGGGACAATCCACAATCCAGGAAGTAGACAGTAGAAAAGTCAAACAAAGCTGGGGTCTGGATCATACACAAAGGAGTAAAACAGTGGAACAGGCAAAATTCAAATAATCTGGAGAACAACAGGCACAATTCACAAGAGTACTGACAGCGACCAGAAGCAGCAAACAATTGATGAACTGTAAGGAGCAATGTTTGACGTGGGTATGTAAGGTAGTGGAACAGGTTCGGGCAGGTGAGGACTGGCAAATTTTAGACTGGGGGCAAGACTCGAATCAGCAGCCTATTAGGAACATTTTAAAGGAAAAAAATGCAGTTGGCCCATTTACCCAACCCAAGGTAGCCCACTAAGGGATCGGCCAGGGGGCAGATGCTCCCATATCCCCAGCCCAGTCTGCCCCTGGGTGCAGTTGATAATCAGGGAAGGAGGTTAACTCCTGCAGATGAGGTGGAAATGTAAAATGAGAAAACAGCAGCACCTCTGGTAGCCTAGAGCTACTGCAGGTCATATACAAATTAGGATCAGAATCCTAACCTAAGACAGCAGCACCTCTGGTAGCATAGAGGTACTGCAGGCCAGATACAAATTAGGATCAGAGTCCCAAAACTAGTGATAAAGGTCACGCATGTATGCTAGGACATGTTTGCAATCAGAAACAACTTTATATATGCATTTTATGTACAGTAAACATTGATAACATCATGAGCACATACTCATTAATATATTTTATGGGGGGAATTAAAAAAAATGTTTTTTAATGTTTTGTTGTTAATGACAATATTATTAACAGGTGACATTAATAGAATAATTTTTTGGGACTTTATATTATACATATGTATTGGATGTATCCTGCAGCGTCTTGACGGTTAGATAAGAGCGTACTTAGACCTGTATTCAACAACAGAATGTTTCTTCAGATATGCTCCGAGTTGAATATAGACATACATATTCTTTAATTATGTGCATTTTGAGTGTCTTAATGAATCAGGCCCTATGTGAGAAATTGCCATTCTAGGTACACTTAACCTTTATTATTAACGTTTATTAAAGTTTATCTCATATATCACCAAAATATTATGGCATGCTTTACAGAGCATGTTTCATCACTCACATCAGTGGCCCAGTTGAGCATACAAGCTAAATTATCTGCCACACACACTAACATTAACATTAGCCTACTAATATGTGTTTCGACTGTGGCAGGAAACTGGAGCACCTAGAGGAAATTAACACAAACAGAAAAAACTCCACACAGATAGGGTCTGGTTGGAATGGAGGCCATGGCCCATTGTTACAGATTACTGTGTGTTTGCAAGGATTGCTGAGGTGTCAGGAGTGGGTGAAAAGATAGGGCATTTATTTCTGTATAAACACACAATAGCAAGGAATATTGGAACCCAGAGGCTGAAGGTTGGAGCACGGCAAAAAAACAAAAGCAGTGTCTAGTACACGATAGCAGGATAAACAAAAACACAATCCGTCTATGGCTTAATATATATAAAGTAACAGTATCTGGAAAACACACAGAAAAGCAGGGAAGCTGAACACGTACAAGCAGGGAGTATGCAGACACAGGTAAACTTAATTCTGGGAAATGTAGACAAATTGTGAGCTGGAAAATATATGTTCCTGTGAAAAGCACAGGAACATAAGATCACAATAGCTGGAACAGAGCAGGACACCTTTCATTTGAAACAATCAATGATCAGCAAGGTACACAGTTGGGACAGGAATATAAAGTCAGTAAAGTGGGTGGAGGTGATCAACCAAGGGAACAACGTTTACTCCTGCAGGTGAGGTGCAAATGTTCAACAGTTCACAAGAGCAGCCCCTCTGGTAAAACAGAGGTACTGCAACATTACTACAAAATACAACAGTACAAGTCTTGACACTCCGGACACAAAAAAGTGACACCTAATAAAAAGTATGCCAATGTCCCCTTGTTCTCATTATTAATTTACAAAATTAATCGGGCAAGTATTTTAAGAAAAAACTGAAATGTTGAAATTAATAACATCGGTTGTCCTAAAGTGTTAGGAATCACTGTAGGGACATTTGTACTCTGTCCACCATGTGAATTTCCAGTCGGATCCACAAACACACAAGACGTATTGCAGAGTAATTCTAAGGGGAATTTTCCAATATCCAAAATTAAGACATGTTGTGCTATGAATGAGGCAGACAAACAGACACGTTGGCGAAAATTGAAATGTATTGTGCCCCTGCATGTTTTACAGTTAGTAAATAATTTTGGTTCAAGAAGGTGTTCAGCAAAACACTGAAAGATCTGTCAGAGAGACAATCTATATTAAATATGCTGTTATTCATATAAATATAGTAGCATCATTCAGTATTTTATTGCATCTGAATAAAATAGCCAGTGGGAAGGATGGTGTCTGGTGGATATTTATTGCTTGGTTGTAAATAAGGGTAATGTAATATACATAATTGCTTTAATGAACCTGCTTTATTATTTTAGATATCTTAAACCACAAACCATCCACTTTTTTTAATTAATTACTTTGTTATTATATTTCTGCATTTATAACCACCAAACAAGTAAATCAGTGGGTAAATTGGGAAAATAGCACTGATTTGATTGCTGAACAACCAGATTGCTGATGTGGACATTGACTCTGTGCACACAGTGATGTGTGTGTGTGAATGCAATCAGATATGAATCTAGTAGTGAGCAAAGAGACACGTATAAAAATAGTCAGGTTCTGGGCGCTTGTAAAGCAAAGATATATCAATTTAATATGGATAGGTCCACAATACGCTCCGGCCGGTGAGCAAAGAGACAGCACGTTGTTATTTCCTGATTTACTGCAGGCAAAACTGCCAATGGTAAGTACAATATCCCTTGCGCAAAAGGCATGGGTTTTTGAAATGGCAAAATTGCAGTGTTTGGGGAAGAGCAACATTTAACACCACACACAGTGTGAAGTGATCACTGGGCCTAGATTTGTGGATACACACAGCAACAAAACGTTGTTTTGCATAGTGAAAATGTAAAAATGAGATTAAGGGGTATAGAGAGCACATTTTTGGGGATTTTTTTTTTCTTTGCGGAAGAGTGCACAGACTTTTTCACTAAACACTTGAATTTTGAGTTGGTGGAGTAACATCCCATCCTAGACCTGTAATGGGGTAAATTTTGTACTTTCAATTACACTTCAGTGGAAAAGGGCATTACTAGGGATATTTGTCTAAAATGACTTTAAACGCAGAAAAATACTGATGTTCCCTAACTATCATGATTAATATAAGCCATAAATGAAGCTAAACCAAGCAATATTTTAGTAGAAAAACAGAACTCAATGAAAGGGATTCATTTAGAGTGACAGGAAGCTGCACTTTGTGACACATACACAGGTGCAGAGCGTGCCTCTTCTGATTTTGCCACTTGCCTGCCTGCTCATCTAATTTTCAAAGACATCTCCAAAGGCAGGAGAGTGAGTGAACACTCTGAATTGCGCTGGACAGTCTCTCTAGGCGTACCAATACACAGGGGAGGGCTGGCAAATTTTAACCCAGCGGGTAAGACTCGACTAATCAGCCTATTTTAAAGGAACAAAAATGCAGGTGGTCTAGTGACCTAGCCTAAGGTAGCCCACTATGGGACCGGCATGGGGGGCAGATGCCCCCCTGTCCCTCAGCCCAGCCTGCCCCTGCCGATGCAAATCCAAAGTAACTGTGTGAAAATTGCAATGCTGTATTGTATGTGTAGTAGTACTTTCTGGACTGTGATCAATTGAGATTATTTATTATGTCCCAGGATACTTTTTGAAGAATATATCCACCTTCAGATGACTTTAATTTATTGGTTTGTACACGCCCTCGTGTAGCATTTGCAAATTACATTTATTTGTATTTCTAGCCCATTTCTATGCTTTTAGCCACATATTGATATCATGTGACACAACAATGTTGTCATCCGTATTGGATAGAGTTGTATCCTAGAAGGTTTGTGTTGTATGCAAGTACAGTAAAAATAAACAACTCTGCCTGATTATATAACTACATAACTAAAAAGGAAAATCAACTGTAAAGAATAGAACAATGCACTTTAGTAAAACTGAAGAAGGACATGCACAAGCCAATAAATAAGTCATCTGAAAGTGGAGAACATTTTCTTTTTAGCGTTTAGATTTTCTTTCCTATTACTTGCACCTTTTGACTAGTTACATTGTTATCTGTCTGTTATAGGTAAAGAAATTTCAGGAAAAATAATATTCCTGGACAAGGGTACTAATTTCTCCATTTACATCATAATGTTTTATAGGAACAAGTATCGAATTTTAAATTTTGCTGAAACAGTCCACTTTCATTTTTAATATGTTTTTCACAGAACCACCCTCAGGACAGGACATTTAATCCAGTTATATTTTAACCTTTTGACCTATTAACGTGCTTAGAACTCTTTCATTCATTTTAATGAGTAAATTCCATAAATATTATATTTTCTCTCCATTGAGAGCTCTTAAATTTTTCACTACTTAGGGAATTACACACACAAAACTTTTCGCCTTGTGATAATGTGGTTATAAAATAAATGCAAAGGAATATGGTAAGATTTAAATTAAGTATGCTCCTAAAAATATACTCATAAGCAGAGATGAACGCATTTTTCAGAACTGTTCAACTGTATATCCTCCATATTCTGCATTTCGGCATGGAATTTTGCATGTTTCAATGGAATTTGGTCTTAAGAGTTCCGCACAGACTTATCTCTCTGATATTTGTTCTATCCAAAATGCTCATATTTTTGTTCCACCTGGTCTTTCTCATTGTGATACCCCAACCACGCCACAGAGAGGAGTGAATTGACACCATGATCATTCCAGCTCTTAATTGCAGACTATAAATTACACAGAATGAGAAATTTACAAATACTGTGCTGAATGTCATGACTCAGAATGGTGAGGTGAAACCGCAGTTGGATTGTATCCCCAGAGCTTCACACCTCTACTCATAAGCATTCAAAAACACAACCTGTTCAAATAATTGTGTAAGATGCAATTATTGCACCGAAGACCACAGTACTTTTTTGTAAGCTCAAGCTTTGCTAACTGAGTGACAATGACAGATAAATTATTTCTCCCTTCTTAGCGGTGACAGACTAATAGTAACCATAGTTTCCAGCCAGTTCCATCTCAAACTCCCTAGGTTACCCTGGTCCCTGTCTCTTATATATCACCTGGTTCCAATGCCGGAGCTCTCTGAGTACATGGAGGAGCTAGTTCATGGCTGATGCTTATTGGCTGACCTTATCTTGGGGGAACTGATAGTGGGATGGGATTTCTGCCTACTTCCCTGCAGGGTTTCTATGCAAACTTGAACAATAGAGAGTCCGGACAATGGAAAAAAAACACCTGGGGATCAATAGCCTGTGATTATTTTACAGTGGAGAGTACTTAGCTCCCTCCTCAGGTTAACCCTTTGTTTAAAGACCTGGGACCTGGAATCAAATTCTGTATGTGGCTTGTGGAAGGAGTAATCCTACTAGGCTTGGCACCCTGAAGGTAGTATCATGTTTAATCTCCTTCAGGGACACTGGTATTAGGCACACAGGTAAAAAAGGGTCATCGGGTAAACATGCAATGGCATGATTGTGGTTCTCTTAGGGAAACAGACTTCACAGATAGGCATTACATACCCGTTAAAATACATTGCACCTGGACATTAAAGAACACTGGGGAAACATGATGCCAGCTTCCCTACAAGGGGATAATGTTAATATGGAGTGCTACGCTCTGTCTCCTATCTTGGTAGTGGTGTCCCCTGTAGTCTAGTGAAGACAGGAAGTGGGGCAGCCTCCAGCCGTCCGCATTGCTCTACTGAACATACACAGTAGAGTTGGGCTTTCAGCTAGTTCTTCCAGTGACAATTGAACTGAAAAGAAGTGATAACTGGTGCTGCCTCCTTTTTGTAAAAAGTTACTTATAGAAAGATATATAAAGTGAGCAGAAGCACAAAATATACATGAGCAACCTGTTCTCTGACATTCACAATATAAGTTTATTACCACCTGCATATATGAATGTACTATAACAGTGTTAAGTACATTAACTGCATAAGCTTGTCATACTTCTTGCTGTTAAAGTCAGTATCAACTGTGAACAACTGTATATATCATTTGCTACAACAAGTTCTGAAATAAAACCCAAAAATTGGTTAGGTCTAAAAACTTCTTGTGGTTTAACATCTACCACCAATGCAGCTGACACGTATTGCATATAACAGCACAGGTGCCCTGATAATAGATTTCTGCCCAATAGATCATTTTATGTAATTTCTACCCACTAGTGAAGTTACTCATAAATTTCCTCATCACCATTTTTCTATCTTAAAATATTACTAGTATACAGTTTAGCTTCAAGGCATCATTAACTTCTAATTTAAGAGCAAGAATGAAAGTTAAGGTTGTACCTTAAAGAAGAATAAGAATTAGAATCCAAACATTACTTATTCCATATTATATCTGTCTCCTTGTCTATCCCTTTCTACAATTTCTTTGAAACTCCCTGTTGTGCATATTGCTGTTAACAGTTTCAAGCACTTGAGTTTAGACAACTCTTCAAGCAGGATCTGGGGGTAAATGTATCAAGCTGAGAATTTTCCAGCAGGTTTGAAAAGCCAATCAGATTCTAGCTATCATTTATTTAGTACATTCTACAAAATGATAGCTAAAATCTAATTGGTTGCTATAGGCAACATCTCCGCTTTTCAAACCTGCCGGAAAACTCTCAGCTTGATACATTTATTCCCTGGTGTCTGTGCCAGGAAGTCATGATGAGGCAGGGACTTATTACAGTCAGAGCAGCTTAAGTCACACATACAAACCTGGGCAATTGATTTGATTGAAATAGTTGTCTTGAGTGGAGTTACCTTTTAAGTAAGTTATTTCACAGTGGTTTGTTGTGTGCAAAAAATACTCCACACATATTAGTTTAATGAGCAATTAACAGGGACTATTAATATTTATGTGTTCTCTTTAGCTCCATACACTGGGATTTACAATCCACTTGTGTGAAATGTTATAATGCATAGCGCAGATTAACAAAGGCCGCCATATCAGCAGATGGGGACTGGACCACAGAAGGTTGCCAAATCTGGGAAAAAGACTCTTGTAGTAACTTTTAATACATCAACTAGAGAATTATCTGTACATGTACATGGTGTACAGAGATTTAAAACTCACACATTTCTCCTTCATGTGCGCTCAAGGGTTTGGGAGAATTTAAAATCACTGGACTTATAATTACCTCTATAAAATAGGTCTATAAAAAATTAACACTGCCTAAGACGAATCCGCACTTCCCTAGGACCAATAAAACTGGTGTGTGAACTTTATACTAATAAATTGTTTTCAATGGCAGTAAAGGAAATTCATCATGAAAACATGCACATTCCTTTAGAGCTGATAATTATGTTGTCATTTTAAAGGGGGAGTACTCCTGTAACATTTTAATGCAGCATATAATGTAAAAAGGCTAATTTTGCAAAGCTTTTCAACAGGAAATTCAGGAAGATTGCTCAGTAATACGATCCTACCTACTAAAACACTCAGACGATTATGATTTTAAAGGGACACTGAAAAGAAAAATGTCTTATTTGAAACATATATATGGGTAGAGCTATTGTCACATAAAACAAAGTACTTCTATGTCTCTGTGAAATTTTGTTCCATCATAATCTGGCCAATAGAGGAACTGTTCTATTAGATTTCATGAGAGGTTTTTTTAGAACCCTTTAAAATGTTTTGCAAATACTCTTATTTATTTGCTATGCTTATAAATAGGCACACAGCCATTTTACTTTTGGCAAATGCACAGCTATTTGCTCAATTTTCTGCAATCCAAGATTGTAAATCACATGCTGCAATAATTAAATAAGCTGCACAACTGACAAATATTTGCCACTAGGGAATAGCAAAATTTTCATATCGGTTTGACAAAATATTTCCTTTATTCCATATTTGGCCACAAGATTTTGCATATTTCTCCGGAGTTTGACTTTACATTTTCCAAGTCCTACACCAAGTACACAACGCATCAGAATGAACAGACTGTCGTCACACCCATCAAACCGCTAAGGATGAAATTTACCTCTCAGTAGTCTTTTATTGTGTTTTTATTCTTTATTTTCAACTTTTAAATAGAAGTTACAAAGTATAACCATAGCGAAAAGGTTACAATTTTAATATGGAGAGATATTGTTAAGAAGTATCATGGTATCCATTAAATCAATACAACATTCAAACAACATTTTTTCTTGTTTTGTTTGAAAACACAGAGAAGGACGAACAAACAAAACAGAGAGGGGGGTAGGATCAAGGGCACAGGGGGTACAAGCAGAATACTTGTCATATTCTAAGTGTACCGAACTTAAGAGGTAAAGTATGATTTACTTGGAAATTTCCTTGGAGAGAGTAAACACTGTTTGCCAATATGCACTGAGTTTGGGGCAATTCCACAATATATGCAAGAATGTTCCCGTGCCCGAGTTGCATCTCGAACAGGAAGCAGAGACAGCAAGTGAAAATATATGTAGTTTTGGGCAGCACGGTGGCTTAGTGGTTAGCACCTCTGCCGGACAGCACTGGGGTCATAAGTTCGAGTCCCAACCATGGCCTTATTTGTGTGGAGTTTGTATGTTCTCCCCGTGTTTGCGTGGGTTTACTCCCACACTCCAAAAAACATACTGGTAGGTTAATTGGCTGCTATTAAATTCTCCTTTGTCTCTCTCGCTCTGTGTGTGTGTGTGTATTAGGGGATTTAGACTGTAAGCTCCAATGGGGCAGGGGCTGATGTGAGTGAGTTCTCTGTACAGCACTGCGGAATTAGTGGCGCTATATAAATACATAGATGATGATGTAGTTGGTTAGGAGTCCTATACCACCTTGATAATATTTTATAATGTGTCTAAACAACTGATAGACTGAGTGAATAACCTCTCAGTAGTCTAAGCATGTTCATCCTCAAATTTTAGGAATAGTCACTGACACATAATTGTACTGTCAGATGTACTTTGTATTGGCCACTGTCAGGACCTGACATATTGTCCCCAATGTCCACAAAGGTGTGAATAAATAAAGAAAGATTTGTGTCCCAAGTTGATAAATATGATGATATTCACACATTTCACTACCATCTAACTGGGTTAGTTAGTTTATAATTTCTTGTGTTTAACTCATATTTACAAAATCACTACTTTGATTTATGGAATTTTGCCACTTTTGGTACTCTTGTTTTCTAGACATAAGCCGCCCTTCTCTATAAAGTAATTGATCTTCAATACAATAAACTTGATGTTGGGAGTTCCCAGTGGAATAAGGGTTTGAAATAGGAGGCATGAACAGACTAGTAGTGACAAGAGCAGAAGCAAAATGTTTTTTACACCAGTTAGTGTGATGTAAAAAATACCCCAGTTGAACACTACTCCTAGTCTGATTCTAGAGAAGGCTACATGTTTTGTGTGTAGTCCGATGATTTTTTTTATTTTACTTATATTTTAGCTTCAATTAACAAAGATAGCTAAAATGTCCCTTGAACTCTAATATGTTTTCATGATTCCAGTATATGCACAATATTCTAACACACGAGTTACTCGCAGGAAAAATATTGAGAACCACTGGGGGTTCAAAGTCAAAGTAATGCAGTACCACGTGTGGCCAGCAGATGAAGTAGAGTAGTCCTATTTTTACAATGTAATATTTAACCATGATTCAGGCAGAGGACTTGTTTACACCACAAAGGAGTTCTATAATAATGAATGCAAAATGGTTGTATTA
Source organism: Mixophyes fleayi (assembly GCF_038048845.1). NCBI lineage: Eukaryota > Metazoa > Chordata > Amphibia > Anura > Limnodynastidae > Mixophyes > Mixophyes fleayi. Next base: position 30,381,298 of record NC_134407.1, on the reverse strand, counting down.
TATTAAATGAATTCAATATGCAAATAGCAGTCTAAATTTGCATTTAAAACAAGTTTAGACTTATTAGATTGTTTAAATCTGACAGCTAGTGATGCAGGAGTTTCCATATTAGCATAGTAATGCCACATTTATTTATATTTCACCTCTAGGCCTTGCTAGGGTATCATTACCATTGATACACAAACACTTTACAGTTTGGTGACACAAAAAGAAAGTATACTAAAACATAATTCAAGAAAATGTTATAACGCACCACCTAATGTAAAATATGTGGATATTAGCTATCAGCTTTGAGTTTTGTAATGTGTATAGCGTGTGGTCACGGAGCTGGACATGGAATTCCTTGGTGGCTTCTAATACTGTTATATTGTACCATTTACCTACACTGATTACCTCTTCCACTCCCACCTCCAGGACATCACCCGGGCTGCTCCTCACCGTGTGGCACAATCTCCCGCACCCGATCAGATTAGTCTCTAGTCTCCAAGATTTCAAAACTCATTTCTGTATTCACACCTATCAGCCCTCCACTTTTTAAAACTCTTATTTACTGAAGCATATAATCATACATGTTACAAATAATAATAGCAAATGTATAATATATCAAATCCATCAGTCAATGTTTAAAATCATTAACTGTATCCAACAAAATTCTTTAGTTGAATAAAAAAAAATTAACACAGCAACAAAGAGTCAGGCGAATGGAAGTCAATACCAATCTCATTGACGTAATTGATACCATATAGCTGGACAAAGACATAACTCTTCTGCCTCAGCTATCACCTCCATTCCCCCACCGCGCCACTCTATGTGTGTCTCCCCTTCCCTTTAGGATATAAGCTCTGGACATTACCATCACTCTCACTCACTGTTCTGTAAATAACTTGATCTGTTTTACCAAGTTATCTGTATGTAATTTGTTAAACTGTAGGGGTCTGAGTCATTAAGGAGAGCAATACAATATAAAGGAATAAGTCTGAACCTGGATAAACTACATTACAATGCAAGGGGTGCAAATTCGTTTTTTTATTCTGCACATAAGTTAAATAGTGGCTGTTTTTTTTCACGTAGCACACAAATACTTGGTAATTTTATTTTTACACTAAAATTTTATTTGAACTAGGACATGCCCTACCTCAACTATAAATCTGTCCCAACATATTACATTTACCTCCCCCTCCAATGCAACATGGTTTTGCCCAGGTGCAAAGTTACTCATTTTTTGTGCTTTGCTCTCCTTAATAACTGAGGCCCTAGATGTCTGTACTTTGTATAATTAATATTTAGTTTAATAATGTATTATGTAATGTGTTATGGATCATAGCTGTCTGAGTATTGCATACTTCTGTAAATTTCATGTACGGTGACATTTTGTGGCAGCTTATCAATAAAATATAATAATAATAATAATAATAATAGTATCATCATCATTATCATCATCATCATCATCATTTATTTATATAGCACCAACATATTCCATAGCGCTTTACAGTTGGGGACAAACATAGTAAACTAATAAACAAACTGGTAATATAATAATAATAATAATAATAATAATGTGTGTGGGCGGGTGTCAATATCCCATATATTATATCCCCTAATATTAAACCAGCATATCTTGTAATAATGCCACCAGTTGCAGCTTAAACAATCAGATGTCAATATGAAAGATATGATAAGTTCTCTTGTACCTGAGTGATATGTAACCAGGTTGCACAATTTTTTAATGATAATTTAGTTTCTTATAGAATGGGAGAGATACAATTTGGCGCAAGCTGTCTCTGGAACATCCGCAGAGACTCCTTGTGCCGATGCTATGGCTGGAACCTCCGCTCATTTCTCATCACACCCCACAGAGGAGAGAGGAAAAATGAGCGTAGATTCCCACCGTAATTGCCGGCAATGTGCACAGCGTGATGTCCGCGCACCACATCGTTGACAATTGAATCTCCCCCTATGAGTTTTTGAGTCTACATTGAAGCATCATGTCCTTGCAGGGAGCTTCAGAAAACAAGGGAACAAGCTCTTGCAAAACTATAATTTTAGAATATTTCATTTCCTTTTTGTAATCTTACAGCTTTAAAGGAAAATCACAAAGTATTCCAATGCCAATTGTTATATTTCACATTTGTCAGTTATTTGGCATTGCTGTGTTCTGCAGTCTATTCAATGAAATGGATTTAAACATCTTTATCCTTTATAGTAAACAACTTGAATACATTTACCAATAATAAGTGTATTTAATATATTATAGTTTAATTATGTAAATAATTCAACTTTTCAGATATTTGAAACAAAAATTATAATTAAGAAGACAGATAACATGTTACAATTATAATTACATATTAACCTACTGTATAACTTAGTACAGGTCTGATTAGCCAGTTAAGTATAATTATTTAATCAGTGCATGTGTCTGACATTTCAAAAGGGATCAATTTCTGACTAAGATAATTTTATTTGATAAAACTGTTTAAAAATCAGACACATGACCAAATTTACATAAATAGGTCATGTAGGCCAGTATAGGAAACTGGCGGACCTCTGATCCTTCATCAGCCTCTTCCTGCTTTACTGTCAAATTTGTTTGTTATTGCTTGTTTAAAATCTCTGTTGATATATTATTACAGATAGGTGTCTCTTTCTTTGATTAAATGTATTATTTTAACTTATTACTGAAAATAAGTTTAATGTGCTTCGCTCTTGAAAGTTAGATGGCCGTACCGTTCGGCCCCTGAAGTGTATCCTGTTGCCAATCCCCGATCTAAGCTCAATGCCCTTAGTACCATAGACCACTCCCCATCCACTCCCAACACTTCTTACACAAAACATTTTGTAGTTTCTCAAGTCCCATCTCAGAACCAAATATTGTGGCTCCATCATGGGTACATTGATATCAGCCAATTGTTTGTGTTCTTCGGGATAATCTTTACTTATGAGTGTAAAGCCACTTTTAACATATGTGTTGTGCAGACAGAGAGTTTGCTCTCAGCCTCTGGCACCGACACAGACCTGTGTTAAATCTCACCTCCATCATATGCACAAACACAATAGTAAAATGCAACTAGGTATTAAAAGACATACAATGTGCTTAAAGGACTAAAATTCTTCTTTTAAAGCCATTTATAAAGAATAAACACTGGCTTAAGGATTATGCACCTGAGGTGGTTGACTTAGGTCCTTAGCCTACCAACAATAAATATATTTCCTAGAAAAATAGAGTGCAGAAAATTGCGGCACCTGTACTGTACCTCATGCTGGAATATGATACCGTTTTGGCTCTTATTAATTAATATTAAACAGATTAAATCACATTTTAATTTCCTACAACTCAGCTGCTTATCTATAGATCATACTATATTGAGCAAGTTAAGCTTTAAAAACAATCAGAATAAATTTGCTTCTGGATGAAAACCCTGAAAGTCGTGTCTAGATAAAACATACTGCATCTAACACCATTTAAACACAGTGAGCTAAGTGATAAACCAGAGATTGACAGAAAGAAGTACATAAAAGCAAACTGCATATACTGTATAAAACATCTTTTGTGCAAGCTGTCAAGAAGGTCAAATGGAATTCCGTGGAGAGGTCTACGGTATAAAAGATTGTCTACACATTATGAATCTCTTTATAAATTTTGCAAGTTCTATCATTTCAAGGGATCTGTGCAGTGTAATGTATTTCACTTATTGCATGCTGAAATGGTTTTGTAAATGACTTAAAACCATGTAAGTTACTCCACAGTATATAGGTGACATAAAAAGTTACTCTGCATTTTTTTAAAAAAAATAACATTAAAAACGTCAGTATACTAAATAAATATTACATGTTATTTTTTTAAATTAATGATTATGTTTCTAAGTAAAAATAATCTATTGGGACTAGGCAGTAATTAGCATAAATCCATTGTTTTCCTAACTGGTAGTTTTGATTCCTCTTTGTCAGGAAATAACTGGTATTATTGTGAGCAATTATAAATGAATGGCCCTTGGTACAACTGAACCACCCTATTATGGCTATGATAACAAGTAATACTGAAATGAATACCAGGGTGAGTCAGCCATGTTATAAGGGATGCTGGGAGAAAAATGGTCATATAAACAACCAACATATAGAAATTCCACAGAATATTAAGCTATAAGAATAGAACTATCTGTATGTATAGTATAATGTATCCCAAAGTGTAAATGATATCAGAGGTCACTAAGAAGTTGCATGACAATACATTTATATAGGTCATCAAATATGTTACTTCCTATAATACAAATGCTTAAATTAAAAAAAAAACAACACACACACATACATAGAAATAATAAGTGAGCACAGTGATGCACAAACATATAGATTATAAACATATATTGAAACAAAACACACACTGTCATGCACACTCACAATCCCAGGTGGACAGTAAAGCGTACAGGGCCCAATCCCTTTAGTGTACTATACAAAGCCCATTGCCTGGTGGCCCATCTACGAGACAGAGCAAATTGCCAAGTGTGGCCATTTATTGTCCAGTCCCTTGTAGACCAGATATTGCTTACCTCCATCTGGGCTCCATTGCCCTTCCAGCATTGCACTCCAGCAGTGAATCAGAGTTAATCACAGGACAGGACAATGATTGCTATGAGCCAATCATATAACAGGCTCATCAGCATCCTCACCTCACTGAGCTGAGCTATCAGAGTTCAGGGCAAAGAGGGGCTGCTTTAAATCAAAAGGCAAATAGACGCTCCTTAGCCTGGCAGATTCTCTCAGCTAAATAGGCTTCTGTCAGGTCAGTGATAACAGTGAGAAAACTCTAAGAGAACCTCCCTTACCTCTGCCTTACCCTCATGGAAGGCTTGAGGTAATTTATTTATTTGCCCCTTTCATCTATTTTCCTTACATATAGCCTACCATGGGCACGGCACATTTGAGGAAGAGGAGAGCAACAGGCGTCAGCCCCTCCGAAACCGGCAACTGGTCCACCTTTGCTGGCCCATGGAGCGCATCTTTAGGCCACATGTCAGCCTATTTGGGATGTCAGATGCTTAGGTGGTCCATTGCTATTGGCTCCTCACTGAAATACAGCCTGCTCATTGTGCAGTCACCTAGAAACAATGCGCAACATTCCAACAGCAATACTGCCATTGACCAAACTGTTGGCAGTATTGCCTTTCTGTGCCACTGGGTCTGTTCAGACCACAGTGGGTGTCACTGCAGGAATGTCCCAAGCCACCTTCAGTCATGTGCTGAAACTTGTGCTGAGGGCATTCCTGTCGAGCATCCTGCAATTTATAAATCTGACACTCGATGAAGAGTCCATTGTGTCCATAAAGCACCAATTTTCCATCATAGCTGGAGTTCAGCGTTATAAGAGCAGTAAATGGCACACATGGACACCCGGTTCTGCCTTGTGAGAATGCTTTCATTTATTTGAATTGGAAGAATTTCCACTCAATAAATGTCCAGGCTCTTTCCAAATTTGAAAACAAATAATCAGGTGATTCAAGCGCTCCAAATATTTCCCATAAGGAAATGTGATTGACACACATAAATTAAATAAACGTTATACTTAAATTGATATTCATCATCATCTGAATCATCAGTTGTTTATATAGCTTCACTAATTCCTCAGCGCTGTAACTGATGTGAGAACTCACTCACATCAGTCCCTGCCCCATTGGAGCTTACAGTCTAAATTCCCTAACATGCACACATAGACAGAGAGAGAGAGACTTTAGTCAATTTAATAGCAGCCAAGTAACCTATCAGTATGTTTTTGGACTGTGGGAGGAAACCGGAGCATCCGGAGAACATACAAACTCCACAAAGATAAGGCCATGGTTGGGAATCGAACTCATGACCCCAGTACTGTGAGGCAGAAGTTCTAACCACTAAGCCACCATCCTGCCCACTAAGCCACCGTGCTGCCCATGTATACTTCTAAGTTTTTTATTGTGTTGATAGTGAACATCAGATACGGATCATATAAACAAAAAATAGGCAGTATAGTGAAATAACATCAAGATAACAATAATTCAAAAGAATAAACTGTGAATATTAAATTATTTTAATGCTGCTCTTCAATTTTTTCAGGGTGATAGATTCAAAATCCCCAATGGTATTGCACTCACTAAAAGAAGGAAAAAATTGCAATGTCTGAGGTACATCTCTCCACATCTGAGGTATATCTCTCTGTGTTTGAGATATATCCCTTCTGTGTCTCAACGTCTGAGGTATTTCTCACTGTGTCTGAGAAACTTCTCTTCATGACTGAGATACATCTCTCTGTTTCTGAGGTACAACTCTCCATTTCTGTGGTACATCTCTCCATGTCTGAAGTATCTCTCCCTGTGTCTCAGTACCTGAAGTATATCTCTAGAATGTCTCAGTGTATGGGGTATATCTCTCAGTTTATCAGTGTCTGAGGTATATCTCTGCCAAATCTGTCACCACGTCTGAAAAGCAGCACCCAGCATCAAGAGGAAGAGAATGCTTATTTGGCAAATGATATCATAGAACATACCAGTTAACCTCACGGAGAAGCTACATTCCAATGTCAGCTGACATTTGTATGTAAGGTGCTCATGTTGAAAAGCTGTGTATATGTTTGTTTGTAGTAATCTGACATTGTATAAGTTCAGGTGGCAAGAAAGGGGATATCATGATGCTGAAACTTCCACCTCCCGTCAAATCACTGTACAACAATTATACAAATATAGATAAAAATAAAGTGAAAAAGTGAATGGCAGGAAGCTGTGTGTGGCACAGAGCTGTAACCCAGAACTTACTTACATCTGCACTGAAATGCTCGGTGTAGGACTCGTCCCCACTTATGGGACAAACTTGTCTCGGGGTGGCACAGCGCCACAACACCCTAATATCGGAAATGTCCTGCTGAAATCGGGAAAGTTGGGAGGTAAGCAGGTACATGTCTAAAAATCTGCTGCCTGTAGCCTCAAAGGTGGAGGATTGAGGAGGCTGCCATTATGGAGGAGATGAGACAGCGAATATGAAGGATGAAAGAGGTAGCAATTGGGCAGGTGGGAGGAGAGGAGACAGCCAACAAGGAGGAAGCAGCTATTAGAAGGGAGGGGAGATAGCCAACAAGGAGGATGGAGGAGGCAGCAGCCATTGGGAAGGTGGGGAGGAGAGGAGACAGCCAACAATTAAAAGGAGGAGTCAGCCATTGAGAAGATAGGAAGAAGTAGCCTACAAGGAAGATGAGGAGTAGGTAGCCAATAGGGAGTTGGGTGGAGGGGTGGAAAAATCACCGGCTCTGGACCTGACTTCTCCGCTGCATGTGACAACTGAGCCAATCAGGGAGCTGGGGTCGGGCCTGTCATTGTGAAAGGGAGACTGACAGCAGTAAGTATAATATAAAAGCAAAAGGCAGCTCCATAAGCTAAATAGCAACAAATATATATAACAAATATATTAGGTGCTGATCATTATAGTCCTATTTCAGGGTGGAGACCTGTAGTTGCAGCTCTATCAAGTCCATTATTAATTTGTCTCTGTCCTCCTGCAACCAGGTGATTTAAAATAGGGATGTGCACCGGCGACTTTTGAGGTCTCGTGTTTTGTGTTTTGGATCCGGATTTTCGTTATTTTTGGGGTTCGGATTTGTCTCGCAAAACACTTGACGAAAGGTCTCGGTTCGGATTTAAGGTTTTGGATTCGGATTTTTTTTGAAAAAAACATAAAAAGTTTAAAAATCAAGTTTTTGGGCTTATTTTCACTCCTAGGCTATTATTAACCTCAATAACATTCAATAACAAGCATTTCCACTAATTTACAGTGTATTCTGAACACCTCACAATATAGTTATTAGTCCAAAACGTTGCAACAAGGTATCTTTCTGGACTGCGTAGAGGAGTGGGTCACCACAATATATATTAAAAACCCTGAACTTTTATGATTCGCACCAATAAATGTACCTGGACTGCGTAGAGGAGTGGGTCACCACAATATATATTAAAAACCCTGAACTTTTATGAATCGCACCAATAAATGTACCTGGACTGCCTAGAGGAGTGGGCACTGGGCACCACAATAAAATATATAAAAAACCTTCAACAGGTCTGCATTACACTACACATACGGCTGCTCCTCCATCCTCTCCATCATATACATGTTGGAGTTTTAGCGTGTGACAACCTCTTGTTTTTGATAATGTCAGTGCATTTTGAATATTTTTTTTAATTTGCCCCACACCACTGAATGTACTTTATCTATGATACGCATCTATCTATCTTGACTGCGTAGTGGGGTGGCCCCGGTACCCAATTTGATACCGGGGCCACAATAAAATAAATACACCCTCCACGTGTCAGAATTCCACCAAACAAGTATCTGGACTGCGTAGTGGGGTGGCCCCGGTACCCAATTTGATACCGGGGCCACAATAAAATAAATACACCCTCCACGTGTCAGAATTCCACCAAACAAGTATCTGGACTGCGTAGTGGGGTGGCCCCGGTACCCAATTTGATACCGGGGCCACAATACCTCCTCCAAACATGGTACAGACAATTCGTCATTGAGATCCCATCAAGTATGTTAAAGACAGACAGGGTCGAAGTGTTATTGGTTGACTTTGTAAACCAAAAAACTGTCCCTGTTGCACATAGTCGTGCAATGAAGACTGACTTTTTCATTTAAAGGCACCATCTTTCAAGTGTAGTGTTTGTAAGTCTAAGTCATATTATACTTTTGGTAAAATTGGTTTATTTTGTTCCTCTTTATGGTAACTACTAATAGAATTAAAGTATTAAATAGAAGCGGCAGTTCCTCTTTATGGTAATTAGTAATAGAATTAAAGTATTAAATAGAATTAAAGTATGAAATAGAATTAAAGTATGAAATAGAATTAAAGTATTAAATAGAATTAAAGTATGAAATAGAATTAAAGTATTAAATAGAATTAAAGTATTAAATAGAGTGGTATAGAGTTGTAGTGTGGTATAGATAGAGTGGTCCCCACAATATAATAATAAAACCCTCAACTGGTCTGAATTCCACCAAACAAGTATCTGGACTGCGTAGTGTGGTGGCCCCGGTACACAATTTGGTACCGAGGCCACAATATAATTAAAAAATTGGGCATCAACTGTCACCGTTGTTTAATATCTGATACACCTAAATATGGACTGCACAGTGGAGTGGCCCCGGTAGTAAATTTGGTGCCGGGGCCACAATACCTCCTCCAACTTCCAAGTGTAGTGTTTATAAAGACAGACAGCGTCGAAGTGTTATTAGTTGACTTTCTTAACCCTAAAAGTGTCCCTGTTGCAAATATTCGTGCAATGGACAGTTACTTTTTTATTGAAAGACTCAAGCTTTCAAGTGTAGTGTTTATAAAATATAAACAACAATACAGTAGTTTTAGAGCACGTCAATACCTCTTGTTTTAAATTATGACACGGCATTTTAGTTTTGGTTTAATTTCTTGAATTTTTTTAAATTTGGTTTTACTTTTTGAACATGGCAAACGACTGTTGATTGGTCATATAATGCAAAAAAAAAAGTTCCAAGATGGAATTGTCCTTGGGCCCTCACACCCACCCTTATGTTGTTGAAATAGGACATGCACACTTTAACAAACCAATCATTTCAGCGACAGGGCCTACCAAACAACTTTGGCTGAAATGATTGGTTTGTTTGGGCCCCCACACCAAAAAAGCTATTCATCTCTCCCTGTACAGACTAAACAGGCTCTACTGAGGCAAGATGTCGTCCTCATCCTCAACCTCTGATTCCTCTCCCCCTACAGTGTGTACTTCCTCCTCATCACACATTATCAATTCGTCCCCGCTGGACTCCACAACCACAGGTCCCTCTTTAGTATCTGGAGGGCAGTGCTGTACTTCATTGAGGAATTGATTATTCATTTTTATAAACATCATTTTTTCAACGTTGTGAGGAAGCAACCTCCTTCGCCGCTCACTGACCAGGTTCCCCGCTGCACTAAAAACTCTTTCCGAGTACACACTGGAGGGGGGACAACTCAGGTAAAATAGAGCCAGTTTGTACAGGGGCTTCCAAACTGCCTTTTTTTCCTGCCAGTAACAATATGGACTGTCTGACATGTCTACTTGGATGGTGTCAGCAAAGTAATCATCCACAATTTTTTCTATTGTGACAGCATCCAATGCAGCGAGAGTAGACATGTCTGCAATGGTTGGCAGGTCCTTCAGTCCGGACCAGATGTTATCAGCATCCCCGCCAGTGCCTCTTTTGGGAAAACTGAGCTTTTTCCTCGCAGCCATAGATGTGGAAGAAAATGAGGGTGGAGCTGTTGGCATGTCACGGTCCTCTTCAGAGGACAATCTCCTGACCAGCAGGTCTTTGCACCGCTGTAGACTTGTGTCCGCCGGAAACAGAGACACAACATACGCTTTAAACCGAGGACCGAGCACGGTGGCCAGAATGTATTCCTCTGACTTTAAAAGAGTGACCACCCTCGGATCCTGGCAAAGCGTACGAAGGGCTACATCCACAAGAGCTACATGCTTGGTGTAATCACAATGGCTTTCCAGCTCCTCCCTCACTTTCTCCAGCTGCTTCTGCAACAGCCTGATCAGGGGAATGACCTGACTCAAGCTGGCAGTGTCGGAACTGACTTCTCGTGTGGCAAGTTCAAATGGCTGCAGAACCTTGCACAACACGGAAATCAGTCTCCACTGCGCTTGACTGAGGCGCATCCCCACTCCTTTGCCTATGTCGTAGGTGGCGGTGTAGGCCTGAATGGCCTTTTGCTGCTCCTCCATCCTCTGCAGCATATAGAGGGTGGAGTTCCAGCGCGTCACAACCTCTTGTTTGAGGTGATAGCAGGGCAGGTTCATGCTTTTTTGATGTGCCTCTAGTCTGCGGTAGGCACTGGCTGAATGCCGAAAGTGTCCAGCAATTTTGCGCGCCACCGCAAGCATCTCCTGCACACCCCTGTCACTCTTGAGGTAATGCTGCACCACCAAATTAATGGTGTGGGCAAAACATGGGACGTGCTGGAAATTGCCCATATTTAATGCCCGCACAATGTTACTGGCATTGTCTGACACCACAAATCCCCATGAGAGTCTAAGTGGGGTAAGCCACTGGGAGATAATTTCCCTCATTTTCTCTAATATGTTGTCAGCGTTGTGCCTCTTATTAAAGCCTGTAATACACAATGTTGCCTGCCTTTGCACGAGCCGCCATTTTGTAGTTGCTGCTACTGATGCAGCTGTTGCTGTTGCTGCGGAAGGGGATGCATCTACCCAGTGGGCTGTCACAGTCATATAGTCCTTCGTTTGCCCAGAACCACTTGTCCACATGTCCGTGGTTAAGTGGACAGTGGGTACAACCGCATTTTTTAGAGCACTGAGGACACTTGATCGTACTTCTCTGTACATTTTTGGTATCGCCTGCCTAGTGAAGTGGAATCTCGACGGGATTTGGTACCGGGGACACAATACCTCCATCAACCCTCTAAATCCCACTCCACTGATGGCGGACACCGGGCGCACGTCTAACACCAACATTGCAGTTACAGCCGCAGTTATACGCTTTGCAATAGGGTGACTACTATCGTATTTTGTGGTCATGGCAAACGACTGTTGGACGGTCAATTGTTTTGTGAAAGACTTAGCGGTCTTACGACTTCCCCTCTGGGAAGATGACCGACTAACAGCAGCAACAGCAGCAGTGGCAGTAGTAGGCGTACCGCTGCAGGATTCCTCGGATGAATCCCGTATTGAGGAGGACTCAGTCTGGCTGCTGACTTGGGCTGCAGGACTGAATCTGATGGAGATTGTGGAGGAAGTTGACGAGGAGGGTGTTGCTGGTGTGTATCCAACTGGACCACGGGATTTAGGTGTCCCTGTACCGATGAGGGTCCTAGCCCCAGCTCCTGAACTAACCACTGAACTATGAAGGTTATTCAGGTGACGTATAAGGGAGGATGTTCCTAGGTGGGCAAGATCCTTACCCCTGCTTATTTGAGCTTTACATAAGCTACATATGGCCATACATTGGTTGTCTGGATTTGGATAAAAATAACTCCAGACCGAAGAGGTGCATTTTTTGGTCTTCTGACCAGGCATGACGATGGGCTTTTTCATCCCATGGACATCAGCTGTTTCCCCCCCTGGTGCCTCATTTACAATAACCACATCACCATCCTCATCATCAAGTTCCTCCACAGCGCCAGCTACATCATCAATAGCCTCCTCCCGAGCCACCTCTTCCCGTACAGTGATGGGAAGGTCAGGCTTGACAACCACCAACATCCTCGCCTTGTGGATTTGTGATAATTTCTCTTTAGAAGGCAGAGTTGTTTGCTGTTTTGTTGCTGACAGCATAACTCTCTTCAATTTTTTGTAGGGGGGGGAGGAGGAGGAGGGCTAAGATCCGTGGGTGAAGCTGAACCACTAGTCATGAACACGGGCCAGGGCCTAAGCCGTTCCTTGCCACTCCGTGTCGTAAATGGCATATTGGCAACTTTACGTTTCTCCTCAGATGATTTTAAGTTTCTCTTTTTGCTACTTTTTCTTAACTTGGGCTTTTTGGATTTTACATGCCCGGTACTACGAGATTGGGCATCGGGTTTGGAAGACGACGTTGATGGCATTTCATCGTCTATGTCATGACTAGTGGCAGCAGCTTCAGCATTAGGAGGAAGTGGGTCTTGATCTTTCCCTACTTTATCCTCCAAATTTTTGGTCTCCATTATATGTAGCACAAGATACTGCAGAATGTGTGAACTTGGTAATATTGCAGTACCAATGGACTTATACTGCTGTATTGGTTTTGCAAATTTGGTTATAATTATTATATTTTTATTTTTTTTTAAATTTTTTATTTTTTTTTACTTTTTTTTTATTTTTAAAAAACTTGGGAATAATGGGGAAATAACTATGCCCTTAGAAGCACAGAGCACAGGACACAGCACCACTGGACTGAACAGGACACGGCACAGGACCCAGCAGCACTACGGAACTCAGCAGGACAGAGCACAGGACACAGCACCACTGGACTGATACTGCAGAATGTGTGAACTTTGTAATATTGCAGTACCAATGGACTTATACTGCTGGATTGGTTTTGCAAATTTGGTTATAATTATTATATATATTTTTTTTTTTTAAATTTTTTATTTTTTTTTACTTTTTTTTTATTTTTTAAAAACTTGGGAATAATGGGGAAATAACTATGCCCTTAGAAGCACAGAGCACAGGACACAGCACCACTGGACTGAACAGGACACGGCACAGGACCCAGCAGCACTACGGAACTCAGCAGGACAGAGCACAGGACACAGCACCACTGGACTGATACTGCAGAATGTGTAAACTTTGTAATATTGCAGTACCAATGGACTTATACTGCTGGATTGGTTTTGCAAATTTGGTTATAATTATTATATATATTTTTTTTTTTTTAAATTTTTTTTTTTTTTTTACTTTTTTTTTATTTTTTAAAAACTTGGGAATAATGGGGAAATAACTATGCCCTTAGAAGCACAGAGCACAGGACACAGCACCACTGGACTGAACAGAACACGGCACAGGACCCAGCAGCACTACGGAACTCAGCAGGACAGAGCACAGGACACCGCACCACTGGACTGATACTGCAGAATGTGTAAACTTTGTAATATTGCAGTACCACTGGACTTTTACTGCTGAATGTGTGAACTTGGTAATATTGCAGTACCAATGGGCTTATACTGCAGGATTGGTTGTGCAAATTTTGTGGTAATTAAAAAAAATTAAAGTAGTTTTTGGTATTTTTTTAAAAAACTTTTTTTTATTTTTTTAAACACAGGGGAATATTGGGGAAATAACTATGCCCTTAGAAGCACAGAGCACAGGACACAGCACCACTGGACTGAACAGGACACAGCACAGGACCCAGCAGCACCACTGACCTCAGAAGGACAGAGCACAGCACACAGCACCACTGGACTGATACTGCAGAACACAGCACAGCACAGCACAGCACAGCACAGAACTAAACAGCACAGCACGAGATCTACCAGGACAGAGGACCACCTAACACACCCTCCCTCTACCCTGATCAATGCCCGAGTGAAGATGGCGGCGACTAGCGGGGAATTTATAGGATCCGAGTATCGCGAGATCCGACAACGGGATTATGAGTCAGAGCCTCAGTTTCAGATTTGAATTTGGCGCCAATACCCGGATCTGTCTCGGATCCGACTCGGATCCGCAACGTTCGGGTGGGCTCGGATTTCATAAATCCGAGTGCGCTCATCCCTAATTTAAAATTCATGTTAAGATGGGAATGAGAACTCAGCTTGTATGGTCTGCTATTTTCTTTGAACCTATCACTGGCCCTGGCAGCATGGGCGCAGCTATTAGAAAACTAATGGATTTGTGAAAATGCTCACAGACTGCTGAGACCAGTTGGAGTTCAGAAAAAATGGTGAGAAACTGGTCAATGCTCTGGAGGTCACATGACTGTATAATAATCTGGTGACAGAAAGAGCCATTTACACAGGTACTGGTTAAAATCATTATATATAGTGATCATGTACTGTAATGCACTATAGCGCAACTGACAAAAGCTCTGCCAATCACGCCTCTTCTTACAACACACTCATTTTAGCAGCTGAGGTACATTTGGAAAGGCTGGGACAAAATGCACAAAGGCTCGTGTTAAACTTTCCACATGAGAAAAGTAACTAATGAGAAGATAAACAAAATATTTGCTTTTAATGAGATCGGCTGAGAGTTTTCCAGGGGTTTTTAAAAGTGGAGTTGTTGCCTATAGCAACCAATCAGATTCTAGCTATCATTTTGTAGAATGTACTAAATAAATGATAGCTAAAATCTGATTGGTTTTTCAAACCCGCCGGAAAACTCTCAGCTTGATACATTTACCCCCTGGTTTTACAGGAATAATCAAAGGTACTTTCTATTTCATTATCTATTAATTCTGTAGGCTTCTGTTAATCCTTTCATTTCAAAATTCAGAACGAATGCAATCATTATATTTGTGATTTTGAATCCTTTCCTGCCCATGCCTACAACAAACTCCTGTCTTAGAATTCACATCCTCTAGATTCCTATCTCTTTGCTCATATAACACCCCCTTGAGCACTAGGAAGGAGAGGGTAACACCTCTATGACATGTGTAAGAGTGTGGTAGACAGAGGCGTATCTGAAGCTTTTGACATTACCCGTGTGTTTAAAAGAGTGACCCTTAGCTTTTGGGGATGTATGCCCGATTGAGCCCGAGTTTGTGTTGTTCCACTTTTGACCACATTTGAGTTAACCCTGCTGAGCTCACGCTTAAGTGAGTCCAGAGAATGGGACTCCAGCACCCAGTGTGAGAGGAGATAGTGTGTTTGTGTAGATTGTTGTAGATTTAAATAAAGTTATCTTATTTATTTACATCAACGTCAGCATCGGTCTGGCGCCCACTATTGCATCAACAATTACATGTGCTCTGCTACATTTGCTACAGCCTGCACTACTTTAACTTATTAGTCACTACATCTGCATGTCACAAACATTTGGGTCTGCCAGATCCTTACGGTTTGCCTGGTTTTACACAACCCAACAGGGAGATGTGGAATCTAATGATTTAAAGGTGTTTGCCAGGGACCCCCGCATGGAGGTTTGGAGTTTGCTGCTTTTGTCCCATGGTACGTGGTTCTCCGAGTGAGCACCAGGAGAGACCAGTTGGAGAAGATATTGAATTAAAGAGAGAGTGGGTACTAGTGTTAAGAAAGACTGGAAGTGGTAGGACAGCTTACAAAGCTGGATACCAGGTAGGTGAGGTGGAACGCAGGCACAGGTTGTCGGAAGGTCCAGGTAAACTGAGAAGTGAATGAACTGGATACCAGACAAGTGAGATAGTCTGCAGCACAAGTTGTCCGGAGGCCAGGTAAAGCTGGGAAGCTTGAGAGCTGAATACCAGACAGGTGAGACAATCTGCAGCACAGGGAGCCAAAATAATCCACAACTGAACAGGCAAAGGAACTTGAAGATCTGGCACCTTTGAAGAGACAGAGAGACATTATTGGTCAGCTTCTTTGTGCCGAGAAGGAGAAAGTGGCCCTGACTAGGTAAGTGTACCGGACCCCGAATGAGTGGTCTACTGGTCCGGTGCTTATACTGCATTACAAAGGCTCCTGTTTGCTGAAAGTGTACATGCCCCCTATGCATTTGACTTTATTGCTATCACATTTATCTCATCCAGGCAAAGTTTTTTTTATATTTGCTATGGGTTATGAGGCAGCTCTGCTCTGTACATTTGATACAAGTGTATGCACAGAGTAGTTTTATGTCACATCCAAGGGCAGCTATCATAACCAATAGGATATAAAGGCTATGGTGAAAAAGCATAGAGATAAAGTAATTTATTTAGTAAACATTGCAGGAGTGTATGTGCAAACTATTAAATTACAGTATCTGAAAGAGAAAGTACCCTTGAACTTGCTATATATGTTGAAATGTCATCAACAGCATTGTTTTTTTTTAGATACTACCACGCATGTGATTCAGTTTCTTAAAACCATGATTTTGATGCCGTTCTCAAAGTTGGGACACAAAATGTTGGTGAGAAAGACATTCCCTAGTTCACATAACATCATCACACAATATCTGTAGAGATGATCGGGCTCGGTTTTCTAAAAACTGAACCCACCCAAACTTTGGGTATCCGAGTAGGCTTGCGAGCTGGCTCAATACTTTTGCGCTCCCTCAGATCTGAATCAAGGCAAAATGTTATTGTTGCGTTGTCGGATCTCGCAGGTTTTGGATAGCATAAGTACCTCCCTACCAAGGAGACCCAGAACCATTGCTCACACAGAAACTGGGGTAGCAGTGTTCTTGTCACTCTCCAGTCTCCAGTGCCATTGCTCATACAGAAACAGGAGGGGTAGCAGTGTTCTTGTCACTTGACAAAAATGAACTGGAAATGACTGGTAATTAATGTTATTGAGGTTAATAATAATGTAGGAACAACAAAAGAGCCCTGTTATGTGATTTTAGAAATAAAAGAAAATGGATTTTAGAAACAAAATAGGGAAACCAAAACACGGGTGGGCGGTTATGCCAAAATCAAAACACGAAATGAATCCATATCCATAACCAAAGCCAAAGCCAAAACATGGGGGTCAGTGAACATCTCTAATATCTGTGCCCCCTATTGTATCATTCTCTCCAGTATGAAAGTCATAAAGTATACAATGTAACTCCATCCCAGTACCTAATGTCTTCCCTGAGTAACTCTGGCCTGGGCTCTGTCTGTTTTAAGGTCTTCTTTCCGACAAACAACATTCCATAGACACAATATCACAAGTGACTGTTGTAAAATGTTTTATTTATCTTAACGATCCCTCTTAGATCTACCTCCTTCCACTGCCATCTCTTACTCCAAGTTACAAGACTCACGTGCCATTTCTCGCTTATGGAATTCCCCACCACGCTTGATTAAATTTTCCACCAGTCTCTAAATTTTTAAGTGCTCTCAGAAAACCCATCTGTCTATTAGAGCTTACCCTATTCCCACCTCTACTATTCACAGCTACACCCTTATTGCTATAGCGATTTCTACTGTGAGTCACACTCCACCCTTTCTCTACTAGTTTGTAAGCCTTCCCAGGAGCACATACATGTCCATCCCCAGCAGCAGGACAAAAGGCGTGGTCATGGCATAATGGTGGCGCGATAGCATCACAATGGGGGCGTGGTCATATCCCCTAATGCTGTAAAGCGCTAGATTACCCATTACATACCTCCCTGCACCCAACATTTCCACCCATGGGACAAACATATTCCTGGGTGGAACAGAAGGTCAGGACCCTAAAATCTGGACTGTCCTGCTGAAATCAGGACAGTTGGGAGGTATGGGGGCAGGACCATGTCTACCCTTTGTTTTCACCACTGTCCAGCGCTACAGAGCTCTGTGGCACTAGACAGGACAGACAGGGGGCGATATTACAGGCACAGACAGGACAGACAGACAGGATCAATACTCTTTTATATGTATAAAATATCTGCTAACTACCGCACAAACTCAGCCAAAGAGTACAACTAGAAAGATTAGCTTCAACCTTGTCAAGTCATTTAATACAGTTACATTTTAAATTTAGAGTCATAAAACAATTTTACATCAATTATACGGGCAGCACGGTGGTTAGCACTTCTGCCTCACAGCACTGGGGTCATGAGTTCAATTCCCGAACCATGGCCTTTTCTGTGAGGAGTTTGTATGTACTCCCCGTGTTTGTGTGGGTTTCCTCCGGGTGCTCCGGTATCCTCCCACACTCCAAAAACATACCGGTAGGTTAATTGGCTGCTAACAAATTGATCCTAAGTCTCTGTCTGTGTGTCTGTGTGTGTGTGTGTGTGTGTGTGTATGTTAGGGAATTTAGACTGTAAGCCCCAATGGGGAATGGACTGATATGAGTGAGTTCTCTGTGCTGCGGATTTAGTGGCGCTATATAAATATATGGGGATGATGATTATAGCTGGTTGTATTTCTGCAGTTCCATGCTGTTGATTGAGAAGTGCACTGTCAGCATGTTTTCTCTCTCTTTAATCTACTATCAGTATTTTAAGAATTTGCTATTTGCTATTTTGTAAACAAAGTTAGTGTTCCCTGATGTTTCAAACCTATGGCGACATTTTTCACTGAAGTTGGCAGCATGTATGTTTTAAGCACATACCAGGTATCTACGTGTCCTGATGTGAAAAATGTGCAATGTCTCTTGAATATATTTTACATTGGTCATGTCTTAATCCTGTTACGATATAATAATACAGTTTAGTTCTGTGTTAATCAGCGCCCTGGCCGGTAGAGAGAAGTGGTCTGACAGAACGCTTAATACAGATTAGTACTTGAGTTCAAAGTAAAAGCCTACTTTATAATACACCCAAGGCACCATTTTCACAGAGATAAGGTTAATGAAAGCTTAGGAAAATGTTGATTTAACTCTGCAGCGCTCATAAAAATTATATGTGCTAGAGCAAAAAAAGGTTTACTAGAAAAAAAGACTAAAATAGCCCAGTTTTAGAATTTAGAATTTGTGCTATCTTAGACATCATATCTTAGCTCTGTACCCCATGTTCTCAGGACCTGCTGCCCCTTCTGCTTTTAAGGATTGCCAACTTTCCTTACTCAAACACACTTCTCAAGTACAGCAAAAATGGGAACCACTGTTGTTACCGGAAGCAAAGAGCTTATTAGCAGGGAAAATTGGCATTATCCTTTAGATTGTAAACTCTCATGAGCAGGGCCCTCCATGTGTTCCTGTATTCCTGTCTACCACCATCCTGTCTACCTGCGCACCCTCGTCCCTTACCATCTGCCTGGTCTCTCTGTCACTAATTATTTATTGCTCTGCACAGGTTTGTCCCTTTCCACCTGTTCTCTATTATGTAATCATAGATGTTTTGTTCCACACTCTATTGTACAGAGCTGCAGACATTTTTGGCGCCTTATAAATTAAAAGTAATAATGTCATGCCAACTGCCCTTGGCTTCAGGTAAATGTGTGTTTCCTGGTGGGGAACACCATATTTACTATATGTGGGTGGCATATTTGATAATGGGGGATTTGTCTAAAAATTAACAATGATTTTAAACAGATTACTGATACATACCAACTAGTAGAAAATGCCATAACATGAAAAAAAATGAAGAAAACCAGGCAGAGGAGTGAAATGTTTCATTAAGTCTCTATCATTGATTTTGCTGAGCTTCCATAGGACTAGATGGAAAATGCTTATAATTGTTCAGGAGTAGAGTTAGCTTAGTACACAAATCTAGTTGTTGTAAAATTATAACTGTTAGAGATGAAGTAGACTTTAGTTCCCATTCTGCATTACCGCACAGTGAATATGTCACAGAATGTCATAGTTCAACCCATAAAGCTATTTTCTGATTGATTAATGCAGGGATTAACTTGGTACCTATGTAAATAAAAAAATAAATACAAGGATAATTGCATCTACAATTACTGGTCAGCACATACACATTTCAACCCCTGTTGAGCATTGTCACAATGCTTTTATGCATCCTTTAATGTATCTGGTCTGTGCAATCATTATGGTTTTTTGCATTGGTTGCATGTTGTGCTCTGTATACATGATGTATCAGGCCCTTTGTTTATTGCATTTTGATTTATGGTTTGATACCTTTTAACTCAGTAGGGAAAATAAGTAAGTGATAGCTCCAAGGTTTTCCATCTATTTATTTTTGTTCAATGTGTTTTTCTGATTTTGTTAAACCTATGTCTGTGGAAGGAGCTCTGTGCAGTACATTGATTTGTTAATGGAGGGTGTGTGTATAGACCAGCTAGTTCTCCATTTATTTGGGAGCAAAATCAACATGGAGGATTCCTCAACAGAATCAATATATTTATATTGATGTGTTGAATGTTACACAATCCCTTACTTCCTTTAAATTCACCATTCCCTTATTGAACAAGCTTCTGTTACTTCCCCATAACCTTCTTTCTCACTAGTTTCACACTTATATATTGCTGGGAGTGGTATCCAGTTCACACATTGCTCTGACAGCTGCCTGGGACAATGAGGTATGAATCAATCTTTGTTCTTCCTGGACTAAGGTGTGGTCGGAAATGTCCCAGCACTGCGTCATAACATGAAACGCTGATCTGACATCTGCAAGAAGCAGCCCTT
This sequence comes from Mixophyes fleayi, assembly GCF_038048845.1. Classification (NCBI taxonomy): domain Eukaryota; kingdom Metazoa; phylum Chordata; class Amphibia; order Anura; family Limnodynastidae; genus Mixophyes; species Mixophyes fleayi. The sequence continues at coordinate 30,360,657 of NC_134407.1, read as the reverse complement.
TGCAGTTATTAATCTGATATGTGAACAGATTATTTACTATGTATGTTTTAGCATGTACATTTTTAGTCTCATTAGGATAATTATTTAATCAAATTTACTATTTGCACCCGCTTACCTCTTATTTACAGATAATGTACTTTTATATCAGCAAAATATAAATGTATATTATTCATAGAAATTCACTTAGTGGTCTTTTTATTAGGGACACCTTTCTATTGCAGGGTAGGCCATCCATTATCCCACTGTACAACCTCAATTCATTGTGGCATGGATTCAACAAGGTGCTATAAACATTCCTTATAGATTCTGGTCCATGTTGACATGATAACATCACACAGTTGCTCCAGATTTGGATTGCAATCTAGTGACTGTGGAGCACATTAAAGTACAATGAATTTATCATCATGTTCGTGGATCCAGCTGACATGGCGCATTATCCTGCTGGAAGTAGCCATTAGAAGATGGGTAGACTATGTCCATAAAGGGATGCACATGGTCAGCAGCAATACTCAGGCAGGCTGTGGTATATAAACAAAGCTACATTGGTATTAAGGGACCCTCTAATACTAGGTCTTGCCTCAAAATATTAGGCCTTTTATAGTAAAGTGTTGGAATAACCCCTCTGTGTGAACTTATTTAACATATTTCAGCTTTTATTCTAAAATTAGTATCTAGGGAATAGTTGCGTTTTAGTCTCCTCATTTCACCTTTTGAGATATTGTGATATGGTTTGTAATGCCCAATTGTATAATATAAATAATTTCTAGAACAATCACCTTTGTGTTTTGAAGAGATTTTCTTTCTTCTTGAACGGAGAAGGTGACATCCAAGAAGTTAACAGTGTGGTGGTCAAAGTGATGTGTGAATTTTGAATTGCAATTATTTAAATTAAGATGTGCAACATACTCAAGTACTAAATCATGACCGCCACCCCAGTGATAAATAAGACATCTATGTACCAGCCATAGAACAATAGATTTGCCCTATGGTCCATTCACAGATACAGATAAATATAATTACAGGGTTTTTTTTCCAATAGTGGGTAGGCCTGAAATGCACTTTTCTCCCTTGGCTCCACTTGGTCTAGAACCAGCCCTGGTGGCATCCCTAATGAACTCAACCGAATCCGAGTTATTATCACCACTAGATATAGAATGATCAGTTTTAAGGGTAACTGTTTCAACATTATCATTAATATCACTGCGCTGCCCCCCTCCACTGGAACAAGCTCCCTCCCTCCATCAGAACATCCCCTACTCTGTCCAGTTTCAAACGGGCTATAAAAACCCACCTCTTTCTCAAAGCCTTCCAGTCTCCCACTTAACTTCCTACCTTTTCTGCCTCCCTCCCCTCTTCCCTCTCCCCTGAATCTGCCTCCATTCCCCCTTCTCTCCCTCTCATCCCGTGTCTCTCTGTCTGTCTACCCCTCCCCTTAGATTGTACGCTCCCTTGTGCAGGGCCATCTCTCCTCCTGTTTCCTGCACCTTTTACTCTGCTCTCCAGCTACCTTTCACCCCACTCCTCTGGGGGTCTCCCCGTCATCCGCGCCCTTCCTCTTGGGCTCCGGCGCCTGCCGGTCTTCCCTCCCCCCTCTCTCTAGCTGTGCTCTGAGCTTACTGAGTTACTGTGCTTATTGTTTACTGTATTTTGCCGTCCCACCTTGTACTGTACTTGTTTGTCCCTGTACAGCGCTACGGACACTGAGTGGCGCCTTATAAATAAAAATTAATAATAATAATAATAATAATAATCACTGGTGGCACAGGCAGGCAAAGCAACATCAGTAATAATATCATCATCTTCATCATCAGAACTGTGTTTAATTATTACAAATGCACTGTATGCTGGTGATAAATGGGAAGAAGTCTATCAGACTTGGGAATAATGACTGGGAAGAAACTAATTATTACCATAACCACCACCCCCACTTTCAACAAATGCTTTTTATCTTTATCCTATTGTAAAAAAAAAAAAAGCTCTATATGCCCCTTCTTGCTCTTTCTCCCTCTAACAGTTATCATTATAATTTCAGATTCATAACCTTGAAATAGCTCTTAAAAATGAGTAATTGTATATGTTCAGCTGCCAATGCTGCTATTTTGTTTTAATCATAGACAGGTGTGGTTTGTTTACAATAGTACCACTAGTAAATAAATATCTTGTTGTTTGACCAAATGTTGATGTTGTTGGTGCCTCTGAGTTTATGTCAACATCAAGAGGGTTTTTTTTATGTTTCTGCTAAGGGAGGAGAGGGGTTGTTCTTCAATCCTACAACATCACCTATGCGTAAGTCAGCTAGTTACATCGAACTTGGGTGACTTATTGTAGCATGACTATTTTCCTGTTCACTAAACTCCTCATGAATAGATGGATTCTTGCTATGGGTGCTCAAAGTATTAATAAAGCAGCTGCATTCTTTTGGGTATGCTTATGTTTTAGTTGATAATTTCTCTTCTCAGCAGTCATGTTTTGAATCTGTTTTTCTACTACAATATTTTTTTCTAGACGTGCTTGATTAATATTTTTATCAGTAGAGCAAACAAAAGGGCTAATCAAAAGTGAATGCTGAAACAGTGAACACTTACTGTCCTGTAGTGCACATTTAATAATGTGCCACAAAACAAGGACATTTATACAAAGAGCATTTCTCAGTGATCAATTGGTGTTTTAATAATCATCATCATCTTTTAATCACTAGCCAGAGGGCAAAAAAGAGTAACCAGCATAGTAATTCCACAAGTACACCAAATCATTGTGTATGAATTTAAACTGCTGTTACACGGCTGTGCTGCAGCGGTATTTATGCTGGCAGTACTAATAAATTGCAGTACAATGTGCACACGATCTAAGACTTGAGACATGTTACGATGTGTCTGACCAATAACGTGCGAGTGCACCCCTATAGATGTTGGTGAAAAAATAGTTAATAAATGGAACAGGGAAGGCTAATTCTCATGCAGTGATTAATAGGTCTCTTGGTCTTACAAATACAGGGTGGAGTGACATTACACTAAAAGGCAAAGCAAGAACTGAACTTAAAAATTGTATTGCATCTCTGCTAAGCAGCTTGCCCGACTTAAAACTATATGTGCTATCATTTTGCATGTCTACTGTTGCATAATGTATTAGGAAGTATGTTGCATGAATGTATTACCAATTGCTGAGAAACTGATTGATTTTTATTAATCCTTATTTCTCCATCATCTCACAAAGGATATCTCTGGCTAATTTAATGAAGATTTAATGGCTGTGGGATTACACCTTACCAATTATCTAAGTGAAGCTCTCAGTTTCTTTCTGTAAACTGTCCAGAAACACAATTTCTGTCTGAGAAAGAGGATTGTATTATTGAAATCATGTCAATCGTCAGGAACACAACATCAGCTGGAGAGTTTCCTCTGATAAATTGGAAAATGAGTTCATCACCTTGAACTTTTAATTGCTTGAAGTGCAGCGGGGCGCATATTCATTGGTTGTTAAATTGTATTTCCATGGCTGGAGGTAATGTTTCTTCCACCCTCTCACAAATCACTTTTCTCACAGCTGAATACGTGATTGATTACTCTTCTCTTGCTTGAATCTGCTATGTGTCATAAAAAGTTCAGACATGGTTAAAGTACAGCCCTGTTCATGGTTTTAAAACTATATTCTTATTATTTATTTATTTTAAAAAACATGTTCTTTTCAACAGCATATTAGTTTCCAAATATTACACCATTATTTTTTGTTTCGGGTTTGAAACTTGCCTGTAGTTGTCAAAATGTGATTCCGGCTTTTCAGTAGAAGAGAAAATCATAGCTTGAAGTTCGTACAAATTGCTACCTAGAGAATACTTATTGAGGGTGCTGCATCTACTGCACACAGCAAAACACTGTATGCCATCAAGATGTATTATTTTTATATTCCGTATATATCATTTCCCTGTGCATATCCGCCAGTGTTCAATGTGCAATTCAAGACACAGCACTGTAAAGCATTCAGTACCTATATTGGGATATGCTTAAAAGAGCACAGCAAAAAAGGAGAAAATTTGCCTCTTGGCGAAACCCTGTTGCATTCTGGGAGGGGGCACATCCTAGCTCAACTCTAAATTGCAGTGTGAAAATAAAGTATTTGTGTGCTACATACAAAAGTTACCAATATTTACCCTGCTTGCAAAATAAATAAATAAATGTGTTTGCACCGCTTGCATTACAACATGGTTTTCCAGGAACAAATTTGCTAAATGAGGCTCATTATATATTTGCTAGCAAATAAATCTTGTTCACTTTATGAGCTATGTGCTGACTTTTTCATCTGTCTATATTGTTCTCTGGTCTCATCTACTCTTCCTTACTGTGCTCTGCAAATAAAAAGAATTAAAATTTTATTCAAATGAGACTTACACCATGCCGGTTGGAATGAGAATCTGCTATTCTGTGCAATCCTGCAAAGACATTAAAATATCCTAGCATGTCCAGGTTTAAATGGTTATTTAAAGTTTTCAACTTAGAGAGAATGGTGGTCTCACTTTATTTCTCCCGTATTTTAAAAAACGTGGAATACATTCAAAATGTCAATTTCAACATTTGTACAGAATTTCATACTCACATACAATTATTATTTATGTAGGTATATTTTATATGCCTTTTACTGGTTATTATTATTATTATTATTATTATTATTATTATTATAATTATTATTATTTTTACTATTATTATAATTATTATTATAATTATTATTATATTTATTATTATCTTTAATTTCTAAAGTGCCAAATATTTTAATGTGTGTTTAAATTTACAGACGATGATGGCCGGACTTGTGCTGATAATTGGTATCCCTCACTTCTTCTTGACAGGCACTTTGTGCAATATTCAAAAAATTAGGTCTAGTTTAGCAGAACAATAGGCCTGAGTCATTAAGGAACGGAAAGGAAAGCAAAAAAATGAGCACGTTTTCTCCTGGACAAAACCATGTTACAATGCAAGGGGTGCAAATTAGTTTATTATTTTGCACATGTTTTTCATGTAGCAGGCAAATACTTGAAAGCTTTATTTGTACACTGAAATTTAACGTTGTTCTAGAATATTTCCCTATCCCAACTATAAATCTGCCATCTCATTTTAAATTTACCTCCTCCACTAATGCAACATGGCTTTGCCAAGGTGCAAAGTTACTCATTTTTTTTTTATTTACTTTCCTTACTGAATCAGGCCCAATATATTTAAATGAGCTGTCAGAGGTGCAGATTACTCCTATATTTCAATGTCACTGTAAGCCTAAATCCATGCAAAATATCTGGTGGAAGAAAGCAGTACTGCAAAATCCCATGTACATCACTATATACAGTCTACAACCAATGTAGTTACAAAGATAGAAAACAAATATGTCACATGATATACAACTTTTGGCTCCTACCGATATCTTTTCAGCACAAAGATACACGGCAGTTCATAACTCCAGCCTGAGAAAAATTAACCCAAACAACCAGATTGTGGACCAGCTCATAGTCTCATTTATTACGCTTGAGGCCCATGGAAATACCAAGAGTTGCCCAGGGTAATATGATGAGTCTAGGATTCTGCAGAACAAATATATTTCCTACAAAGGTCACGTAATCCTTTGTGAAATTTTCTTGGTGACATTGCAAGTAGTCTTCTGCCAATATACTTTAAAATATTCCAGTGAACATTAAATAAAGTCCATAATTTCTTGGACTATGTAGTTAAATATTACAGGGTCATTACACGTGTCTTCATATGCAGTAACATTGTGGTTTCTTTAATTTGCTGGTACATAATGATTGATATGAAAGTGAAATGTATTTTAGAATGGCTAATATCAGTTTTGCAGTCTCAGCTTTTGGTCATTGTGGGGCTACCTCTATGACCTCTCACTACTGTAAATATTGAAATAAAAGAAAATGATCTGATTACAGAAATACTAATTAACCCCTTCTGTACTAAGGACAAGTAATGAACTTATTCTTTACATATCCCTCAAAGTCCCACTCATCCTCAGCATACAGGGGAGTCCCTTTTTTCAAAAAATGTGGTCCCTGACATGTTATTGTCTGGTGCTCTTGTGTGATCACCGGGCAATAGCTCCTATATTAGAGAAAAAATTAAGAAGTTAAGAGATTTGGAGAGGAGGGCACAGATCACCCACACCCTGGCTTCAAGAAATCAGGCAACCCCTCTCAATATTAATGTGGTCTGCTGACTGCCATTTCCACACAGATCCAGGTCTCGAATTATGTCATGTACAGTTTGGGAAGATGTTCCATGAAGACCACCAGCCAGCTGTACAAAGGCCATTGTGCTATGGCACTTCCATGATGACATTTCAAATCTCAATCTGTGTTCATTAAGTGTGAAAAAAGTAAAAAAAAAAACTGCTGCAATGAATGAACTAAAGCACAGAATTCTTAGAGGTCTTCACTGCTCTGCAGCACTATACACAAATGCATATCACTTATTTTCTTCTGTATACTGGATGTAATTCTTGGGATATTTTCTTACAATAACCAATTTGCTTGATAAATATGCAGGATGTGAATACCAGAAACCGTTCTAATTCTCCATGTATGGTCTGCAAATAACTACTTCTTCTGTCCTGTGTACTGAAAGTTATTCTTGGTATCACCTTATACAATATGTATGAACAAGCCGGACAGGGATACTTCTCTTGTCCTGTAACCTTAGAGTGGTTCTCAATGGCACAGTAATACTTCCCTTGTTCCTTATGTTCGATGTAATTCTCAGGAGGTAGAAGTTTACATAGGCACAAGGGTGGAGTTGGGAGGACTGAAACAGTTCCCAATAAACTATGGAAGTAGGGTAGCAGTGTGCCTCATTATTTGTATTTAGAAAGATTTTATTTTGTGGAGCAAGATTGTATCATTTTCTGGGGGTGACCCTTGTCATGCCCGACCATTCACCCTCTGCACAAGCTCTTAAATTCTGAACCAGGTTCAAACTGGCAGAGATTGGGTCACATCCGATACTATGAGTGAGATAAAACACTTCTCATACACAATGCACTGTGTAATAAAAGTAATAAAATGGTCAGTGTGTCCCCTAAATTCACCAGCCAGACCCTACACTAAAAAGCTTGAGCTGTTTTCCACTATAACAGGAAGTCCAGAAATCTCTAAGACCCTTTGTTATGATTCATAGTGAATTCAGGACACAGCATTAGCAGTAGAAAAACCAAGTGTTTTTATTTAGGCAAAATATGTGAAGAAGGATTGAGTTCATGGAATATGCAAATTTCAGGTAGCAGAATAAACAGGTATAGTCCAATACACAATTATGAACAGGTGTGATGAATCGCAGGAATAGTCCACAGATGCAACAGGTTCCAAGCAATGACAAATACAGTTTAAATGCAGGAACAAGTATAACGAGTTACCCAATTGCCAGGAGGCACGAGGCTCCAGACTAAGAAGGCAGGGGTCAGGTTTCCAGATTGCCAGAGGCACGAGCCAGTCCAGGGAAGCAGACAGACTAGCTGAGTACAGTGGCCAGGCAGAGGTCAGGGTCACAAGCAAACAAGTATAATCCAGAAATCAGGCAGAGGTCAGTGCAACAGGCAAACAAGCCGGGTCCGGTAATCAGGCAGAGGGTCACAACAGAAAAATCAGACAGCAGCAAAAAAAAACTGGAACAAGGATAAACAAGAGACAAGACAAGCAGCAGCCAGATATAAATGAGGAACTGCACAGAGCACAGATTGAGGCAGGTATTTGAAGCTGTGAGACAGGTGCAGTTCTAATTAGGTAAGGAGGTTAACTCCTACAGGCATGGTGTAAAGTTCAGGGGCAGAACAGCAGCACCTCTGGTGGATTTGAGATACTGCTGACACGTGCAAAGTATAAACAGAGTCATAACAACCTTGTCCATTTTGACAAAATAGAAGAAATAACATACATAAATCTTTTTCAAATTTTCAAATAAATGTTAAATGAATAAATGACACTTTGAAAGCCTTGCCCACCACTTTATTAAATTGTATTCTTTCTTGATCCAAAAACATGGTAGGTTTTGGAAGTGAGGCCTTACTTCAGGTAGTATATTTTCCCCATCTAAATAGTAAAAATAAATCTTTTTACTTGGTCTATTCTACTACAAATGGGGGGGGGGGAATGATTAGAAATAAAACAAAAAGAAAGACCCACTGGCACACTATGAACAACCAACACAAAATGATGAACCATTACCTTGCTGATTGTTTATCATCAAAAACCATAAATTGCATGCGGTTTAAGCCACTTGAAAAAAGTCCACAAAACCCTCTCTTCTTTAAAGAAGAGCCGTGCAACTTGGGATGCCCATCCCAATGCCAAGAAATAATGAAAGGCTAATGCCCCCATTAAAATGTTTGAAGTGTAATATTGCAGAACAGTCAATCAGGAGCGATCTTCAATCTTGTGAGAGAGAAGAGACCACTCCAGGTTGGTTGTCTGGCTATTAGCTAGCCAGGGAGCCGGAACTTTAATCAGTGCGTGCTGGGTACACCTCAGGAGCAATGCGTTGTTTTGTTTTTTAAGTTATGTTGGACCAAGTCTGGATGAAGATATCAGATATGTATTTATCATTGTTGTTGTTTTTTATAGGTGGAAAGCAAATTTAGTTTTGGCAAAATTTATGGGGCAATGATTTCTTTCAAATTATGATTGGGGAACTATTTTGTTTAATAATATTAGTGGGGGCACTAATTTATATATATTAATGATATTGGGGTATTCATTTATATATATATTAATAACATTGGGGGCACTAATTTATATATTAATACAAATTGGGCACCAATTTATACATGGTTAGAATTGGGGCAATATATTATTAATTAATAAGAGTTGGGGCAATATAATATTTACTAATAGTAACAGGGGAAAACTTTTATTTTAAAAATATAAATGGGTGCACCAGGTGGGGCTCAATGCTACTTAGCTGCGCTTGACATTCCTATGTGCAGTGGCCCAAATGTTTGTTTGCTCCTGGGATTTTGATGTGTATCATGGTGCTTTCTATTACTAAGGTTTTATGGTGCTTTCATGCAGTTTGAACTTTAGTAAATCTTGCGGTTAACAAACCACCTGATAAAGCACCAAAAACCTGTTGTTTTAACAAATTGCCCTTTAGTAAATCTAGGCCCCAGTCTTCAACTTTGATATGGTGAATTTCCACGGGGTGGACTGCTGGTTCTTAGAGGCTGACCTTACAATGGGAGGAGATTCTTGGTCCACCACTAAGAAATTGTCATGGATTGTTTTCCCAATGAGTCCACCACTAAGAACCTTGGCATGAATTGTTTTCCCAATGAGTAGTATAAATGTTCTTATAATCTTTTAGCCCCCCTCTTCCTGATAAAGTCTTCAAAGCTGTCCTTCCCCTGTAAAAGGGGAAGCATTAATTGTTTTATTACTTAGGTAGACGAAGGTCCTGACTGAACACTGCTGTTAATAATCTTATAGGCCAATTTCCCTGTTTTATAATTATGTTAATATCTTTGTCAAATTATTGCCTGCACAACTAAACAAGGTTACATCCTCTGTCATTTTGTAATTCATAGAATTACATCATCTCTAGAGAGTATTGGAAACGTTTGGATTTGGCATGAAATCTATTAGCTTTGTGAAGCTATTCTACACAGATGTCCTGTCCAGTGAGTGGAATAATGTCAATGTCTCCCAGCCTTTTCTTCTGGGCACGGAAGTATTGCCTGTTGTCCCACATTTCTTTTTGCCATTTCTATAAAGCTCTTGGCTGTCCTCCTGTGCTCTTCATTTGGCATGGTTGTGCTCAAGCTGTGTAGGATTGCAAAGCATATTTCCCTATATGCAGATTATATCTCATGCTAAGCAATACTTTGCTAATTTTCTCTCAGTCTTCGATTAGGTTCAGATCATTGACAAGTTCTTTTTCTTCACATTGACAAGTTTACAAGATTTGTGGATCACCCCTGACCTTTTAAGATGTATAGCTTACAACAATAATGTCCTCAACAGTTTGAGGCTCACTCTTGGCCAATTTGATGCTACAGTTGCCCCTACTGGAGCAAATGAATCTGTCTAAATTTAAACTGCTGCCTTGCTACTTATATTATATATACAATGTCCCAATGGGAACCCAATATTTATGTTCAAAAAATATTCATAGTCAAAACCTTGACCTGATGTTGGGCTCCTATACACCCAGATTGTTCTACAATAGTTTACTTCTTCTGAGCAATGCTTTTGATTTGGAATGTATACCTATATTTTTTGCCATAACTGGTCTATGCCCACTGATGATTGCTTCTTTCTGCTGACCCTGCCATACTTTTAGAGGCTGCAATGGCAGGGTGTGACTCTCTACGAGGCAGAGGGTTGAACAAGCTGGTGGTGAAGAACTGACATTCCATTAAGCTTCACAAAACTATTTTAATTTACCAAGTTGGATCTAAGAGTGCCTACAGTTTGATCTAGATCCACCAGGGATATGTGATATATATATATATACTGTATATAGAGGAAAGTTTTCAACAACAGGACTGTAAATGTAACATTATGAGATGACGAGATATACTGAGTCATTACATGATGGTTTGTCTCTAATTACATCACCTTGATGACACGTTACTCTACACGTTTTTTACTCATAGCACCGGGTGTCACAAAACTTACTTGCTAATTTATCAGAACTGATCTTGAAGAGACATTCACCTATAGCAACCCTCATTCACAAGGAACAACATATGTTCAGTGAAACTTGGTTGTCTCCAGGACTTCATCTCAGGAAGTGATAACTTAACAGGTGTAGGCTGACAGAACAGGACTCACGCAATGTAATAGACTGATATGAAAGTGCCGCTACAGGTACCATGTCTCCTGGGATAGATGATGCACCAATAGGATGCCGATGTAACAACAGGTATGGATGATGAAACAGGATGGATGTAGTACCCATGTTCACTCAGTATAGGGCAAGTCAATATATCTTCAAGCTGCAATTCCAGTGTTTGGCCAGTACTGCTCTGGCCGTGTGGAGCAGCTCAAATACTGATAGAACCGACAAAGCAAGAGCAGTAGGAGCAGGAGCAGTAGAAAAAGTAGTAGCATAAGTAAAGTAGTGCCCAGGAAGAGCAGGAGTGAGCTTTTTGGCCAGATGACAGGTCTATGGAATAGCAACTATGGAGATAGAAGCGGCAGTCTATAAACAAGGTGTGCATATTAATATGGTGAAGACAGTGGTAGTCTTTTCTGCAAAGACCGTCATTCCAACAAGATTATGAGCGACACAAAATTGCGAATGCTTTAATCCAGACATAGGGGATATAGTGACTTGAGAAAAAAATGACAGACAACGATTCCAGACAAAGAATACACCACCGCCAACAATGACGTAAGTTCAAATTACAGCTACATGCCTGCTACTAAGGGGGCGGTACGAGGACCCAGCGGCTGTGTAATATTTTTGGAGAACAGTTGCACATTACACATCCGCCAGGTCCTCGCATTGCAATTTTACTGTCGCTCCTATTGCTGGTGCAATAATGCTCTTCGGAAACTCCAACTCCACTAGGTACAGAATCTGGAGATCCAAATAAATGGCAGAGCAGTGATGAGCATGCAAAGGGCAAATTCTAGTCCAGGTAGCAAACAGAATAATCAGGGTCACAGGTTAAGGTTCTGTACGAGCAGCAAACAGGATAGTCCGAGTTTACAAGCAAGGGTCAGATGCCAGAAAGCAGACAGGATACAGAACAGCACAAAACAGGGGCTTTCAGGTGGATTCAGAGACAATGTGGTATTAGATTGGCCTCAGGCCACCATTTTGAAAGCCATTCAACACTTTATTGGATTTCTGACCTTTACTGCCAATTTGACAAGTATTTATCTGAATCCATCACCCTATCACAGCTAAAAACTGCCCTGTTATTTGCAAAAGTTTATACACTTATTAATACAATTTTGTTATGATAATTGTCCTTATAATTTCATGTTTTTATCACAATTTATTTTATATAACACCGGCAGGATATATACTTCCAGCAGTATAAAATCACACATGAAGGTATTGCACTACAGCAGGAGACAAAGCAAACTGCGTGATTGTAAGGAACAAAAAAACATGCCCTGCAATGATTGTTAAACTTATTTGAAAATACAAAAGGTTGTGAAATTTACCAAAGAATCCCTGAGGTTAGGATTTTTACTCACAATGTCAAACGTTCTTATGAAATGAATGCCGCGTCCGAACATTTCTAACGACTCCACTAATGACAAAGCAGAAAGGTTGCTGCGTTACGGCATTAAATGATCCGTAACTGGGTATTTCCAAACTTTTAACTTCATGAGAGAGCCAATAATGTCACCTTAATGTAGTGTTTTGCAATTATTATTATTTTTTTTATTTTTTTTTGCTTGAGTTTTTGCCTAGGGCTCTTTTGGCTTATATTATCCCGCACAGTGAAAGTTTCATCATCACACTGAAGGTTTAAGGTTTAACAAAGCTATTATATCTTTTTTTTCCCCTCTATAAATATGACATGACCAAGGTCTTAGATCTCATCAGAAAGGAATTCTCACAGGTACAAAATCCTCATCATGCTGCCTGGCGTTGTTAAAAAATCCCATCTTCAAAACTCTGATAGGATATTCTTGAACAAGTCAGAGCTTTGCCTGCTGTACGCTTTAATGGCAGCTACTTTTTATTCTCTGATATATTTATTGTTTTTTATTATGTAAACAATCTATCACCAAAAAAAAAAATGCAAAAGTAGGGTCAACTTTAAGAGAATTGCTTAAAGTCTTCCCAGGTACTGTGACAATGCTGTCAATCCACTTTAGTTATATTGTTGTTTTTGTTTTGTTTTTTTGTCTTACATCAGCGCTGTCAGCTGATTAAAAGCTAAAGATGATCGATTGCTTGCAAAGTAATTTATTCCATGCTGTCAACCCAAAGGAGAAATATTTTCTATATGGTTGGATCATACTAAATTCTGACAATGTTCCTGTATTAGAGATCAATTCATGTGATCTATAGAGCAAAGAGAGGACAAGCAAACCAATCACAAACGGTGTTAAAGGGGCGTTATGATGAAAAAGCATATAAATGCAATACATTTTATTTTGAGCAAATACGTCTATTTTCTCACTGGGTACATACATTGGAGCACGCTCACGTTCTGCTATTTGAAATTAATCTGCTTAGATGGTCTGCACAACATTTTGTGAATGTTTGGTCTAGGACGGAAATGTGCATCTCTGAAAATAAAAACATTTCCTTAATACTTTGTCTATTATCACAATTTGAAAATGTCGAAATGTTCCTTTTTTCCTCCAAAAATACTGCTCATTTGACTGTAACGTATGTGTTCTAACTATACTTGCCTACTTTTCATACTTGCCCTCCGCCATTTGGGCCACCAAACAGTACAGTGATGCTAATTGTGTCATCCTAGCTCTTTGTGTTTACTGAGGTGGGTGTGGCTTGATGGTGGTATGTATGTAGCCACTTGTCACATCCCCGCCCACCTTCCGGCAAGCAAGTGCCCGAGTGGAAGAATGCCCTGCTATCTCGGGAGTCCGAAGGTCTTGCCCTAATTGAGGGTTCTCCCGGATGTTCTGAGACAGTAGGTGACTATGGCTATAATTCATAACAGTAAGGGGAAATAAAGACTGCCTTTATTTAAAGTTTGACCATTTTTAATTTTCATATTTTTTTTTACATTGGTTTACGTGTGCATATTAACGTAATATATCTATTAACTAAACTAGGCAATAGTGTCTCATTGAAAGTAAAGGCAAGTTGGAATTACGACCCTCTCTTTGGTAGTATAAGGTCTCTCTGTTTTGCAGAGCTAAAAAGGCTTCATGGGCTCACACTAAACTATCTCTAATTCTTCCATGGAACAACCAGTCCACCATTTACAACCATAATGACACAATAATCCACATAAGCATATCCTTACAATCCAGGAATCATATTTCTCCACATTCTTAAATGATCATCAGTATGTTCCACATTGCTATCATTGAGCAGTAAAGCAAATATAATCCCACAATTGACAAGTGTATTGCTTAATTGTTTATGTGACACTTTTGGCTCATTTGGTGTGAAAGAGCTGGATCTGTTGAACTGAGGAGCTTTGGGGGTCCGGTGGGAGACAGGCTATAAAGCCATAACAAGATGACTGATCATCTTATTAACAGTACAATTGTCATATGTACACATGGCCTGGATCACAGGTAAGATTCATAAACAAGGTCTGTATTCATTATCAAAATACATGAATAGATTGGTAGTAGACAAGGCAATAGAAACAACTGACTTGACTGAAAGATTAAGCAAATCAGAGCATATCTAAAATCAGAGGCGTATCTAGCGAGCTGTGAACCCCGATGCAAGGAAGTGGGAAGGAGGGACCCCCACAGCTCGCTAGTTCCGACCTTCTGCATCTACCATGCAGTGGGTGCCCATTATCTCCGTGGTCCTCCATGCACCGCACCGGCTGCACCAGAGGTGGTTCCGCTACTGTCAAAAATAGTATCAGCTGACTAAAGAGAATCAATTAAGAGAAATACACTTCATTAAATAAGGCTTTAGGATGGTCTGGAATAAGGTGAGCAGTTATGACTGGTGTAATATATGATCAACGCTGTGTTTAGTGTGTGGCAGTACCGATGTTTAAGAGGACATTATTTGTCAAGAAAATCAAGTGATTGACATGATAGACAAGCTGAAATTTAATTGGTGCAGAGATATTTGGGAAGCAGTTTCTGTTCATCCAGATATAGCATAATGCACAATAGAATCCATAAATGTAACCTAAATACCAGGCAACCATCTGAAAAGAGTGAAAATAAACACAAGCTTTAATTATTTGCTCCTCTTTTCAGAAACGTATCCTATTATTAATTACATGTGGGAAAGTTGGTGTACAATAAAAAAAAAAAAAAAAAAGTTACTGTTATGTTACCAAGCTAATGTTTGCTTTCATTTTCTGAGCTGTGCTAGAAAAATTATAGTTAGTATCTAAGATTGTTAGAGGTTAGTTTTTCTTACCAGTTTTCACAAATGTCTCATCTTATAATACAGTAAATACACTATCAGATGCATTATAGTGCATTATAATGTGCTAAAAAAATTACATTATTGGCTAGGCTATAAAATTTACTTAGAAGAGAAATGTATTAAAAAAAATTTTTTGTGGGGTGAAAATTGCATCATATTATATCATAAAATTGAGCTATAGTCATTTTGGGTGTTAGATGCTATACACAGGATATTTTTCAAAGTGTTTTCTTGCCCAACAAAACTAAACTTGTAAGATATATATAGCACAAAATTTCAAACTGTTAGTTATGGAGTATAATTTTGGCATAGTTTTTATTTTTTAACTTCCACTATATCCCAATACTGTTTAATGTCTTTGCACTTAATCTTAACCACATGCATTTGCCTTGCAAAGCCTACAGGATAATTTATGTGTTTATATTTACATGTTTAGCTAAGTATATATTAGAGATGCTCAGGCTCAGTTCCCCGAGAACCGAACACACCCGAACTTAGCAGATCCGAATACCAAGCCGAGCCGTCCCTCGGAATTGAAAACAAGGCAAAACGTCATTGTTACGTCGTCTGATCTTGGATCTCGCGAGCTTTGCATTCTATAAGTACAGCCCTCCACAGCGATCCAGAGCCATTTCACAAAGGGATACAGAAGGGGTAGCACAGTTCTTGGGAGTCTCTAGTGCAGTTGGGCAGTGTCATAGGTAGAATAGAAAGAGGAGGGCTAGCAGTGTTCTTCAAAGTTTCCAGTGACATTCAGGAGAGCTCCATTGCTAATTGCCATTGCTGAAATAGAAATAATAGGTCTGGCAGGCTTGGTCTTCTAAATCTGCAGTCACATTGTACTGTGTTATATATGTAACACACAAATAGGAAGCTCCATTGCTACATTGCTAATTGTCATTGCTGAAATACAAATAATAGGTCTGGCAGGCTTGGTCTTCTAAATCTGCAGTCTTTGTTTGAAAGTGTATGAAAATAATATTGTGACCTGTGAGGCGTCAAAATTGACTGAAAATGACTTGAAATTAGTGTTATTGAGGTTAATAATAATGTAGAGGGGAAAAAAAGCAAAAATATGTGATTTTAGCAAAAAAAAAAAAAAAGGGATTTTAGAAAAAAAATAGGGAACCAAAACCAAAACACGAAGTTAATCCATATCCAAAACCAAAACCGGAACACGGGGGTCAGTGAACATCTCTAGTATATATTATAAAATGAATATCAAATATTTAGGAGTTAAACCTTACCTCTCAATGTTTCTTATTTAGGTGACACAGTACAGATTGTAGGGGGGCTGTCTCGCCATACTGGATTTTTTTTCCCAGCTGCTAGACTGTCAGGTGGTATGTACAGATCACTGACATTCTACACAGCACCCACAGGGCATGTGGCAGCACAATGGGGTTTTTAGGGAATGGGTGGGGGTGTTGGGGGCAGTGGCTAAACTACCATTGTTGCAGCATTTGTAGTGCACGGGGACCCATGAAGATACTGGTGCCCGCTGCATTGCAGATGCAGTGAGTCGTGGGCCCGCCTACCTACACTGGGGTCCACAACTCGCTAGTTCTGCCTTTGGTTGGGGGTGGTTTAGCTCTTCACCCCCCCCCCCCCCCCCTCACATTCCCCCGGGGGACATGGCACACCTTTTTTGGGTACGGTCTGATATGCAAAGAGGAAATGTTTGGAGGTATGACTAAACTCTGTACTCAGCCTATGAGAGAACACATGCCATTTTCAGGGCCGCAAGAGGAAATTTGAGCCCCGATGCAGAGTGTGCAGTCAAGGTGGGTATGACCACTTAGACCAATTGGAAGCCATTAATCAAGGCGGTCACTTACACTCATTTTCCCTCCGGATTGGTTTGGAGCTGTGAGCCCCTGAGGGTTGCCCCATCCACCCCTATTTAATCTACTACTGTGGCAGACTTACAAAGCTGGTATTATAGAGTATGAATATTACTGCTAAAGCACAGCAGCAACTCATGTATAAAAATTTTCAAAACTTTATTTTAACACTAGTAAAATTCATATGCATTAGAAACTATTTGCATAATTCAGCTAACAAGTCAGCCAGCCATAAGACACAAACAGCCTCATAAGAAGGAAGGATTCATTAGTTTGGGTACAGTTATCAGAATATTATAGTGGTAGCCGGGCTGCGTAAGGAAACATTTCTTACATATAAAACTTAACTTCAGTTTTAAAGATTTTTATTTTATTTTAAACAGCCTATTAATATTCTTTATGCATAAATATGCAGTGGAACATTACATGTATCCTCTCTTAGAGGGCTGAATTTTCATCCAACAGAGCAAAAAGAAAAGAAAGTTACCAATATATTAAATCATATATTTATTTATACCAATTAGGAATTAGGCTCCACCCAACACCACTTCTTAGCAGCAATTAACTTCTAATTCCTTCAATTCAACATTTTAATTCATAGAAGTAGATTTTCTATTTGAGGAAGGAAAAAGATAAAGTATCTGATTGGTTGATATAGGCAACATCTCCACTTTTCAAACCCGCCGTTTAGTAAATATACCCCTAGGTTTAAGTACACTCTGCCTAAATGGTACTTACCGTATGTTAACAGACAGAATAGAATGTATAAGCGCAAACGTATGGACAATATAAGGTCATATAAGAACGCATATAAAAATTGACAGTATATTATAAAATAAATGAAAAACTCTAAACATTATAATCATTAATAAAAATACAGTTGGTTTAAAAATATATTTTGCATGCACATGGTCTGTGCTGTCTCGTGGTATACATATGTGTACTTTTCCAAACAAAGACTATGCCGTGCCAGTCACCACTATCAGTCGGCACTTACACCTGCCCTGTAGCTGGTGCAAATGATAAGTCTGAAAACAAGCGACACCCAGGACTTAGATCTGCTACATCTGCATTGACACTCCCTTACTGTACATTGCCTACTTCTGTCCGCTCCTTCCCACCCCTGTTCCACCCTTTAAGTCGTAGGCTGCCATAAGTGTCACTTGCGTTCAGACATGAATTGAACGCTGCGGAGAGGTCTGTTTCTTAGCGTGCGCAAAGCTATTTCACGCAAGACATGGCACATAGACTTACGTCCAAACATGAATCAGTCCCTTGTTTCTTTCTATTATTGGCTTATTTTTTCGTTGAAAAAAATAATAAAAGTAAAATATTTTATATTATTTGTCCTAATATTTCTGAGATAGAACTACTCTATGAATCTGAGATTATTCTGTGTATTATTAGTCATATCGGCATTACCTTTAACTCTATAAGCAAGTGAGCATAATCTATAGCTCCGCTATTGGTGCTATACAATTCATGACACACTGTGTGTCAACAATTATAAAAAAAACAACTAGCCAACGATTTTGGGATTTCAGAGCATAACTGATAGCTCTTTAGTGAGTGATTACCAAGGCCATTTTCACACTGATTTTCTATTTTGTGGACATATTATAACATTATAATTAGGCGGATACTATAATAATGGAAGTTTTCAATCTACAACCCTCTACACATTTTAATAAATTTGCTGCAGTATTATCTTCATTAAGTTAGTATAAGTCCATATTCTACTAAAGTGGAAGAAATTGTGTTTTTAAATCATTGTAAATTTATAGAACTACATTCAGACGCTTTAGTGTTTATACTCTTGTCTTCTTTTATGCTTTTTGGAATCTATACCATTCTACAATGCAGCACCTCCATGTGGCTATAAAAATGCTGCACTTAACTGAATGGATACTATTAATCTACTATATAAATGCCTAGTGGCGTGTGTGAAAAAAAAAACAAGCTGCAGCGCCACCTGCTGGGCAGAGTTATACACTGACCTATATATTTCTTGAAGGAGAAGTGACAGTTGGGAGTGGTTGGTGGTTGCCGGGGGTGACAGTGGGGAGTTTTTAACACCTTAAGTAGCTTGATGAAGGATGTGGCGATGAAGATGAAGGATGAGGTGATGGAGAAAAATGATGAGGTGGTGACATGTGGACAAAACCACGTTAAAAAAGGGCGCTTGCGTCGGGAAGTAACGCTCTTACCCTGAGGAGGCCTGGGCTAGGCCCAAATGCATGACAAGAACCTTTTTAACACCTTAAGTAGCTTGATTTGACTAGAATGCATGAGTATCATGCACGGGTTAACTTGTGTTTTATATCTTTACAATCTGAGAGTCCACACAAACAATGTTTTTAGCAGATAGATTTAGTGCAGCGATAATCACTGTTTGCTTGAAATTTAGAGGTTCACTATGAACCATTTAGGTGAAGGGTGTGAGGTCACCTTCACTTCAAATGGAAAATGACTTTATGTCCAGTCGCCTTAGGAAAGAATGATGTAGCTGTTGAGCATGGTCGTATGGTTTGTTACCATTTGATCTTTCTCCCCTGACTGTATTTCAGTCTGGAGCAATTTTTAAGCAGTCCATTGAATTTATTGGCTTAGACCTGAAAAACTATGGCACCCGTTCATTCAGGATTGGGGCGGCT
Organism: Mixophyes fleayi; assembly: GCF_038048845.1. Lineage (NCBI taxonomy): Eukaryota > Metazoa > Chordata > Amphibia > Anura > Limnodynastidae > Mixophyes > Mixophyes fleayi. The sequence goes on along the minus strand of NC_134407.1, from coordinate 30,341,115 downwards.
ACTGCTGCGGCTTTAGAAGGCTCTTCCATTAGGAAGATGGAAGTTTGATGCCTACAAAAATATTTCAGACCCACTGGAAAGTAATTTGTCCGACCTCTACTTTCCGACCTCTACTTTAACCCAACGCTTTGCTGCTTGTCACTTTTAGTGAGGGTATAAAGGGATTTTTCTCAGACAAAGGCATGCTTAGTTACATGCCTCCAAAGTTTATTTATGTTTTTGTTGCTTTCATATGGGTTACTGCAATCCCCCCCTCCTTATTCTACTTGGCAACTCTTTGCTGGTTGGTGGTACTTATTTCTCTGTTTTGTTAGCAAGTGTGAACACGGTGAGGATATGGATATAGATGGTTGGTCATTCTTTGTGTTGCTAGTCAAATATTATTCCTCGGTTCTGTTGGAGGGGTAAGGTTAGTGAAAACATTATGAAGCGGATGCTGAAAAATATGAACAGATCCACTGACAATTTAGTTAAGAAGCTCAGGGGAGTGGTAATTAAGCACCCCTTAATTACTGGAGTCCAGGCTCATTTGTTCAGGCATGCTGAGGTTCACCTTACAGATTAGGGGATGTGGCTCTTCATTGATTGAATTTATTGGAAATTGGGGGTTTGGTTTGGTCACTAAGCAGGTTGTGGGTCTGTTAAATGAACATTGCATGGCAGGAAGCTTTGCGGTTAGCGGCTAATAGAAGCTGCTTTTGTTTATTGGTCCTAAGTTGCTTCCAGGGGAAATATAAGTTAGACAAAAAAAATGCAAACATAGAACAAAGGGTATGGAGGGCCCTGCTCATTAGAGGGCTTACATTCTAAGTGGAAGAAGGCAGAGCTGAAACAAGAGGAGTGAAGCTTAGAGTGGAGATAGGGCAGTTGTGAGGGTGTATTAGTGTGAGTAGTATCATCGGTGATAAGGTCTAATAAAAAGATGGGTTTACAGAGAGTGTCTAAAGATTTGAAGACTGAGGGAAAGCATGATTGAGCGTGGTAGGGAATTCCACAAGACTTCTCCCAGCACGGGAGAAGTCTTGTGGTGGGAGTGAGAGGTGGTTATCAGAGAAAAGGCGCAGGTTAGAGGTAAATCTGAGAGCGCAAGAGTATTTTGCTATGAGATTTGAGATGTATGATGGGGTGGTGGTGTTGAGGACTTTGTAGGTAAGGGTGAGTAATTTAAATTGGATTCTGGAGGACACAGTGAGCCAGTGTAGATATTTGCAAACCATCACATTGACCCTTGTATTGTTGCTGTCTGTAGTCTGTAACCAATAGACAAATACACCCAGTTACTTAATCAGACTTAGAAGATGTGACTTTGAATATACCATCTTCCAACATGAGAATTAATTTGTCACAGAGATCACACAAGTTCATACCTAGCACTTTCTAGTGCTTCTGTTTACAAAGCCCTGTTCATTTAAGCATTTGTGCCAGATTTATATCAGGAATATTGGGTGTGTGTATGTGTATATCACAATAGCTTAGAGATAGCGCAGAGATGCGACTTGAAAATGTTAGTAGTAAATACTTAAGTCACATTACCCTTTTTGTATACAATATAATAATGTAAAGGGGTGTCATATATAAAAGAACGAATAGTGTCTTGAGAATTATTAATAAATGTGTATGTCGCATTTACCATATAAAATACAATTAAATTTCAAATATAATATACAAATTCAAGCCGATTATTTACAAACATCTGTTGTTCAAGAATGAAATGGGAATCTTTTATCCTGCTGCAGTCCAAATGGAAATATCCATTAAGTGATGTGAATAGATAACAGAGACTTCACATAATCTAGTAGCCACACCAACGCATTAAGTACTATCAGTGGGAGAAGTCAGTACACAATCATAAGCGGCTGGCAAGTACTGGTGATCATTATCATAATCAGTGGATCTTTTTCCCCTCCAGCACCAGCAAGGAATACGTCTCCAGGCAGGTGTACAGTCATGGCCAAAAGTTTTGAGAATGACACAAGTATTTGTTTTCACAAAGTTTGCTGCTTCAGTGTTTTTAGACTTTTTTGTCAGATGTTGCTATGGTATACTATGTCAATGGCCTATATTGACAATTACATTAAGTTTATACAAAGTCAATATTTGCAGTGTTGACCCTTCTTTTTGAAGACCTCTGCAATTCGCCCTGGCATGCTGTCAATCAACTTCTGGGCCACTGACTGATGGCTGCCCATTCTTGCCTTATCTATGCTTGGAGTTTGTCAGAATTTGTGGGTTTTTGTTTGCCCATCTGCCCCTTGAGGATTGAGCACAAGTTCTCAATGAAATTAAGGTTTGGGGTGTTTCCTGGCCATGGACCCAAAATTTCAATGTTTTGATCCCCGAGCCACTTAGATATCACTTTTGCCTTATGGCAAGGTGCTCCGTCATGCTGGAAAAGGCATTGTTCGTCACCAAATTGTTCTTGGATGGTTGGGAGTATTTGCTCTTGGAGGATGTTTTGGTACCATTCTTTATTCATGGCTGGGTTCTTAAGCAAAATTTTGAGTGAGCCCACTCCCTTGGCTGATAAGCAACCCCACACATGAATGGTCTCAGGATGCTTTACTGTTGGCATAACACAGGACTGATGGTAACGCTCACCTTTCCTTCACCGGACAAGCATTTTTTCAAATGCCTCAAACAATCTGCAAGGGGATTCATCAGAGAAAATGACTTTTCTGCAGTCCTCAGCAGTCCAATTCATGTACATTTTGCAGAATATCAGTCTGTCCCTGATGTTTTTCCTGGAGAGAAGTGACTTCTTTGCTGTCCTACTTGACACCAGGCCATCCTCCAAAAGACTTCGCCTCACTGTGTGCAGATGCACTCACACCTGCCTGCTGCCATTCCTGAGCAAGCTCTGCACTGGTAATGCCCCGATTCCGCAGCTGAATCAACTTTAGGAGACGTCCTGGAGCTTGCTGGAAGTTCTTGGATGCCCTGAAGCCTTTTTCATGACTATTGAACCTCTCTCCTTGAAGTTCTTGATGATCCGATCAATGGTTGATTTAGGTTCAATCTTACTAGCAGCAATATCCTTGCCTGTGAATTCCTTTTTATGCAAAGCTATGACGACTGCACATGTTTCCTTGCAGATAACCATGGTTAAAAAAGGAGGAACAATGATTTCAAGTACCACCCTCCTTTTAAAGCTTTTAGTCTGTTATTCTAACTCCATCAGCATGACAGAGTGATCTCCAGCCTTGTCCTTGTCAACACCCTCACCTGTGTTAATGAGAAAATCCCAGACCTGACGTCAGCTGGTCCTTTTATGGCAGGGCTGAAATGCAGTGGAAATGTTGTTTTTCGGATAAAGTTCATTGTCATGGCAAAGAGGGACTTTGAAATTAATTGCAATTCATCTGATCACTCTTCGTGACTTTCTGGAGTATATGCAAATTGACATCATAAAAACTGAGGCAGCAGACTTTGTGAAAAATAATATTTGTGACATTATCAAAACTTTTGGCCATGACTGTATATGTGTTTGTGTGCAGGTCTATTTCCGTAACAATTACATCCTTACTGTACTCTGCCTACACTTGTCTGACCCTTCCCATTCCCCTATCTGACTCTCCAAGTATAAGGAGTCGTGACAAGATGTGACAAAGTCTGCACACGGTCATACGCATAGACATTTTTGGTTTGCATGCATTGCATATTTACGCAAATAAAACAGACGTAAGTCCAACTGTGCATGATCCTCTAACTTAATCTTAGTAGTTGAATTATTAGATTAATAGATTGTCAAAATGACAAGTTCTAGAATCAATATGATGGATTTTGAAGGCTTGCAATTAGAAAATGGTCATTTAAAAAAAATAAAGTGCACTAATTGTTCAGTAACTGCCTCTGCTAATACATTGTTTTAGTTTAAAATAAAAAACTTAGATCACAGTACAAAATGAAACTGTGTTCTCTATGAAAACAGAATTATGCATTAAATAGTAGCAAAGTTTATTACTGTCAGAGGTCACAAAGCAGGAGAATATATTTTTCACCCATTGTGTGGAAGTCTAGTATAATTCCCATCATCCTGTATCTTTATTGTAGCAATGTTAATTGAGTTGCTAATGCTCTGCATTGTCCGAATAAGCTGTTTTTTTTGTCAAGCACGCTTTAAAGGGCATATTAAATTCTATTTCTACTCATTGTATTTTAAGACACCAGACCCCCTTCCCTCCAACTAGCAGAACTCTCCCCTGGCAGTGGTGCATTGCTGTTTTAATGTTGTGGGGATTACAGAAAGGGCAGTACACTACACCTGGTGCTAGGAGTTAATGTTGTGCAGCATACTGGACACCTAGAACATTGCCAGGACCAGAGCGCTGCTATTGTATTGTTTTTATAGCTAGCACTATAGTGAGTAGTATATATTAGCCTGGTAGACAGCTCTGTGAGTGTACTGTTGTGTGTCGCCCCTTTTAATAGACACTAATCCTGGGAGTCGCAGATGACCATCTTTCTTTCCACTCAGTATTATTTCACCCAAATAATTGTTGTGTACTCTCCCCTACACCAAAGTGGTTTGTGGGAAGCTGTGCTTAGGACATGGAACGAATGGCAGATGGGCCGATCATGATCAGGTAAAACTCTGTGCCCATCTGTCATTTCCTATAGGCAGGGCTGCCAAGAGGAATTTGGGGCCCCGGTACAGCAACTTTCTGAGCCCCCCCTCCACACATAGTAGGAGAAGGGATGTTTTCACCATCTAAGGGGGAGTGGTCACATAGTGATGGGGGCGTGGCCAACATGGACTGTGACTGCACCTCATTACGCATGACATTATGAGGGGAATTACAACCCTCCCTAGACACATCCTAACCCCCTCAGACACATCCTAACCCTCCCAAATACATCTTACCCCCAGACACATCCTAACCCTCCCAGACACATCCTAACCCCCCAGACACATCCTAACCCTCCCAGACACATCATAACCCCCCAGACACATCCTAACCCCCCCAGACACATCCTAACCCTCCCAGATACATCCTAACCCTCCCAGACACATCCTAACCCCCCCAGACACATCCTAACCCTCCCAGACACATCCTAACCCCCCCAGACACATCCTAACCCTCCCAGACACATCCTAACGATCCAAGACACATCCTAAGCCCCCCCAGACACATCCTAACCCTCCCAGACACATCCTAACCCCCCCAGACACATCCTAACCCCCCCAGACACATCCTAACCCTCCCAGACACATCCTAACGATCCAAGACACATCCTAAGCCCCCCCAGACACATCCTAAGCCCCCCAGACTCATCCTAACCCCCCCAGACACATCATAAGCCCTCCCAGAAAACACATCATTATACCCTCCACAACACTGGATGGAATTTAACAGGACCGCCAGTAAGACTGCCATGTGCTAGTGGGCAGTCACAGATGAATATGAATAATCTGCAGAGCTGTGCATTGACACTGAAGGTAGAGGCAAGAGTTGCCATCATCCCAATTTTACTCCATCCCCCCACAGTCATCCTCAGAGAGTCTTTACATTGCTTTTAGAATTATTCAGGGCTGATGAGTGCTCACTCAGTTCCGCATAACCCTTGAACATAGAGAGAGTAGAGGCACCAGGAGAGGTGTAGGTAAATTTGCGGAGGTGGGTTGTTTTTTGTGCAACAGGTAGCTTACAGTCAGACGGGGTCTCTGTGTAACAGGTGGAAAGCGTTGGCAGAGTCTCTGTGCAACAGGTGTGCAGCAGCGTTGGGGTTAAACTCTCAACCTATGATTGGCAAATGTTTTCAGGTATTTCACTCCACCCAACTCTCTCATCTGCTGGTGCATACTTATGCTCCTCTGCAAATACCACTCTCTTATGCCACAAAGCCATGTGTTCTGGTGAAAATCTAGGCAAACTTGAGGAAATGGAAGTCTATGGCATCACCAAAGAGGATTTTGACTTGCAAATGAGGCCTAATCCTGCTGCCTCTGTTCATTTGAGTGTGAGCTGCGTGATGGCAGTGGGAGAAAGGATGTAAACTTCAGTGAATTATATGCTCCAAGGTGCACTGGGAAAGCCAGCGCCTATATTCGTTCAGGGGTTAAATGATATAAAATCTTCTCCCTTCCCTTGAAATGATTACAGCAGGCTTAGGCATCCTATAAATAAGTGGAAGACACCTGAAGAGGAGGATGCAGAAACAATGAGGAGAGGAGATGCTCTAGCAGCAAGCTTTTACTTAGAAGGAGCCTGGTGGTGGCAGCTTAATAGCACTTAATAGGGGCACGCTTGGGATAAAAAAAGGGAACAGTGGCAAGGCAAGCCCAACCGGTCCCAAACAAGAAAACAGGGTGGTATAGGAGGTTCGTCCTGTCACGGGAAGGGAAGGTTTTTTTGTTTACAATTACTATGGTGGTTTCCTCTAGACCGCATTTAGTTTAGAAGCTTCAAAACTTCCACACATAGTCAGTGATTCGCGTTTGGACCCTCTAAACCACTAAACAATACATATGGTAAGTTGGAGGTGGAACTCAACAATGGTGTGCAGAGGTTTTGAAATCTGCAAAATAACCCAGCTGGATACATTTCCCCCAAAAACTGAAAACATGTTTTTGCCTTATACATCACTGTATAGTTTGTGCATAATTCTTAAGTAATCTCCACCGTACAGAGCTTTTGAGTACATACAATCCAGTACATATCTGTCAGATTTGCCTCAAATACAATGGTCCTGACCATTTTCTGCTTCATGTTGCTCTAGTTTGGAAGATTTCTCACATGCTCCCATTAGTTTCAATGACATGGTCAAACACAAACACCTAGAGATAAGGAGAACAAATTAGATTAAAAAAATGTCTGAATGGATTTATGAAAATTGCTTCCGATATATTTATTTTCTATAGGATCAGGGGCATAAGAGCGAAAATTTTCATGAGGAGGAAGAAGCCAAGGACTACTATAGGGCTTGGAGCCCCTTTTTCTTGCGTTTGATATCTCGGTCTACAACAGTTGTACCAGCGACTGTAGATATACAAAGACTCCCCATCCTATGTTATTTTTTGTCAGTGTTTCAGAGGTTGGCCAAAAATGTATTTATACATTATTAAATAAATATTTTTAATATTAATTACTAATTAGTACAGTATATGTTAGAAAGATAGATAAATGCAATTGTTCAGCGTAAAAATTTGCATTTTCCACAGTCATTAACCTAGTTTTTATTCAGATTTCGTTGATAGCCTAATCTCATTTGGGAGTATTTTTAAACCTATAGTCATTGCCTCACTGGTTATGGTATGTGCTATAAATTTAAATTGCTATATCTTATGTTTGTTACTGGACGCACAACACGAAATTCAGGGTAAAAGTAAAGTGAATAGTTGTTCATCATCAATACAGGTTATTTATTAAATGTCTATGAACAGAACACTTAGGGCTAGATTTACTAAGCTGCGGGTTTGAAAAAGTGGGAATGTTGCCTATAGCAACCAATGAGATTCTAGATTTCATTCATTTAGTAGCTTGTGAAAAATGACAGCTAGAATCTGATTGGTTGCTATAGGCAACATCCCCACTTTTTCAAACCCGCAGCTTAGTAAATCTAGCCCTTAGAGTTTTTAAATAAACAAATCAATCAGTCGGTATTAGATCTATACTAAGGCAATCTATATTAAAGAACATTTGGTAGTTATACTACTATAATTTATCAATTAAAAAAGTTTCACAAGTTTAGAACAGATACCATGACTTCAGAAAGTAGCATGAAGGCTTTTGTGTAGAAGTTCATGGGGGGGACGGGACACTGTCTATGCCCACCCAACATAAATTATGGAGAAGCAACTGCCCCCTCTGCCCCCCTGGTTTCTACACCCCTGTACAGGATAATGGTAAATGTCTTGTGGAGAGATCTCGGTTGTACTGCTCAACTTACTTAGTGTATAAGAAAGTGAGGCTGGAGAAAGCAGAATGGTCACTACATCAGGGGGCCTCAGATTTTAGTATAAATATGTTTACTCACTCACATATGGAAGCCCTCTGTTTCAAAGACAAGGAGCCAATTGTCAGATTAGTTTTATTTCCTGTCCACAGTGACGACTAAGGAAAATATAAACAGGGCAATGCTTAAGGTGATTGGAGGTATTCACAAAACTGGTCGCTTGCGTGGTTAAATGTTGAGAGCATGTCACCAAAACATACTAAAATACTAAAGTGGAAAAAAAATGTATATTAAGGGAGTAGGAGCTGTCCATTTACCTCTGCCATCCTGATAATGTTTAATCAATAAAGGGTAATAATAGATGACATGCCAAAGCCTATGTAAAAGCTCTGTTTCCAAATTCCATAATTATATTTTATCATAAATAATACTCAGCCTAAAATATGTTTGCAGTATAGAGCATAAACATAACCTGTACATGTATTATATGCATTGACACTTTTTACTTTGCATAGAACTAACAAATTAAGATGAAGGGTAAAAAAAACAAAGACAAAGAGATAGATCTGACTAGTACACAGATTAAAACTGAAATACTGTATTGCTTCTTCACGGGTATATTTAGAGGACATTTTTTTAATAAAGCAAACTCTGTACAGATTCAATTCTCTTTAACAGGACCACCTACACAGCCACTTTTCTAAATGTGACTAAGCAGGAGGTACTGCTAATGATTATGTTAAATCCCCCATTGAGACTAAAGTTGACGGCACTACTAAGTGGAACAGACAAAAACATGTTCACTTAATCACCAAGTAATCACTGATAAAACACATGCGAACTGAGAAGGCATCGGACAAGGTTAGAATTCACCTTACAGAGGTTAGAAGACATTGTAAAGGGGCACTGTACATTTATAACAGAATGTCCCTGTCCCACCTATTTGCAGTTATTATTACCCACTGCGGTTTAACGTCAGTCACTCGCTAAACAATTTATATGTTATACATTCTTCAATTGGTGGCATTTTTGAAGCTCTTAGACAGATGAAAATTGGAGTAAGGATAATTCACGGCAGACAAATGAGGATCTAGACTAAGTGCCAGAGACAGGGCTTGTGTTATATTTTGCCTAAGGTTTATTTACAGAAATTGTGATAGCTTCACATTACCGATAAAAGCTGTCACAAATGCCTGTGGATATTTTATATATACAGTGCCAGAGGAGAACAAAGTAAAGATGCTACAACAAATTTAGTTTAAGTCATATTATGGCAAGATCTGCAATTAAATTAAAAGATATTTTCATTGTAGAATTCTGTCACCTAGTGTAGTAAGGGCTGTATCGCATTATCGGGCCTCATTGAAAAGTTTGGTTGAGGGGCCATTGATGCCGCACCGGCCTCTTGGACCCTCTACTGAGAGTGGAAAAGGTGCCACTGGAGCTTACACACAGTTGCCTACTCTCCTGGAATGTCTGGGGGACTCACGAATTTGTGGGAGTCCTCCTGGAGCAACCTTCCGGTTTGTTAGTAAACTGGTGGGGGCGGGGCTTAGTGACACCATTCATGCATCATGGCACCCCCCCTCCCAGCTTAAATATGGTAAAAAGGTTGTGACAGCTTAGGGGGCGGGGCCAAGTGACGCTTCCCGTTTGACCATGTCCCCAAAAATTGCCAGCAAAATCTAGCTCCTGGAAAGGAGATCTCAAATGTTGACATGTATGAGCTTACAGTCTAAATTCCCTACCACAAATACACACACTCTAGTGACCAGTATATTCTTAGAGTGTGGGAGGAAACCAGAGCACCAAGAGGAAACCCACATAAACACTGAAAGAACATACAAACACCACACAGATAGGGCCCTGGCTTAAATCATGACCCCAACGCTGTGAGGTAGCAATGCCACTGTGCTTACCCACCAATCAGGTAATGCAGGAAAGTGCATATATAGGCCCAAATACCAATGTAATAAAAAAATTAAATGTACAAATGTAACACATGAAATAAAGACAGTCCTGATATCCTACTACACAAGATTTAATTAATACACTTTGGGCAATAACGATCCCCACTAAGGGTTAAACAATTTGCCTATAGGTGGGATTACTTGTTAGCATTAGCCCAGTTGCTAAAGCATTGATGGAAAGGAATGTTACTGGCAGTTCTCAGAAATATCTGTTGTTTATTTGCCCTGTAATACTGAATGCACCTGCACTGATTTCTAATCTGTGCTCATCTGAATCTCTATAGAGCTTTTATGTCAACAGTAAATGTTGAACCAAATAAGGTCCGGGATGATTCTAAGCTTTTATACTCTTTTAAGACCCTGGCCTGTTATACTACTAAAGTCATGCTGATCATTTCATTAAACAACTAGAGGAAAGAAGGTGATAAAGGATATCTACTGTAGTCAAGCATAACAAATGTATGCATCTTTTTATTACTGACTAGCATGTCAGTGCACAGCATGTTCTGTATGAAGTTTTACGCATTGTTCTTTCCTGAGAAAACCTCCACTTCTGCCGCCTTGTTACGTGGTAGGAGATGTCACAGATGTGCAGATGTTCTATAAATGCATTTACACCAAGGGAACATCTATATATATGCTTAGTGGAGGTGCTCAGTCTGTGCATACATTGATTGTGATTGGATTGCAGGACTGGAAAGAATTAACACCATCCAGTGTACTTATGGCAGAAATTCCTCCTTCCCCTCCATTATTATCACCTTGTACATAGTTATTAAACCTGTCCACAAAAGCATCAGTTACATACTCCATTGTCAGAGAAGAGTGGGAGCACAAGGAGGGTAGAGCACAATTGCTGGGCCGCAAAACAAATATTGATATTAGACGCGGCGACGCACCCCAGAGATGACTAGGACGTTAAGGACATTAAGGATTACATTTGGAGTTGATTTCCATCAACTCCAAAACTAAAAGTGACCATATGCAGTAGATCCAGCCATTCCACCAGTGCATCAAGCAGCTTCGACACATGTCAACTTTGTCCAGACAAGTGTGTTGGCAAATTAGTAAGATCTGATTTAAGCTCCTCACACTCACCTACAAGGCTCTCGCCAACTCCACTGCGCCCTACATCTCCACCCTCCTCTCTATTCATGCTCCATCCCGCCCTCTCCGTTCTGCCTCTGACCGTCGCCTCTCTTCCCCCCTTATAACCTCCTCCCACGCGCGTATCCAAGACTTCGCCCGCGCTGCCCCCCTCCACTGGAACAAGCTCCCTCCCTCCATCAGAACTTCCCCTAATCTGTCCAGCTTCAAACGGGCCCTAAAAACCCACCTTTTTCTTAAAGCCTTTCTGTCTCCCACTTAACTTCCTACCTTATCTTCTGCCTCTGTCCCCCTACTCTCCCTCTCTCCCCTGCGTCTCTCTGTCTGTCCACCCCTCCCCTTAGATTGTACGCTCCTCTGAGCAGGGCCATCTCTCCTCCTGTTTCCACCACTTCTAACTCTGCTCTCCAGCTACTTAGCCCTCCTTCTCGAGGGTCCTCCACCCCACGTCCACTCTCGCTCCCTCCTCCCCCCTGGGGGTCTCCCTGTCTTCCGCGCCCACCTTCTTGGGCCCCGTCGTTTGCGGATCCTCCCTCCCCCTTCCCCGCCCTCTCTAGCTGTGCATTGAGCGTACTGAGTTGCTGTGTTTACTGTACTGTGCTGTCTCCCATTGTATTGTGATTTTGTTTGTCTCTGTACGGCGCTGCGGATGCCTTGTGGCGCCTTATAAATAAATATTAATAATAATAATAATAATAATCTGGCCACTTGGCACTTGGTCAGAGTGGACCTTGTTTAGAGTTGGACGTATTTTGTTCCCCCAAAAGTACGCATAAAATTGCTCTCACAAAAAATGCACGCTCACAATAGCGCAGAGATGCGGCAAGACTAGACTAGTGTTAGTAGTAAATATGTTGCATTGCCCTTATGATGACGTGCCATAAACACAATAGAGAATAGTGTGTTGAAAGTGTTATTAATAAGCGTAAGAGTCGCATTTACCATATAAAATGCAATGAAATACAAACACATACACATCTGTCGATTACTGCTTCTTAAATCCAATGGGAAACTTCTTTCCTGCAGTAGTTCAAATAGAAATGACAAATAAGTAATCCAAATAGATGGCTGCAGCTCTAATAACTGAAGTACAAACAGCTTGAGAGGTCAATACTCAAACAGACAATCGGAAGTGGGTAAATAGTTCTGGTAGCTGGTGTCATCATCATCACCATGTAGCTGTATGCCTTCTTCCAGAATCCATGGGGTGCGGTATACTTCTGTCTACATTACTCTTACTGCACCGAATTTATGTCATCTCTAGACTTAAGGGGCTAATCTAGACATGGATTCATTTTGTTAGGTGGAAAGGAATGCATATATTTACTCCACAATAATAGACATACTCCCAAGTCTAAATAGGACCCAATAGATGCAGTCATACGATGTCCGTACACACAGTCATATCAGAGCATCTAGCCAAATTTTGCTTCAGTCCCAATCAATATACGCAAGATCGTCTTCAGATGTTGCCTTGAAAATATCTGTAATATCTGAATACTGAATGATTATATTCAATACTAGACAGACACACACATTGTATATATATATATATATATATATATATATATATGTATATGTATATATATAAAGAAATATATATATATATATATATATATATATATATATATATATATACTCTGTGTGTCTGTCTAGTTTTAAATATAATCGTTCAATATTAAAATATTACATGTATATATATATATGTATATATATATATATATATATATATATATGTGTATATATATATATATATATATATATGTATATATATATATATATATATATATATATATATATATACACACATACACATACCTATATATATATTTAGTATAGAAAGATAGAGGTGAGTGGAGGGAGGAGGGCAGGGCTAGGTGTGGAAGGGTAGGCTAACCTGAACATATATTTATATATATAACTTAAACATTAAGCAGATTAATAATACATATCTCCTTACCTGACTTTGTCATTTATAAGAAGTCTTCCTTTCCTGACTCTTATATAGCTTCCCGATGTGCTGTATTCACATTCAGCATGTTTTACAGTTGACTACAAGGTTGAAAGATACTTTCCGCTGTATGGCCAATTTATTTTCAGTGTAGATTTATTTCCGCATGTAATGACTGTTCTGAAAATTTAACAGAATAAATTTGCTGTGAAAATAAAGGGTTACAGAGAATTACATTTTAGAAAAAAAAAGTTGCGTGGCATATTTTATTTTTCATGGAGGATTGTTAAATGTCTGAGATTTAATCTACTGCCATAGGAAAAAAAAAATGATAGCTGTGTTCATCAAATTATCAGTGCCCTGGTGAAAGCATTTACATTCTAAATGCTTCAGCACCTCCGTTCTTTTTATGATGTTGAAAAGGTCATCCTTCAAAAACTGCGATCCAATTCATATAGAAGATTTAATGTCCGCAGATAGAAAACATTCCATTACTTCTTTGAAATCGGAAGAATACTAACCATAAAATTACACTTATTTCACATGTCCATATAATTCCTTTATATAGAAAAGTATTTTGCATTACAGGCCTTTCTGAAGCTAGGAAAAATGTGCTTCATTTTAAATTCTTCGACCAGATATTTCTTCATGGAAAGTATTATGTATGTTTGCTATGGTGATATTGTGCCACTGTCCTTTTTAAGGTGTAAAATAAGAAGTCAAACAGAAGGTTAAGATATTTCACATTTCAACGGTAACGTAACAAAAAAATAATAAAATCATTATTACTTCAATAAAATCAGAAGTTGGAAATAGGGCATCTGCCTGAAATTGGCAGTTGAATTATCTGATACATTCTTTTGCTGCAATAACTGACCTTAGCAACATCTGTAACTAAGGAAACGGTAAGTGCATCCTTCAATAAAGCTATAATGTCCAGAGAAACGTGCATAGGAAATTATGTTGCCCTGTTAGTTTGCCTTTTATGACCCCTTACCAGTAAGTTATATTTATGCTTTTGAGTAGAAATATTGTTTATAAATTTGTTGTGTGTCTGTTGCCAGGGCTACCACCTGAAATTACCAGGCCGAGTACAAATGTAAGAAGCAGGGCCCCCCTCCTTCCTTCTCTCACAGCATCTTCAGTTTTAAAATATTCTCTACCCAACATTTGCCCCCACCCATTCTCTGCAGAGGCCCCCACCGTTAATAAATTTGCTTGGGCACAGGGCTGGTGGGGCTCCACACTGCTGTTGGGCCCCATACTGTTGTACTCCCTGTACCCCCTTGATGGTGGCCCTGTCTGTTACTCTTGCTACATACCATTAGAACTGACTTTGAAACAAGGAAAAGAGGATGGAACTTCTCAGAGTATTGAGCTACTATTCTATATAGCAGGAACCATACTTTGAAGAAAGGCAACAGCAACACTACCAGCTCCTTGGGAGTCCATGTGCCTTGTGTTTACGCTACATGTAGCACTTTACAATCTAGCGGCTGACAGTATTTTAAATGAGCTTGATTATGGGCTCCATACCTCAGTGAATGGGGCAGATGAACTTATAACATTAGGTTTGTACTTTCAATCACTTTCTCATATATGAGGCACCATACATTTTTTGAATTGTGTTTGTTTCTATTGCTTTGGGGTGATCTTAATAAGCTTTGCTCATTGTCGTGTTATAGAATATATATGGATATTTTGGTATAGTTTGTTAGTTATTGGGGTGCATACTTCATCAATTACACTGGTCAACAATGCTTTTGTTAAATGTATCAATTTGGCTGATTCTTATGAGTTTTTTGGTGCTGATTCTAAAAATGAGGTCAGAATTTGTTCTAAGGGCTCCAATTTTTTAGCAGCAGCATTTAGTACACCTGTTTTTTATGCAAGATGACTTTTTGACATGCAATGATGTGGACTATTTCTTAGATACATTAGGACAGCAAAACAATTCTGAGGAATAGATTCTTCAAAAACAAGTTTGTAAGCCGCCCTCCTTCATACCGGAAATGAGAATCCGTTAACCCTTCTTGTTCATGCAGCACACAAGAAGGAGTCATATGACAATATGAAACTTCTACTGACAATGATACAATATGACTAGTATTCTTGGCACATTTGTGGAGATCTACAGGCGATAGCTCTTTTACTAGGACTTCAGACTGGATATACAAAGTTCTGTAGCTTTTTATGTGAGTGGGATAGTATGGACAGGAATGGCCACTTTACCAAAAAACAGTGGACAAAGAGAAACAATATTTCACAGAGAAAATTGTTGTTTGTCAGCCTCTTGAGAACCCTAACAAAGACCTTCCACCATTGCATATCAAACTTGGCTTAATGAAGAATTTAGTCAAAGCGATGGATTATAATGGTCCAGGGTTTCTTTTTCTAAAGCGCAAATTCCTAGACTAATTGTTCCAAAGTCACTTATTCTAGGAATTTTGTACATTTAAAGTACTTATACAAGAGGGGATATTTGTTGGACCACAAATAATAGAGCTCCTGAAAGATCCAGATTTTGAGAGAAGCTAGAATGATAAAGTGGGGAGAAATTTCTTTGGAAACAAGAAGGTGGAGAACCACAAAGAACTGGTTACTGAACTTTTTGAAAACTACAGAGCCCTCGGACGCAACATGTCTGAAAGTCCATTTTTTGGATTCACATTTTGGGATATGTGCATTAAGCTGCGGATCCGTCAAATCGCCTATTGTGGAAGGCATATTTAAAAAGACAATTTTATTAAAGGCATAATGTTTTCTTTATTTAAAAGTGCCGTTTTAAATATGGCAATCACAGTTGCAGAATATCGGTGATTTGACGGATACGCTGCGTAATACATTTAACGCTTGGGGCTAGATTTACTAAGCTGCTGGTTTGGAAAAAGTGGGGATGTTGCCTATAGCAACCAATCAGATTCTAGCTTTCATTTATTTAGTACCTTCTACAAAATGATAGCTAAAATCTGATTGGTTGCTATAGGCAACATCCCCACTTTTTCAAACACGCAGCTTAGTAAATCTAGCCCTTGGACTTTTTTCCCCAAAATTTTGGAGATGTAAGTGACGAATATGGTGAACACTTCCACCAGTATATATCAGCGAAGGAAACTCGCTACCAAGGAAACTGGAACCCAGAAATACTCGCAGATTACTGCTGGACACTAAAAGGGGACATCCCTCAAGATAAATCAAAAAAATCAACTAAAAGTACATCTTAGGTGAGTTAACTGTACATGTATTATATTGTGTATATTTCAGAAAATACCAATTAAAAAAAATTGTAAATGCATTTTACTCAAAAAACCTGACATCCACATAGCTTTCGAAAACAATTTGTAATCCGCTCAAACAATTCCTATCAGATTAATTTAACATAAGAAAAGTAAAATGTTGTTGCCCAGTGTTGTTAATTGATCAGCCAAACATAAATAATTTATTTATGATCTTTAACATAGACAGTTATGTCTATCATTGTTTACACAGTTGTGATTTGTCTTTCTATTCATATGGTCTAAATTGATAGGAATTAATTGTATTGACTGAGTACCCGATAAGTAGAGTTTTTAAATGATTTTTTTATTTATTTGTTAGAAATTAATAAAGTGCATGAGCTTATTTCGCTACTTGGAATAAGTTTGAGTGGTTTTGTAGACAATTACAGTATTTTGTTGGTACTATGTGGAACATTGTTGGGTATACAGATGGAACATGTATCGAGCAACACCCAAAACACGATGTATGTGCCCAATTGTAACATATTCTCGACTCTATCTCTTCTGTTATCCACGTCTGCTCCCTTCTCTTTAGCACAAGGTGTATGGTGCACTTAAATGCAAATGGAGAGATGGACCAATAGTATGACACGTTAGACTGCCCCCTTTGTCACAAATGAGCCCGTTCCATCTCTACTTTCATTAATCAGAGGAAGCACAGAAGATGCCAAGTCAATACATGCAATTTTGAACTGTGAGTAGTTTATTTTATAATGATATAAGATCGCAATAACTAAGTTATTTTACATGACTTAAAAACAAGGTGTATCTATAAAGATGCTTTAAAATCATAAATAATAATTTTAATAAAAATTAAAATCTGATATATTGGTCTTGCATAGACTGGTCTTCTGCAAGAATAGAGCAGCATTTCAGACTGTAGATGTATTTGTTTAATTCTCATTACCTCTAATTTGAAAACTAAACAAGGTAAGTACGTATTTAGACACAAGCTGTATTGGGATTTTTTAGTTAAACCATAAAAAAATGCATTGGTGGAATGTTTCTAAAAGGTGGAGTTAGCTTTTAGTACATTTGCTTATACATATTCAGAATTATTACATGCAGACTTCCCTACTACATATATACTGTCATAAAAGAAAAAAAAAAGCTCAAGACAAATACCATTGCCCCCCTTCCATGGAATGGTCCCCTAGTGTGCTAGGAAATACATAAAGAACATAAAATCTCACAGATCCAGTACAGATATGACCTTAATGGTGACCTTCATGCCTGTTAAGTTTATATAACCCAGACCTTTTGCTGTAAACAACATTGATACAGAATGAAAGACCTTGTCTTTGCAGCACCATTCAGTTGAAAGTTCAGTCTTCCACACACGCACTTTATTGACACAGTTCAGCACCAGGAGAAAAAGCTTCAGATTTTTATTGTTCCAGGTCAGTAGATGGTAAACTAAACAAACAACAAATAAAAAAAGATCTGAACATGTTGTATGCAAGAAACAAGTGGAACTAACATGCTCCCTCTCTAGAGCATGACATATTGTGATGTTGTTTTACTAGAGAACTAGTGAATGGCTTACTTTAAATAGAGAACTGAATTTCATTTTCTCCTTGGCTTGCTGTAGGTATGGTGAATTCGCCTCTCCCAATTGTCTGTTATTTTAAACAGCGCAAATTATAAACTTCACTACATTGTTGATTGCACTGCTACTTAAAATAAAATGTCAGAAGAAATCAACTTCTTTCCTCTAAATGCTAAAATTGATGGTTTCCCACGCAGAGACCTCTACTGATTGTGGGATACGGATAAGCATCAGCACAATTTCAACACTGTAAATGCCTTGGCACCATTAAAACCACAATCGACCCTGTAGCTCTCACTGGATGTTTCTCCCCCATAGTCGTTGTAGCGATACCCATGTCTATTCATAAAATAACTGTTCTATGTTGCAGTATAATACACTAACGGATGGAGACATCTTCTCACCAGTTTATTGGCCAGTCATGGACAAGTTGTCATATGGAATACTATTATTATTAACCAGTATTATTTTAAGCACCAACATTTTATGCAGTACTGCACAATTAATGATAAACTGCACAGATATTACAATAAACTATAAGTGGAAACATAGTAAACAAACAACTGCTTATGATGGTTTTCAGCCTACGATACAATATAAGGGACTACCAAAATAAGGGGTATTTGTAATTCCAAGCTCCTTTGAAGAACCCACCTACACGAGCACCCCGAAATAATTAATGTTGCCAACCACTGTTCTACAGCCTTCACTTTATAACGTTCAATTCTCCGTTTGCCTAATTCTGATAATATTTTTTTAGGATGGTGAGGTTTGCAACATTGTAGCAGGGATTATAATAAACTGCTTTTGGAAACCTACAGTGGTGTAAACACTAGTTTGTATGACTCTCTACCAGTAACCTTGCTCTTTCACTCCTTCATTTAAACATTCCATGCTTCCTGCTTGAATTTAGGTTCTTCATAAATAAGCTGACTGCAGAGGAGAATACTTCTCCACAGATAAGAGTAAAAACATTAAACATATGGCAATACAGGACAATATATGACAGTTTTCTTGATTTTATTGTACAGCACGAATATTGTTTTTCTTTCAAAACATAGAAAAAAATTGTAATGAGCACAAACTTAATAACAGGTTTCAATTTCTTCTTACACAAAAGCTACCATACAATGTTGCAATGCAAAGGTAAAATATTTACACACAATTATGTTTTTCGACAGAGTAAGTTTTTTCTTTTTTAAGATGATAATAGAGCGTAATAGGCAGTAGTACAATATAAGTAGTGATTTGTCCAGTGGTGATGTTTTGTCAGCGGCTTAGAAGAGACATGCTGTTTAAGAGAAGCCTTTGTTGCGTTACAGCTTTTTTTTTTTTAGTCAGAAAATAAAAGTCTTTTTAAAGCAATCAAAGCATATACACAATATTTGCACTTTAACAATGGTTTCAAAAAGCTCATTTTCCTTAATGGTAGTTGAATCCATTGAAGTGTTAGATCACAGATTTGTCAGATTTTTCTATTTTTTTTTAAAAACAGAATATAAGAACTACGTGGGGACACACAGATCCACCCTGATATGACATTGCTAGTGCAAGTTTTTCTCTTTAAATTGCCTTCTTTTTCAGGTGGTCTCTCAACGCCAGGTGAAACTCATTACCCTGAATGATAATTTCTCTTTAATCTCTTTAGTTTCTTCAAAGCTTTAAGTATATAACTCAGTTTGGTATTTTTCGAAAAACGTTCATCAGTTTGGTTTGGTTTTCAATCCTTTGTAATTTTCTGCCTTCTCATGACCAATGGTACTATTTGATGTTCTGTTGTCTTGTTTGCACTACATTGCTCTATGACCTGTTAGCTTGAAGAGCTGATGTCTCCTCCTACTCCCCTATACCCTTCCCTCTCCCTTGTCCCCCTTACTTCCCTTTTCTCCCCTTTCCCCTCAGTGATAAGTACCTATAAGTGTAATATATTTGCTTATTTTTACACACTGCTTATTAGGTACACTGGCTATCCATAGGATACCTCTTAATATTGTGTATTGGTCTAGTTGATGCTCTGTGGTCTACACCCTCACAGTCTCGCCTCCCCCATCCTATCCCTTAACAGGATAGGGATCCCTGTTTCTCCCCTCCTCCCCCACCTACCTTATCCTGGCCCTCCCTCTCCTCCCTTTCTTCCCTTCTTTATAATGTGAAGTGGATAATGTACATGTTATATTTCCTCTGCACACTGTTCTACAGCTAGAATTGATTTGTTTATGCAATAAGTTTTTTATATGTCTCCTTGGATTTTGACCGCTTCTTACGCTTTACAAGACCAAGGACCATCCCCCACACACCCTCAGATATTGTTAACTTTTCTATGCTTTGGTTTTTGATAATGTCTTTGAATCCTCTCAGGATTCCTTTCTTTTCAGCCCAATTGGGCTTCTTCATTCTTTCTTTCCCTCTTCTTTCTCTAGTGACTATGATCCACTCTTTTACCTGTTCTTAACGCATCTATCTCATGGACGAACTAACTGGTTATGTTCCCCTTGTAAGTGCCTAGTGCTATCATTGGAGATCGGCTCCCCGCTGCTGCCATGGCTCTGAAGATTTTCTCCGTCAATGTGAATGGCCTCAACTCCCCACGTAAACGCACAATTCTCTTGGGCGCTTGTAGGAGAGAAAAAGAAGACATCGCATTTCTATAAGTAACTCATCTTACTGGAGTCCATTCACAAATTCAGGGTAAGCAATTTTCCCAGACATTCTTTGCCTTGGCGGATTGCAAGAAACGGGGCGTTGTTATTTTGATTCATAGTAAAGTCGCCTTTCTTCATTCCAAGACCTATGCAGATCCAGAAGGCTGCTTTCTGCTGGTGAACAGCACTCTCCGGTCTGCCCCTGTCAGTTTGGCTTCAGTCTATGCTCCAAACCAGAGACAAAAATCTTTTTTTACAAAAATATTTAAACACATTGAGCGGTTGGTGCGGGGCCATGTCATCATTGGCGGTGACTTTAATGTAACTCTCGATCCGGTCCTCGACAGGTCTCCTGCCTCCTCCTCCTGGCGGGGTGCCTCTTCCTCCACAGATTCCACCTCTGTCCATGCTGTTTTTGCAACATCGTCTATATGACTCATGGAGGCTCTGCAATGCGAATGCTAGGGATTATACCCATTTTTTTGTCCCTCAACTATACACACACATAGATATGCTACATGTTTTGCATACACTTACCCATCATGTGATACAGGCAGACATAACCCTCCTCACCTGGAACTGATCACTCGGGCGTATCTCTCCTTATAGATCTCCTTAAACCGCCTCCACAGCGTAGTAGATGGTGTCTATATGATTCACTTTTACTAAATAGATCCACATGCCTAGATATTAAGAACCCAGGAATTGTATGGGAGGCCCATAGAGCTACTATACGGGGTCAACTGATTAGTCAGTCGGTGACAGTCAGAAAAAAAGCAGCTGAGGAAGTATTCTCTTTGGAACTCAGACTAGCATCACTCCTCATGCAACACCAAACTCATCATGACCCGGTCCTGCTTCTCAAGATTACCTCACTGAAGGGTCTATTAAACACCCTTCTTTCCCATAGGGCGGCTATCACTATGCAACTTCAACAATGTTAATATGATAAAGCGGATAAAGCTGACTCTGTACTAGCTAAAAAACTCCAGAAAAAATTAGCCCTGAACCATATTGATAAAATCCGTCAGTTTCCCTCAGGCGATATTATCTATGACCCGGCAGCTATTGGTAAATAAATTTTATTCTTCTCTCTACAACCTTGATGCGCCTTTTCCCCGTGGGGACATCCTAGCTCCCACCTTGACTGAATACCTTTCATCCACACCCCTTCCTAAAGTTACCTCAGTACAGCAATCGTCACTAAATGCAGACATTACTTTGTCTACGGTCTGGCGGTGATTAAGTCATTGAAGTCACGACTCCCGGTACAAATGGCCTCACCCCCCAGTACTTTAAATAGTTTACCGAGGTCCTTGCTCTTTATTTAACAAAATTCTTTAATGAAGTGCTCGAGGGGGCTTCCTTTGACCCTGCCACCACTAGGGCCAATATAATTGTTATTTTCCGAAACCGGGGAAAGACCATTCTCTTTATGCCAGCTATAGGCCTATTTTGTTACTTAATGTTGATCTGAAATATTTGCAAAATTCTTGGCCTCTAGGTTCAACTAGTTTCTCCCTGCCATCCATTCTGATCAGGTAGGTTTTATCCCAGGACGTCAAGCCCCTGATAACACTAGAAGGATTATTTATTTGATTCATACGATACACAACCATAAACTTCCTTCCCTCCTCATGGACGCTGAAAAGGTGTTCAACTTCATCTCCTGGTCCTTCATGGAGGGGGTGCTTCAAGCGATGGGGTTCACAGACAGATTTCTGGCATGTATCTTGGCTCTCTATTGTTCCCCTTCAGCCACTTTTTCAGCTAATGGTTTGACATTGACGCCTTTCCTGATTCTGAATGGCACTTGCCATGGTTGCCCTCTCTTCCCATTTATATTTGCTCTCATTATTGCGCCATTGGCTGCAAGGATTTGATATAACCGTGAGATAACGGGTATAGACAGGTGGGCCCCTCTACTCATAAGATTGCGCTTTTTGTGGACAACATTTTGTTGTCCATTACTCATCCCAATGTTTCGGTGCCTCCTCTCCAGGCTGAGTTAGACCTCTATGGCTATATCTTGGGCTCTAAGATCAACCCAGATAAGACAGAGGTATTAGACTTTAATGTTTCTGATGCAGACAAGATACTTCTGGAGCGTTCCTTTCCATTCCAGTGGGGTCTTCAAAAAATTAAATATTTCAGCGTCTTTATCACTAAACATTACCGGCACCTTTTTCAAGCTAATTTCCTCTGCCTCCTCGACTAAATAAAATCAGACCTTGTAGCTTGGTCCCAACTTTACATCTCTTGGATTGGCTGCATTAATGCTGTTAAAATGAATATCCTCCCAGATTGCTTTATTACTTCTTATTCATATCCCACCCTGGCCCTGCTTCCCAAGATTGCCCCACAAGTTCAACTCAAGGTTCTTCAGAGATACTTGCGGGGAGGGGGCCTAGGGATTCCTGATTTCCGCAGATACTATCTCTCTGCCCAACTCGCTCAATGTGTTCTAGGGTGTGTACTGATAGAAACTAGAGTTTAGTCTAAAATTGAGGCAGAAGGTCTGGGGCTGCACTCACTATCCTCTCTCCTATGGCTCCCAAGGTCACGCCTCCCCAAACGCTTTATATTCCACCCAGTTATATTGCATTCATTATCCATTTGGGACGCATCATCTCAAAAATTTGGCCTGTCGCCATATCCCTCCCTGGTAATTCCATTACTTAATTTCCTGGATTCTCTCCCAGGACTGCATCCTAGTTTATTTCAGCCGTGGCACACGCGGGGAGTCATATATCTCAATCACCTAACCTCCTCCGCGACTTTCCCTCAATTTTCTGACATCCAATCACGTTTTCATTTTCCCTCAAAACCCTTTTACCAGTTTCTGCAACGATGTCATTTTCGTAGTTTTGTCAAAAACCGCCTCTCATCTTGCCCTATCTCTACCTTTGAACCCCTTCAATCTTCAATAAAAGGTCTCATTTGCACTCTTTATTTTGAGCTTGCTTCTTCCACCTCGAATCTTACAGGCCCTCATGTATTAGCCTGGGAGCAGGACCTTGGTAAAGAGTTATTAGATAAGGAATTGTCTGAGATATATGAAAATGCAGCCTTCAATTCTATCTGTGTTAGAATTAAAGAGAACACCTATATGGTGCTATACAATTGGTATTATGTGCCCTTGTGTCTCAATAGAATCCTCCATGACTCATCTGATCGGTGTTGGCGGGGGTGCTCCCATGAGAGCACATTCCTTCATATATGGTGGATGTGCCCAATGCTGTCAAGTTTCTGGATGGAGATTAAGAGCCTGATTCAATCAAGTCTTCAGGTGGACATTACTTTGGAGCCTAAATTCTTTCTTTCCATGGGAGTTCCCTCAGCATCCCGCCATCAGAATAAATTAATTAGGCACATTCTCTTGGCAGCTACTTGCCAAATAGCAGCAGACTGGCGGCTGCAATCCCCTCCTTCCTTGCAGTCCATTATTATTATTAGAGTTTGGCAGACCCAGTGGATGGAATTCATGACCAGTATTATCCTCAACTCCTCGAGAGCCTTCACCAAGGTCTGGGATCCATGGCTATCCTTTTTTCAGGCGTGCCCACCCTTTACATAACTCAGTATTAGTACTTTTCTCCCTTCCACAGCCTTTCCCATCTCTCACACTGGATTTAGTCACTTCTCTTCCTTTTTTTTTTTCACCTCTTCCTATTCCTTTTCTCTTTCTTCCCTCCTTCCTCCTCTTCTCTTCTCTCTGTACGAAAACTTTGGGTCACTCTTTTTCCTTATATTTAAAAATTCGGCTGAGGTGTTGAACTTCATGCACTGTGCTGGTCGTAGACCATGTATGATCTTCTCGTTTTCTTCAATTTGTGTATTCACACTGTCAGCTGTAATCTCTTGTTTACGTGACCTTGCAAAATAATAAAAAAAAAAAGAGATATGTGGGGGAAAATCTTGGGGGGGGGGGACATTTTGTATCTTCTGATGGGAGGACCTGGAAAAATTGGGGCGTTCCTTTCAAAGTTAAGACTAGGCGCATGAATGCAACTAGATATGCACCCGCTTTTAAATATTGGATTGTGCATGATTAAATTAGATTTAGGAGCTTGAGAAGGTGCCTTCAGGTTGGAGTTACCAAAAGCAGGTGGTCTCCCTGCAGAAGGAAATGATTTTTACATGTCCTTTGAGATAATGAAGACTGCTCTGATATCTCCTCATTCTCGTGATAAATGTAAGATATTAATGAGACATTAGTGAGACCAAACTGGGCAGTAATTAAGGAGAAGAAACATATAAGAGTAAATGGAAAGTTAAAGTTACAGTGATGAAAGGGATGATCTTAGAGTGGTAGCAGTATGGACGCAATATCTTTCACTTGTTTCACTCAGGACATTTCCAACCGGAAACCTGCAAAAGGTCATACAGGGGGCAAATGTAAAGTATATTGGAGGTAGGTATGTATGGCTAACTTGGCAACCTTCTGCAAAAGAGTGAAACAGGGCACGGGGGACATATTTAAGTTTAATCACTACAGTTAATTTATGTATATTATTCTACTCTTTAATACACAATCCTCCTTTAAGTGGAACCACGAAAATTACTTTTAACAAATACATTAGTAGAGCATACAATAGATTGCCAGTATATTTCTAAAACTAAATAGGTAATGGCAAGTACAGAATACAATTGTGTTTTGCAGCAATCAGTGTACTGTAATTCGAGTGTTAAATGTGTTTAAAAAATTACAAAGATAAATCAAGCAGGCAGCCTTGCAGTACTGATTACTAAAGATTAGAGATGCTCACTGACCCGTGTTTTGGTTTTTGGTTTTGGTTTTGGATCTGGATTAAGTTTGTGTTTTGGTTCTGTATTTTTTAGAAAGACAGGTAAAATATTCTAAAATCACATAATTTTGCTATTTTTTTGTTCTTACATTATTATTAACCTCAATAACACTTATTTCCAGTCATTTCCTGACAATTTTGACCACCTCACAGGTCACAATATTATTTTCATCCACTTTTGGACAAACACTGCAGCGGCCTGGCTGGATGTTAAGTGACAGAGCAACGCCACAAACACACAGCAGTTCATAGCAACAATGCCACACAGCAGTGGCAGAAAAGAAAAGTGGTGCAAGATTGAATTGTCCTTGGGTATGTAAGTTATTGAAAAGGACATATACATTTTAACAAAGCAAGCAATCCAGCGACAAGGAGTGCCACTCAAACAGTGCTGTCAATGAACTCTACATTATTATACCATATCTGTTCGTGCTGCATCTTTAATCTCCTTCTCATCTCTGGATAGCTCCCTCTCATCCTTGAAGAACTGCCAAACTTATATAGACACAGGAATGGATATTACAACTGGAGTGGCATTACATCTGCTTCAGACAGACTGTGACACGGAACATGTGGGCAGCATGGAATCCATCATGTTCGAATACGCTGCATTAAACATAGATTAAAACCAATATATAGATGCAGTTGAGGAGACCATACTTAAATTAAATCGTGACCCACCGGATGAGATTCCGGTTATAAGAGAGCTTGTACACAAGAGATACACTGCTCTTCAGAAGAATAATACAGAGGAGGCCTGAGGTAGGATGATAAATATATATCAAAGAAAAACAAACAAGACTTCTCCCCAGCGCTCCCTTTGGTTGCTGCCGTACTGTACAAATGGATATCACAAAATTCTCATATGAACACAAAAAGACAAATCAATACAAGTTGTGCATTAAAAATATGGATAGGTGAACACCTCCACAATATTAAGAAGGGCAATCCAAATCATTCTGTATCTGTACGTTGCAAAGAAAAACATCAATGCAGCACAGATTCCATTCAATCTTACTGTTGCATTAAAAATATTAAGGAGAATTGGAAATGCAATGGTATAGAGAAGAGGCTGGCCAAAGCAGAAATGGAAATTATTTATAATCTTAATACCTTGTTACCTAATGGCCTCAATGCTGACTTTGAATGAAATGGTTTTTGAATTAATTTGTTCTATGTATGTAAGGAATAGGATACTTAGTCCTTGTTTTTTAAGTTTCTACATCTTCTAGTCTTCTACAGTAAGATTTCCAGTATCCAACTGGTTATGGGAATACTGAACTTATGGGTATGAATATTATGTTGTCATACTATATAGATCTATTATGACAAATAATGTTTCAGATCGCTACACTCTATTTTGGTTTATGATTCTGTCATGTGATTACTGTCTTGATTGCATGTCATAGATAATAAGGTATTCTGTATTATTGTCATAGATTATATAAGAGTCATTATCCAAATTCTGTTTATTTTGCCCCACAATTCTGATTCTCTTTTTTTGTCTTTAACATAAAATATAGTGAATATGAATCATGTAGGATTTGGTGTCCCTGTTTATAGGTTGTTTTATTACATAGACCCAGCTCCTTATGCCATTATGACAATATATGCCTCCAGATTGTAATAATAATGTTTTTCTATGCGCGATCCGGTCATGTGATCTAGTTACGGCACTCTGCCTAGATAAGGGGTTTCATAAGACATGTATATTGTATCCTCAATGCGGTGGTAGTTTCTTCACCGATGCTGGTAAATCCGACGCTGAGGACACCTACAAAACAAAACCATTTTGAGCAAACAACGACAAGAATATACAGAAAATTACCTGATCAGCAACTGTCCAGATATCCGATCCTAGCAGGACACTGACGCAGCTTCTTCCAAATGCACAGGTGTCTGGCAGTAGTGCCTGACGTCAGTGCGCCATAGTCGTTGTCTTCTCAAATCAGTTTTCTTTTGTAGGTGTCCTCAGCATCGGATTTAACAGCATCAGCGATGCATACCCCACCCCCTCAATGTTGTCACGTTTTTTTTAGGAATCGTTATATATTTTTTGAGGGGGAATTCTCCATTTGGTCTGCATTGTCACGTGATCGGTATTTTACAAGTCTAATGTTTGACTACATTTTGAACTTATAAGAATCTAGCTGGGCTTTCATTTAGCCCATTCATTCACATTCTTTAACTGGTCAATTGTTTCAATATGTTTTTCGAAGTATTTCGATGTATTATATCATATTTTTTCATCCGCATTCCAATTGGCCAGCTGTAGTATAAAGATCTGTGTCAGAGGGACGGATTAGACGTTACCTTGATAAAGACCCAGGAGTTCGGATTGAAACGCGTCGGTCACAGAGTTGTTTCTTCACAAGTCTTTCCTGCCGCCAGATTAAGGGATAGTCGGCTCTACAACCCGGGATAACAACATCTTTAATACTGACTCCTACACATTCTTCCAGTAGGAGTGAGCTTGCTCTTATTATTAGAGGATTTTTATGTTTATTAGCAGCCTTTGGTATGGCTTTGTATTTATATTTTATTAATTAAATTGTTTCAAAGACATTATGCCAGATACTGGAGTTTTCTGCTTTTGTTTTATATATCTCCCTCTATGATATTGTCACTCACCGGACTGTGAGTGCTTCTTCTCGGACATTTAGGAACCGTGGCCGTCCTCCATCCTGAGGGACTGCGCATGCGCAGCCCTTTCTATTTCTCCAGTGTATGTTCCTTTAACTTAATTGGCAGATCAGGCAACCTCCCTATATTAAGCACCTGTGGTCATCACCACATTGCCTGATCTTGGAGTCTCATTCCCCATGAGTCTCTGAAGGTGTTCCTGTGTTTCCTTGTTTATTCAGCCCTGCTGATTCCTGTGGTTTCCAAACCACTTCTACCTCTGTGGTTTCCAAACCACTTCTGCTACTGTGGTTCCCATACCACTTCTACCATCTACTGTATCATCGTGACTGTGAGCTGATTCCTATCCGCTGCCTCCGTGCACTACAGTCTTCTAATCACTTCAACTCTACCATGTATCATTGGGACTGTTAGCTGATGCCTATCCGCTGCCTCCGTGCATTACAGGCTTCAACCACATCCACTCACCTGTTCATGATTGTGACTGCCAGCTGATTCCTATCCGCTGCCTCCGTGCACTACAGGCTTCAACCTGCAACTCGTCTGTGTTTCATCATCGTGACTGTTTGGCTGATTCCTATCCGCTGCCTCCGTGCACTACAGTCTTCAACCTGCAACCCGTCTGTGTTTCATCGTGACTGTTTAGCTGATTCCTATCCGCTGCCTCTGTGCGCTTCAGTCTTCAGTCCTTGTCTACTCTACCGTGTTTCCTTGAGTCTGCTGCCACTATTGCTACCCGCTACTCTCCGTGATCATCTGTTCCAGTTCAACTCTGCTCCGGTGTGCCATCGTTACTGCACCTGCTGGTTGCTATTGGTTACCTCCGTGTTCCCGCAGAGACCCGCTGCTGTTACTTCTCAGCGCTACTCATCCATCTACTGCTGATCCGCTCTCCACGCCTTCCTGTGTTATCCTGCTGGCCTCCTGCCCTTCAGGTATCTCTGCACTCCTGTCTGACTGCCTTCTCCTGAACCACGGTATGCATACTTCCCATTGACTGTGCTGTGTATTGCATACCTTGCTGGACTGTGTTGGTTCTCCTCTGGAGTGTACTATCCGCTGAGTCTATTGCCATCATTGACTGTGTTGGTTCTCCTCTGGAGTGTACTATCTGCTGACTCTACTGCCATCATTGACTGTGTTATCTCATGCCGGATTACTTCAAGAGACTTTCTATATTGGCAGTGTTGTTCAGTCATTTATACATTTATATTGTGCATATTACTGTGGATCAAAGTCAAGGTGCCCGTGTATATATTGTGTTGCAGTCTCTCCCCGTGCACCTCCTCATGTATATATTCAGTAGTACAACTTGCTAGTGGCAGACCACTGACTCCTGTTTACAGTTTCACCTGTTCCAGTATCCTCTCACATAGCAGTGGTACAACTTGCTAACGCAGACCACTGA
Organism: Mixophyes fleayi; assembly: GCF_038048845.1. NCBI lineage: Eukaryota > Metazoa > Chordata > Amphibia > Anura > Limnodynastidae > Mixophyes > Mixophyes fleayi. The sequence continues at coordinate 30,311,866 of NC_134407.1, read as the reverse complement.
CTCCCCGGATACCTCCACTTGGATTCCATTCCTTCACTCAGACAGCGGTACAACTTGCTATCCGCAGACCGCTGACTCTCATCACCTCCTCGTGTCTGTTGGACATTCCTCCTCACTATAGCAGTGGTACAACTTGCTACCGCAGACCACTGACTACCTTCACGTGTCCTTTGTCCATACAGTTCCTCGTGTATTACTACCTCCATATTGCCAGTGCTGCTAGTCATAGACTTTCCTGAGCATCTCATCATCTGCTATTTCCTGTTCCGTGATCACCCTGCTACCAGAGTACCATATTACCACCTATACTGCTCTGGTAAGCCTATCACCTGGTGATCCCTGGGTAAAGACTCCTAGTGCCCGTGACAGTAAGATCAGGCCATGACAGACCCAGATACGGAACCTACTGCTAAAGAGATGCTGCAGCATCTGGTCAGCCGTGTGGAGCAACAGGATGCTCGCCAACAGCTGTTACTTCAATGTTACCAATCGTTAACCTCCCAAGGAACATCTGGACAGACTGTTACAGCTAGTATTGAAGCTCCTGTGCTTTCCTCCGTTTCCCCAGTGCCATCCCAGGTGTCTACAGCTCCTACGCTTCACCTGCCTACTCCGTCAAAATATGACGGGGACCCCAAAACTTGTAGAGGTTTCCTTAACCAATGTTCAGTCCATTTTGAACTCCAACCTCAAAATTTTTCTACCCATCGTTCCAGAGTGGCCTATCTTATCTCATTGTTTTCTGGACAAGCCCTGGCTTGGGCCTCCCCTCTGTGGGAAAGAAACGATCCAATTCTACAAGATAGTGCCAAATTCATTTCCACGTTCCGAAGTGTGTTCGATGAACCAGGTCGTGTGACCTCCGCTGCTTCCAGCATTCTTCGTTTGCGACAAGGCTCCCATACAGTAGGACAGTATGTCATTCAATTTAGGATCTTAGCCTCTGAACTTCAGTGGAACACTGAAGCATTAGTTGCCGCCTTCTGGCAGGGGCTCTCCGATAAAATTAAAGATGCACTGACTACCCAAGAGCTTCCTTCGTCACTAGAAGATTTGATCTCTCTTTGCCATCGTGTAGACATGAGATTTCGTGAAAGAGAATCTGAGAAAACAACTTCTGCTAAAGCACCTCTTCGTTTAAACCCTCAATTTCGTCCAGTTTCACCTTCTGTGATTCCCATGGAGATAGGACGTTCCAAATTATCTTTAGAAGAGAGGAAACGAAGAGTAAAGAATAGACTCTGTATCTATTGTGCTGATTCCACACATATGCTCAGTTCTTGCCCTAAGAAATCGGGAAATGCCAGGCCCTAACTAGTTCTGGAGAGGTGAAGTTAGGGTCCCTGGAGTCCTCTCCATTGTCTATGAAATCTAAAGTCTGCGCTTTCGATGTTACGATTTCCTTTGCTACCAAATCCTTTGAGTCACAGGCATTGATTGATTCCGGAGCAGCAGGAAATTTCATTTCTAAATCACTAGTGAATCAATGGTCCCTACCAGTGATCACTTTAAAAACACCCATTACTGTGACGGCTATAGATGGATCACGTCTCATCAATGGTCTCATCACCCAGAGTACGTCTCCAGTAACCCTTCAGATTGGTGTACTACACCATGAAGAAATTTCGTTTTTAATTCTTCCTGTTACGACAAGTCCGATTGTCTTAGGCCTTCCATGGCTTCAATGTCACTCTCCCCAGATTGACTGGCGCACCCCTCAAGTTACGTCTTGGGGGCCTGAATGTCACCATCGTTGTCTCTCTCAAGTTATTCCTCTTAAAGTACAGCAATCTTCCATCTCATCGTCCTCCCCGGGACTCCCTCCTCAGTATGCTTCATTTGCCGATGTGTTTGATAAAGCTCAGTCTGAACGTCTTCCTCCTCATCGTTCTTGGGATTGTCCGATCGACCTTCTACCTGGCAAGACTCCTCCCAGGGGTCGGGTCTATCCTCTCTCGTTACCTGAAACTCAAGCCACATCTGAGTACATACAGGAGAATCTCCAGCGTGGGTTCATTCGACCTTCCACCTCTCCCGCTGGAGCTGGGTTCTTCTTCGTCAAAAAGAAGGATGGATCATTACGCCCTTGTATAGATTTTCGTGGACTCAACGCCATTACTATCAAGAATCGGTATCCCATTCCGCTGATCACTGAGCTATTTGATCGCATCAAGGGAGCTCGGATATTTACTAAGTTGGATCTTCGTGGTGCCTACAATTTAATTAGAATCCGTTCCGGTGACGAATGGAAGACCGCGTTTAACACCAGAGATGGGCATTACGAATATTTAGTAATGCCCTTCGGGCTGTGTAATGCCCCCGCGGTTTTCCAGGGTTTCATCAATGAGATCTTTCGGGACTTATTATATGTATGTGTCGTTGTCTACCTGGACGACATATTGATCTTCTCACAGGACCTGCCTTCTCATCACCAACATGTGGCAGAGGTCCTCTCCAGACTACGGAAAAACTCGTTGTTCTGTAAATTGGAAAAATGTTCATTCGAGTTACCCCAGATTCCATTCTTGGGGTATATAGTTTCCGGAGTTGGCCTGAAGATGGATCCAGACAAAGTAAATGCTGTACTACATTGGCCTCAGCCAACTACTCTTCGTGCCATCCAGCGTTTTTTAGGTTTTGCCAATTACTATAGACGCTTCATTCAAGACTTCTCATCCATTGCATCTCCCATTGTGGCCTTAACTCGGAAAGGGGCTAATACTAAGCAATGGTCATCTGAGGCTCTCCAAGCCTTTCAAATCCTCAAAGAGTCCTTCTCGTCTGCTCCCATTCTGCGACAACCTGATGTGACACTCCCCTTCTTCCTAGAAGTAGATGCCTCTAATGTGGGCTTAGGAGCTATTCTCTCCCAACGCTCGGAGCAACAAAAATTACATCCTTGTGCCTTCTACTCTCGGGGTCTTCTGCCCGCAGAGAAAAACTATACTATCGGGGACAAGGAGTTGCTGGCCATCAAAGCTGCATTAGAGGAATGGAGATACTTGTTGGAAGGAGCTTGCCATCCGGTGACGATCTTCACGGATCATAAGAACTTGTCATATTTGCAATCTGCTCAATGCTTGAACCCTCGTCAAGCAAGATGGTCTCTTTTCTTTTCCCGTTTTGAATTAATTATAACCTTCAAACCAGCTGCTAAGAACAAGAAAGCTGACGCTCTATCTCGAGCTTTTGTGACGTCCTCTGATGTAGAAGAGGTTCCCAACCATGCTATTCTAGACCCCAAATGTATTTCTCTGGCTGCTTCATCCACCAAAATGCTACCATTTGGGAAGACCCTCGTGCCTCCTACTCTGAGGAGGAAAATCCTTTCGTGGTTCCATGCCTCTCGTTTTTCTGGACACGCCGGTGAACATAAGACCTTTGAGATTCTCTCTCGTAGTTACTGGTGGCCTTCAATGAGGAGAGACGTCAAAGAGTTTATTGCTTCCTGTGATTTATGTTCTCAGTTCAAATCCTCCCGCAGAACTCCAGCAGGGTTGCTGCGACCACTACCCATTCCGTCCAAGCCTTGGACCCATATTAGTATGGATTTCGTTACTGATTTGCCACCAAGTAAGAATCACAATACTATTTGGGTAGTGGTAGACAGATTTTCGAAGATGGCTCATTTCGTCCCTCTGTCCGGTTTACCTTCCTCGTCTACTCTGGCTGAACATTTCATTAAAGAAATCTTCCGCATCCATGGATGTCCGTCTGAGATTGTGTCAGATAGAGGAGTACAATTCGTTTCCAGATTCTGGCGGGCCCTTTGTAAAACCTTGGGCATACGATTAGCACTCTCATCGTCTTACCATCCGCAATCTAACGGACAAACGGAACGAGTCAATCAAGATCTTGAGACTTTTATTAGGATGTTCTCTTCAGCCAACCAAGACAACTGGGTAGAATTGCTCCCTTGGGCTGAATTCGCCCATAACAACATGTACCATGAGTCATCATCCAAAACTCCATTCTTTGTGGTCTACGGTCACCATCCGTCTTTTCCGGAATTTCCTGCCCTCCCGCCCACCCAAGTTCCTGCTGTGGAGACTGCTTGTCAAACCTTCAAAAATATCTGGTCTCAGGTCAAAACCTGTTTAAAGAAGACATCTAATAAATATAAGTCTTTCGCAGATAAGAAGAGGCGGGCTATTCCACCACTAAAAATTGGAGATCGTGTCTGGTTATCTACCAAAAATATTCGTTTGAAGGTCCCATCTATGAAATTCGCCCCTCGTTTTATTGGTCCATATAGGATCATTCAAGTTATCAATCCAGTATGTGTTAAACTTCTTCTTCCTAAGAATCTTCGGATTTCCAATGCCTTCCATGTGTCCTTGCTCAAACCTCTCATCATCAACCGTTTCTCGACTCCTCCCTCAGCACCGCAGCCAGTTCAAGTTCATCAGGAGGAGGATTTCGAGATTACTGAGGTATTGGATGCAAAAATTTCGCGAGGAGTCCTCCGTTTCCTCGTTCATTGGAAGGGCTTTGGTCCTGAAGAGCGTTCATGGATCAAAGCTGAAGATCTTAATGCTCCTGCCCTTCTGAAGAAGTTTTATTCCAAAAATCCGGACAAGCCCGGTTCCAGGCGTTCTGTGCCCACCTTTAAAAGGGGGGGTACTGTCACTCACCGGACTGTGAGTGCTTCTTCTCGGACATTTAGGAACCGTGGCCGTCCTCCATCCTGAGGGACTGCGCATGCGCAGCCCTTTCTATTTCTCCAGTGTATGTTCCTTTAACTTAATTGGCAGATCAGGCAACCTCCCTATATTAAGCACCTGTGGTCATCACCACATTGCCTGATCTTGGAGTCTCATTCCCCATGAGTCTCTGAAGGTGTTCCTGTGTTTCCTTGTTTATTCAGCCCTGCTGATTCCTGTGGTTTCCAAACCACTTCTACCTCTGTGGTTTCCAAACCACTTCTGCTACTGTGGTTCCCATACCACTTCTACCATCTACTGTATCATCGTGACTGTGAGCTGATTCCTATCCGCTGCCTCCGTGCACTACAGTCTTCTAATCACTTCAACTCTACCATGTATCATTGGGACTGTTAGCTGATGCCTATCCGCTGCCTCCGTGCATTACAGGCTTCAACCACATCCACTCACCTGTTCATGATTGTGACTGCCAGCTGATTCCTATCCGCTGCCTCCGTGCACTACAGGCTTCAACCTGCAACTCGTCTGTGTTTCATCATCGTGACTGTTTGGCTGATTCCTATCCGCTGCCTCCGTGCACTACAGTCTTCAACCTGCAACCCGTCTGTGTTTCATCGTGACTGTTTAGCTGATTCCTATCCGCTGCCTCTGTGCGCTTCAGTCTTCAGTCCTTGTCTACTCTACCGTGTTTCCTTGAGTCTGCTGCCACTATTGCTACCCGCTACTCTCCGTGATCATCTGTTCCAGTTCAACTCTGCTCCGGTGTGCCATCGTTACTGCACCTGCTGGTTGCTATTGGTTACCTCCGTGTTCCCGCAGAGACCCGCTGCTGTTACTTCTCAGCGCTACTCATCCATCTACTGCTGATCCGCTCTCCACGCCTTCCTGTGTTATCCTGCTGGCCTCCTGCCCTTCAGGTATCTCTGCACTCCTGTCTGACTGCCTTCTCCTGAACCACGGTATGCATACTTCCCATTGACTGTGCTGTGTATTGCATACCTTGCTGGACTGTGTTGGTTCTCCTCTGGAGTGTACTATCCGCTGAGTCTATTGCCATCATTGACTGTGTTGGTTCTCCTCTGGAGTGTACTATCTGCTGACTCTACTGCCATCATTGACTGTGTTATCTCATGCCGGATTACTTCAAGAGACTTTCTATATTGGCAGTGTTGTTCAGTCATTTATACATTTATATTGTGCATATTACTGTGGATCAAAGTCAAGGTGCCCGTGTATATATTGTGTTGCAGTCTCTCCCCGTGCACCTCCTCATGTATATATTCAGTAGTACAACTTGCTAGTGGCAGACCACTGACTCCTGTTTACAGTTTCACCTGTTCCAGTATCCTCTCACATAGCAGTGGTACAACTTGCTAACGCAGACCACTGACTCCCCGGATACCTCCACTTGGATTCCATTCCTTCACTCAGACAGCGGTACAACTTGCTATCCGCAGACCGCTGACTCTCATCACCTCCTCGTGTCTGTTGGACATTCCTCCTCACTATAGCAGTGGTACAACTTGCTACCGCAGACCACTGACTACCTTCACGTGTCCTTTGTCCATACAGTTCCTCGTGTATTACTACCTCCATATTGCCAGTGCTGCTAGTCATAGACTTTCCTGAGCATCTCATCATCTGCTATTTCCTGTTCCGTGATCACCCTGCTACCAGAGTACCATATTACCACCTATACTGCTCTGGTAAGCCTATCACCTGGTGATCCCTGGGTAAAGACTCCTAGTGCCCGTGACAGATATATGACATTTTGAGAATACTTCCCATTTGATGCCTACTAAGTTACAGCTTTAGGTTCTAAAAGTAAGTGCCACCTAAGGGGCATGAGCCCTGTGATTATTCTTGTATATCACAACTCACGTGGCTGATTATTTATAAACACTCTATAGGGGGTTTGTTATGTCCCTATGGTATGATAAAAATTGAGAAGGGGTCATTTACCATCTAGACCTACTACACATATATATTTTTTTTCTTCTTTCTCCCTTTTATGACCATCATTTGGCTGCATACGGAAGAGTATCATTGATGGATTGTAAAGCATAGACATTTGAAATTTATTACGACCTATCAGAGACTCTACATCACAGAAGGATATAATTACCTTTTTGTCCGTTTAGGATTTTGGTGTGCGCCAGTTATACATATTGATTTTTCTTTTTAGGATGACAAATATGTCCAGCAAAAAGAACAGCTAAGAGACCTAAGAAAAGAAATGGGTGCGTCACTAGGCCCTGTAGACGAAGATTTCAAATATGAAGACGAGGAGATAGCCGTCGCCCAGAGCACTCCTATAACACAGTTGGAGATGGTAAACCCAGTGAAAAAGAAAGAGTGTGGTCACATGTACGAGAGATAAGCAATAGAAAGGATGACTGAATATAAACTTCAGCACTTATAGCACATGTAGGTAACATTGGCACACAGTGGTAGCTGAAAGTAAAATTGGTGCAAGATGGAATTGCCCTTGGGACCCTCCCATCCACCCTTATAATGGATCTTAAAAAGGACAGGCATACTTAAACAAGCCAAGCACTTCAGCGACAAGGAGTGCGACTTTTGTGGCTGAAGTGCTTGGTTTGTTTGGTCCCCCACAAAACATGGCAACAATGGGATGAAGGCAGCTAAGGCAACAGTGCTGTTAATGAACTCTACAGTGGCAAGATGTTGTTGTCATCATCTTCAGCTTCATCCTCACCCTCATCATGTGTGTACATCATCCTAACACAATATTAATTTAAGCCCGCAGGAAACCCCCATTACAGAAGTCTCTGTAACATAAATGTCAGAAACAAAATTGTAAAAGAAAAAGCTTTTACCTTTTTAACAAAAAAAACACATCTTTAATAAAGGTGAAACTTTACTGTAGAAAAATATAAAATTGTCAACATTTCAGTTTACCCAACTATTAATAAGCATTCCAGCATCAGCTAGCTTCCTTCTCTCAGCTAGATCCCAGCACATGCAATCTACATTGTAATCATCCTCACCCTCATCTATGTATACATCATCATCACTCAATAATTCTTTCTGGCTGAAATCCACCATTACAGAAGGCCTTCCTTATGGAATTTGTACGACAGAGCTGTCAAGATTTTTGGACAATTCTTTTAGACCAGACCAAATGTCAAAATGTTTTGCTAAATCATCTGCATCATCCTTGGGTCCCTTAGAAAATTTAGCTTTGAAGCTTTTGTGAAGGAGGGGATGCCATCATGTCCGGTACCACTTCAGCTGTCAACTTGCTCACCAGGAGCTCATTGCATCTCTTGTGATCTGGGACAGTGGGAAATAAAGAGAAGACATAGCTCTTAAACCTAGGATCAAGCATAGTCGCCAAAATGTAGTTATACAATTTCCAGAAGTTGATAGCTCTTCAATCCTAGCAAAGCGATTAAAGTACTTCATCTACAAGTCCGACATTCTTAGGGCAATTTCTTTGTTTCATCTCGTCCTTTAATTTTTCAAGGTGATTTCCAAAAGTCTAATTAAGGGAATCACTTTGCTCAAGCTATCAGTGTCAGTTCACAGGTGACTACTTCAAATCGTTTCAGCACCTTGCACAACTCGGAAAGTATTCTCCATTGTGCTGGACTAAAATACATTCCCCCTGCTTTCCCAATGTCATGGTTTGTGGATTAAGCGTGGATGGCTTTTCGCTGTTCCACTATCCTCACAAGCATATAAAGTGTGGAATTCCACCTTGTTACCACCTCTTGCTTCAGCTGGTGACAGGACAAAATAAATTGTTCTTGCAACTGCTGCAAATTCCTACATGCTGTAGCAGAATGCCGAAAACGTCCCAAAATTTTTCGAGCCACAGACAGCATCTCCTGCACGTCCCTGTCATTTTTCAAAAAGCTCTGTACCACCAAGTAGATTTTGGACATGGCCACGCCTTGTTGGGAGATATGTTGTATCTACACACAAATTGTAATATATGTTAAATTATTATATGTACTGTGTGTAAGAATATGTGATTGACATTATATTGTTACATAAGTAAAGATTCTATTTCATACCTATATATCTGTGATGTGATCATGAATTTTATACTACATTAAGACAGGAAATATACAGCATGGTGGAGTAGTGGTTAGCACTTCTGCCTTACAGCACTGGGGTTCAATTCCTGACCATGGCCTTATCTGAAGGACTGAAGTAGGCGTGTCTTAAGAGAAAGTGGGTGGTTATGTAGCGTGCATATCCAGGAATGATGTATGGGAGATAGAGTACGCAATTGCGTTATCTTTTTCATGCGCAAATATACACGTGACAAGAAGCACACTGTTTGAACTGAAATTTTGTACTTACAAAAATTACTCTTGTCGTCTTTGTGCATCACATTACATGAGCAATGATTTGTCTAATTATTATAACCTTTTTATTTGTGCTTCTATATTGTCGACGACAAATCTGCCAAGTCATTTTACATAGATCTTAGACATGTGCTGTGTAGTATCTGCCATTAGCAACATCTAAATCTGCTTGACTGCTAGTCCCGGGGATTCTGCCAGTTGTGACAGGGAGAATGAGATTGTGCAGCATTTTCCATGTCAATAGGAACTAACTATATACACATCATAGGTGCTGACAGCACAAATGTTGCTATTTACCAGCTGAAGGACAAAACAGCAGCTTTGAAAATAGCAAATGATAATGGGAAATATACACCTGCTTCTATTTCTCTCTTAAGGACCATAAAACCTTAAATGCTAAATGCTTTACAGTATATAGAAGAGCTGCTAGTAATAGTCAAACATATTTATGGAAATGCTACTGTCATTAGAGAATATATTGGAAATAAAGGTTTGATCATGGTGGAAGCATTTTTTTTTTCATATGCACGGAATGTCAGAAACTTTATTGAAAAACACCACAGGGGTGATAAAAGATGACACTAGTTCTCAGTGAGCTACCAACATACATTTATATATATATATTAGATTGCGTGGCCCAGTACAACTGAAATGGGCAGTGTGGAAATAAGACTGAGAAGCTTACTGGGGACCATGGTCTGAATCCCAATGTCAGCTCATTGTAGCCATTGATACTGACTGCTTTCAAAGCATCAAAATATTACTGGAAAATGGTGAAGAAATGGTGCACAGTGCAACAAATTATTTGCACTATTTAATAAATAATACATTAGTTATATAATTAGTTAGCTATAGGTTAGTTAAGTAAGATTAGCTGGCTAATGTTCCATTAGGCCAATGTTCCGAGCTGTTGGGTGGATATAGTTAAGTTGATATTTGTCCGTTATTTAAGTTACTTAGGATCTGGGGTCTCATGCTGTATAGCTTTGATCTACTGTCCACATAATAAAATCATGTTGTACCATAATCCTGTCAGTCAGTCGAGATATCAAAAGACTCATATACTCACAAAAGAGAATTTTGTGCTGTTGCTAGACGTCTGCCAAATTTACAAATCAATTGAATCATTCACTCATTTCTACAGGAAGTACCTCAATAATCTTAAAATGATAATTATTATAATGGCTCTGAATTGGAACCCAACTCCACATAGTATTAGAACCAGGAAGTCAATGGCAGTCTTCCATTCTAGTACTGTGCCTGTGTATAATATAATTTGGGTCCCAGAAAGATGATAATAACTATTATCTATTGCTGCAGAGGTAGAGTGAGGCATAAATCCACCCCACCCCATTCTGCGGATTATATAGAGGTTTTTTTCACAACAGATAGCACTTTCTCATATTTTAATTACACTTAGGTTCTCTAAAGTAATTCCTTAAAAGTGTGTTCATGACCAAAAACATTTATAATACAAATTTTGTTCACTACTTCCTCCCTTTTTGATATTTTCAACTAAAAAAAACATAAGCAAAGAAAATGTAATACCATATTAAAATATGAAAGTCGTTTTAATCATGAAGTTGTTTATTTTTAACATATGGGTTTAAGCTCTTTGTACATAAACAATGTGTAAATTCCATTAAAATAGCTTTGTCTTTAGTGTTAATTGTCAGGGTACCTAGGCTTGGTGCCCCCATTATTGATCTCTGATAACATGATTTCCTATTAGCATAATAACAGTCGACAGGAGAGGAGGAAGTGAAACACAAACAAGTTGTTGCAGTTTCAAAATCAGCTCTGAGGGTCTTTTCAGACTGGCCCTTTATTTACACCTAAGGTCCAGCATTAACTGGTTAACAACAAGTACATATAAGGAAATCTTTCTTTGCAACAGTAAGTACATATAATGAAATCTCTTTAGCTCAGCAAATATTTGTTTGCAACAATAAATACATATAATATAACGCAATATCCTTTATCCAGTACTATGTGGTTTCCTCCAGGCCGCTTTTAGCTGTCTGGCATCCTGCTATTATCTGTTCCATAGGAAACACTTGTTTTTCTTCAAGGCGCAGTCCTGTATCTGTAGTATAGTTTTTAAGGTATTTTACACAGATATTTGTACATTTTAACAACTATTAATTGTTTTATACTCTCACATAATCTAAGCCATGTCTGTTTTGCCTCATATCTATTTTCATTTATAGGACTTACAGATTACTTAAAATGGTGTAAATATGTGTTGAAAAGTATTTATAACTATAGCAATTTCTGTAAAACCAGAACTACTATACCCATACAGGTCACATGCAGTATGTTTGAAAACCGGCAAGATTGTATACAAACACACCACTTGCAAAACAAAACAATAATAATATATTTCTAAAAAATCATATAATGATCTCCTTTGTTTTCTTAAGTAAAATATATGAAAAAAACAACGGTCATATCATAAATAAGACCCATTTGTCTTTCAAATCTTTTAGATTTGCAAGAACTTTCATTATTCTCCCAAACTAATCTGACATATGGTTTCTCTCTCAAAGATATATATTTAGCAATGTCAATATAATTAGGTTTGCCATTGGTTCTTAGATTATAACTTAGTTTTTTATTAAATGCTTTGGTCTTTATAGTGTAGAAACATACAAAAGTTGTAATCTCTCAAATAATGCAATGCTGCTATCACCTACAGTTACATCACTAGGAAGTGGAGTCTACAGGTTTACACATAACAGTTGTTTTTTTAATGATTTTTGAACGTTTAGGTGTCTTTTTGTATTTAGTTATTTGTGTATATGTATGTTTGCAGTAGTATATTTTTAAGAAAACATAAGGATAGTTCTGTATGATTCATATAATTATTAATAAATATTATATTATTATTGTTGTCAACAGTAAATCTTTATTTTTACAGATTTGATTATATTTGGAGATACCTTGAGCATTTAGTTGTTGTTCACTTTTACTCCACTGTTCAATTCCCAACCATGGTCTTATCTGTGTGGAGTTTGTATGTTCTCCCTGGTTTTGCGTGGGTTTCCTCTGGGTGCTCCAGTTTCCTCCCACACCCCAAAAACATACTGGTAGGTTAATTGGCTAGTAACAAATTGACCCTAGTCTGTCTGTGTGTGTGTTAGGTAATTTAGACTGTAAGCTCCAATGGGGCAGGGACTGATGTGAGTGAGACAGCGCTGCGGAAGTAGTAATATAAATAAATGGTGATGATGATTATAAGCTAATCAGGGTAATTAGGAAAATAATATATTAATATTGTCATCTATCCTAAAATCTGCATTCACTATAGATAAAATGGTTCCCAGCAAATCACTGCATGTAACCAACCAAAAGGTTAATGTATTTTAATGAAGGAGACTGTTTTCTATCACCTTGTCTTGATTGTTGACTCAGACATGCTGTCTATGAACAGCATTCTATTCTTATTACACTGCCAGGCATACATCACATACACTTGCTAACCCATTTGCGCCCATGTTTAGGACCATTTATTTTATTTGCAACAATTACATTCATTATTAGGAATCAATAAAACTACTAAAACATCTCTAAATCAGCAGAAACAACTCGCTGTCCTGAGTAGAAAAAAAAAAGTTTTGCTTAAACACACACGCAAAAGCATAATATATGCCTGAGCGATGAAGAAATCAACAGCTTAAGTAGATCATTCATTTATAAGCATCTGATCACAAGCAGTTTGCTAACATTTGGGACCTTCTTCATCATCATCATTGGCTATTTACACCTGTCCCTGACCACCCACAAATAATACAACTTTTTCAGGAATATATGTGTACTTGTCAAGATGTGATTCTGTTTGTAATTGTGCAAACATGCCCTTACTGTACTCATCATTGTTAGAACGCACAGATGAGAGAGATTTCACACAAATACGCTACATAAATTGGCGCAGTACTAAATCTGCATCAGCCCCAGTAAATGTATTATATATTTAGTTATATGTTGCTTGGTTGAACTCTGTTCTGTGCCTTTGTGTGAGATTGACAGGTACTCTAATTTTGTATAACATATTTTAAAATTCACAACTTTATACTCTTTTAAACTTCATTTTATTATATAGTGTTCTTGTATTTTCTCTGAGTGTAGAAAAAGTTGCTGGCTGTAAAATAGTTTTCAGAACACTATTCAGCTCAGCTAGACTGCTGGGATCATTACATTATATCTTTGGCACGCCACCAATAGTTTTTTGTGTCAATACTACTCGCCCTGTTAGAACATTGACAAAATGTAGCTGGCGGGGACAGTGGATAAAGCAACCAAATAATTATTAGCACATATGAGCTCTGTCTCCTCTATTTATCAACGTTTGCCAAGAATGGTAACGGTGTAGAGCCAGCTTCCTCCCACTGCAGCTATTTGTCAAACTGTTGGAAGACAGAGATTTCAAATTTCGGCGTTGGAAACAAAGATTAACAAGAGATTAGCAAGGTAATTATTTGCGGAATGAAAATAAATAAAATAAATCAGTGGGTTTTATCGATGTAAAGTACCTCAATTTGCAAGCAAATAAGCAAGAAATTAATATTTATATTTTTTAATGTATATTTCATGCATCTTATTTCCCCCACTTAATATAAACAAGGTATAAATTAAATTAGCACTAAATAGCAAAGTATGGAATAAAAAGAAAAATACATTGATTATTTGCACTTTACAAAGATACTATAAATATTGTAGAACAGGTGGCATGGTGGACTAATGTCTAGGGGTTACATGCAGACCTTCTTACCATTCTTTTCCTCTCTGGTCCCGTTCTTAGAGAACATGATGTGTCAGAGAGAGCACAGTCCATGTCACAGGTTGCACTGTGATTGGATGATAATCTCTTCTGACTTGTTGGCTAGCAGCAATATGGGTATTTTACAGGGCCCCTGTGTATATATAGAGAATATATATATATATATATATATATATATATATATATATATATATTCTCTATGTAGACCAATTGCTCAGGCCCAGCTATTCTACAGTACTGCTTGAGGCATAGTAATAGATTTTTAGAAGTGGGTGGTGCAAGAGTGACCAGAAGCATATCAGTCTGTTGGATGTGGGTGGCGCAGAAGCAACTAGTAGCATATCAGATTGTTAGAAATCGGTGCAGTAGAAGCAGCCAGTAACATACCTCTGACGAAACAAGTGTGATAACCCAGTGACCATTCTGTTACTCATAATGTGGATTATAGTACTTTTTATAGCCCTTGCTTTTGTTCCCCAGCTCACCAGACTACAACTGCATTGTCCAATTACAATTAGTGGTTACGGAGACATTGTAGTTCAATGTAAATGTGTATATTGTGTATTATATATTGATGACTTGCAGTAATGATATTCATTAAACTGAAGCCAGGAGGGTTATGGGTAAAGATCAGGTGGTGTCCAGGATACAGGTGAGAGGACTGGAGCTGCATTCATTCTCCCCCTCCTTTCTCTACAAGAAGCATGGAACAGCTGGGGACCCTGTGACATCACAAAGTAGTGTAGGTTAATTTTAGGAGGGGCTCACTGCTACCTTATCCTTGGAAGTAGGGGAAGACAATTAGTATCAATTGTTCTCCTTAGGACTAGTCCAGACATTCTATCTGCATCCCAGCAGAGGGCTTCTGCTGAAGGACAGCTCATCTTCACTGCCCTCTCCAACCCCCCCCCCCTAGTCCTGCACTGACCAATGGTTAAAAAGAATAGACCCAGGGGTTTGCCTAGGGAGGAGAAAGACTGTGGAAATTAGACCTGAGATATAAGGATCCTCTCCAGGGGGGAGGGGGTGTTCATTCTGGAATTTCAATCATGAAGACTGCAAGATCTAGTTTTTGAGTTGTCGTTCTCTACTAGTCTATATATGCAGCTGAGAGAGATCTATGGGTCGTGAAGTCTGGACAGCCAGGTGACTATTACTCCTTAAGCTAGTGGGGTAAGGGATAGATGATGTGGTAAACCTGCCTTGCATTTATTTACTGTGTGTACATAACATTCTAGTGTTGTTTGTATGACAATAAATATACTGTTGTATTTTTATAACTGCATTTGCCTGAGTGACTATACGAATCCTAGAAGGTACTGGGTAGACTTCCCTGGCATAGGAAGGCACCCGTGGGTGGCCAGCCAGCATGAAGTGGGTAGCATTGGGCCAGATAAACCCGGTATCTTCACAATACCGGAGCATTAAAATGTTAACAAAAGCAGCATTACAGAGTATTTCACAAGAAAAGTGTGCAGACCCTGGGCTTTGTGGGATGGAATGAGCTCATCCACTGTGTAAACAAGTACGTGAAGACCAGATGACATTTTAGAAAATTTTTGGACCTAGGAGAATGTAACGCTCCATGGATGCGGACACAAGAAGTATGTACAGTGATAAATTCTGTATCTCTGTTGTGGATCAAATATGCCCAGAACATTACTGACCTTCACTCTTTGCCAAAAACTGAGCAAGCAAAAACTATATTACACAAGCATATTAATCCTATACCAACTTTATATCACAACCATTCACAAGGTTTGCAATAATCTGCTCCCATTTCTCCTGGTTTTATAATGACCTGGATAAAATAAAAACACTTGTGATATGTTATTTTATTGATTATTTTCTTGCGTAGCCCTTGAGAAGCCGAATACCTCAGATCACCTGGATGTAAATGGGGTGGTAGATCTCGCAGTTAGGATAATCTCATCTCTATCTTAGTTTGTCAAATGCAATGCATCCACCCTAGTGGAGGCATTCTCTTCAGGATTGCAGACACCTGTGATAACCCACACAAACTCACAAGAAAGTGGCATAAGCTACTAAGCACCTTTATTATGTAGTGCCAGTGTACATGATGGCCAGCACATGTGAACTAATGTCAAAGATTTATAAAGCTTTGCTCACAGTGACATCACAGAGACCAAGGGAACGAGAGAAAAGTGACAGTTAGGTGAGAGGAATGACTTTAAACTAGCAGTTGCAGTGCGGTGGTTGGTCCCTGTCTCTGGAGAAACCTGTGAGTCTGTCATGGAAGAACCCTGTCATGTTGTCTGTCAGCAGAAGAAGCCCTGTGAGTCTCTGAAGAAAATCAGCCAAGAAGGAAACTGCCATTAGGGACAGAAAACTATCAGCTCTGACAGGAGGGAGAGCCCTGTCAGATTTGTCAACCCTGTCCTGTGAGAGAAACCGCTGAAATTTCCTGTGAGAGGTCTGAGGAGAAAATTGAATCTAAATGGATAAGTAATCCCTGTTTATTATTTTGCATTGTGAATTTTGTTATTAGGTAGATAGGGACTTAGTGGGAAGATTAGTTGTACACCCCTTTGCAGGACTGTGATAAACTATCAGGGGTAGTGATACAGAAAGACAGTTAACAATCAGAGACTGAGATATAGTGTGAACATCTGCACTAAACAACAACATTTTCTTCAGACAAGTGAAATCTGTTACAGTGAAGTACAGAGGGGAGATAGCTCACTGCAGGACAGGGCCTGTGTAATAGGATGAGGCAAGGAGCAAAGTCTGTACATATCCAACTTCTTGAAGTCATATTCCGCAAAAAGAAAGACAGACTAGATATTGTGCTTATTAGGAAAGTGAGGGATACTACAGAGTGTCATCATTAAAAGAGATTTATGTTTGACAAAGCAAAGGAAACCTGACACCAGCAACTTTATTCTGTAGCCTTTTCTACCATAGTCTACTGTTTCTGTGATAGAGAAGTGGAGAGACATTTGCTTGTCATTAATTTCCCCATAATACCACTTAAATGCGTTTTATTGCTAAATATGCATATATTGATGTATAACATATTACATTAGTGGATATGTGAGTTAAAAATGTGCTATAACTACACATTATTACAGTTGAATAATAATTGCAAGTAAGCATTAAAGGTAGAGGTAACCTCTTGGCTAGGGTAAGAAAGGTTAAGGTATTGCATTGTATTCTTGTAAATTCACTATGTTTCATCTGTTTTAAAGGGATACTTTTAAAATACAGTTTATATAAGAGATATTCTATTTTCGTATATATATAAAGTTTAATTAGACATGAAAATCCTTTGAGAGCACGTGCCCAATCAATAAAAGTGCCGGTGTGGCTTTCAAAGACCAATTTGCCTGTTACTGTCTCTTTCTGTGTGTGCCTGTGGTTTTGTTACTAGGTGGCGGAGGATTCCTTGGTCTCTCTCTGGTGTTGCTTGTCAAGAACACTACCCAACGAAGAGCCTACTGTACTCAGACCAAGGTGGAGGCACTGCACTAACTGAGAATAGAAGTAAGGAAACACCACAGGTCACAATACACTTTACATAGACACCCAGAAAAGACACTATAGACACTATAGGAAAGAATGTGCTACAATTAAAAGACCATGTAGCTGATAACTTGCAGGTAAAATATTTCAAGTTTACCCTTTGATAAGGATATAGTGGCTGTGATCAATGTCTCTCCAGTAAAAGAGTAATTGGACAATGGCATTGAATAGAGAAGATCAATCATGTTACAGCTAATGGCTGATTATCATAAGCTTGCAGAACAGGGTATAGAGGTCTTCACCTATAGCAGCCGCCTTTCCCGTAGAGCTCAGTATACTCACAGGTACTCAGATGCCCCCAGGTCTTAAACTCAGCGTGGTGTAAGCTTGTGAATATAACCACAGCAAGGTATAGGAGGTGGTGACAGGAGATAACCCTGGTCAGGAAAAAGCCAGGGGTCCAAGGACAGAAGCAAACAGTGAGGTAAGGTTCAGGCAAAGGTCAGGGCCAACAGAAAGCAAGTATATCCTAGTCACAAGCAAAAGGTCAGGGCCACCAGCAATAAATCACAGTCCAGGAAACAAGCCAAAGGTTATACACAGACAATCAATGCAGGATTCAGCACAATACACAGGAGCAGGTTAGCAACCAGAAACTGATCTCTATAACTGGCACGGAGGTTAAGCCCTCGCTGACTTAAATACATAGAGGAACCAATCAGCATCCAGCAGACTAAATCAGCCTCAGTAGACTGCTTAATTATTTTAAACAAATTGAGCATGGGCCTGGCTACCCCTCATGCTGGGTGGAACGCAGCGATTATCAGCAGAGCGTCCCTACTGTTGCCTTAGCAACGGCTGGGGCAAAACCGGATGTGGCGTCCCGGTTGTCCTGGAGTCGGTCGGATGCAGGCAGACAGGAACAGCTAGTCGCGGTGCCTAAAGGAACCGCCGCAACTCGTAACAAATGATGACAATATAGGATAATCAAACATAATGAAGAGACATTTGTGACATTGGTGAATTGGTTGGTTCACAATGACAACACTAGCAAATACTCTCTGGTTAAGTTGAATCAAATATCTAGCTTTGCAGAATATCACTTTGTATCACTTATGTTAAAGTACTGCTTAGGTCACAGGTTAGACGTTGGCTTAAAGAGAGCAATGCCACATGGCTGAAATGAGAATGTATCATCCAGGCGACATAGAGGAGATGGAAAACTGGCACCTGATAAGAATGAACTCTGAGTATAAACTCACTCTCTGAGTTGTAAAAGATAGGATTGTTGGAAATCTTAGGAGCAAGATGGAGAAGATAACTGCAATGAGAAATAGTAAGAAATATTTTGTTACTGAAGATAATGAAGGAAACAACTATCATACTAAAAAAGATAATTATGATAGGAGTACCAATAATAATAAAACTGAAGATGAAGTCAATGATGTGTGTAGTTTACCTTTCGGTACTTGTGTACTTTACGGACTCATTAACTTATTATATAGAAATTTCGGTGACGTTTGCTGCTATTTCCGATTCTTCGGTTGTTTTTTTTAGCCAAAAACTGGAAATATCTTCTAAAATCACTTTGCAAGGATCACGGTTATTTAGGCTAGTCCTCCACATAAACTCGACCATGTACGACTCGAGGAAATTCCTGTTCGCGCCTCTTTTTTTTTGTTTCCCCACTTAGCAGCAGATCCCCACATTCTTTTAATCTTTGGTGTATTTGCTAGCGTTTCGGGATACACAAAGATGAAGGTGGGATTCACGCTTAGATGCTGGAAACCTCTGTAACCGATATCTGCATAAGCTCGCCAACAATCCGATATGCTTGTATTGTCAGGTCTGATCCGTTCTCTAATAATGGGAGGACAGTAGATGCTAAACGATTTGGAACGAGGACGACAAATCATTAGTTGCTTTCTCTGCAATGAGTCCATTAAGTACACAAATACCTTCCTTTCATATGTGATGCTTGATAAAAATATATTTCTAGGGAAATAGTCTCTTCAACAAAAATAATAAATAAATAAATTCAATAGGATGAAGGTAGGAGTAGTCCAGCCGTGTGGGGCAGTTCACGGCCAAGGCTCTGGCTCCAATAGGCTGCAACACTGGTGATTAGCTCCTTCTATGGCTCTACAGTGACTCTCCTCTGTAGACATTAATGTAGAAGCAGTATTAGCAACAGCAGGTACCTGGAACAATGGAAATGAAACAGGGCATTCTGCAAACAACTGGAACAATTCCAGACTCCCTCTAGACCAAACCTGAACTTCATCTGAACCTCTGGACTGTAGCTGGGCACCCTCTGAACCTCTGGATTAGACCTGGACTTCCTTGGTACCTCTGGCAGTTTGTACTGGATTCCTGCCAGCTTACTTTCTGAAAATAAAAGACTCCCCTCTGGAATTGACATTTACCTCTGTGAGCCTGGCAGCTTTCTCTAGTAACTTGGGAGCACTGGCAGTTTCTCAGCAAGATTGACAGCTGTCTCCATCAAACATGCCACTTTCTCTGCATGACTTGCAAGTCTAAGGAATTGGTTGCTCTTCTCATCTCTGATCAGGGCCAGATTAACCATAGGGCTAACTGGGCTACAGCCCAGGGGCCTCGGGCATCCAGGGGGCCCTTGAAAGTGCTCAGCAGCAGTATTGATCGGTCGGGGACGGGGGCGCCCCCGGCGCGATCATTGCTGTTGAGCACTTTCACTGCGGTCCTTCCCCGGCACGCTGTAGTCTCCTTACTGAGGAAATCTCGTGAGTCTCACTCCCACGAGATCTCCTCAGCAAAGAGCGTACAGCGCGCCGGGGAAGGACTGCAATGCCAGGAGAAGGAGGTAAGTGCGTTGGGGGCAGCTCGGATCACGTGGGGGGGGGGCCTCACGGGGGAATGGAGGCCCCCTTGGCCCAGGGGCCTCCATTCCCTTAATCCGGCCCTGTCTCTGATAATAGTGTTTTGTATCTCCAGTCCTCACGCGTCCCCAACATTTCATGCTTTCAGGATTTCATTAATCATGCACAGATGACATAGTCTACTTGGCTGGGTAAGTAATTTTCCCACCTGTTTCCACAGACAGAAATCCTCAAAACATGAGCTCTTGTGGGGGGGGGGGGGAAGGTGAGTACTGGAGTTAAAAAACACTGTCCTATAATCACTCTATGCTGAGGTTGAACTCTATGTCCTTGCCTTTCTCCACTGTCCTTGTCCTTCCTGTACTCACTCTCACAGTGGCTTGTCCTCTCGTTTGCAGGCTCTGTGGATGGGGCTGCTCTTAGCTTTCCACCAGCTTCTCTTGGTATGGCGCAGATACCATTGTTGGCCACCTCCAACTCCTCTACAACTACATTCCTGGGCTTCTTCTTCTATCTGTCTCTGTTTAGCACCAAGATCTCCATTTTGGCATTCGGTAATGTCTTTTCCTCTGTCCTCACTTCTTGAGCCTGCTGGGAGGTGTAGTTGTCAGAATCACATGAAGCGCGGGGTTGCTAATCTACTATCACTCAACTCCCTGGCCCAGCCCTCCTAGACAGGTGAGCCACTGTATCTGGGGGTTACACTTATTGCAAGTATTATCTGGAATTATGTAAATTATTAAATTTAAAATAAGTGCATCATGATAGGAAATCGGTCACATCTGAATACATAGGGAGTGAAAAGCAAAATTTCTCCCTAATCTTTAAACTAGTTTTCTTTTTATAACAAAAATAATTCTAACTTTCAGTACAAATAAAGTGAAAAAAGGATAAACTACCAGTTTACTCATTTTTCAGTTTTTACAACAGACGGTTCCCTAGCCAGTCCAATTATCTACATTGGTGGCTGTTAGTTATTGTACTGGCTTCCAGCTAAATTCATCAAGGACTCCCACCAGTCTATGATGGAATGAAAGAGTCACTGATTGAATAAACCTGTGGATAAAATGAATTATTGTTCTTATCTCTGTATTTATATATTTATAATGAAAATGGGGAACAGACAGCTTGACTGTGAAAAGAAAATTGGCAAATGCAGACATATGATCAATAGCAGGTGTACAGTAAAGAGGGTAACAGAGCAGTGTGGATATACTTAAAAAACTATTACCAGAATTTATCATTATCTGCAGAGTTATTGTACACCCACGGCAGGCTATATATTTTTCTTTGAATTTTTAAAGCATTTTTTTTACTATATTGAATATATGGCAATTATTGGTTTACCTTGAGTTGGGCTCCAATCGAGTTCCCTAAGAGCAATTTCAAAGCATAATTTAGAACAGTGGTTCTCAAACCTGTCCACAGATATCAACAACAGAGCAGATTCTGTGTACTCACAGGAGCACAGGTGGATTAATCTCTGCTTCAACCAATTTGCTATATCCACCTGTGCTAATATTTAATCCACATTCTCTGTTGGTGAAGTCTGAGCACAGATTTCAGATCTGCTGGTAAAAGTAATTCACTCTATGAAAGCTGTTGCAAGTATAAAGATATTAAACAAACTACATTATTTAGATTTACATTTGAAGGTAAAAATAACTGAAACTGATACTAGTCAGTAGGTACTGGCAAAACATCTGAATTGTATATTTACTATAATACTTTTTTGGTATTATTATTACGATTATTATTATTATCAATACTACATACTGCCCAACATGACCCTTTTCATCCAGAGCACAATGTTTTGCTCATTATTTTCTAACTGCAATAACCTGAGCTGAACCAAACATTTAACATTACGGGCTCATTCAGATGATCGTTTACTGAGAATTGAATCAGAGTTCATAACACAAGCAACCTACACAGAAAATTGATCCTGTTCACTGCTTGGCTTAGTTGTTTAGATGAAGAATGGTAGGGCAGGCTCAAGTGGCAGAAAATCGAGCAATCAATCATCCCAATGCCTGCAATGCCAGCATGTGGGCACATTTACACGAATGCTCACTAAGGGCTAATGCAGGATGAGTGCTATGTCAGTCTGCGTAGCGTATCTTATAGGAAATAACTCAGTACATGCTCAGAAATCAGGCAAAAGCCCATGCAGATTTGTTATCTGGGGAAAAATAGGAAACCTTAGGGATATTTTCCAGATTTTTGTAACTTTTACATAGTTAGAATAAGCTCAATAGTAGAGATGCTCAGGCTCGGTTCCCCAAGAACTGAACACACCTGAACTTAGCATATCCGAGTACCGAGCCGACTCGGCACTTTCGCGCGCCCTCGTAATTGAAAATGAGACAAAACATCATCGTTACATCATCGGATCTCGGATCTTATAAGTATCGCCCTCCACGACGATCAAGTGCCATTTCACAGAGGGACACAGAAGGGGTAGCACAGTTTTTGGCGGTCTGTAGAGCAGTTGGGGAGCGTCATAGGTAGAATAGAAAGAGGAGGGATAGCAGTGTTCTTCAAAGTCTACAGTGAAATTCAGGAGAGCTCCATTGCTCCATTGCTAATGTCATTGCTGAAATAGAAATAATTATTAGGTCTGGCTTAGTCTTCTAAATCTGCAATCCCATAATGTAGAGTGTTATATAGGTAACACACAAATAGGAGAGCTCCATTGCTCCATTGCTAATCGTCAGTGCTGAAATACAAATACTAGGGCTGGCAGGCTTGGTTTAAATCTGCAGTTGTTAAAGACTATTTATTAATGGCATCAATAATCCCTAAAGAAAACTGCAAGGAAACACAGTGAATAGCAATTAGCTCAGAGTAATCACATATGGAGGCACATTGAAAAAGAAAAGCATAATATCAATTGCAAACTAATGACAAGTACAATGCAAAAAAAACCCAGCCAAAAATACCTTGTGTTTAATAGCCCACAAGCACTGATAAACAATGCCAGAGATTTAATATAAATAAACAATGGGAATAAGGGGTTTGGGGGAGGGTTGTTGGACAGCAGGGCCGTCTTTCCCATTGGGAACGCTGGGCAGGTGCCCAGGGGCCCTGCAGCCCAGGGGGGCCCTCCGGAGGCAGAAAAAAAAAAAAACCTGCAAAAAAAGAAGAAAATACTTACCGTGCTGTCAGCTGGCGATCCGGCTCCCTCCCTGGTCTCCTCCTCCGTCACGCTGGCAGTGCATGTTGGGCGTGATGTCACCATGCCCGCCCGACATCCATTGCAGAGCGCGACGGAGGAGGAGACCAGGGAGGGAGCCGGATCGCCAGCTGACAGCACTGTAAGTATTTTCTTCTTTTTTTGCAGGGGTTTTTTTTTTCTGCCTCCGGAGGGCCCCCCTGGGCTGCAGGGCCCATATATATATAATCATTTTATTTATTTTTTTTACATATAGGGGCCCCGGTGCACTACTGTGCCCGGGGGCCCAAGAGGTTCTTAAGAGGCCCTGTTGGACAGTGACTGCCAGCTTTGAGCTGGCGCAAAATGTAGGTTCCATTGAGCAAGTAATGTCCTAACGCCCACCCTTTCCACATTGGCGCGCACGTTGGGACCATTACGCTCTTTGTAAATGACCTCCTCAGTGTGCTCAGAAGTGAAGAATGGTCATGGGCCCAAACACTGATAGTTACAGCTCATGTCCCAAATCTCAAATGAGTTTTCCTTTAGAATAATCCAGGAAGAACGACTGCCAGAAGGGCTGTAAGCTCCTTTTATAAGGCTAGAGATATGTGGCATTTGTTAATGTTGATTGACATATTTACATTCCATGCACCTAATTCTCTGGTGGATGTCAATTATTTGTCTGAATTTCAGAATCCGAAGAATCAACTAGCTCATCTGTAATATATAACATAAATCAGAGTGAAACAAACAGTATATTGGGAGAACAAAAATAATGGAGGAGATGAGCCCAATGGGTAACCTTTATATTGATAGTTTGAGTTGAGCCACTCGTGCTCTTACATGCCACCTTCAACACCTCTAAGGTCATCGGATGTGCAGACTTGCCATGACCATGATCAATATTGGTGCACCCTTGTATATGTACAAACCGTAAAACTAGGAACAGCTGAACATAGTTAGTCCTGCTCTTTGCAAATGATCACGTTGGTGCTATCACAGTAGTAAGACTCAATAACTTTTCAAAACACAACTGCTTTTCTGACAGTTTTTTATGCCACTGATGAGTTCAACATGTATTTTCCCTATTAATTGTCCCATTGTGACCACACTGACAGGAAGTTTAAGCCAATAAATGTTATTTTGATAATGCATTTGCTCTCTGTCGGTTCACACCTTGGACTCTTAAAATGTTGTGAGGTTAACAGTAGTGTATTACATACTGAGTGTGACAGTTTGCCTCTGAACGCTTTGCAATCAAGTTCTACCTGCTCATGTATAGGTCTACATCACTGCACAAGGAAAAACAAACAAACAATTCTACTGTAATAAAGAATAGAAAGGTTATCTACAGACCAAAATAAAATATAAATTCCCAAATGATTCAGCTCAGATAAAGACTGTAGAGATGCCATGATGGACACATGTCTACAGTTTCATAATTGTGTGAAGAGGTTATCATTTATAAGAGGAATACATTGTGCTGTAATAGAAAATAAATAATGATTGTGAGTACAGATTTTCAACTTCATTCTACATCTGGCACATTTCTGTTGTGGAACTGGCCTTAGGTATTGAATGTGGAATTCAAAATGTAATTTATCTTGCACATACAGCTGGGGGACACTGCTCACCTTGGGGGTATAGAGGGCGCTGTGGGAGTAATAGAACTAAAACTTGGCTAGCCTGCTCCCCTCTCCTCTATGCCCCCTCCAGCAGAAAGCTCTCCGTTTTTTTAATAGTGCCTAACGAGTAAGGCACCTTTTTATTCTAGTCTTAATTTTTACGTCATTTTTATTTAAAATAAGTTTATTTTTAGCCTCATCATTGCAGCGTTCAAACTGTGAATAAAGCGGCTGTACTCAGGGAGAGCGCTCACAGCACTTTAGTGTCGGCTCCCCCTGAGGTAGTGTGGGCTCCCGGTAAAAGGGTAACCTGACACTATAAAAGTGTCCAGGAGCCCAGCTCCTGTCCAGGGCATTGTGAGTTCAAGCCGCGCTAGGAGCCACGGGTGCAGCACCAGTTCCCCTTGCGCAGCGGAGACATTGCTGGTGGTAGTCTAAGCCTACACCTGTTCCAGTGACATTGCTGAGGACAAAGACAGCGACTGGACATACAGGTAGCAGGGGAAAGTTTACTGGTAGGGAACTGGTGTTATCGCAGCTCCCACCACTTTTTCTGTAAACAGGCACCATTTTGTGAATCTGACTAGGGGAAGGAGGAGCTTCACTGTAGGTGTATTCCTCACTATTTCCT